>NC_084481.1:74942775-75585275 GCF_030035675.1 Rhineura floridana | reverse complement strand
AGAAATTGAGAGGAAGGAGCAGAGGAGGAAAGACATACTGGAGTACAGATATTACCTCTCCTAGAATGAGGGAAGGAACCACTATTTGAGGGCTTATTTCTCCAGTGGGGAGTTGGCCCCACAAGTCCCTTAAGGTCTCTGTGGCACTGAGAAGCCTTTTTAGAGTTAAAAATATTTGGAGGGGAACAGAATGCTGTGCATTCTTTTGGTGTTTCTAACTAAGCAAATACGAAACAATAACAATGAAGAAGGGTGCTAGGGGGAAGGACAGGAGGGGTGCTGAATTGTGCTGGAAAAACCTGGGTGAGATCTCTTGAAGACTTGCAGAATTGAGATGGCTCAATCTACAACCCACAAGAGAACCCACAAAAATTAAACACTGGGAACTTAAAGGAACAGACTAGACTGTCTAGGGAAGCAGTTTATCTAAAATAAAGGGGAACTGATCTAAAGTGGTCAGAGAAAATGCAAATGTGCATGCCATTAGGGACTCAAGTTTTCTGCCATAAGTAGCAAGTACAAAGGAATGCAAATAGAATATTGTGAGCAGAAATGTGATTGAGAAGTCTAAACGTAACTTATGCTAATGCAACTACCTATGAAAAATGCAGTGGAAATGAAACTGGCAGATTAGGGATCTATGTAGTGTAGGAATAGAAAGATCTGTCAATTATGGTTCTCTCAGTTTCTCATTTTTCCAGTCTTAAATTCAGCACTCTACATTTCTGCAGCAATTTGCAAATTTCTTTAAAATCCTCATGAAAACTCTCCAGTATCTTAGTGTGAATTTCTCCTAATAAACACATTTTTGTAGGTAGTTTTGACTAATGTACACATTTTTGCAAGCTATTTCTTGTAATATAATGCATTTTGTATGTTATTTTCACTTATGCATTCATTTTTTATGCATGCTTTCCTCTAACATATGCATTTTTGTAAACATGGTTTGGTTGCCGAACTTGGTTGAATGTGCAAATTTTGCAGGATGGCTGTGTTTCAGTTCTCATATTGTTTCAGAAAGTGCAAATTTGATATATTCAGCTTGAAATGCAAACTGAATGGCATTTCTCATCCATCCCTAGTGTAGTGCCAGGAATCCTGCTCACCAGAGGGCAGGGATAATTGATCCTGGTGACCTGATAGGTGGACTTACGAATGGCTGGATACCTGTTTACTACTCTTTTTTGATGATTAGTGGAATGCCAGTGAATGCCCATGTTCTCCCAGGTTTGTGTTCTGGCATGCTGCTAGGCACTGTGGAAGATAATGAAGAACCCTTCCGACCTTCTGAAGGTAAGAAAAGAGATGTGTTTGGGGGGTAGGGTTAGCAGGGGGGACACTGAGGGACCATGAAGGATCATGGGCTATTTTGTTTGTTTGAATTTCTGTACCCTCAGATTGATTCAGAGAAATAAATGACAAGAAATCTTCAATTTTTGGGGGGAGGGGGGAAAAGAGATCAGATAATTTATGAGAACTTGAAATATTCCATATTATTTCTGAGTTAGCGGGGATTGGAGCAATGCATACAGGAGGGGTAACAGATCATGTCTATTGTGTTTAATGATTTTCTGCTACATACTTGCTGTTCTAGCCCATGGCAAGTTGCTTTCTGTCTCATTTCCCCTATTTTGGAATAAAATAGTGATGATCTACAACTTAGGGAAAGACAATGAAGTTTAGATAGAACAGCAATTGTTAGGTGAATGCATGGTCATTTTTCTTTTTACTACTCTAAGAAGCGGGAGCAGGGAAAGGAATAAAGTCGGGATAGCTAGGGATGTGAAATAATACAATATAGAAAGGATGAGACATAGGGAAGAGGATTGAGTAGGAGGGCAGAGCTGAAAGTGTAAGTTGGTTACAAACACTTTTGGTATATCTAAAATAAAAACGTAAGAACAGCCTGATGGATCAGGCCAGCGGCCCATCTAGTCCAGCATCCTGTTTTCACAGTGGCCAACCAGATGCCCACAGGAAGCCCGCAAGCTGGACCTGAGTGGAAGAGCACTCTCCCCTAGTGTGGCTTCCGGCAACTGGTTTTCAGAAGCATACTGCCTCTGACTATGATGGCAGAGCACAACCATCATGGCTAGTAGCCATTGGTAGCCTTATCTTCCATGAATTTGTCTAATCCTCTTTTAAAGCCATCCATGTTGGTGGCCATCACTGCCTCTTGTGGGAGCAAATTCTATAGTTTAACTATGAGCTGCATGAAGTACTTTCCTTTATCTGTCCTGAATCTTTCAACATCCAGCTTCATTGAATGTCCATGAGTTTTAGTGTTATGAGAGGAAGAAAAACTTCTCTCTATACACTTTCTTCATGCTATGCATTTTATACACTTCCATCATGTCATCTCTGACTTGCCTTTTCTCTAACCTAAAAAGCCCCAAATGCTGCAACCTTTCCTCATAGGGCATCTCCTTAATCATTTTAGTTGCCCTTTTCTGAACCTTTTCCAACTCTACAGTAACTTTTCTGAGGTGAGGTGATCAGAACTGTACACAGTATTCCAAATAAGGCCGCACCATAGATATACAATGACATTATATTGGCAGTTTTATTTTCAATGGCTTTTCTAATGATCCCTAGCATGGAATTTGTCTTTTTCACAGCTCCCACACACTGGGTTGACCTCTTCATTGTGCTATCCACTATGACCCCAAAGTCTCATTCCTGGTCAGTCACTGCCAATTCAGACCCCACAAGCATACCATAATACCTCAGTTGACAAAGTATATGCATTCCTGGATATTACTTCTTTAACAGAAACTTTAGGTAGGAAAAACATGGAAAGACTAGGGATACATTCCTACACCTGCTCACAGATGCTATGGGCAGCTTCAACAGGGGCTTTAAAAAGTGCCTACCCAGCACCTACCCATTCCCCCTCCTTCCCCCTCCCTTCCTTCTCTTTCTCTGAATCATATTGGATCCTTCCTTTCTGAGCCCTGGGAGAAAGCAAGAGATTTCTTTAAAGCAAAGCAAACACACATGCTTGTCAGTTTCACCTTGGCAAAGCAAAGGCACAGGCTTGAAAGTTTATCCATAGCAAAGCAAAGCTGGTCATTTTCACCTTTTAAAAAGGCTTGGTTAAGAGGAGGCTCATTCTGGGAGGATTAGTTAACAGAGGTATTACTGTATATGTGATATTAAGTTTTTGTGCTCAAAGATGCCTAACTTTCCACTTGTTTACATTGAATTGGATTTGCAATTTTACTACCCATTCATTCAGTTTGAAAAGGTAATTTTGGAGTGCTTTGCAATCTCTTTTTGTTTTAGACCTAAATGATTTAGTATCATCAGCAAACTTGGCCACCTCACTGCTCACCCCTAACTCTAGGTCATTATGAACAAGTTAAAAAGCACAGGTCCTAATACCAATTCTTGGGGACTCCACTGTCTACTGTCCTCCACTGGAAGAACTGCCCATTTCTTCCTAACTCTCTGCATCCTGCTATTTAACCAATTCCTGATCCACATGAGAACCTCTCTTCTTATTCCATGACTGCTAAGCTTACTGAGGGGTCTTTGGTGAGGTAGTTTGTCAAAAGCTTTTTGAAAGTCTAAGTACACTTTGTCCACTGGATCATCTGTCATTATGCTTGTTGATATTCTCAAATAATTCTAATAGATAAGTAAAACAGGAATTTCCCTTGCAGAAGCCATGCTGTCTATGCTTCAGCAAGAATTGTTCTTCTATATGCTTGGTAAATTTATCTTTAATAATACATTCAACCCATTTTCCTGGGACAGACATTAAGCTAACCGGCCTGTAATTTCCGCTATCTCCCTTGGATCCCCTTTTAAAGATTGGCGTTACATTGGCCACTTTCCAATCCTCAGGTATGGATCTGGATCTGAGGGATGAGTTACATATTTTTGTTAGAAGATCAGCAATTTCATATTTGAGTTCTTTGAGAAGTCTTGGGTGGATGCCATCCAGATCTAGCAATTTGTCAGTTTTTATTTTGTCTATTAATCCCTACTCACCTTTAGTGTGGGGGCAATGAAAAGGGGGTGGAAGTTAGGCAGGGTGGGTCTCACCTGAGGGATTCAATATCTAGTTTCCCACACATGCATACTGCAGACAGTTGGTTCATTTAATAAAGTTTGTTAACGTTTATTAAAGTTGATGTTTAATAAGTTGTGGTTGCAATAAAGAATCAAATATAAAGATATTATCATAAAGGTATTGTCAACACCCTGTGACAATACTTACCAATTTCCACTTACCAATTTCTCCACATCTGTGAATTGCACATGAAAGCCTACATATATTAGTGCTGATGGGATATGACATTGCTCCACTTTTATACTGATGCAAAGCAGGGAAATTCAGATTGATATGTTAAATGATGTCTGCATTACAGTAAAGAGGGAGATAATGAAACCCTTTGGTGATGGCTTAGAAAGTTTAACTCTTATACCAAGGATAAAACATCCACTCATATGTCAAGATTTTATTGGCCCATTCCATTCATACAACAAAGCAATATTCTTAATTTACTCATCTTTAACTTACAGATGTTACACTGCTAAGATTGCAGTATAAAGAAAACAGAATCAGTACTTAATTTGCCCAGAAAATTTTGAAGCAGCAATAAAAATGATTTATCCCCCCCGTTCTGTCTAAGGAAGAACTGTAGCTTTCTTGTTACTAAAACATTTGATGCAGTTAATAAACTGAAATTAGTAGCAGCATGTTAGTTGCCTATGGCAATGTGGAATAGATAGATGGTAAGAAGATCTTCACTCCAGTTCACAGTGTATCTACTAAATAAATTAGTAAGACTATCAATAATAGCTCTAAAATTTAAATTCATTTTATGTTGACACAACATTATCATTGTAAAATGCAGTCCTTGGATTGATAGACTCATTGGGACAATAGCCCTATGGGTCTGAAAGTATGTGTTCAATGAGATATCAGATCCCAGATAAACTTGTTAAACTCATACACCTGTTATGAACTTGAGTACTCCCAATTGGATTTTGGTTTCCAATGCAATAATTCAATGGAAGACTCTGACCTGCAGAAATCGTATTGATTGATTGATTGATTGATTTTATTTATATGCCACCTTTCCACAGCAAACTGTGCCCAAAGAGGCTTACAACAAAGAGCAGTCAGTTTACAAAACATAATAAATTCAAGCAGGACAAAAACCAACAATGTAAAAACATAAAATAAATTCAATATTACAAGAGAAATAATCTAGATTGAAATACATTAAGTACAAAGCGAGTAAGTACATGTTTAGCTCAACTGAGATAAAATAAAGCTAAATAAATTAAACTTACTATATTTACATACCTAAAATATAAATTTTGTTCACATTTATAAATTTGCAAAGTGAGTGAAGACACACAGATCAAAGTAAAAGCAAATGGATTACAGAACATTTCCTAAAACATTATTCAGACTTCAGTGTGGTGTGTTTCCTGAAGTTGGTTTTCTCAGCTGAGAACCATGGGCCATGTGGTGGAACCAGTAGTAACCAAAATCTACTCCAAGGAATGTCATATACCACATCCCATGGTAGTTCACAAAGTCTATAGTTTTCCCACACGTAGATATATGTTGTCAACTCAACAGTTCTAGACAAATTATCTTTGACCTCTGATGAAAAATGGGCAAGATGACGTGTAACAAAGCGTTATCAGCTGCTGATTCTGGTCACAGGAATGAAGGTCAATGTCCCATGAGCGAAGACTGCACTCGAGGCTCTGGCGCAGAGACTCCCGCTTGGACTTGGTGCTGATCTCGCCAACCACTGCCAGCAGTGTGTGCTGGTGCCGCCACCAACGCAGGACGGTCCCCATGGCAACCAGAGGCCAACTCTGCCGATGCAACTGTTGTTACTTTTACTCAATCAGGCCATCTTCCAAAAGGCAAAGACAGTAAACGAAGCAAGGTCTAATATTATAACGAAGGCAATCTGGGTTTCAAGGCATGGCAGGTGAGGGTCTGATGCTGGCCTCTTGATGTTGCTTCTATTGCACCCTCATTGGATCAGAAAAGTGTATAAAGTTCTCAATTCCTGATAAGTCTTAAAATTGATAACCAGTAAACTTAATACCATTTGCCTTGCCAGACAAAATACATTGTCCCTAATCTGTGCTCAGGACTTACTCAGAATACTTGCTATTGTAAGTTTTGGAAGCACCTTATATACATAGGATTTCCAAATGCCCACATCCTAATCACAAACAAAATGCTCTATGCATGTACTATTATTAAGTGCACTTGCTAGTCTTCAAGCCCTTAGTTTCCATAACCAAACTGAGACTTTCAGAGAATTCACAGAGTTCTTGGCATTGGTCAACAGATATAAATAAGCCCACAGAAAAGCACATTGAGGTGCATTCACTGAATAAAGTTCCACTCAGGATGCTCCCCTTGGCAAAAAGTGGGGGGGAGGCAGTTTCACCAACTTCTCCTTCCCCCTGCAGCCCCAGCGCCATGTCTCAGAAGGTTTCTCTGAAGCAGATTTTCATTAGCATAGTGAGCTGGATGGAAAAGAGGTAATCAGCAGAAACAGCCTGCTCATATGGATCAGAAACCTTCAAAGGATGAAATAAACCCCTCTGTTCATGAAGGGCAAGGTCTGGATTCAACCCATTGACTCATCTGTAAAATGGACTGCAGGCAGAGTATGATTCATGCTTCCTGACTGAAAAATGTAAAACCCAATGAGCCTTTTAAGCGGAAGCCTTATCCTAGTCTGCATCTGTGTTGGAAATTGTTTTCAAAATGTTTTTAAAGATGTTTTGTAAAAATATGTTTTTTAATTATGTTTTGTTTTTAAGATATTTTTAAGATGCTTTATACATGTTTTAAGTATTTAGTTGTTTGCCACCCTGGGCTCCTTCTGGGAGGAAGGGTGGGATATAAATTTAATAAATAAATAATAATCTTAATTGCTTTTATATCTAACTTTACTTTCTTATAGATGCTGAAGAAATAATATATTTTTTTAAATTTTACACTATTTTAGATTTAGAGATATTTAGGTTATCTAAAGTAACTGCCTCTGTGTACTGCTAGGAAAGTGAGAAGATCCATACTCATATGAAATTGAGCTAAGAATTTTGCATTTTAGCTTATAGCTTGTAAAGCTATGTTCATCTACTAATTGTAAAACAGTTCTAAAAATTAAATAGATTAGTTAATAGAAGCAATGAAAAAAATAGGATAAGGTTTAAGCCATAATGGAAAATATTAAGGGAACAAAGTGTGTAAACATATTGGACCATTTTTTCCCATTTATTACTCCAGGTACTCCAACTATAAATGGGCAGATGATTAGTTCTATTGCCCCATTACATACTGTGTTTCATCAGACCATATAGGGCATTTTATCACCTTCACCGAAACAGGACACATGGACTAGAAGAGTTTTGTTGACTTTCATTCAACTGGAGAGCTGCCATGGTGCAGTGATTAATTTTGGAGTAGATCCAGGGAAATTGAGCTACAAATCTCACTCAGTCACAAAGCTCATGGAGTGACCGTTGGGCAGTCACTATCTCTCATCCTAAGCCACCTAACAGGGTTGTTGTGATGATAAAATAGTGAAGGAGAAATTATGTATGTATGTTGTTATGACCTCCTTGGAAGAATTATGAGATACATATGTAAAACGTATTATTACTGGATAGAGCACTGCTTATTTTACATTTAATTTCTATTCCTGAGTTAAGATAATAGGTCAATTTCCTGGTTTGAATGGGATCGTACTCCCCCTGAAGGAACAAGTTCATAGTCTGGGGTGTTCCTGGACCAATCTCTGTTGCTAGAGATACAGGTGACCTCAGCGACTAAGAGTGCCTTTTATCAGCTTCAGTTGGTAAGACAGCTACAGCCATTTTTGGACCAGTTTAGCCTGACCACTGCCATTCATAACTGGTAGCCTCCAGGATTACTACAGTGTGCTCCATGTGGGGCTGACCTTGAGGCTGAGCCTGAAACTGTGGCTAGTGAAAAATGTGGAAACTCAACTGCTCACTGGGGCAGAATATTGCCATCATATTACAACACTGCCAAAAGAATTGCACTGGCTACTGATTAGCTACCAGGCTATGTTCAAGGTGCTGGTACTGGTGTACAAAGCCTTATACAGTAGGGCCCCACTCATACGACGGATTACGTTCTGGACCCCCGCTGTAAAGCGAAAACCGCTGTAAAGTGGAACCCATTGAACAGAATGGTGCGCAATGCCAGAAAACCGCTGTAAAAGCGGAAAAAGCGCCGTATGAGTGGGGCTTTAGTCTAATTGCATCTAATTGCGACTGCTGTATTTGCAAATCACTGTAAAGCAAAGCGCCATAAAGTGGGGCCCTACTGTACTTAAATGTAATCTCATCCCGTAGATACCCAATCAATCATTGTGTTCTGTAGGAGAGGGCATTCTGCAGATACCATCTTATCCAGAGGTCTGCTCCACACATGGCTGGAATTGGGCCTTTAGTGTGGTGGTACCTACACTTTGGAACTCCCTCCTGTTATATGTCAGTCAAGAATCACTTCTATTTCTTTTAGGCCCTTTTTGAAGATTCTCTTTCAACAATGTTGGTGTAACTATAATGGATTTGAAATTGATTTTATATATGTAATTGTTATTGTCTATTTTTTTAAATAGATTTTTATGCACATGTTTTAACTGTTTTTATATATGTAATTGTTTTAGACATGTTTTATTGTATCGTTTTATTGTATTGCATATCACTTCCAGATGCCTTATAGAAAGCATTAATTGATCATTTATCATGAATAAAACAATACATATTTTAATAGTGAGACACAGATTTTTGAAAGTAGACACATTCCAATATATCCTAGATGGAAGTGTGTTATGAGACAGTAGAGACATGAAAACAGACATTTCTTTGAAACTGTGATTGCATTCTTTAGATTTCTTTTACTAAGAATAATCTGTTGGCATCTGATTCTACCTGGGGCAGAAATTCCATTAAGTTCACATTTAAAGCTGAATCTATTAAATTCACATTTTCTGAAACAATATGAGAACCAAAACATAACCACCTTTTCAAATGTACACTCCTCTGAATTTTGCAATAGTTCTCCAACCAATGTTTACAAAAATACACTTATTAGGAGAAAGTGTGCATAAAAATGAATATGTTAGTGAAGTAACATACAAAAATGCTTGTCAGGTGAAACTGCTTGCAAAACTGTGCACACTGTTCAAAACTGCATAGGAAAATATGATTAGGAGAAATTCACAGTGAAATGGTGAAGAATTTTCATGAAATTTTTTAAAAAGAAAATTCACAAATTGCTTCAGAAATGTGGAGAACTGAATTTAAGACTGGAAAAATGAGAAGCTTAAATAATATAAATTAATAGTTCCTTCCATCCATATTTACAAGTAAGAAGTAATCAGAACTGCAATTCAAAAATCACACAAATAATCCTGTGAGAAACTATTAGAAATTTCAACATAAAAGAATGAAATAATGAGATCACATTATTAAATAATCAATTCACCACTCGTTACTAATATATTTTTTGCCTTGACTAAAATGAGATGACATCAGTGTGGATTACTAAAGGTGAGGCAGGGAAACACTTTTGATATAGTTTGTAATTCAAAAGAAATGTTCTTATGACTAGCACTCAGATACCCAGCCTAGTAAAATGGATCAATATGCTTTGAATTAGAAAATCAGGGATAAGAACAGTGAAAGAGACAACACAGTAGGAAACAGAACCTTTTGGTTTTCTCTACCATTTTGTCTATTGATCCAATTTGACTGCCTCAAAAGTGTGAACTAGCAGACTTTTTAATTTTCTCTGAGACAGTTATAAAGTTGTGTGGGTCCTTACTGAAGCAGTTGTGTGTATCCCAATGCACAGCACCAATACAAAAAAGATAGGCGATTTCAAACAGCTACGATGAAGTTAAATGACAAGGTCATAACTTCCTAACACATCACGTTTATTTTATTCAATCAACATCAATTACTTCAAATGATTGATTGCAACTATTGCATATCATTGGTCAGAACTGATTAATAGCATTGACCCCTTTGGCTGTGAAATATTAATATAATGACAACAATTGCAGTCAAGCCAAAATAAATGAGAGGCATTTCTAGATATCTAATTCATCTAACAAGAAAATAAGCTGTCAACCACAACAACAAAAATCACATCTGAAAAATCTCCATGGGAGGATGCTGCTCTACTTATAATTTTTCACTAAGATTAATTATCTCATGAAAAAGTCATCTTCTTGGAATGTTAATTAATTCATAATCAATTAAACTCAATGTAGCTAACCAATAGTTCAAATGTTATGCACACTGCTGATGAATGAAATTCTAGAGCCCCCCCCCAAAAAATTGTGCTTGCTACTAAATTGCCAGCATTGAGATCCCAGTCCTATATTTGGATACACATTTCAATCATTTCTCTAATCATTTGAGATGAGTGAATTACTAGAAAAAATGTTTCCTATTACCACATTTGAAAGCCTCATATATCACTGTCATTGGAAATTCTTCTACTGCATTATCTCGTAAAAAAAGGCCTCTTTTGGGGTCTCTGGAGGAAAAATAAAACCAAACCATAAGTTATGGAAATGATGTTAATATCAGGTGAGATGAAGAACACAACCCATGACAATGTTCAACATTTCCCTAGACATGGAGAATTTTGTTCAGACTGTATTTTTTAATGAAACAACCTAGTTTGTACCACTTAAGCTAACACATGGATCAGAACAAAAATATTCTTCAGATTTTGCACTTCTCTGAATGTCACATTGCAGTTCTTGGCTCAAATAAACATACCAAATGACAAAAATGCATATTTTAGGATAAAATACATAATATGATAAAATGTTAAATATCCACAAATTGTGATAAAATATTATTTAAATATATATTTAAATAATATCTAAATATAAAAATTCATATAGGTTTTTTAAAACGTGCATTTTTATATATGGATTTTTAAATAAAAATCGTAGAATAATGTGGAAGGAAAACTGAACAGGCCTATGAATAAACATTATGTACAACTGACATGAGCTGGGAACACTCTAACCCATCCATTCCTACCCGGTGGGATTTTTAAATATATATATGTTTGCTTTTAGAAAAATAATAGCATGCAATATCTAAAAGATTTCATTTTCTACAACTCACAAGAATCAACATGGTTTTTGTTTGCTTGTTTTAGGGTGGAAATTAAAAGGAAGCAAACTACATGTGGAAAAGTGTAGAAAAAATATGTTTTTCTCCCCTTGGGAAACAACGCCAAATTTGTAGATCATATGGGTTCCATAAGGTCAAAAAAAGTTTATAATATCATTTCAGTACTGTTTGGATTCTTGTTGTGCCTGCTAAGGAAGAGGTGAAGAATGGGGAGGGGGGAATCTTTTGATCGAGATACTAAAATTACAAACATTGGATGAGATAATTCATATGTTGTACATTCCTAAGAGAAATTTGCAATTCCATTCCAGGTAACTTAGGAATCTTAAGATTGAGTGAACTTTCCTAAATATGTCATTTGAACAAGGCTTCTAGAAATGGTAACCATGTAATGCTTTGCTTCTATGGATAGGTATGACATGTTCATGTCATAAGACAGTTGTAGTCAAGTCTGATGTCATGTCTTTTATTCAACCAGTACTCACCTGGACTCCCAACAGCTGAGCTGCTGCTGCTTACCAGGAAGGAGAGGGGAGGAGCAAGGTGGCAGGGAGGCCACCACAGTGCAAATTATTTATTATTATTTTATTTAATTAAGCTTATATACCGCCCGACTAGCAACAGCTCTCTGGGCGGTGAACATTAAAAATACAATAAAAATAACACAAAACTGTACACAAAACTGTACAGTCTAAAATCAAAATATAATAATTTACAATTAACAGGAATTAAAATGCCTCAGAGAAGAGAAAGGTTTTAACCTGGTGCCGAAAAGATGATAGTGTCGGCGCCAGGCGCACCTCCTCAAATGAATTGACAGGAGTGCTGGACTAGCTTCACCAGTGCATTTGCACTGGTGCAGTGCAGTGGTGACCTCTTTGCACAGAATATAGAATTCCATTCCATCTCTATGTATTTTCCATTTTACTTTTAAAGTCAGAATGGAGAGGAACAATATGGATTTTTTGTCTCTTGCACATATGGTTCATTCTGTGCATCCAGTGAATGGGATGCCAGAAATAGAATGGTCTCTATTCTTGGAAACAAACAGGAAAGGAATGCGTTGCAAATAGATAAAGGACATTCAAGTGAACTGCTCCAAAATCCCTGTTTTGTTTTGTTTTACAAAGAATATGTTACATATAGTAGTAACTAGACTCTTCTTTATTAATGTGAAAATCTGTCTGTTCCCCCTTTTTCAAAAATGAAGTCTGTTATCTCTCTCCCTGGGTCACATCACATAATACTTATGACTGCAGTATTATGGATATATAATATTGGTATTATTTAAGATATTCAACCGTTGTTAATTAAAATATAACAATAATGAAAGTGATGGTAATGGGAAAAAAGTTCTGATTCTAGACTACCTTTTTCCTTTCCTCCTCAGTTTATCTGAGTAATGAAAGCAGCAACAAGCACAAAATTTGAGGCAATATTAATTGCAAGGAAACAAATAATTACCATAGAGTGAAAATAAAAGCAGCCGCAAAACAACAAACATTTCCTTTAGATAAAGAAATTGAATAAAGAAAACAGAGCTGTTTTATGGCAGCAAGAAAATGAAGACACTGCAGAAGCACAAATAGTGAGCAAGTAAAAGGGTGTCAGAGCCACATGTAGTAGAAAAGAAAGGTATAGCAAAGAAGGGAGAAAGGAGAGTAAGCTGAATGAAGACAAAATGCTGTGAGTGGAGTGAAGAGGAAAAGCAACAGAATCAAATAACAGAACTTCAAAGGGGATGATGAAATGAGGTACAGGAAAGGAGGAAGCAGAAGAACTATTGACCTATGTGGATGTGATGACTGAAGCGCACAAGACATGGGAAAAGCAGTATCCTAAGAAATAAGGCTGCAGGTAATACATAAGGACACATCCTGTATCTACAGAGAATAGAGAAACAGAAAGGCAGCTGGTGTGTTTGTACTGTGTAAACCTCCCCACTGCTTTGCCCCTCCCCTTTCCTCCCAGGAAGCATCATCGACTGAAGGTCTGGTGAGTGGCACAACCCCACCATGCCACCCCCTGCTGCAGGAAGTGGAAAAAGACAACAACTTCTCTTAGTTATTAAATAACTTAGTTATTAGTTCCCCTCTATTCAGTACTCATCTTGAGTACTGCATCCAGTTCTGGTCTCTGCACTTCAAGGAGAATGCAGACAAACTGGAACAGGTTCAGAGGAGGGTAACAAGGATGATCAGGGGACTGGAAACAAAGCCCTATGAGGAGAGACTGAAAGAACTGGGCATGTTTAGCCTGGAGAAGAGAACACTGAGGGGAGATATGATAGCACTCTTCAAGTACATGAAAGGTCACACAAAGGGGGGGATCTCTTCTCGATCATCCCAGAGTGCAGGACACGGAATAATGGGCTCAAGTTGCAGGTAGCCAGATTTCGACTGAACATTTGGAAAAATTTCCTAACTGTTAGAGCCATACGACAATGGAACCAATTACCTTGAATTTTTAAATTGTGTTTTAAATTGTTTTTTAAAGATGTGTTTTTAAATTTGTATATTTGTTTTAATGTTTTTAGTTACTGTAAACTGCCCAGAGAGCTTCAGCTATGGGGCGGTATATAAGTACAATCAATCAATCGATCGATCGATCAATCACTCAATACCTAGAGGTAGTGGGCTCTTCGACACTGGAGGCATTCAAGAGGCAGCTGGACAGCCATCTGTTGGAAATGCTTTGATTTGGATTCCTGCATTGAGCAGGGGGTTGGACTTGATAGCCTTATAGACCCCTTCCACCTCTACTATTCTATGATTCTAACTTGCTCTGTTATTCTTGCTTTCACAGAGAGTCTTCAAATATCTGAAACGTAGTACACTGGGCTGCTAGATTAAGAGGACAAACCTAATCTACCCTCCCCACCAGTGGGGCTCTGTGGAGTGACTACATCTGTAGCCCTGCCATTTATGACAACCACAGGGAAGGTGGGTTGGCAGGACCATTATGTCACAGAAGTGAACTTGAGATCTAATGGATTCTGGACTGTCTCCCTCTCTCTGCTTTCAGACAGCCCCATTTCAGGACCTTCCGCTGGTTTCCATTGGTGGGTATTCCATCAACACCTTTCCTGCCCACTCCTCTGTTTTGGCAGGCAGAATGGGGAGTACTGCACCAACAGAGTGAAGTTTTTATCATTTCATTGGCAGCAGCCAGCAGAAGGTCAGCTTAGGCAGAAAAGCTAGGCAGAGAGACACCTCTTGTAATGTGAGTAGGAATCCAAGTGAATTAGAAATAGTTGTATGGGGGAATCAGTTGGGGGTGGGACCAGCAGGAAAATGAAAGAAGAGCTTTCTGTCTGGGTTAGAGCATTACAGCTCTTGGTTCTGCTGCAATACACTGTTAAGTAAAGTTTGTTCCTTCTATCCAGTATTTGTAGTTCATTTCAAATCTTGTAAATATTACACCTCTGTCTAATCCACCACCCTAGCCTGACGTAATGGGGTTTGGATTGCGAGGAATTCCTCCACCCCATTTTTAACAATGCTGATTGGTTAATGGAAGAAAGATATGACAATTTTAATGGTTGCCTAATCTACATTGCATAATGCCAAGTATGAAAAAGCTATGACATCAGAAGAAGGATGTGTTGTTTATGTTAATCTGGAATGAATGGAAACATGATTACCACCACGTCGACTCATTGAACAATCATCTTCAGGCATATTGATCATATATTTAGAATAACACTTAATGGTACCTGAAGAAATATCCAGTATCATTAACCAGAATTCTAGTTTATCCATTATGAAGATTATTTTCATCACAGTTTAAATTACAACTGCTAGCTGAAATTATTAAAGTTATAAACATTATTAATATCACATTTGTTATGAAGGGACCTTGAACTTCCTCATGAGCAGAGCTCACTAGAAATGCAAGTTCCCCTATTAAGTGAGAGCAGCAGGATCTTTGCTGGAGTTACCCGCATGTCACCCCCAGAGCATGTATAAATTTACCCTTAACCCAATGACACACACTGAAAGTAAAATAAAGAGTGGTTTTATTAAGAGAAGAAACAAGGAAAAATATTGCAGTTTACAATTGCAGTTAACAATGAGCAGCTTTCTAACTATTATTCATTCATTCAGCAACACTAGATAGACTAAAGCAAAGAAACTAACCCTATAAACACTTTCACATTAAGCTCACCCACACAGAAAGAAAAAAGGAAAGAAAAAGGCCCAGATAGTTGCATATACCTTTCCTGGAGAGTTGCTGCACGACTAAGGCTGAGAGACTTTCATATCTAGCCCAACGAGCAAAAGCTCCGCCCTTTGTAACCAGCACCAGATTTGAAAGTTCTCACCCAAATCCATAGCTCTGAAATTGTCCCAAAAATGCTAGCGTGCGTTGATAAGAAAAGCAGCTGTTGGAGCCCTCCAGAAGAGGAACTGCCCTCCCCTTCTCACTCCTCATGTTTTATACCTTTTCCTAACTAAACTGACCCCAAAGTAAACCCAATGTAAATGTCTCCAGGAGGATGCGGACGTGATAAATAAGAACAATGAAAGAATTTAGGATCATCAGTCAAGGAATGTGTTGTTTTTCCAGAAACCATTCCTTGAGGGATTCCCAGATAATGACTGCAATCTCCTACTTGTGAACACCTAATGTTCTGTCTCTTCCTTTAAGTTTATCATAAGGGTTATGCAGACCATTTCCTAGTTTGAAAGGAGCTATCCTGTCTCTTCCAAAGGCTTAGAGATGCACACCACTTCCTAGTTTGAAAGGAGCTATTTATTTATTTATCTATTTATTTTATTTTATTTATAGACCGCTCATAGCGAATAGCTCTCTGGGCGGTGAACAGCAGAGTTAAAATACAAAGTTACAATAAAACATACAAAATCACAACAAAGTAGAATAAAAACATTAAATATAAATTCTGTTTCCTCCTGAAGGCCTAGACTATCATAAACATTTCCTTTGTTTGAAAGGAGCGCCTGTTCTTACTGGGTGACATTCCCCAAATTTCCATATGAGTCAGGAAGTCTATACCTTCAGGCTTGCAAGATATGTACTCAGAGGTCACAGAGGGGCTGTCTCCCAGGAAGCTTTGCTGTTGCCGGCTTTCCAAACTCTGGTTCACTGAGATGAATCAAAGATTAAAAATTCCCAATATTTGATTCCTCATAACACATTCATTAATTCATTCCTGGCAATATGCTTTAAAAATACCCTTCTTAGAAATGTCCTGATGTAATTTCCAAGATCTTACTCTCTTCATTACTACCGATTAAAAATAATCACAACTTCTTGTTTTACAACTAATAATATGGATTAAATTAAATGTTTCTGTACTAAAATTAATTAATATTAAAATTAATTGATATGGACCTGTTAGCCATTAAAATCTCAGTCTCACTCTAGGGAAGGGATGGAGAAGTTGTGGCCCTCAAGATGTTTCTAGATAACAATCCTTATCATCCCTGACCATTGGTCATGGTGGCTGAGGCTGAAGGGAGTTGGAGTCCAGCAACATCTGGAGAGTCACAGGTTGCCCATCCTTGCTCTGGAGTATGGGCAAGGAATGGGTTCCAGGTTATGAAACTATGAAAAAGGTAGCAGGCTCAGTTCACACTGATATGTTGACTCATGAGATATTAAGTGATGAATTTGCATGTGTGAAATAGTTCAAACTCAAATTAAGCACTGAAACTCACTATTCCACTTATTATCCATTAAAAGTGATTCACCACATAAATGTAGTGGGAGAATAGATATATATTCAGGAATGGCCTACTTGTTCTATTCTACATTTCATTACAACTCAGTAAAACAGAAGAAGTAATCTGTAGAGAAGATGCTAGGATGGTTTGGTCCACAAATGCAAATATATTAACATTCCAGGGTGTCAGGCCTGAGTCATTTTACTCAATTAAGACATATGATTATTGAACCATAGGTGGCTTTATTTATCTTTTGTATATCAACATTGATCACTTTTAGAACTATATTTTGTTACTATTTCCACATTTAGTGATGGCAATTCGATAATATATATGATTATAGTGTAATTCTTCATAATGCAATAAAAAGTCATGATAACAGAGTTACTAATTCAAAATTGTGCCAGAAGGTGCTAATGTTATACTTCATGATGGGATTACTTCATTATGATCTCAGAGGCATTATAACACAATGACAAATACTGCCCCATCACAACCAACTCCCCCCTTACCATAAGCAAAATCTGTTTGGCAATAATACATAAAATTTTATATTAGAGAATGATAAGTGCTAGCTATTAATATATTAAGAAGTGTACTGATAACATTTTAGCTAACTCTAATTTCACTGTCAACATACACAACTGGGGACAAATGCAGCATCTAATCACCCTGCTGCCCCTTTGGTTTCAGTCCTGTGTGGATGCAGGACCAGGTCCCCGGTCAACTCTAACTGCCTGTCCCCGATAAATTATAAGATGCCAAACTGTCCTTGGGTTGTGATTTTTCTCCATCTATTGTAAGAAGGAGATCTGGGCCATGGACAATAGACCTTTTGATGTTTCCCTGTCCAAGGATGCCCAATGCTTGTGAAATTTGAATTAGAGAGCCCTTGGAAATGTACACATTTGATTTTTTAATGTAAAAGTTTATTCCTTAAAAAATAGGCCTTTAGAAATTAAAATATCCCAAAGAATATATAACATATCATCTTGGTGATAATTCACATGATGTCACAGGTCAAAAGCTGAAATAGTTACCAACATGCTACTCACAAATAGTACCACTTTGCACAGGAACAGCAAATGAGGAAATGAGGTTTAGGCCAGACCTTTGGAATGATCCAATGCAACAAAAAGAAATGTACTTATTTATTTGTATTTAATGTATTTTAAAAAAGCAGAAAAACCAGTGTGTAAGAATATAAGGCAGCATAGCACACTAATTATTTTAGTTTCTCAGATGCTGAAGAGTACAAAAGAGGCAAAAACGTTTACCATAATCCAAGTTAACCATAATCCGTTTTAGGCAGTCATAATTTCTACTTGAGCCAAAAGAACTAATAACTCTGCGTCACCGCCATATATATATACTAGATCAGCGGTTCCCAACCTTTATGAGCATGGGACCCCCTTTATAAGCTGAAATTTTTTGTGACCCCCCTCTCTCCAGTGAGGCAGACTGGCTGCCAAGAAGGAAGGGGGAAAGCAGCCTTTCTTTGCAGGCTTGCTTCTTTTTGCTTCACAAAAAGCCCTCTCCTCTCATTCTAAGTAAGGGCATTGTCAGTAGCAGCAGTGCAAGGAGATGGGAATCAGTGATAGTAATCCCCTCTTCTTCCTGGTAGCTCCACCCTCAGCCTCCTTTGGCATCTGCCATGTATTTTATAGGCAGATGCCTGCCCTTAGTGCGCCTGAAAGACACTCTGGCGCTTCAGCAAAAGGCCTCCCCTCTCGTTTGGAGCAAGGGGGAGGTGTCATCTGCAGCGGCAGTGGAAAGCAGACAGTGTAGAGGGAGTGAAGACTTTCCCCAGGTTGGGAACCACTGTACTAGATATCCTAATGAGCACATTGGAGTGTACAGACCCTTTTTCATTAAAGGGATGTTTGATAGAATGGTATCCAAAGGCAGTCAAAAATTGTTTCATATTCCTTACAGAATAAACAAAGGACTTTACAGCTTAACAAATGAGAGCAGGCTGACGGGAAGTTTCTCAGTATGGGTCAATTTACATTTAGGAAATGTCTGTTAGCGTCTTTCTGAGTTTAGCTACTGAATATTGGACACCAAGAAATATATTATATTCTATAGAAAATATACATGCTTAAAAATGAATGTATTTGGCTTGGCATTTTTATAACCTTTTAACCAAAACCATATTTTTTATCAATAGGAAATTTTAGAGCCAAGATGGAGACAATACAACTAATGCCCAATGAATCAAACATCTTTCTTTGTCTAAAATATTTCTCTACCTCTGCTGCATACAGTTTAAAACATTTCTTCGTTCAGATTTAAAGGGGATTGGCTCTGCATTACATTTCAAAGTGTTCAATTCTTTTTCTAAAGTCTTCAAAAATATTTTTGGTTTATCTATAGCACAGAAATAGAACTAATCCTTAATCTCTTGGGATTTCCCTATTCAACAGTGTCTCTTTCAACAGGTCTCTTTTGTACATTCAGGTATGCTGTGTTTAGAAATGCAGACATAAAAGTGTCTAACAGTTCCCTTCCTTTTTTGTGAATGACCTTTTATTCTATTAAACAGAATAAAACTAGCCATCATTAATTTTGATATGAAGGCTAGTAGACAATCATGACCTTCCTGTACCTGAAAGAAAGGGGCTGGCTCACCAGGACAGAAGTACTTATCTTTACAAAGAAATTGGGAGGAGGGAAGACAGTAGACTACGGGATCACATTGAAATGTCATGCCTGCAGCAACTAACTTCTGCAATATGATCTCTATCCATGTCTTTAATTTTGGTTTCTCTTTTTGGCTTCTTTCTCCTATGCAGGACATCCCAGAGAAGGGTTCATGATATATTGGTTCTTTTCCTCCCACCTCAGAAGAGATTATGATACCAAGAAACTTCAGTGGTTTTAGTTCATGTTAAACGAAGCATTTGCTATATCGATTTCAGTTACTCAACCTGAGGATGTGGTCAAGGTGCTGGGAGAGATGCAGACTGTCACTTGGAAGCTTGATTCATATCCTTCTTGGTTCATAACACTGAGCACCTAACACTGTGTTCAGAAAGCTGTGAATGCCTCCTTGAAAAGCCAAACCTAGAGGGCAGTTGTGAGGTCTCTTCTAAAAGAGACTTCCTTGGATGCAGAAGTTTTTAAGAATTGTAACAATCTGGAGAAGGACTAGTACGACTGTAGCTCAGTGACAGAGCATCTACCTTGCATGCAGAAGTTCCTAGGTGCAATTCCTGTGTCTTCAAGTAGAGCTGCCTGAAAAACCATGGAGAGCCACTGCCAGTCAATACAGACCACTGTTCTTCAACCTTGCCCCCCCTCCAGATGTTGATGGACTTCAACTCCCATCATCCCTGACCACTGACCATGTCATCTGGGGGTAATGGGAGTTGTTGTCCAACAACATCTGAGGACCCAAGGTTGAAGAACAGTTGTGTAGACAATACGGAGCCAGATGGACCAATGAACTAACTCAGTATAAGGCAGCTTCCTATATTCTTAAGAACTGCTGAGTGCTTCATAATATTCCTTACCAGGGCTTGAGAGGATAATTGCTGTGTAGCTCCAGGCACTCTTGGATATCTAGATCCATTTTAATCTGCTTTCAGGCCTGGTTTTGGCACAGAAGCTGTCTTCATTGCTCTTATGGTTGTCATATGCTGTCAGGATGCAGGATTGGGGCCTTGCTGTTCAGAGGATGAGGAGGGGGAGGAGATCATTTGGCCAGGGCTGTGTGAAGGAGAAGGGGGGGGGAATCCCAGAGATAGAACTGTCTAGCAGCGAAGACCTTGAAACTCTCACAGACAAGGCTTCTCCCCATGAGCTTCCCACGCCTCCTCCCCTTTCAAGTCTAGAGCCGTTGGGAAAGGAGGGAGGGCCAGGGGGAATTCAACTCCCTCCTGATCCAGGGAAAAGTCAGTCTGACAGTTTAAGCAAAGCCCTCCCGCTCTCGCCCATCTTTGAACCAGAACTCTCAGAAGAGGAGGGGGAAGTGCTTCCCCCTTCACCACGAACTAGGAGACAACAAAAACGGGCAAGGGGGAGAGAGAGAAGGGGCGTGGATGAGAGCACTCTGAGGCGGAGTGAGAGAATTCGCGCCAGAAAGCCCCCTTCTTAAGGAACAGGGGGAATAGGGATTCCTTGTTCTGTCAACTCTCTTCTATGTCGCAGGATCTGTATCATAGTGTTGCTTCATGAGAAGACGCAGTCTATGTCTGGATATTACTTTAATAAAAACTGAATTGCTTTCACAAACTGGTCTGGTTCCTGAGTTCTGTCCTGGATACGACATATGCCAGGAGAAGGAGAAAGTGTATGGCCCTGTCAGTGGTGTACCAAGGGTGGTGTGGTGGGAGTGGTCCATCCCAGGTGTAGGCAATAAGGGGGTGCATGTAGAGAATTTAAAAACAATAATAATAATTGTTTGTTTTAAAACTAAAGAACAAATCAAGAAAATAAAATGTTACATCAGTGATACGATTTAGTAGTTGCCTAAATTGTACCTTTTGCAGATGTTTCGGTTTTATTAAAATTCACTTATTAGTTACTGGACAATTATTTACATAAAACATTATTATATCAGACTGGGGTTGGGCAGGGCTGAGCTGTCTTGCTAGTACTCTAAGCAGGAGAATTCCTGCTTGGAAGGCGAGGACACGCTGCAACATTCTGTAAATAAATTATAAATAATAGTCACCGTGGAAGACTAGCTGCCACAGTTGCAGTATGGTGCTGCCTTTGTGCAATGAGCCTTTTATCAACAAACCTGCCAAAAGCCACTGATTTTGCATTATCTTCAGTTCTTCCTCCTGCCCATTCGAGGTCACTGCAAGAGCACAGCCACCACTCTTACACCTTCCTTCCCTCCCTTCACTTCCAGCAATGGCCTCTCCACTGCCGGTCTCCTGTCTCGAAGTCGCCTTTCTCCCCATTGCAGTTATGGCCACCATGACGCCACTTTCCCCCAAGGATCTGCTATTGCCCAAGACTGGCACGGGCAAGGCCGAAGAACTGGAAGAGGAGAACAACGAGGTAAGTGGTCCTTGCCATGGGGCATAATGCTTGGCTTTGCTGTGCCATGTACAAGGTGACCCCACTTGGGGGTGGTATGGTCCGACCTGAGGCCCTTGCGGGACTCTCGAGTAAGTGGAAGCTTCACTGGATAGGAAAGCAGGTGAGTGAGGTGTATTTTCCGCACAATTTGGGGAGGGAACGTGCAAGAACTGGGAAGTGTATGGGGCTTGACAGGGGCAGTCCTGGAAGCATGCATTTGGTAACCTTTCAGGTTATACTTGCAGGCTTCCCATGAGCCATCTGGTTGACCCCTGTGAAAATAGAGTACTTGACTAGGTGGGTCTTTGACCAGATCCAGCAGAGCTCTTCTTACTTTAACTCTGGCCTGGAGGGGAAGGGAAAATTTGTTTGGCAAGCTCCCGTGCATAGTTATTTTTGCCTTATTGACATAGAGTGGAGGGGGGTGTTAAAAATGATCCGCTCTGGGAGTCAAATATGCTAGGTACACCACTGGGCCCGGTTAATTCTCTTGTGCTAGGGCTGAGGGGCTTTTGTTTCAGTGATCCCACCTAGAAGTACAGGTAGACTACTGTTTGACCATGTGTCACTTATGCTGTGGGGCCCAGCATGGTTTCATCTGGTTCCCCATGCTTTTTAGCATTTACTTGAAGCTACTGAAGGAGGTAATCTGGAGATTTGGAATGGAGAATCTCCTGCCCCCCCCCCAATATTGTTGGACTGCACCTCCCATCATCCCTGCCCATTGGCTATGCTGACTGGGATAGATGGGAGTTGCAGTCCAACAACATCCAGAGGACCAGAGACTCCCCACCTCTGGTATAAATTATCCATTCTGCCCTATCAAAACTCAACAATACACAGAATCTGAAATAGCTTGTACTATTCACTCTGGGCATGCACAAAATGGCCTAACTGGCCTCTTTGTGCATTTTCCTTTTTGGAAGTGGGGCCACTCTGTGAAGTCACCTTTCCAGTTCTAAGCCTCTAGAATCCCCAGAAATGTTAACACAGAGTTGTCCTTTTCCACTACTGTTATCCATCTTATTTTTGTTATGGCTACTTCAGTATCCTTGAAGCCTGACAGAGCTGGATCAACACCCCTGATTACAGCAGTAGCCAGTGTGCAGGTGCAGTGCCATGGACCTGGCCTCCTGCTGTGGAGTCGCTGCAATGCACTGGGATGGTAAGGAAGAGGGGCTGGCAGCAGTAAGGTCCAGGTGGTTCATATATACCACCAGGAGCACCAGATTAGTTCTGTTAGTGCAGCTGCACTGCCCCATCCTCATTGTCATCCTGCTCCATCCCCATGCAGCCCCCGCAATGCTTGCTAGGAGGCCAGATCCATGGTGGTGACCCTCTCCTCCAGCCACTCCAGGGTCACAATTGGTACACCAGCTTTAGCTGGTAGAAAACACTCCATACTTTGATGTCCACTAGATCCTTTAGTGACAAAGCCATATTTAGGATCACTCCTAGACTATTAACTTACTTCTTTAGAGGGAGTGCAGCTATATCCAGAACTGACTGAACCACCCACTAACATGACTTCTGTCTTATCTGGACTGAACATCAATTTATTGTCCCTCTTCTGTGCTATCACATATGCCAGGCACGGGTTTAGCACAATCACCACTCCATCTGTCAAATCTAAAGGAAATGTAGAGTTGTGTCACAGTTAGGCTATTTTGTACATGCCCAGAGTGAACAGTACAAGCTATTTCAGATTCTGTGTATTACTGTTGAGTTTTGATGGACCAGAATTGATAATTTATATTGGAGATGGGGAGTCTCTGGTCCTCCATATGTTGTTGGACTACAGCTCCCACCTATCCCAGTCAGCACAGCCAATGGGCAGGGATGATGGGAGTTGCAGTCCGACAATATTGGAGGGGGCAGGGTCCTCATATCTGCGTTAAAGACTATCAAAATTCTGTGGGGTGTATCCATTTGGTTCAGCTCAACTCCATTCTAGCACACTAGTTCTGTACAGTATGTGCGCAAAATGTCAAACTTCTATATTTCAAACACTACTCAAGTTATTTTGTTCAGGGGTGACAGGGGCCAAGGGTGTTCAGCTCCATAATGAAAATAACACTGTTTTGCAGTGCTTCACATTTATGTAGTGTATATGCTCAGTCATAGTATTAGATACAAATATGTGCATTTATATAGTACAAATAAAATCTAAAAAGAGTGCAGTAACATTTCAGTGTAAATTTCTACCCCTTACAATATTAAGACATTTTTGTACAGCTATTGGGAGCCAGAATAATTGCTTTGGGGCTGCATCTGGTCTATAACCACCAGTTGGCCATCCCTGACCTACGCCTTACATAGTTATGATTAGAGACTCTGAACCTCTTACGTTTTTTTAAACATCTGCGAAGGACCCACTCTTTTCATTTCCTCTATTTATTGCCTTGTCAAGCCAGAGACAAAGGTGATTTAACCTTCTGAACATGGGTTTCTGGAGAATAGAACAACTGTCTATGTTTTGTTGTGCCTTCATGTTAGCTGGTCCTGAACGCATTATATCAAATGTGTAGGTCATAGGTATTGCAGCACAAATTGATAGTACAGATGGTGCACCCTGTATTAACGCAGGGCTCCAGAGAATTAACTTTATTTTGTTTGTGTTCCTTTGCCTTCAACAACTGATAATTTTGTTGATGTATTTATAGAATTTGAATTTCCCATCTGTCAACAATTTCTTGTTCTCATCAAATGAAATTGGTTCCAAGTGCATTATTGCAGCTCTTTTCTGAAGCTGTGTTCCATTGTCACAGAATGCTTGTCTATACATACAAAATCCACTGGTGGCCACTTCACCTACCAGTTTGTACTGGAGTATCCAGGAATGTTTTAAGCTACTTATATTTATAAAATGACCAATAAATATTTTATGATGTTTAATGCCAAGAGGAATTCCAAGGCTACTCTGCTGTGTGAGTTGATAAATACTCAAGGATAAAGCAAAGCTATTTTCCTGATTACTCTTGAAAAAATAATTTGTATTCATCTGGCTGGAAAAAAACACCAGTATATATAAACACAGTTCCAACATTATAAGCAATTTACTAAATATGCAGAAAATCATAAATTGGTTTCAGAGCTTAATTCAAGGTGCTTACACTAGTACAGTAGGGCCCCACTCATACAGCGGGTCACGTTCCGGACCTCCGCTGTAAAGTGAAAACCGCTGTAAAGCAGATCCCAGTGACTTACATTGACTTACATTGGTGCTCGGCAGCAAAAAACCGCCGTAAAAGCGGAACAAGCGCTGTAAAGTGGGGCCTTTCTACAATTCGCAACTGCTGTATTAGCGGAACGCTGTAAAGCGAAGCGCTGTAAAGCAGGGCCCTACTGTATTTAAAACCAAAAACAACTTAGGCCCCAAATATCTGAATGACTGATTCCTTACTTATAGACCCTCTTAAATGTTAGGATCAGCAGAAGGGGCCTTCTTGGTAGTACTGCCATCCTCAGACATTTGGGGGGATTGTGGCCCAGAAGAGGGCATTCTCTGTGGCACACCCTAAGCAGTGGAATTCCCCACACGTACACAGAGATGTGCCTGGCACCTTTGCTGTACAGTTTTTGGTGAATGCTAAAGATGCACCTCTTTACCCTGGCCTTTGGCACTTGAGATGTATGTTTTCTGGACCCATCCTATTCCAGTTGAATATAATTTATGTTAATATTTTTAATACTGAATTTTAAACTGCTGTAACCCACCCTGGGATCTGCTGGTGAAGGGCAGGTAATAATAAAAGTAATAATAAAAGTAATATTAACTGTAGGTCTTGATGATGGGCTGTACTAACCTATCACTTATAGCAGCATAATGAACTTTTTTTTAGTTTACAGGATGGAGGATATATCTTAAAAACTTACTGCTTTGTGTTGATCTTCTGTTGCATGTCCCATAGCCCCATCATCCGTTGTGACAAAAAACAGTGAGGTTGATTTATGCAAACTATAATGCCTGGTTAATACAAATAAATCAATAGGTTATTTCTCATTTCCTTTGAGGAAATTGTATGGGATACATTTAGCAGTTTCAGTGCTATGTACCTTTCCCAGTAACACAGCTCAGTACAACAGTAAACAAAAGTGAAACAACGAATGATGCATATGAAATAAAGCTTTGGGTGGCTGCTGGTCAAGTGTGTGTTATATAATACCAGGGGTGTAGTTGTCCAAGGTCTGGGTGTGTGTGTGTTAGACCGTTACTTTTTTGGCAGCAGGGTCCTTATGTCTCCAGCATCCTGTGAGGCAATCAGCATGAAAGGGGAGTGTGTTAGCCTCTGAGAAGAGTAGTCTAACATGCTCCTTGTCTTTCCTGCTGATTGGAGTCAATCAGAGTGAAAGGAGGTGAGTCAGCTACTGAGAAGACTCTTCTCAGTAGCTACTACTCTTCTCTTTGAAGCTTATTGGCTGCTATGGATGTCTGTTGTGGGAGAAGGCATTAACAAGGATCTCCTTCTCAACTAGGCAGCAAAAAAGGGAGAGAGGGCATGGCTGTGACTAACATGAAGGGACCCTGGAATTCTGAAGTTGCCACTACACCACTGTATGTTACTCAACTGGTTTAATAACCAAATGTGTTGATGAGCTGGCAATAATTTTCTGTAGCCAATATTGTACAAGTTCTGGTCTCCTCTCCATCCTAGTTAGTATTTCCAGAAACTATAGTGTACGAACTGAGTTTATTAGTACTGCCTAGGTCAACATTGCCACCCTGAGCTCCTCCTGGGAGGAAAGGTGGGATATAAATCTAATAAATAAATAATAAATAAAATAAATAAACATAGCAGACTTACACAATGTAATTTTGTGAACTCTTATCCAACATTTCTGCTTTTAAGTAGTTTCAACACAACTAATAATATATAATCCTTCTGATGCCAGTAGAATCAGAATCAGAATGGACATCAGGGAGATTTTACTGATATTTTTAATATTTATTTCATCTGGCAAAAAGCTTGAATGAAACATTCTAGCTCTGTCAGCATCATAGAACAATGCTGACAGAATTAGAAGATGTAGGAACAAAGAGCAAGTTTAGCCTAACTCCCAAAGCTAACAAAAAAACTGGATCTTGGACCTATAGATGAAGAGCTAGGATAATGAAGGCAATCTTATCTAGGATTTCAATGGGCAGTTTCCATTGAGGACTGACAGATTAGATAGGAAAGTAGACTCACCCTTTAACAACTTTTCAATTGCATGACAAGTTATGTTGTTTTTTCACATGTTGAAAAAGTCCTGGAATATTTTCTATTCTATAATCACAAGGAAGCTCCCCTGCCCGAATGGATGAGGGTCACTAATAATAATAATGGACTGCCTTCAAGTTGATTCTGACTTATGGTGACCCTATGAATAGGGTTTCATGGTAAGTGGTATTCAGAGGTGGTTTACCATTGCCTTCCTCTGAGGCTGAAAAGCAATGACTGCACAAGGTCACCCAGTGAGCTTCATGGCTATGTGGGGATTCAAACCCTGGTCTCTCAGGTCGTAGTCCAACATTCTAACCACTAGGCCACACTGGCTCTTTGAGGGTCAATAAACCCAAACTCAATTCAAACAAGACAAAGAGTCTGTAGGGTGGTTCTTTAGTTCTGGGCTATGGTATTCAACCCATTCTGAAAAAACAAGTGAACAGATTAGGGATGCTCCAATCCAATCCAGCTTTGTCACTAGATGTCCAAGTGGATTTTTGTTGTTGTTATGTGCCTTCAAGTCGATCACGACTTATGGCGACCCTATGAATCAGTGACCTCCAAAAGCATCTGTCATGAACAACCCTGTTCAGATTTTCTAAGTTCAGCTCTGTGGCTTCCTTTATGGAATCAACCCATCTCTTATTTGGCCTTCTGACCTGGGGGCCTCATCTTCCAGCACTATCTTGTGTTGCATTTTGGATACTCTGTTCATAGGGTTTTCGTGGTAAGAGATATTCAGAGGTGTTTAGCATTGTCTTCCTCTCAGTTTGGATGCATCTTAGTCTGGTGTCTCAGCTTTGACCATTCCGTCGTGGGTGCCCCTGCCAGGAGTCTAGCCTCTTGGTCTAGACTCCTGATGGCATTGCTCTCAGCTTCTTCAGTGGCATGAAATATGTTTCTTCTCGTGTACTTTTCGGTGATTAACATCATGAACAAGGGAAGTGGGAGAATGACAGGGAGGCTGTGTTAGAACTGGAAACCTTCAATGCTGTGTGCAGCTGCCTGATGTGATGAGATATGTGAACTGAACTTTGGAACAATTTCATGGCAGTGAAATATTCTCAGACTGGTCTGATTCACCCAGGCTAGGTACTGAGGCCTCCCAGGGAGGAATGGCTATAAAAGGTTTCCTGATAGGGTTGATATTTTGCCTGAGCGACAAGATATTCCTAGCTTTAATGTGCTTCCCTTGATTTTGACTCCATTCCTGGTTCCTGGCTCACCTCTGACAGCTACTTATAGCCTTTGGGGGTGGGGGACAGAAATATCTTCTACCTTATTTTATTCCTTGTTAGAAATTGAAAGTGGAGCCTGCCTCTGAATGCACTAAAACCATTTAGCAGTGAGCCTACAAATGATGTAGTATTTTACATGGGAAGAATTAGGTGTGTATGTGTGCATCATGCAGGAATATTTCAAGACAAAGAAAAGGATCCCTTTCCCTCTGAGACTCTTCCGAATGCTCCCCTCCCCACCCTGCTATATAGCATAAGTATAAAATGGTCAGGGTTGTCAGCTAACTGAACCCTCCATCACTATGTATCCCAGTAGGGAAAAATGTGGAGATATGCAATTTTCCCAATCCTTTTATGGCCTGTTCCCCAAATAAACTGAAGGAGCAGTACAAGCCTTCTGTTTCTGGGCATGTAGAGCCTTGAGCAGCTCCAGTTCTTTAGTAGCTTAGGATACATTACAATTTTTTTTTGCAGGTTCCACTTATTTGACATTCAATTCACATTGTTTAATTCAATGTGAAGAATTACAAGATTAAACCAAAGTAATTATATATGTAATGAGTAGATGCATGTTATCAGTCTTTTACAAAATTCAATTTAATTGGTGGGAGCTGGTAAAGTACCATTACTTTAATTCACAGTTGTTTTCTTGTCTTTGCCTTAATAAAAATAAATGACTCAACAAATCAAATGAAATTTCTCATGCTTTTCAGTACGTACAGGCTAATTCATTATACATTATTTAAAACACTCTTTGATGGTGTCATGTAGAACCATATACAATTACATTTTCTAGTAACTGGGTTCATGGTTGGCTCTTAAATGTGATGTTTTAAGAATGGGGACATTCATTGTTTACAATATGTGCTTTGATCCCATATTTCAGAACATGGTTCATCTGAAGCATATTCACTATTATTATTTAAACAGATGTAAAATTAGCCAGCTCTAAGGTTTGATTAGCATGATATTTTTAAAGAAAAATATTATCATAATACTATGAAACCAAAGTAATTTTTCTAAAATATAATCACATGTGATGAAGTAAATATATGGAAAAGGGCACTTAATTGGACAGCAGTTTGTAGTTGCATACATTTCACATGAAATGCTCTCTGGCATGAGATAGCTGATGAGATATAGCGCAATCATGTCCTCATTAATTTGTCTTTCTCTAAGCTCTTAGAATTGTGGTTGATCACAAGCTGAATATGAGCCAACAATGCAATGATGCTACAAAAAAGGCCAATGCTATTTTAGGCTGCATTAACAGAAGTACAGTTTCCAAATTGCATGAAGTATTAGTTCCCTTATGTTTGGCACTGCTTAGGCCTCATCTTGAGTATTGTATCCAGTTGTGGACACCACACTTTAAGAAGGATGCAGACAAACTGGAACAGGTTCAGAGGAAAGCAACAAGGATGATCAGGGGACTAGAAACAAAACCCTATGAGGAGAGACTGAAAGTACTGGGCATGTTTAGCCTTGAGAAGAGAAGACTGAAATGAGATATGATAGCACTCTTCAAGCACTTTATAGGTTATCACACAGAGGAGGGCCAGATCTTTTCTCGATCATCCCGCATTGTAGGACATGGAATAATGGGCTCAAGTTACAGGAAGCTAGATTTTGACTGAACATCAGGCAAAACTTCCTGTTAGAATGGTATGACAATGGAACCCATTACCCAGGGAGATAGTGGGGTCACCAACACTGGAGGCATTCAAGAGGCAGCTGGACAGCCCTGTCAGGTATTCTTTGACTTGGATTTCTGCACTGAGCAGGCCCCTTTCAACTCTACTATTCTATGATTCTAAAGTTCCTAATACCTTTTCATTACAGGGCTTTCTTTAGAAGGGTTTGTCATATCTACTGATTTGTTGTTTATGTTTTTCAAGGGGGTGTTGGGTAGCTTACCTTGATAGACTCAGTGGCAGATAGTTTCAAGTCTTTAACTTAAAAATATAGCATTGCCTCTACTGTATCCTCACTGAATCACCCAGCAGAGCTGTTTAGAGAGGTAAAGCTGTTTGTCTAGTCCAGTGTGGCATCATCAACAAAGGACCACACAATAGCCTGTTCTGACAAATTTGCTACACAGTTTGAGAGGAAAATTACTCAGATCTGTGCTGAATGATGCGACAATTTAGGCTTATTAGACATCACTGGAGCACCATAGAATTACAGTTTGTGAGATTAGTTTCCATTGTTGCAGCCTGAGGATGTGTACAGGACAGTTGTGGCAGTGAGACCGTTTACATGCCTGCTTTATCCCTGCCAACCATGGTTGGTAAAATCTAGTAGGGAATTCACTGGATGGGTCCAGAGAGCAGTCAATGCCTCACTAAGGGAGGGAGTGATCCCCACTGCTTTGAAAGAGGTGGTTGCGCAAGCCCTCTTGAAGAGGTATTCCCCAGATCCAGAGGTTTATCAAGATGACCTTGATCATCCTATTGGTTCTTCTTGAGCTTTCAGTGGCTTTTGATACCATTGACCATGGCATCCTTCTGGAACGACTGAAGGAGTTGGGAGTTGGGTACTGTATTACACTGGTTCAGCTCCTACATGCAGGGCCACTACTAGAAAGTAGTACTGAGAGATTGTTGCTCAGCTCCATGACTGTGGAGCCCCACAAGGGTCCATTCTGTCTCTTTTGCTATTTAACATCTATATGAAACCATTGAAAGCTGTCATCCAGGGATTAGGAGCACAGTGTCTTCAGTATGCTGATGACATGCAACTTTATCTCTCCACTACATCTGAATCAGGAGAGACTGTGAAGGTGTTGGACACTTGTCTAGAGGCAATGATGGGATGAATGGGGGCCAATAAACCAAGGCTGAATCCAGATAAGACAGAAGTGCTGTGGATGAGTGGTTCCCATGTGCAGGAATTAGGCGAACAACCTGTTTTTGGAGTGGCTATACTCCCCCTGAAGGAACAGGCTTGTAGTATGGGAGTGTTGTAAGAATTTCTTTTAAAAATCAGTTATGTTTTACTAAACATTTAGAAGGCACACCTTTTATAAACTGTAGAAGCAAAACAAGAAAATCAAGTGAGCAGTAGTCTGTAGTGTTAGGCCCATGTTGACATTGTTCATCATGAATGGAACAAAATTCTCAGATTAAAAACTGACAGCAACATATGAGCACTTACTTTTAATTCTCGGGATTTTTAAAAGTCATATTTATCTAAATCAGAACATTTCCTGATTTAGGCCTTCTTCAGCGTATTGCTATACTGCTGTATTATGTGACAATCTTTAAAAATATATCAGCAATTCATTAAACAAATCTCAACTAATATTACACAAAACATATGAAACAAACCAGCAGGTCAATCCTAAAGTAGGTTTACTGATTCACTGATTTCACAGTGTTTGATTTCCAAGTTTATTTAGGATGGTAGAAAAAGTCTATTAAAAGTGGCTGAAAAAGCAATCTATACATATCTACTTATAAGCAAATCCCATTAATTTAATTGAAATTCACTCATAATGGGCATGGAATTGCAGTCTAAATGTGACCAATAGTGTAAACATACTTACTCAAAAGTAAGTCTCATTGATTTTAATTGGGCTTACTCCTAGGTCAGTGAGTATGGGATTGCAGCCTTAGTGGTGACTGTGTTGATTTCAATAGGAGTTTCAAGTAACTTTTGTTAGACTGTGTTCATATCTACACACAAAGGATGCAACAAAACATTTATATTATAGTAAAGAAGCAGCTTCCAGTTTTGCAACACAAATTGCTCTGTTTAAAATGCTATCAGAATAATGCTTCCTGTCCACCCCCTTTCATTATGCAGAGAAAGGATAGAGATGAAATATCACTGTGGTTGGGTTAGCATAGGGATAGGGTAAGGGGGAGAGAAAATGACCACAAGCAGGTAAAATCACAATACCAGCAGGAAATCTAGATGCTAGCAAATTATTTCCTTGCTCCATCAGTCTCAACTGCTGAAGGATGCAGTTTGTTCCTGGAATAGACCTTCTTCCCATGCAGTTCTATAATGGGCCATATTTCAAATTGCTCAGTTAAATATTTCTGATTAAAGTAATATACTAAAGTCTTTGATGGCTTTCACTAGTCTAGGTTGGCTTTGGTATGGATACTCTTAACAGTTGGATTAACAGTGTGATAATTGCTTTAAAAATTCTGATTTCTTTCTCAGATTTTTTTCTCGTGTCTGTAAATTGAAGATATTATGTTTGATTATTAAGAGATTAGGCAATGTACTCCAACATATTAATGGGCTGTGGCAGAATTAATATCCTTCATGTACAAAAATGTATTTCTATGATGTTGGGATAAATACTGAAAACTAAAGAAGCTGCAATGGTACATTTATGTATCATTGATTGTGAAAGCCATAATATAAATGGATTAGTGTTTTTATTTCCATAAACTATCCAGAAACATACTCATTATCCACCTCAGTCAGAAAAAAACAATGAATGATTTATAATCTATTAAGAGATAGGTTTGTTATATATTATAGATTTATAGCTGAACTATGACAAATCGGAAGTCAATATTCTTTCTTTTATATATATATATATATATATATATATATATATATATTCTTTTTGTATTGTACTAGTTATTGATTTGTGTTGTTTTCTTTTTGTATTGTTTTGGTTTTGAAAATTGGAATAAAAATTAATTGAAAAAAAAAAGAAAAAAACAATGAATGAAATGATGAACTCCTGCACAATTTAAATTAATGCATCATTATAGTAGACAGTAAATGCATGGCTGTTAAAGCATTACAGTAGGGCCCCACTTCCTGGCGCTTCACTTCCCGGTGTTCCGCTAATGTGGTGGCTTTCATTCCCCATTTTAAAGCCAATTTTGCCGCTTTTGCGGCATTTTGCGGCATTTTCACATCATTTTCACATGATGCGCCCCATTATACTCAATGGGGCTTTATGGCAATTTCCGCTTTATGGTGGGGGTCCGGAACGAAGCCTATTTTAGTTATTGCACCCGCCAACTAGGCATTTAGTTGCCTTTTATTCCAGATAACATTACATCTTTATAACTATGCATGCTAAATGGAATGACTGATTTAGAACAAAGCACTTGAAGATGCACAACTGTTCTCATTAGTTACCTACCAGAAACTTGTTGATTCTAATGGATAATATGCATGAAAACAATAACAAGTAGAAACAATGGAAGGAGCAGATAGTCTCCTAAATGAAAGGAGATCCTTGCTTACAACAACAACAACAAAACCCTAAAAGAGACACAAATTAGGAAGTAGGCCCTGTAACAAACTTGGGTACCAACTCAGGACCTCTGGATTCTATTACATAATCTAAGAATATCAACCACATCCTCCAGTGAATAGATTAAGTCACCTACATGACAAGCAGGTCAGCCTCTGTGTCTTAAACTAAATGGAAACAAATCTGGCACCAAATATGATAACATTTAGAAACCAGCTTGATATTGTTTTAGCCTCACAGTTCTCTGTTAAACCACCAGCCATCCCACTTGACCCATTTTAATTCCTTATAGCAACCTGCTAATGAACCTACAGACCACAGTAGATTAAAATGTTTCAAACACAAAACAAAATGAAAACAAAAAAGGAAATTTCAAAGGGAACTACAAAGTAAAATTGCTGAATTATTATTTATCAGAAAATTTTATTCAATTCACTATGGATTGAACTGTTGACTGGATTTCTTTCCCATTAAAGGGAAATTGGCATACCTAATTAGAATATACCAGTGTGTGTTGTTAGGAATGAATCATTCTGTTCTTAGTTCTTATCTTGCATACAATTTGTGGTTTTCATAGGAACTGTGTGCATAATTCACATAGTTTGATATGGAAATGTAGCAATTGTTATTCTAAATAGTAATCCTTGCAAATGTAGAAATTTATCTCCAGAATGATGGGGTGAACATGGTCTCTTTTTCTGATGAGCAGAAGTTCCTATCTAGTGCAAAACTATAATGGTTGAGAGGGCATCCCAGGGGCCACAGAATAAATCATATCTACTCTTCCAACATCAGAGACAGACCTTCAATGTTAGAGAGAGAGATCCAATGTCTTCCTCTCCATCACTTCTGGTTCCTCTGAAGTCCTGGCCCAACTGACATTGGCACTCAGCTGTCAGGGCCAAAAAGCTAGTGTGTTGGGGGAGTTATCTTATCCATGTCATGCATCCAAACCAGTGGAGAGAGGGAGAATTCAGTCGTGCTCCTGACTAAATCCCTTAATTCCCTTTCTCTGCCACTGATTCTTTCAGTTCTGCCCTGCTGGCTTGAACCTGGCAGTGCATTGGATAAGGTGGTAGTTCCACTTTTTTATTTCACCCCTCCCCCCCTTAGGATTACAGTCATATGTATTATTGATCAGTGATTGTATCAGGGGTGTGGGGGAAATATGGAGAAATTTAGCATCCAAAAATGGTGGCTGTGGTGAGGCTGTGCACAAAAATAATTGGTTTGCTTTGTGTTTTTTCCTTTTACTGAGCACACACACAAAAAACAACCAAACAAAAAAAAAGTACCTTTGAAAAAGGATGGGTGCAAAAACCTGTTAAAACTGCCTCTTGCGAAAGTAGCCTGTTTTCCTTTGTGTGATCTATTTGCTGTGTCTAGCATAAAAACAAAAGTCAAGCTAGTCTGGATCATTGGATAGTCTGAAAAGGTCAAACACCTATTCCAAACTGCTGATAGCCCTACTGGGAAAGCAGAAAAACTGCAGAAGAAATAACTCATAGTTGGACAAGGATTTAACTAAAGGCTATATAACTCAACTTCCATCTGTTTGTTCTCCTCTCACAAATACTACTGCGAATAGGTATGGTGGTCATGTGGCCTCCTTCACAAAGGACACTTGTTAGAAGAGTGATCAGTTCTCTATATGAAGGAGTCCTCTATTTGTAGGGCTGTCTGATCCAAGTCCAGTTTAATGCGGGGGGGGGACGTAACAAGCAAGAAGAAGAGCCTTGAATTTGTCCAATAACACTTCACACTTAGACAACAGTTTGAGCAGACCCACAGGTCTCCTGGTCACAGTTTTCCTTAGTGTGGTGAGATGTACTGACATTTAAATTTTAGAAATTTTCTTTTTTGGCAATGCATAATGGCCACTCTATTCAGAGGTGAGCAATTAATTCATGCCTACTTTTGCTGCTATTTTATGGAGCAAACCATGTAGTAGTCATTGTGCACTATGCTTTAAGCCAATAAATCTACCCTTTTAAATGTTTGTGATCCTACAACAGAGCAGCAAAAACAAGTAGCATTCTGACAGTTTGTTTGAAGGCATTTTTATTTTTGGGATCACCTCATAATGAGACCTGGTTTGGGGAAAGAACTGCTTTGGTTGGTTAGTTGCCTATGTTTTAAATTTTTTTTGATTTTATCTTTTTTTTTAATTACTGTGGTTTTATGTATATTTGTGAGGTTGTGGGTTTTAGCCATTTTCATATACAATTTTATTTGCAACCACTTGGAGAATGTTTGATCAAGTGGTTTATACATTTTCTACACACATAAACATATGGGAGGATGATCTTCAAGAGATAGAGTGGGTTTGCCAATACTGATTTCCATGAGTCCTCGGGATACTGATATCAGCAACCAGGGTAATCTTCTGGATCACCAAGGGCAAGGATGGGAAATCTTTTCTGGCCAGCGGACCAGATTTTTATCTCCCCACCCCTGACATGCCAAATTTGTGAGGTGGGCAGGGATGCATCAACTTATGCTGTGCTTTAAAGCCCCGATTGTTGGGACTTCAAACCATTAGGCTTCAAACCACTAAGTCTGAAAGCTGTTTGCAAAGGGCTTTCAAACAGCCATATGTTGTTGTTTGAATCTCTGAAAACTGGAAGAAATGGCCTCATGGACCACCTTGGAACCCTGACAGGCCAAGATTGATTCATGGGCCAGAGGTTCCCCATTCCTGTTTGGGAATAAACTACACTTCCAGTCTAATCTGTTAGGCAGGTTCCAGAGGAATGGGTTGGAGAATCCGTATGTCATGTTCTTCAACAGTACATGAAGCCATGAAGAAAGATTGCACAGTGATTTTTAGTTAAGTTTTATCAGTATCTTGATATCTTTCTCTTTACATGTATCTGTGTTTGAATGCTAGCAAGGCAACAGACTTCCTCCTTAACTAGATGCCTTGTCAGTAATAAGCTGGATTAGGGAAGAAGAACTGAATCACAATACAGGTAAGAAGGAGCTGTTAATGATAAGTAGGCCCTTTTTTCAAGGAGCAAGTGGATGATCTACTCTGAATGGGATCACACTTTCCCTGAGCAGGTCTGCAGCTTGGGGATACTTAAGAATCCAGCATTTCTTTCTTGAATATAAGGTGGCTGTGGCTAGACATGCCTTTTTCTAGTTTTTCTGCACCAGCTGTGTCCTGACTTCAGTAACAAAAAAAACTTAATTAATTAATTGATTGATTGATTGATATCCCACCCTTCCTCCTAGCAGGAGCCCAGGACGGCAAACAAAAGCACTAAAAACACTTTAAAACATCATAAAAACAGACTTTAAAATACATTAAAAAACTTTTAAAACATTTTTTTTAAAAGCTTTTAAGAAATCTTTAAAAAAAAGGTTAAAAAGCATATTGGTTTTTCTTTTAAAAAAAGGTTTAAAAACACATAAAAAAGAAATTCCAACACAGAAGCAGACTGGGATAAGGTCTCAACTTAAAAGGCTTGTTGAAAGAGGAAAGTCTTCAAAAGGGGCTGAAAAGATAACATAGATGGTGCCTGTCAAATATTTAAGGGTAGGGAGTTCCACAGGGTAGGTGTCGCCACACTAAAGGTCCATTTCCTATCTTGTGCAGAATGGACTTCCTGATAAGATGGTATCTGCAGGAACCCTTGTGATGTTCCTGTAAGTTAGCATCTGTAAATATGGTAACTGCGGGTCTATTGGGTGATGTATGGTAATTGACTGAGAGAGAAAGGGGGAGTACCTGGGTGAGAAGCTGAGGTATGCTGGATGATGATTGGCTGAGTGGCTGGCTGGCTGGCTGAAGGTATAAATGGAGGTTTGTGAGTGAAGAGAGGGGGGACAGTCAGAGAGAGTCAGAGAGTTGAGAGAGAGAGGTTGTTGAGTGGGTTGGCAGAGTTCTGAGGGAAGTTTGGATTGGATTTGGCTGATATTTAAAGAGGATATATATATGAAACCATATGCTTGTGAAACATTCCTAGAGTAATCTTGTTATTTTCTGTTATTAGTAAATAAATACTTATTTGGTTTACCAAAGGCCTGATCCTTGGCTGGGGAATATACAGACCAGAAGGTAGGGAAAGGTAATTACCAAGGCTGAACAGAAGCAGTATCTAATGGTGGCAGCGGTGAAGGGAGGAATTGTAACAAGTCAAGTATCCAGAGCAACCCAGAATTGTATGCTTTATATATAAAGATACAAGGGGGTTGGGAACAGCATAAGCACTTAGTCGCAAAAGTAACCAGCTAGAGAGAGACTCAGGCAAAGTCTCTGGGAGTATTGGTTACAGGACGTGACTGGTGGTGTTGCCTAGCAGTGGGATCTAGTGAGATCTGTGCTAGAGCGGAGTGAGAAACCATATAAAGGACGGTCCGGACTGGTGGTTTCCCTGGTGGTGCCTAGTGAAAGGCAGTAGCCACAAGCAGGTGGGAACCTGACAGGGAGAGCCAGGGAAGGGCGTCACAGCCCTCACCTGCAGAGCACAGTGATTGTCTGGGAATATAAGGGATAAGATGGTCTTCAGGTATCCTGGTCCTAAGCTGTATAGGGCTTTGTACACTGAAACTAGAACCTTGAACATGGCCTGGTAGCAAATGGGCAGCCAGTGCAATTCTTTCAGCAGCAGGGTGACATATTGGCAACACCTTGCCCCAGTGAGCAGTCTCGCTGCCTCATTTTGCACAAGCTGCAACTTCCAGATCAATCTCAAGGGCAGCCCCACATAGAGTGCATTATAGTAATCCAGCCTGGAGGTTACCAGTGCATGGATAACAGTGGTCAGTGCATGGATATCACGGTCCAGAAACGGCTGCATCTGTCTTACCAGCTGAAGCTGGTAAAAGGCACTCCTAGCCACGGAGGTCACCTGTGCCTCTAGTGATAAAGTTGGAACCAGGAGCACCCCCAGACCATGGACCTGCTCTTTCAAAGGCAGTACGACCCCATCCACAGCAGGGAACTAACCAATTATCTGAACTCAGGAAACACCAACCCACAGCGCCTCTGTCTTGCTAGGATTCAGACTCAGTTTACTGGCCCTCAACCAACCCACCACCAAGTCCAGGCAGCGGTCAAGGGCTTGCATGGCCTCTCCCAATTCAGATGTTATAGAGAAATAGAGCTGGTTATCATCAGCGTACTGCTGACACCTGGCCCCAAATCTCTTGATGACTGCTCCCAAGGGGGCTGAAAGACAATTACCCAATGCTATTCTCTGAAAACAACCCTGGAGATAGGATCAAAACCACTTTAAAACAGTGCCTCCGATACCCATGTCACCAAGTCGGCCCAGAAAGATACCATGGTCAATGGTATTAAAAGCTGTTGAGAGATCAAGTAAGAGTAACAGGGTCACACTCCTCCTGTCCTTCTCCTGATAAAGGTCATCCATAAGGGCGACCAAGGCCTATTCACTCCCATAACCAGGCCTGAACCCAGACTGGAATGGGTTAAGATAATCTGTTTCATCCAAGAGTACTTGCAATTGCTGCGCCACAACCCTCTCAATCACCTTCCCTAAAGAGGGGATATTTGCAACTGGTTGGTAATTTTATTTATTTATTATTTGATTTATATCCCGCTCTTCCTCCCAGCAGGAGCCCAGACCAATGGGTCCAGCGTGGGATTTTTCAGGAGTGGTTGGATCACTGCCTGTTTCAGGGTGTCTAGAACCCTCCCGCAATGATGCATTGACCACACCCTGGATCCACTCGGTCAACCCCCCTTGGCAAGCTTTAATAAGCCAAGAAGGGCAAGGGTCGAGAGGACATGTTGCTGGCCACATCATCACAAGCACCATGTCTACGTCATCAGGCTGCATCAACTGAAACCATTCCCAAGATGCTGTAGCAGACGTTGTGCTGGACACCTCATTGGGGACTACAGTAGATGTGGATGGGGCATCAAGACTGCTACGGAGGTGAGCACCTTTACCTTCAAAGTGCCTTGCAAACATTCACAGTGAGCCTTTGAAGGGTCTAAGACTCCATTTCCTGGAGCTGATGTCAACAAACCCATGACGATAAGGAAAAGCTCCACTGGACAGCTAGAGGATGCGATGGAGGCGGAGAAGTGGGCCTTCTTCGCCACCATCACCACCACACAATAGGCATGATTATGATGTTTTACTCATGCCCGATCAGCCTCACAGCACTTCGCCAGTTGTGCTCTAGCCATCGTCCAGGCTGTTTCATTGCCCTTAACTCACTGGTGTACCAAGGTGCAAACTGGGCTCCACAATGCAGGAGAGGACACTCGGCAGCAACTGTGTCAAGAACCCAATGTACCTCACTGTTCCACAGTGTGAGAAGGGCTTCATCAGGGTCACCTGTTCTATCTACTGGGAACTCCCCCAGGGCATTCAGGAATCCTGTGGATTTCATTGGTCTCCTGGGACGGACCATCTTAATCTGTCCACCACCCCTGCAGGGAAGGATCGGAGCTACAAGTCTAAACTGCACCAGGAAGTGGTCTGACCGTGACAATGGGGTGACATCCACCCCCCTATCTCCAGACCACCCCTTCCTCCATCTAGAGCAAAACCCAAGTTGAGGGTGTGTCCTGCCCTGTGCATTGGGCCGGTGACAACTTGAGACAGCCCCATGGTCGTCATGGAGGCAATGAAGTCCTGAGCTGGACCACTAGAGGCAGCCTCAACATGGACACTGAAATCACCCAGCACTATCGTTCTGGGCTCCTCCAATACCACAGCTGAAATGGCCTCCGCCAGCTCAGAGAGAAGCAGTTGGGCAGCAGGGTGGCCAGTACACCAGCAGCAACCCTAGTTTCGTGTCTCCTTGGCCCAACTTGGACCTACTTCTTGGACATACTCTATGGACCTACTCTGAATGGGATCACATGTTCCCTGAGCAGGTGTGCAGATTGGGGATACTTAAGAATCCAGCATTTCTTTCTTAAATATAAGGTGGCTGTGGCTAGAAATGCCTTTTTCTAGTTTTTGTGCACCAGATGTTTCCTGACCTCAGCAACAAAAAAAATTAGTGATCCATTCCATAGTAACTTCTAGATTAGACTACTGTCATGCGTATAATGAAGTATGTGGCTACTTCAGAAGGCTTTGATAACCTACACATGATCCAAAATGCAGAGACAGACTTCTAGCAAGGGCTACAAGGATCATATTACACCTATCAGGAAAGAACTCTAGGCTACTCACTGGTTTCTGGACAAAATTCAAGGTGCTTGTTTTCGCTGTTACAGCTCTATGCAGGTTGGAACTTTTTTAGCTGAAACAGAGGAAGACAACAGGAGCTAACTACTCCCATGGTTTTTTTTTTTCAGATTAGAAGGAATGGCTAGTCATGGAGTCAACAGAATGCTGGAGAAGTGTTTACTGAAAAGAAAAACTTACACCACCCTTGGGCACCTAACAAAGATAAGACAAGTTCAAAACCCTGCACCCACCGAAATTCTAAAATGCCCTGAGAAAAACAGAAAAGTCAAAGCCTCTTTACCAAAGGAAAAAAAATGAAATTGGAGGGGGGAGATTTTGGCACAGCACTATTCATTAGAAGTCAGTTAAAACCAGTTATCTTAGGGTTGCTATTTCCTTCTCTAGCGTGTAAGCTGCAAATATACTCCAGTGTTTTTAACTGGACATTGATGTTTTTACTTCTTATCTTAATTTTACAGTTGCTTTATTATTTTTGTGTATATTGTTTTGTCTCGTAATTAAAAAGTAATGCTAAAGAAGCAATATGTACATACAGTTAATAAGAGCTGAAGAATCTCTATTCTTCACTGATGGTGGATTACTAATAATTATTTTGTTTATATTTCTTACAGAAGTTATAGGCACATACACATGGCAGGGGGCTTTCCAAAGAGAGACTGACACAAATCTATCATTGAAATCTAAGTGCACTTTAGTTTTCACCTGTCAGCTAAAAATATGCAAGCAAAAAGGCAGCTTCTTCTAACACACATCTCATATGAACATGTTATTATATTGTTATCCTCAAGGTGTCTACAGCCTGATTGCTTTATTACCAGCTTCAGTGAAGAATCCCACTGTGAGGTTAAAGTAGGTGATTTGTAATTTTCAGAATCTATAGGTATTGTGTGAGTGACATCCCTTTGTTTTCCTGATATACCTCCACTTTGTTTCTTTCCTTCCTTTATGTCACTTCCCTATTGCTTGATATCTGGCTTCATCTGTTAATTGTTGTAATTTCTTGCCCTTTTTCTTTGATTTGATTTTCTCAAGTTTTATTTCTGGAGGAGAGGGCAAAGACAGCATTTTATCCTAAAATAAATTAAAATGCTGTTAAAAAAATTATTGCCGTGAATCATAAATGCTATAAGCAGAAGGCAGCTCTGAGAAGGGGACTTTCCTTTCCCCTTCTCTCTCCTACATACAGAAATGTCTTTCTAAAGCAATGGCATTCCCGCCTTGTGCGGAGGCGTGTTTGCCCCACCACCCCCACTCTTCAGAAGGCTTGGGAAGGTTCCTGAAGGTTTTTGAATGGGTCAGGTGGGCTCTTAGGACCAATTATGTGAAGGGATTAGCGTGTATAAATAAGACCACTCCTCCCTTAAAACTTGCCTTTTTGCCTTGCAGCACCCTCCCTCCCTCCCTTGTCAGTATGGGCTCTACTAGTCGCCAGTTGGGGCTGAATAGGATTTTTTTTGGGGGGGGGATCCTGATTTCAGAATCCCTTTGGTTTTGCCTACTCCATACTGCTTGGGTTGATTTAATTGGCCTGATGGGAAGGGTTGTGGTTGTCCAGCTTTGGCTGGCATGCAATTCGGGCAGGTGAGGTAATTGGGGTAAAAATTGAGGCGGCTGAGGCATGCTGGTAAAGGAAACTTCCTAGGGAACCATCAGGGCTTAATGTCTGGTGGGGATCTGGGGAGTGTCCTCGTGGGACAGGCTTGCACATCATGGTGAATGCCTGTACTGCAGGGCCAGGATGCGGAGGTTGGAACCACATACCTGACTCCAATAACAAGGAGGGATAAGTTTTCCCACATCCTTGACTGCAGAGTTACAGTCCGAGGTGACTGACTTGCCTTGAGGAGTGGAGGGAGTATTCCCTCCCAGTTAGGTTGAGCCTCACCTGCCTGAAGTAGTTGAAATTCAATTAATTGGCTGAATTGAATATGATTTAATAGTTGTTATATTTTAATAAATATATTATACCATATATGTGTCACTAGTCTTCTTTGGTGTGGTGGCAAAGATGCTCGATGTTATACCCTCCAGATGTTTTTGGACTGCAGTTCCCACCATCACTGAAAATTAGCCAGGCTGACTGGGGCTGATGCACAAGCAACGCTGCAAAAGGAGGAATAGAAGGGGAAAGTAATATTCCATGATCTTCCTTCTACTCATGGTTCTCAGGATGCAAGTCACTGAGATCAATTCATGAAACGATTTCCAGATATACGTGCAAAGGAGGGGTTATGAATTATATGCCTTCAGCTGGTTTGTCTAAGTTGTGTTATAGCACTGGATTCCAATTAGTTTCTGAGCTGAATCCATGCCATTTCAGTTGAGAAGAGGGGGGTTAGGTGGTAATTAGGATCTTACCTCCCCCCCCCACCTTTTAAACTTGTAAAACACACTGGCTCTGCCAGAATCAGCAAGCTTCAAAGCCTGTAATTTCTAGCACTGGCTATGCGAGAGGTGTGGCAGCACTAGCAGAGCTCTAAGTATTGCATCTTCCTTTCCAGAGGCACACTGCAGCTGGCAGGGTCAGAAGTTCTTACGAGGAGTTGGAGGAAGAAACTCCTCCTTGCTCATACTTCTGATCCCCCCCCAACAATTTGGGGGTCAAATACTAAGTCTATTTATGAATATGAGACAAAATAAAACTTCCTTTCCTGACCTTTGGTCTCCAGACATTGTTGGAATACAGTCCCCATAATTCCTGTCCAATGGCCATGCTGGCTGGAGCTGATAGGAGTTGTAGTCCAGCAACATCTGGGGACCCAAAGGTTGGGAAAGGCTGCTATAGTGTATTAAGAGCCAAGGAAAAGTATCTGACAAGATCCGATAATCATTTCCAAAGGCAATGAGAAGTTCAGAAGCAGAGATGTTTTGGCTTGGCTCTGTACTATTTCAACACTCTGAACAAAACCCACACAGAGTCAAATCAAGCCTCTAACTGACCACTCATCCATCATGTTCACACACTAGAGTGTACAGCTCTGAGCTGGTGTAGACCTGTTACCTTGGCTTTGCTATCTTCTGCTAACTTATTTCCTTGCTTTAGAATTATGCTGGATCTCTCCCCCCACACACACACATACACAGCTCCAAACTTGAAACCATAATGGGATTAGGAGACTGTATCTGTCCTTGCATTGTATGGCATCAGGAGCAAGACCTTCCTATTGTGAAGGGTTATCAACCTAGAGATCAGGTTGTTTTTTTTGGTCTGGCCAACAATTCAGCCAGTCTTTGCACACCTCTGAATACAATTAAGACAAAGCGTACGAAAGGTAAATGAAGCTTAATTCCATTAATAATTTATATTCTGCCTTTTGATCAATATTAAAAGTAAGGTTTCTAAAGTGCTTAACTGGTGAAAGTCAAGAGATCAAACCTCTGACGCTAACCAATAAATTAACAAGCTAAAACTAATTAATCAACAAATAAATTTACAGACTGAAAACAAATAGTAATCAGGAAAAAGCAACAATTTCCAAAAATCAAAAATCATTTCCCAGGGCTCCCTACGCAGCTTGCCAATGGGTATCTGAGCCACAGCTGAGGCTTGGAGCCTGGGGCTCACAGCCTTTGCATGCACCAGCCTTTTGAGGCCCAGGGAAGGAAGCAAGCAAATGAAAGGTCTACTGCAGCATCAATTCTGGGGAAAGTACACAACTTGGGAATTAGTAGCAGAACCAGCAGACAGGCACTTAAAAGCTAAATCAATGTTCACAGCTCCAGATATGTAGAGACAAGATATTCTCTCATAGTGCCCACAATCTGCTCTGCCTGCAGCACTCTTCTGAAGCCTCCTAAAAGCAAATTAAGCAAACCAAAGCACTGTTTTGATAATGTTATATCTGAAAAGTTAGATGTATGTTTCAGCGTTGATAAAAGGCTAGGTTGAGACTTTGCCAGGTTTCAAGCAATATAAATTGTGAAACAACTTTAAAGAAAGAAAATGACACAGAAGAAAAGAGTTACAGAAAGCATGATTTAATCATTTAATCATTGATTTTATTTATTTATTTATTTAATTTATATCCCACTCTTCCACCGAGAAGGAGCCCAGGGCGGCAACAAAAACACTAAAAACACTCTTAAGTATCTTAAAAACAAAAGACTTAAAAAATATTAAAACAAAACATCTTTAAAAACAAACAGCTCCAAAAACATCTTAAAAAGCAGTTCGAACACACAGACTGAGAAAATGTAGAAAATAGGGGAAATGGTACTATTGCAGTTAGTATAACTTCCACACTTTGATAATATTTATTTTTCTGTTAAAATTAAAGTTGGATACAGAAATGTGTTCACATTGGGGCACATGTACAAGAGAGAACTAATTGCAGGGTGAGTCTGCAGTTCCGTCCTCTCCCAACCCAAAAAGCGCTCTGTTTACCCCCACAAGTGAGTGAAATATTCCAATTTTGTGAGGGGCTGGTGGGCTATTCTCCCCAGCACCTCAGGAAGTGGGTTGTGTGATTTAACTTGCTTCTTTAAACCGATTACCAGTGGCTCAAGTAGCGACATGGGAGAGGCCCCAGCAGCAAACATGGTGTCGAGAGATCCTAAAAGCAGGAAAGCTGAAGAGAATCTAGCATCCCAGGATCTTTCTGAAGCAGTAGCTGCTCAAATTTCTAGCGTGCACGCTGAATTATTTAAGAAATGGGAAGCTTCCTTTAAAACGCTAGAAGATAAGATTGATGTTCTTACTGAACATATAACAGAGATAGATAAAATGGCTTCAGAGGCATTGTCCCTTGGCACTCGTCATGCTACATATATCATGTTACATATATATTAGTCCGTGGGCACAAAAACTTATTACTTAGACTGGATGATCAGGAAAACTGCAGACGCAGAAGAAACAATCCACGCCCATGGTCTGATTGAGCAAGTAGGTCAGAGTGAATTAATTGCTTTTTTACTTGAATGGTGGAAAGAATTAGTACCTGAAGTTGAACTCTCAAAACTTGACATAAAAAGGGCACATAGAAGCTTGGGTCCACACCCTAAAGTGAATGCACCACCAAGAGATGTTATTATCATGTTTCATAATTGTGCTGTGAAGGATGCATTAACTAAAGCTGTAAGAGAAAAAGGTCAGATAGAATATGCTGGAAAGCCCTGAGTGCAGAAACTCTTCGTCGACGCAAAGCCTTCAAACCTGCAACGGACCTACTCCAAGAAGCAAATATTAAATTTTTTTTTTATCATTAATTTTTATTCAACGTTTCAAAAAACAAAACAGAACAAAACAAAACAAAACAAAACAAATTAATAACTAATACAATAAAATAAAATGTTGACTTCCGATTTGTCGCAGTTCAGTTATAGATCTATAATATATAACAAACCTGTCTCTTAATATATTACAAAATCGCTTTCCTCCAGTAGTTATCTTAATTAATCATCAAATCTCATTGACATTACTTTATTCTTTCCGCAAAAAGTCAAAGAGAGGCTTCCACTCCTTGAGAAATATATCCATCAATTTTTCTCCAAATAAACATGTCAATCCATCTCATCAAGTCTGCTAGGTCCAGTAGTTTCAATAGCCATTCTCAGTGTTAATTCCATCTTCCATCTCCATCCTTGCACCCATAATAATCTTGCTGTCATAGTCATATAATAAAAGTCTGATAGGAATTTCTTTCATCACAAATATTTCCTTGCCATCAATTCCGAATGTACCACTAAAATGTTGTTGTAAAGCTGCATCTCTGCTACTCCTTTTCACAGAATGCACCATCACATCTCCCAAGAGTTTTTCCATTGTCACACTTCTGGAATTAATTCTGTAAACTTTCTCCATTTCAAGTTCCATCAAATCCTTCCAATCCAGGAATTTTTTTGAACCGTTGATATCTTTATCTCTAATCTCTTCACCAATTCCTTCAAAGACAGCGCTGAATTCCAAACAGTGATATTTGTCTCCAGGATCCATCACAGCCATAAAATCCAAATCTTTTTCCAAGTCCATATTTGATATATCTATTCCAATCTCCAGGGCTTGAACCTTTCCTTTAATTTTTCTTTCATCTTCTTTTATTTGTCCAGCCATATCTTTGGTCTCATCCACCTCCCCTCTCACAGAATCCTGAATTTCCTTCAGCTCCTGTCTCATTTTGCCAAATTCACTTTTCATCTCTTGTCTGCTCTGTCTCAGCTCCTGTCTCACCAGCTTAATCTCATTCATTATTTTCTGAAACATATCTAGATAGAGAACCCCTTCCTGTACATCCAGGGTCTCAGCCACCTTCTTGATTGTCATTTTTAACTATTCCCAAGCAAAGAACAGTTTATTTCTTTTTCCAGTCACAAAGGAGTTAATCCTCCAAGCCTGCTGACATCACCCTCTAGACAGCACAAACCGCCTTATCTCTTATGTGTCCAAAAGTGCAAAACAAATTTAGTTCACAGCATCCAAAAAATTAGTGGCATAAAAAGTAAGCAGATTCGTCAAAAAAAAAAAAGTAGACCAGAAAAAATAGTCTCAAATGTCATAAAATCAGATTCCCTCTTTAGATTAGTTGCCCCTCATCCGTTTATATCTTTAAAATGCTCAATTCCATGCCAGCTTTTTGCAATAAAAAACAAAGATAGGCTATTTTGATTTTCTTCCTCCTTAATTCCGTGTGTATGAGAGAAAGTTATAACTCACCCAGGGATTCTTTGTTGCCGATCCTTTAACAAATCTCTTTTACTATAACGATAACAAAATGATAAGAGTAGATAGAAGAATGATTGCCTGTTAGAATACGTTTTTCTTTAAAGAAAAAAAAACATCTTGCTTAATCAGTTTGAGCTTGCTTGAAATTCCCTGGCTCCGTCCAACGTTGTTGGCAGGTCCTTCGTTCCTAATGAATTCAAGTCCCCCAACAAACACAACGAAGCTTGTGGATAATCTCTTCGTTTCTCCCTTGCCTGGGATAAAGTTTTTACCAGTCAAAAAAAACCTTTTGGCTGGTTTTAAAACTGAAAAAGCTTCCTTTGAGACGAGAGCTCGTCTCAGAGGCAGGCACAAGCTAAGCAATCCTTCCCGGAAGTCAGCAAATATTAAATATAGATGGGAGTTTCCATTTGCTCTCATAACAGAAATAGACAGTGTGCAGCATAAGGCTGTTACCAAAAAGGATATGGCTTGCATCCTAGCTCTTCTCAATATTAACATCCCATGGGAAGAAGACGAAATCGATGCTAAAAATCTACTTGAATCTACAGGGTTTTGGGATGATTAGCAGCAAGCTCCAACAGCATGGAGGAGGAATCACTCCAAAGCAGCTCTAGCTCATTCTCCTGTTCACACTCCCCGATTTACAAGATCTGTCTACTCCAAGAAGTAGCAGTATGGTCATCATATGTCTATGCTTTGGCTTTAGAAAACTTTAATTTCTGTGAACCCTGAGTTACACCTTTAAGGATTGTCATCCCACATCTCCCATACAAGGAGAAAGGAGAAAATGTAAGTTTATATAAGTTGTATAAGTGTTTGGGGGGGGGGAGAAGAGCATCTCTGTCCCTAATTTGTGAAAGCTTACTTTATATCTGCCATGCACATTTGCTTATAGTTTCCCAAAAATTCCATGCCAGCTTATTGCAGGAGTACAATTGATACATACCGCAGATCCTTGGTGATATGAAGGACTCTATGTTGGGCATGGAGAGAGGGAGTTGGTGGGGGGAGGAAGGGTGGGGAAGAGATCAGAGTTTGTATGTTAAAATTATGTTTAGGTTGTAGGATGGACATTTTTATTATGCCAGTTTGTACATATTTGCAGATAGTGAGAATATTTCATTATATTTGGTACTGTCACAGTTCCTTCTGTGGCTGACTTTAAAATAGTTACTTGGAATGTACATGGATTGGGGGATGTGGTGAAGTGGCAGAGGGTCTCTGATTACCTTTGGAAGCAGGGAACCTCTGTCATTTTTCTACAGAAAACCCACCAAGAAATTACCCATGGCCGGCTTTTCTCACACCCCTATTGTGGGAACCAGCATTTTGCACGAGGTAATAGACATTCACAAGGAATAGCTATTATTTTTGCTAGGTCATGTGACTTCATAATACAAAAAAATACAAAGAGGCCCCAATGGCCACTATATTTTCATCTCAGGCATTTGGGATACATGGGAAATTACCCTTGTGCCTATTTATTCACCTTGTTGTTGTTGTTATGTGCCTTCAAGTCGCTTACGACTTATGGTGATCCTATGAATCAGTGACCTCCAAGAGCATCTGTCATGAACAACCCCATTCAGATCCAGTAAGTTCAGGTCTGTGGCTTCCTTGATGGAAGAATGCAGCGGCCAGATTAATAACCGGGACCAAGTGGTCGGAACATGTGACACCGATTCTGGCCTGCTTGCACTGGCTGCCTATATGTTTCCGGGCCCGATTCAAGGTGCTGTTTTTAACCTATAAAGTCTTACACGGCACGGGCCCACAATACCTGGTGGAACGTCTCTCCCGATATGAACCTACCCGTACACTGCGCTCAACATCGAAGGCCCTCCTCCGGGTGCCTACTCAGAAAGACGCCCGGAAGGCGACTACAAGAAAGAGGGCCTTCTCGGTAGCGGCCCCCGAACTATGGAACACCCTTCCTGACGAGGTATGCCTGGCGCCTACTTTACCATCTTTTCGGCGCCAGGTGAAAACCTTCCTCTTTGCCCAGGCATTTTAATATTTTTAGTATTTTAGTATTTGTATTTAATGTTTGTAAAGATAGTTATATGTTTCATCTTTTTTTCTCTAATTACTTTTGATTTGTATTTAATATGGGTTTATTATGTTAATCTCACTTTTGTTGTATGTTTAAATTGTTGATTTGATGATCAGGTGGTTTTTAAATTGAATGTAAATATATATATTTTTATCCAATGTACACCGCCCAGAGAGCCTTGCTATGGGCGGTATAAAAATTGAATTAAATAAATAAATAAATAAATAAATCTCTTGTTTGGCCTTCCTCTTTTTCTACTCCCTGCTATTTTTCCCAGCATTATTGTCTTTTCTAGTGAATCATGTCTTCTCATTATGTGTCCAAAGTATGATAACCTCAGTTTCATCATTTTAGCTTCTAGTGACAGTTCTGGTTTACTTTGTTCTAACACCCAATTATTTGTCAATTTCGCTGCCCATTCTCCCAATATTGAAAAAGTACAAAATAACTGATGTGTGGCATCTCTTAAATCAGGGAGTCAGAGACTATACAAAGCCCTATATGGCTCAGGTCCAGACTATTTGACAGATCGTATCTCCCTACATGAACCTGTCCGGGATTTGAGATCTTCAGGTGAGGCCCTTCTTGTGTTCCCCACACCTTCGCAAGCACATATGACATGGACATGAGATAGGGCCTTTTCGGTGGCCGCCCCTAGGCTGTGGAACTCCCTTCTGAGTGAGGTGCGATCAGCTCCCTCGTTGCCGTCTTTCCGGCGACAAGTAAAGACGGTTTTATTTCAACGGGCATTTGGGATACAGAACGACCAGGATTAAGTGTCATAGGTTTGGTGATTACATTATATGATTTTATTATTTTAAATTGTCTGCTGTTTTTAACCTATATTTTATGGTTTTAATTTTTCTCATAGTTTAATTCTTTTTTAATAATATACTCTGTATGTTTTAATGGTGTTGTTTTTAGTTGTAAGCCGCTCTGAGTCCTATTGGAAAAAGGGTGAGGTAGAAATAAAGTTTATTATTATTATTATTATTATACATATCTTGAGGCACATTTTCATTCATATTCCAGATTAAACCATGTTGTGCTCCTTGACTCCCTGATCCCATACTTAAAAAATGCCTGTATTAATCCAATAATCATTTCAGATGATGCACCGGTCAATGTTACTCTACACCCAAATGTTTCAATTAATGCAAACCACCCTATATGGCACTTAGATCCAATGCTTCTACTCCAACAGACTTCAGATAATGTAATCAAGACTGCAATCTCAGAATATTTTGAATTTAATACTCCCTCTGGAGTAAGACCAGATATAATCTGGGATGCTATGAAAGCCACTGTTAGAGGCAAATGCATTGCTGCACAGTCAAAAATTAAAAAAAATTGAATGCCATGACAGTGCAAGCATTGCTTAGAGAGATTGCATAACTGGAAAACAGGCATAAAAATACAGGATCTAGTAAAATCTATACTAAATTATTAGCTAAGCATGTAGAACTAGAGGCTCTTGAATGCCAGAGGATAACTAAATCTCTTTTATATGTTGAACAAAGATATTATGAATTTGGCAACCGTAACTCTAAATTATTGGCCAATGCATTAAAAAAAAGAAATCTAAAGCCATTATCAAATTACTTAAATTAGAAGATGGTAGATGAATCCAAGATTCCAACTTGATTAATGAGACTTTTTGAGATTATTATTTGAAATTATATACATCTATTGATCATAGAGAAAATTATATTTTGAGCTATTTACAGAAATTACAACTACCATCAGTCAGAGATTATCAAAAATTGTTACTTGATAGAGATAACTGAGGAGGAGGAGGTGGAAACAGCTATCCAGAAATTAAAAAAATAATAAAGCCCCAGGACCAGATGGGTTCTGGAGCTTTTTTTTTTTTTTACAAAAGATATAAAGACATTCTAGTCCCCCATTTGACAAAATTGTTTAATGTAATCTGGCAGCAAAACCTGGAGAACCTCACATATTGTTATAATATTAGAACCGGGAAAAGACAGTAGGATGCTGGGTTCATATAGACCCATCAACCTATTGAACCAGGACCAGAAGCTATTCACTTCAATGTTAACTGCTCCTCTCAACTCAATAGTCCCCTCATTAGTGCATTTGGATCAGACCGGTTTTATACCGGATATACATATTAGTGACCCAATTCATTGAGTTCTAAATGTAATCCACACTGATCACTCCCATAAGTGTCTGTTGGCCATCCTTTCCCTGGATGCCTATAAAGCTTTTGATTGTTTAGAATGGAAGTATTTAATTAATGTATTAAAAATATATGGCCTGAGAGATCACGTTATTGAAAATATCATTAGATTATACACAAAAAATTATGTCTTAGTCCAGACAAAAAGGAGCAGCCATTTTAATTCAGAGAGGTACGTCCCCTATTCCCACTGCTCTTTGCCCTCTTCCTGGAGCCCTTAGCCATTGCTTTAAGAAATAATATGTCTGTTGAGGGGTTCCGGAGAGAGGGCGAGGACCATCTTATAAATCTATATGCTGATATTATTTTGATGCTGCAAGATCCCAAGAAAGCCATACCAGCCTTACGAGCTGAATTACACTTATTTGAAAAAAACAGTAAGGTTATGTATTAATTCTGAAAAATCTCATATTATCTTTCTCAATATAATCCCATCCGACCAATTGGAAATATCTAAATTTAGCCAAATTCCAATTTGCCATAAAGCATTTAAGTATTTGGGTGTGTATATTCCTAAAAATCTATCGAAATTGTTTTACTTGAACTTTGCACCCTTGATCTGACGTATGCATCAGGGTTTACATAAATGGACAAAACAGAAACTGCAATTATCTATATTAGATAGGATAGCTGCCATGCAAATGAAGGTCCCATGTTTTTTATGTTTGTTTCAAGTCCTCCCGGTTTCCATCCCTCTGGCCACTCTCAAACGTTGGCAACAACAGTTTGTCTCCAAGGCAAAAAACCTTGTTTGGCTATAAAATCACATTACAGGCAGCTGGAGGGAGGGGGATAGAAACTACCACATTTTGTATCGTATTATGAAGCCTTTCAACTCTGGAATATATATTTTATTATTTTTAAATTTCATAAGCATTGAAGAAAAGGAATTAGGATTGGGGACCTCTTGGGCATTTCCTTTTGAACATTTTACCCACTTATCTCTAAAGAAAATTAGTAACTCATTTACAGTATGCACTCTTCAAATCTGGAAAAGATGTAATCACAACGTTTTTCAGCTCGCTCACCTTTGAGCCCCCTACAGATACACCCTGCAATAAGAGACTCTAACATGAAAACATGGTTGGTACGTTGGGTGCCCAAGGGATATTTTCGACTGAGAGACTTCTACAGGAATGATAATCCCATCACAAAACAACAGTTACAAGTGGATTTAGTTGATTTAGGGGTGAATTGGTTCCAAATGGAACAAATAAAACATCTTTTGTCAGACCCCAATGTTTGCACACAAGCTACTAGATCTCTTATGAGAGTGGAGTATATTTTTTAACGCTGGGACTGGAAAAGGAATTGTTTCAGAACTGTACAAAGTTAACACAGTGTAATACAGGTCAATGTACTGGCTTAAGGACACCATGGGAAACAGATATGGACATCCAATTGGATGACATACAATGGTGGAATATATGGACATGGAAACCAATCTCAGCACATACAAGGGAAATCTCACTGAAAATTTGACACAGATGATATAGGACCCCAATACAACTTTCTAAGATAATTCCAAGCTTCCTTCCAACATGTTAGAGAGGGTGTGGAAGTCGGGGTACCTATTTCCACCTTTGGTGGGACTGTCCCAAGGTCCACTCTTTTTGGCTGATAGGTTTTGAAGAAATCTCTAAGATCATTAAATCTCACATCAGTATGGCTCCCCAACTGGTTCTCCTATCAATTTTCGACAGTTGTAATGTAAATATATTATCTAAAGATTTAATAGTTCATATACTGTTTGCAGCAAGATTGTCAATTGTTTAAAAATGGAAATATTTAGATAATTTGAATCTCTCATTATGGTACAAAAACATTTGGAATATTGCTCTTCTAGAAAAAATCACATGTTCGCTAAACTCAATTCAAGGACATGCCAAGCCTGACACATTTAACACAATTTTGTGGGATTTTATTTCATATGTTTTCACACATCAATTACAACAGCAACTTTTATTGATATCACAGGACATCTGGAACTCTTGACCTGGCTTTGATGTGGTTTTAATTATGCTAACTTGTCCATCCTTTGTAAGAATTTGGGGGGGGGGTTCTATTTTTTACCCCTGTGTTTTGTCTTTGACCCTTGGGTTTAAATTGTATTCTTGTTCTTGTTGTTTCTTGAAATGTTTAATAAAAAATGTTGTTAAAAAAAAAGAAATGTGCTCACATTCAATTTCAGCATGATGCAAAAGACTACTGTTCTCTAAACATGGAATAGTAATTTCCAATGATCTGCCAAACTGCACATCTAATTCCCTATTGAAGAGTTTAACATCTCACTTCTCTTCACACATCTAGTGAAATCATATGCAAAGTATCTGCAAAAACAGTCACACACTTCAAGTTTTCAAAGAATTCCATTTCCATTTTTACTGCCATAAAGTGCTGCATAGATTTTATGTAATACAGATAAGCAAAAAATACAAATATTCTAAGGTTCTGAACATAAGAATAGGTACATATTGATATAATTTACCAGCTTTTACAACAGTGTCAATGTTTTATTAAATAAAACTCATTTTAGAGTGCCTCTTCTTAAGATGCATGCTGTTTAATATATAAAATTTTATATTAGGGAAGAGAGGGAAAAGGTAGGGCAGAATTGTGGCATGACAGGCAACATGAAAGTGTGCTTGTCACAGAGACAAAGGCTGCAGGGAGAAAGGTAAAGCTTATAGGTTGCAAGCCAGCCAACCACTTTATATGGTGTTGCTCAAGAATACTGAAAGTAACATTGACTTATGACAATAAGATTCACTTATCCTTGTCTCATTCATAAGTTATAATTTATTACATTCAAAATAGTAACATTAGTAACAACAGGATACATTAGTATATTCACAAAATATTCAGATGCATTTTGCAAAATAATATCTGACTTAATATGGTGCATGACAGAGGCAGAGCCAACCAATTCTAGTCCCCTTCCAATCTCTTCCCTGCTGAGTTCTAAAAGGGCAACGCCAAAACTGAGGAGGAAGCTGACAGGAAGTCCCACCCCCTGGACTGGTTATAAGTAGGAAGGTAAGCAGATGGGGACTGGCTGAGGGCAGACTGAGGTTGATGAGACAGTGCCCCATTTGCCTCAATAGCCCAGCCTCCACAGGTTCATCAATTCCAAGAGCACTTGCTAATAGCGTTCCCGCCTGAAGTGGGGGCCTGTTTGCCGCCACCCAACTTAGAAGGCTCCAGAACTTTTTTGGAGTTTCTATAGATGGTAAGCTGGGGTTTACTGACCAATGGGATGTGAGGCAGGAGTGGGTTTAAAAGCCCACTCCTCCCTCAAAACCTTGCCTCTTTTTGCCTTGCGGCAGCTGGTGCTGTATTTACAGTGAGGCTTTTTGTGTGTGTGTGACAACTCCTGGGGCCGCAGTCACCTGCTTCCTCTTTGTGCAGGCGGGCAGGACACGGGAGCAGGTCATTTTTGCCATGGTCACGCTCACGGTGGTGGTGGCAGCAGCTTCCCGCCTTGCATGCCACGGTCTGGCCGTTGGTGGACCGGCCTCCTGTGGCCCCAATGCAGCTGCGCTGGTGGCAGCTCCCATGGCTACGTGGGATTCGCCCGCGCTCCTGCTGGCTGTTGCTGGGCTTGTGAGGTACCTCTGGGTGGTGGCTGGACAAGGGGGCGTGGTGGGCATCACACACCTGGGTCTGCGGCATTTCTGGCTTTGCTGGCAGAGTGCTGGCCTCAGCCTGCCTGAACCCACGTGGCTCGCTGGTGCGTGCGGGATGGCAGATGCCTGCTCTGAGCGTATTGGTCCGCTGGGGCCTTTGTTCGGTCAGTCGGGGTGTGGGTCATGCAGGGGCCTGCCTTGCATGGTTGGAGTTGAGGTTGGCAATCACAGGGGGTGGTTGGCGCTTGCCTTTCCAACCGGGCCTGTGCTGCTGCGACTTGCGGCTCGGCTCCCTTATTCAGCTGCTTTTTTTTCTTGGCTCTTTGATTCGGCTTGGCTGCCTGGAACCCCCCCCCACACCTCTGTTTATTACATTTTGTGGCTGGCGGGGCGGGCCTATTCACCCCCCTCGTTTTATCACTCCCCATCTTTGGATTTGGCTGTCTTTCCCTCCCTGTGGCCAGTTATAGGGTGGGGAGAGGTGTAAGTGGTTTGTATGGGTGGGGGGGCATCTAATTTGTTTTGCCTAGCTAACTGATTAGTATTAAAAATAATAATAAATAAAACAGATAAAAATAAAATAATAATTTATTATTCATAGGCACATTAGTCATGATTCTTGAGCATTTGCCTATGACATGTTTATTCTATTGTACATTAGTCAGGCTACTGAGGTCAATTTTGACTCATTAAGTTTTCAAGCAACAGATTCTTTCATACTTTGGACACATAATGAGAAGAACTGATTAACCATAAAAGACAGTAATGCTTGGAAAAACAGAGGGAAGTAGAAAGAGGAAGGCCAAGCAGAGATGGATTGATTCCATAGGGGAGGCCACAGGCCTGAACTTGCAGGATCTGAACAGGGTGGTTCGTGGGAGATGCTTTTGGAGGTCACTGATTCATGGGGTTGCCATAAGTTGTAATCGACTTCAAGGCACATAACAACAACAAATTCTTTATTTGACTTTTAAGATCCTGTTTTAGATTATTTAGCTTCATATTTCTGTGGCATGTATCAGGCGTGGTGAATATGATATATGCTACGCAATATCATTCTGAGAGGGCGCAGTAGATAATTTAATTCAATGTGAGAAAATTACAATCCTGCCACTCAGAATTTCTAAAAGGCTGCTAAACATGTGAACAAGTAAGAATTATCAAAAGGTAAAATATGCCATGTAAGTTCAAAGGAAATCCTCTACAGCAAGATAAAACTCACGGTTGTGGCTTCATTGCAATATCCAATATGTTTACTGTAAATGATTAGAAATTTACATGAATTATAAAATATGCTCATTTTAAAATGACAGCCTGCTGGTCCTGGCTTCAAGTAACTATTTAGTGTTTGATAAATCTATAATTTAAACCTTTACAGGGCTTGTTCAAACCAATTTAAACTTATTGCTAAGACATATCCATTGTATCCTGCATGCTCCACAATATATAGGTTCTCTCTTAAATTGTGTCTATCTTATAGCAGTCTTGGACACGATAGATGATTTCTGCCTGTCAGCTTCACATTCATTAGTACACTGGGCTGGAGGTACTTGTTAAGTCATCTGAAACAGAACCTTCAGTGGGAAGCCTGCATAGGTTGTGTGGTCATTTGTATTATGGCCAGGCTGGCGTCTAGATCCTGATCACTTCTCTGGGATTGTACATGTGCTGCCTGGCAGGTGTGTGAGTAACTGAACAATTGCCCCTTTTTGTCACATCCAACATGTACTCTTTTAGTGCCAGCATGGTCCTGGCAATTTGTGGCTGGCTAAAACTCCTGCGCACAAGCATTCTCTCAGGAAGTAACATGCATTTATGTTGCTATTTCTAATACACATTTATAGGACTCTTGGATTGCCATGCTCAAAGGCGGATGCAGTGCATCATGTCATTGGTCCTATGTTCACATTCTATCTATTTTAGGAGTTGATTGGTCACTTGGTTTTTACCCCATGGTCGTTTCTCCTGACAGTGCCTTCCTGGCATGAAAGGGGTGTGCTCATGTTTTTCATTTCAGTAGAGTCTCAGATAGGAGACTAGAAGATTTCCTCATGTGGCTTACCTTTTTGAATGATTTCAACAGCTGCTCTTTTGAAAGAAGAGGACTTGCTCGTGGAGGCTGAACAGCAGGTAAGCTCTGATGCAGCCAGTGGTGGGTTTGCATGTCAATTTTAAGGACCTTTGATGTGCCGAGCAAAGGCCAGCTGCCTTGCATGGCACAGGGCTCACTCCTGATTCTATTCCCTTGGGTCATTTTCCAATAGTGTTCGTGGTACATATTTGCCTTCTGCCTGCGTAACCGCATGGCATGCCTTCGGTTCAGCACCTGGCTTGGCTGTGTGGTAAATCTCCAGACAGCCACCTCTTCTCGAGCGAAGCACCTTGTGCGTGCATTTGTTCTGCAATGTACGTTTTTCATATTCTGATTATACCTCGGCATGTTCTGGGTTTGCAGAATGATGCGGCTGTGCCATCTTTGTTTGCCCTACCTCGGGTGTGGCCGATATCAGTTTTACACCTTTGCAGTTTATGGTCTCCTAAAGGGGGCAGGGTGTTACTGTAAGAAATACATCTTGCCACCGTTCTGCCCTGGCCTTTAATTTCCAGGCCAAGCGCATTCAGGAACCCACTTTATGAAAATCAAAAGGGGGTTGGTCGCATTCCACCTTAAGGCCACCTGGTCCTATGTGGCGATGCACCCCTGATGTACTCTTGATGCTCCTGCCTTCAATTAGTACTTAGTGCTTCCCTCCTTACGAGGAAAAGTTATTCCAGGCGGTGGCCTTAATGGCTTTTTAGGGAGACTTTTGCCCTGGTAAAATCTTAGCTTTCCAGGCAAGTCACGTCATGTTGAGCCCTGCACTTACATTTCTGTGCTGTTTTCAGTGTATATGCTTAAGATGGACCAGGGCGGTAGGGACTGGGTGCTGAAGCTGAGGGGCTGCCCATTGCCCACTCTGTCTCTGGTTTCGCTCTAATAGAGCTTTCTTTTTGTCAGCCCAGTGGGCCAGTGGTATCTTTTCATATGCATAGATGGCTACGCATTGACTCAATTTTAATTATTGGTATGCTGTTTGCAGGGCTATAAGGGCCCGTGGGGAGATCCCTGAGTGTAGGGGTCACATTTCTTTCATACAGGAGCGGCTGTGGCCGCTGCCCTTGTGGGCATGTGCTCTGGAAGCATTCTGATCATACAACCCAGTGCTACCTGTTCATACATCTCGACGTGTCCGCCCTAACCAAATTGCAATGCTGGTCTCACATTTGGAGGGCCCTTACAGGCCTGTGGCGAGATGCAGGAGAGTATGTTACATTGCTTTCAAAGTGGAGCGGCACGGCCGCCGCCCTCATGGACATGTGTTCTGGCAGCATTCAGGCCATACTGGCCAGCATTACCTGTTCATACATCTCATTGGATCCGCCCTGACACAATTGCAATGCTGGTCTGTTGTTCGGGGGGGGGGTTTACAGGTCTGTAGCAAGATTTAGGAGAGTATGAGCTATATTGCTTTCAAATTGGAGCTGCAGCAGCCACCGCCCTCGTGGGGCGTGCGTTCAGATTGTATTTAGGCCATATGAGCCAGCGTTACCTCTTAATACATCTCGGCTGATCAGCCCTGACCCAATTATAGTTCGAGGGGGGCCCTACTGGCCTGTGGGCAAGATTCACGAGAGTATGAGTTAAAATGTTCCACCCCGAGGCGGGGGGGAAAGAGAGAAAGAGACCAAGCACAGCCCTTGCCTGTCTGCTCAGGTATTGTCCTGTCCAGAGTCTGAGAGACAACAAGGAGACGAGACTGGAATTAATTATTGTTTTATTAGAGTAACAGTTCTGCAGCATGTGGAGTAAATTGACTCAGCACCCCAATCAGGGGGGCACTGCCTTAAATAGGAAAGGTCTTCACTCATAATCTCTGACTCCTTCGAAGTTCCACCTTCTGACTGAACTGCTTTTTGCAGTTAGCCAACACTCTGGCTGTATCAGCAAGGAAGTTCTTTATATGGTGAACAAACTAGTTGAGGACAGAAATTCCACTAGAAGCATCTGCTTAACAACTTGAAGAGCCTGACAAAGTTTTATGAAGAGATGCAGTGAGGAGACACAGCAAGAGGCAGTAGCAGATAAGGCCATGAGAACAAGACCTTTCCTTTGATGAGAAAGTGCATAAAAGGCCAGGTTTTACACCAGTCATTACCTTCCACTCTGTTTGGAGTGAGGCTCGAAGAAAGCAGGAGAACCATCCATCTAGTCCATCCATGACATCAGATGGGTGATGTTGTTGATGTGTGTGCGTTGTTGCGTGAAACAGCATACATTACGTTGGAGTTAAGTTGAGCAAGAAACTTCTTCAGAGCATTAGAGCATGTTAAGAGTCTTTATTAAGACATTATGGCCAAAGGCTTAAGAGTAAATACATGTAGAGTTTCTTCAGTAACCCCCCTTCTGGTGCCTCTCTCTCCAAAGGTATACACAAAAGAGAACCTCTCAGTTCAGAGGCAATATTCAGAAGACACAACTTACAGACTCTGTGAGAACTTTCCCAGTTGCTATCTCACGTTACCATGACAACCGCTGGCCTTGGATGTCTGCTCACTCTCAGGCCAAGAGATAACAGTTACTTCTCCAAACTTGCAGGCTTTATGGAAAACAACTAGAGACAGTAATGCCCATGGGTCACAGCCCAACAGATGTATCATGTCATATATTTCCACGTACTTTGTAATTTCGGCTCTTTAATATGACTTAAGAGTTTAACTCAGTCTTCATCTGTTGTAACTTGTTTTAATGCCTTGAAGTCTTATACTTTGATGTTAAATGTATATCCAGCAACTTCTTTCTTGCTGACATGTATTCCTATCTTTTCTGTTTCTGCAATGATGGCTAAGGCCACCTAGAATGCATTTTATTAGCTGCAATGTGCAAGATATGAATAAATAGCATATTATACAACCACAAGAGTAGCTGTATACTATAGCCAGTGTGCATTTTTCACATTCCACAATGTTAAATTGAAAATACCCCCATGCCATTCCAATGCTTCCCATAAGCTCATTTCAAAACAAAACCTTACAAAACTTATAGTCCTGAACTCAGAAATGCTTGCTTAACAACCCTGTAAATTTTCATGGCGATACACAAAACAGTCAGAGAGAATAGAGAGTTCAAAGTCTAAAAAGAGGGGGGGAAACTGAGAGCCCTTTTGGACTTTTTTCTGTCAGAGTTCTCATAATCTGTTGAAATTCATTAAAAATCAACCATGTTCACAGAGTACCTGTAATCCTATTACCTTGCCCCATACTCTGACCTTCATCTTCTGCAGTTTAAAAGTTTTAAAAATGCCTGGCTGCTTTTTTAATTAATTTAAGAAATTTTGACTTGAACCCAATGATAGCACTGGGCCTGCTCAGTAAGAACCAACTGTCAGTGTTCTAAAAGCCAGACTCACACCTGCTTGGCTTGGCTAATCAGGGGGCCACACACACACCAGACCTTGATTTCATATGAGACAGTCATGGCTTCCCCCAAAGAATCCTGGGAAGTGTAGTTTGTGAAGTCTGCTAAGAGGAGACTCCTGTTCTACTGACAGAGCTCCAGTGGCCAGACTGGTTTAACAGTCAGCCACTCTGATTGAAGGTCTGTAAGGGCAACAGGGCATCTCCTAGCAACTCTTAGCACCCTTCACTAACTACACTTCCCAGGATTCTTTGAGGAAGCCATGACTCTCCAAAATGAAATAAAGGTCTGGTGTGGATGTGGCCAGGGACAGCTTTGGTTTAAAATTGGGTGGGAGGCTACATGTGCTTGCTGTAGAAGAAAAATGTGGGGAAATGCTGAAAAGCAACGATACTGTTCACAATGTTTTCCTTTTGGAAAGGTAAGGGGCTTCCTCTCCCTGCCCAGTGCCCCCCACCCAATCTCATCCCCTCCCCCTCCTCCTACTCTCCCTACCCCTCCCCTGAGTTGGACTATGACCTGGGAGACCAGGGTTCGAATCCCCACACAGCCATGAAGCTCACTGGGTGACTTTGGGCCAGTCACTGCCTCTCAGCCTCAGAGGAAAAGCAATGGTAAAACCACCTCTGAATATTGTTTACCATGAAAACCCTATTCATAGGGTCATCATAAGTCGGGATTGACTTGAAGACAGTCCATTTCCATTTTCAGACATGATTGCACAGAAATAAATCCCACTGAACTCAAAAAGTATGCAAATGATCAAACCCACCCTCTCTTCTCCTCCCTCCTACCCCTTCCCTCCCTCTTCCTTTGCCCCTCCCTCCCCATCCCATTCCAATCCTCTCCTTCCCCTTCCCCCTCCTCTTCCTCATCCCCATGGCCAGTTTTACCTATCTTAAGCATGATTGCACAGAAGTAAACACTATTGAACTCTATAAGCATGCAAATGATCAAACCTGCCCTCCCTTCCCCTTCCTTTGCCCCCTCCCCCTTCCCCATGGTCAGTTTTACCTATCCTAACCATGATTTCATAGGAGTAAATCCCATTGAACTCAATAAGTATGCAAATGATCAGACCTGCCTTTCCCCTCCTTCCCATCTCCTCTCCTCTCCCTTCTTCCCTCCCCTCCCCTCCCCTCTTCCTTCTTCCTTCTCCCCTGCCCACTCCAGCCCTCCCTCCCTCCCTCCCTCCGGTCAGTCTTACCTATCCTAAGCATGATTGCACAGGAGTAAATCCCACTGAACTCAATAAACATGCAAATGATCAAACCTGTCTTCCTCCCCTCCCCCTCCTACCTGATCCCACCCCTCCTCCCCTCTGCCTTTCCTCCCCTCCCTGCTCCTCCTCCTCCCCCCTCCCCATTCCCTGTGGTCAGTTTCACATATCCTAAGCATGATTGCAGGGAAGTAAATCCCACTGAGCTCAATAAGCATGCAAATCATCAATCCATTCTCAGCAGACTTGGACAGGATCCCATTCCTTACCTCTTGGTTTAAAAAGCAGAGAAATCCACTAATAGGCAAAAATATCTTGCACTTTAAGAACATACGTATAGCCTACAGATATTTCTATCAAACTTTAAAAAGCAGGGAAATTGGGCAGCTACAGTGAATGCCCCAGGGGAGCAGGAGACCTGACCTCCTCTCTAGATATTGCACTGCCCTACAAATTTGTCAAAATGCAAACACAATTTGGGTTGGTCTTTTGCAGTCCAATCCACTTCCTGTGTAGCTGTTCCTGTTCTCTAAGTTGCTAGTTAGTGTGAAACCTTTGGAGAAAATAAATTCTATAGCAATAGCAGTTCATTCTCCATACTGCAAGTTGGGAGGGACTGGAGCTGTGAGAGATTAATATAAGATAGGTCCACAGTGTTGTTCACACTGAATACTGGAGTTTACATGAATTTACAAAATGTAATTATATTGTAGTGCAATCCTCTGTATGTTTACTCAGCAATAGGTCTACTGTGTTCAGTGTGGCTTATTCCCAAGGTAAGTGTACACAGGATTTGTCTTAGGCACTTAAAACTTCCCTCAGCCTTATGCACTGTCTACTTCTCCATTAGTGTGCTTGTTGCTTGTTTTTTACTTCAGGCATTCCTTCAGTGAGAATTTGGACCATATCTATTTAATCCTGGATGTACCAGTCTTATTACTTTATGTTGTTTTTTATATTTTGAAATATCTGTCTTCTCAAGACAGCCTGTGCAGAACACCAAAGCCCATATTCCTATTGTATGACCACCAATTTGTTGCTATTATTTGTTCGGTTCTTGAATTATTTATTTTCACCACAAGGACTTATATCCTCCTATGTCACAAGTTCTTTTCATTTTGCTTTCTGAACATTGTACTCATGCTATTCTTGGGTCAGTTGATTTTGAAGCAGTGATCATATCCAAATGAATTAGGAACATGGGGCATTAAGCAGGTAAGTCCTCACAAACATTATTTGATTACTGATAACATAATGTATAGCTCCCTGGCAGATATGTTTTTCTAGGGGGATGTGCCAGGATGCAGCCCCGTTACCTTTTTTGCATCTAGCCTCCTGCTGGAATACCTCTGTATCAGAGCTTGGAAAAGTTACTTTTTTGAACTACAACTCCCATCAGCCCCAGCCAGCATGGCCACTGGATTGGGCTGATGGGAGTTGTAGTTCAAAAAAGTAACTTTTCCAAGCTCTGCTCTGTATGTCTCTGTCAGGATCTCACCTGTGGTCTACACCTTGTCACAATACCACCTCAGGGTCCTGGTGTCTAAACGGTTCTCTCACCGGCCCTAGCACAGATCTCTCAAGATCCCACTGCTAGGCAGCACCACCAGACACTCCCTGTAAACAATATTGCCTTGAGACTGTGCCTTCATCTCCTTCTGGCTTATTGCTACGTTGTGTCTGGGTGCACTTACAGGCCACAACCCCCCTGTACCTTTGTGCGTATAAAGATTACAGCCCTGGGTTGTTTTGGATACCTGATGATGTTACACTATCTCTTCACATTGATACTGTTTTCCATCCTTGGTATATACCCCGCCCACCCTTCTGGTCTGTGAAAACCCAGCCAGGGATCAGGTGTTTTGGTAAACCAAGAACTATTTATTTATTTACACAGGGAATAACAAGATTACTTAAAGGTATAGTCAACAAGTGTGTGGTTTCATAAGATGTTACTCTTTATGTTTCTTAGTCATCAATAACCTGCCTCACTACCTGCCTAAATCCAATCCACCCAACAACCCACTCAAAAACCAACCAACCCTCCAACAAACAGACCCACCAAATGACCCAAACAAACCCCCTCTCAACTGTCATCCTCCCATTTATACCTCCAGACACTCAAACACTCAGCGAATCATCATCCAACATTCTAAACCATGTACTCCACCCTCACTCAGTCTACTTACCACATATATTCTAATAAACCCACACTTACCATTTTTACAGTATTAAATGTACAGGGACATCACAGTCTCTATAGTCAATCAAGCCACCACAATTCCCAAACACCAAGTATATGCTTGTTTTTAAAAGCTATGCTCTTTCCTCTTGCCTTAGGAGAGCCAGAGAATCCAGCAAGGTCAGGAGTCACTACAGCTAATCACCAGTCAGTATGGATCTCCTTGCATGCTAATTGGCTTCCACCATCTATTGTTGTGGTGAGGAGAGAAACATGAGGAACAGGAGTTAAGAGAGGGAGGTTTACTGAGAAGAGGAGAGACAGCAAAGCCTGATTTAAGATGAGGTTTGCATTAGAATCTTACTAAAATGAAGGGCTTTCAGTCCCACACAGACCCATAGCAGCGAACGTGGAGGGTAGGTGAAGACAGCCACACTGCAGAGGGAGGATGAGGCTAAGAGTGAGACAAACCAGCTTTTTGTCACAGAGAAGGGGGACAAAGAAAAGAACACTGAAAGAAGGCTGTAAAATACTTGGTGCATTGCTTGTAAAGTATTTTTCTTCCTTAGTAGTGCATTTTGCGGATTGTTTGGGAGAAAGTGGGGGTGGGGGGAAAGAGACAAAGGGCTAAGAAGAGTGGGGGTATTTTACAGACATTAGTTCATGAGACAGAACTCCTCACAGCTGATCTACAAAAAGCAGGTTTCTTCTCTTGTAAAATATAGGCAGCCTCATTCTTCTTAGCCCTTTGCTCTTTCTGTTTTCCCACACCCTCCATGAGGGTCTCTCTCCCCCTCTCCACTTTTTTACAGACAATCTGCGAAAGCACAATCAAGGGAAAAATAACTGATTTACAAGCAATTCCCTTTATATTTTACAGGCAGCCTTCCTCCTCTCTTTCTTCAGCCTTCCTTTCTTTTCCCCTTCTTTGTGAGGAAATGCCACCTCACGTCACTCTCTCCACACACTCTTCTTAGCCCTCTTTCTCTCTCTTCCCGTGCACCCTCCATTTTGGCTGCAATGAGACTGTGCAAGGACAAATAAACATTTGTCAAGCAATACCCCTTGTATTTTACAGACATCGTGTGTGTGAGAGAAGTCCTTCTCTCAGCTGACATGCAAAACTCAGGGGGAAGAAATCTGCTTTTTGCAGATTAGCTGTGAGAGGGAACTTTCTTGCAGACAGCAAAGCCTGTAAAATACCAGCATGGATATTTTCAATATAGTTTCTTTGAGATGGTTATTATCTCTTCAGTAACTTCCTTTGAGACTATAACCTGGCATGAGGAAGGATTTTTTTTTATTTATTGATCTCACAGGTATAAATCAATACAAAATATTTTCCTTTGTGGCACAATAAAAATACTGCTCTCAACTGTGTAAAGAGAAGAAGAAGAAAGTGAAGGAAAAGGGACATTTCATATCCAACAGACTCGGAAACTAGTCATGGAGATGGTGATCTGGAGGTGGGGTATTTTTCATCTACTCCATTGTCATGGACAGATCACCACCTGCTGAGTTTTAGACTTACGACGACTCTTTCCCTCTGCAAGGGTGGGGGACCTATTAAGTTGGTCCGCTCCCGGAGGCTTATGGATCCTATGGGTTTTCAGAGGGTTCTGGGAGTTTTTCCAGCTGATAGTACTGGCGCTCCTGTCGAGGCCTTGGTCGAACTGTGGAATACAGAGATGGCCCGGGCTATCGACACGATCGCTCCCGCGCGCCCTCTTCGATGCAGAGCTCATACAGCTCCGTGGTATACCCCGGAGCTGAGAGTGATGAAGCAAGAGAGAAGGAGGCTGGAGTGCAGATGGAGACGAACTCCAGACGGATGCAATTATGCTTTGGTAAGTGCCTCTACTAAGTCGTACATAAAAGCGGTAAGGGCGGCGAAGAAGTCCTACTTCGCTGCCTCTATCAAGACATCTCTCTGCCACCCAGCAGAGCTTTTTAGGGTTGTACGAGGACTCTTACATTCTGGTCCTCAAGATACCATTGAAACATCTGAAGCTCGATGTAATGACATTGCAGGGCACTTCCAAAATAAAATCGCATGCATCCGTAGGGACCTAGACTCTGATGTTACAACAGATGAATCCATTGAAGTGTCCAGAACACGGTCTTGTCTTTCATTATTGGATGAGTTTCAGTTGGTGCAGCTTGAGGAAGTGGACAAGGTGCTTGGAATGGTGCGGGCGACCACGTCTGCTCTAGATCCTTGTCCATCTTGGCTGGTCAAGGCTAGCAGGACTGGTACCACCGGCTGGGCCAAGGAAGTGATAAATGCCTCCTTGAGTGAGGGAGTAGTCCCTAGTAGCCTCAAGGAGGCAGTAGTGAGACCTCTTTTGAAGAAACCTTCCTTAGACCCAAATAACTTGAACAATTATAGACCGGTGGCAAATATCCCCTTTTTGGGCAAGGTTCTGGAGCGGGTGGTTGCCAATCAGCTCCAGGTGCTCTTGGATGAGACCGATTATCTTGATCCGTTTCAATCCGGTTTTAGGCCTGGTTTTGGCACTGAAACAGCCTTGGTCGCCCTGTACGATGACCTCTGTCGGGAGAGGGACAGAGGGAGTGTGACTCTGTTGATTCTCCTTGATCTCTCAGTGGCGTTTGATACCATCGACCATGGTATCCTTCTGGGGAGACTCGCGGAGTTGGGAGTTGGAGGCACTGCTTGGCAGTGGTTCCGCTCCTACTTGGCGGATCGTCGCCAGAAGGTAGTACTTGGGGAACATTGCTCGACACCTTGGACTCTCCATTGTGGAGTCCCTCAGGGGTCGATTTTGTCCCCCATGCTTTTTAACATCTACATGCAGCCTCTGGGTGCCGTCATCAGGAGTTTTGGAGTGCGTTGCCACCAGTACGCTGATGACACGCAGCTCTATTTCTCCTTTTCATCTTCTACAGGTGAGTCTGTGGATGTGCTGAATCATTGCCTGACCGCGATAATGGACTGGATGAGAGCTGATAAACTGAGACTCAATCCAGACAAGACTGAGACACTGTTGGTGAATGCCTCCCCTGCCCAGATGGTGGATGTTCACCCTGTTCTAGATGGGGTCACACTCCCCTTGAAGGAACAGGTTCGTAGTCTGGGAGTTCTTTTTGATCCTTCCTTGTCTCTTGAGGCGCAAGTGGCCTCGGTGGCAAGGAATGCATTCTACCACCTTCGGTTGGTAGCCCAGCTACGCCCCTATCTGGACAGGGATGACCTCGCCTCAGTTGTTCATGCTCTGGTAACTTCTAGGCTGGATTACTGTAATGCACTCTATGTAGGGCTGCCCTTGAAGACAGTTCGGAAGCTTCAGCTAGTGCAAAACGCAGCAGCCAGACTGCTGACGAGGACCAGCCGGTCAGCACATATAACACCTGTTCTGGCCCATTTGCACTGGCTACCTATCTGTTTCCGAGCCAGATTCAAGGTGCTGGTTTTGACCTATAAAGCCTTACACGGCGTGGGACCGCAATATCTTGTGGAACGCCTCTCCCGCTATGAACCTACCCGGTCACTTCGCTCAGAATCTAAGGCCCTCCTCCGGGTACCAACCCATCGAGAAGCCCGGAGGACAGTTACTCGATCTAGGGCCTTTTCTGTAGTGGCCCCCGAACTGTGGAACAGCCTCCCCGAAGAAGTACGCCTGGCGCCTACGCTTCTATCTTTTCGGCGACAGGTTAAGACCTGGCTATGCTCCCACGCATTTTAAGCGTTTATGTTATAATTTAATTTTTTTCTTTTTTCTTTTTTTCTTTAGTTGCTGCTTGTGTTTATTGTTTGTTGCCTGATTTTATTGTTGATATTTTGTATTTTAACCTTTTTGTACACCGCCCAGAGAGCCACTCGCTATGGGCGGTCTATAAATGAAACAAACAAATAAATAAATAAATAAATTAAGAAGGAAAAAAGCACACCTGCAACTTAAGAGAAATCACAAAGAAGAGTTGTACAGTTCAGCAATTTTGCAATACTTTGCTTTGTTAATGCTGCAAAGGTATCCCTAGGGACAATATAAGAAGAGATGGGTGGTGGCAATTTAATCTTGGTAACATGTCTAAATGACATACCCATCAGCTCACCTTCAAATCCACTCAGAGAAAAAAGATTATACTGTATCAGTAAGAAGGAAAATGTGGAAGAAAGCAGAAACTATTACTGATCATATCAGGTGGGGTCCAGATAGGCCCTTCCATGAGTAAAAGGGCCTTTTCTGACAGGTTTGTGTAAGAAACTTGTGTTAAAAACAGAATCAAAATCCACAGGTATGTTTCCATTTGTGCAAAATACTGCACAATATCTTGCAAAAGGTCTTCTTTAAGATACACTATCTATTGTGCACAGTCTCTTGAACATGGTCTCAAATGTGCTAGCACAAAGTCTTGCACAACATACAGAACAGCTTCTAAGGTCTTTCCCAACTCCTTTCTTCAAATGGATTTCTTCAAATCCTTTTAAAATGGAGATGTTGAGATATTTAGCATATATTTAGCATATATATTTAGCAACTCCTTTCTTCAAAAGGATTTCTTCAAATCCTTTTAAAATGGAGATGTTGAGATATTTAGCATATACACCTGGGACTACCTGCAGTGTATACATACTCTGTTACCAAGGCATGGCAAAGGAATGCCCTTCTTCCCACAACCCAAACATTAATCTAAGTGTAATTTTAAACAAGTTCAGCATAGGATGGCCATATTTTCCACACAGTGAAATGAAGGTAAGTATACTATATTGGTGGTGATGCACTTTTGGATTCTCAAAGTGTCAGTGTACACTCACAGTCCATTTGTGTGTGTGTGTGTGTGTTTACTTAAAAGTAAATACTGATTTCAGCAAAGCTGATTCTCTATGTGTGTGAAGTATGTACGTGTGTAAAGAATTCACTAAATTGTTGATTTTGCCTTTACCCATGATATAGATACTGGAATTTATCTCCTGAATGTGCATAGTTTAAATTATACAGCCACAAGAGCGGCTGTACCCTATGACCAGCATGGACTTTTCACATTCTGCCATATTAAATTTAAAATACCCCCATGCTTCTTCTTGCTGCTTCCCAAAAGCTCATTTCAAAACAAAATCTTACAAAACGTATAGTCCTGAACTCAGAAATGCTTGCTTAACAACTCTCTATGTTTTTATGGTGATAGACAAAACACTCAGAGATAATCCAGAGTTCAAAGTCTAAAACAAGAGAAAATAATTCAGGCCCTGGTGGACTTTTTTCTTTCAGTGGTCTCATAATTAGTAGAAATTAATTAAAAATCAGCCATTTTCACACAGGACTTGTAATCCTATTATTGACCTTGTCCCATATTCTGATCTTCATCTTCTGCATTTTAAAAGTTGAAAAAAATTGATGGCTGATTTTTGATTAATTTAAGAAAATTAACATTGGAGTTTTTTGTAGTCTAGGCATGTTCAATAAGAACCAACTGTCAACTCACCATATGCTCAGAGGCACATGTTACCAAATTCTTTCAAGCTACATAGGGAGTGGATTGGACTGTGAAGGGCCAGCCCAAATTGTGTTTGTGTTTTTACAAATTTTCAGGGCAGTACAATATATGAGAGGGGAGGTCAGGTGTCCTGCTCCCCTGGTGCATTCACTATAGCTGCCCAATTTCCCTGCTATTTAAAGTTTGATAGAAACATCTGTTGGCTATAGATACATTCTTAAACCTCAAGGGTTTTTTTTGCCTATTAGTGAATAGTTTCTATGGTATCCAAAGTAATTTTTAAAAAGTAAGCCTACAGAATATGTATTTGTTATGAAAACAGGTCATAGCTCAGTTTTAGAGTAGACAACAGAAACACACGGAAACACTGACATCTCCATATAGTACTGAGAAAGACTCCTGTCTGAAATCCCAGAAAGCCATTGCCAGTCGGTGTGGACAACACTCAGCTATATGGACCACTGGTTTGATTCAACATAAGTTAGCCTTCTATGTTTATATGCTTCAATGGTCCACTCTAGTTATTGTAGTTCTAGAATTTGCTTTAATTCTTTCCTCCAAACTTATTTGAAGTCTTCTTTGTAGTCCAAGATCAATTTACAAGCACACATTCTGGTTGAAAATACAGCCATCTTTCTGCCACCAAAGTCATAGGACAAAAGAATCTACATCCCTCAAAATCCCTAGTGAGTTTTGGGGGATGAGTGGGAAAGTGAACATTCTGTTTGTTTTCCCTGTACGTAACTCGATTTGACTGCATATATTTGAATCCCTAGCTCCTCAGAGTTATGGGTTGGCACAGAAATATAAAAATAACTAAAATAAAGAATAGGAGGGAAATGCCCTTTCATGCTGCAGAGGACCTCTCGCATAAGGGTGCTCTGTGGGAAATAATAATTTTCCCCACTAGAGGTTTTCAGGGGTGTAGCTTCTTTTGCCCTATATCTAGTTGCAAAGAAACTTCCTGGCAACCAGAATTGTCTCCCTTTAGCAGGGATGAAGAACCTTTTTTGCAATGAGAGCCATATTCCCATATGGGAAGTCACCTGGAACCAGACCAGTTGTGGATTGAGCAAGATAGAGGCAAAAAGTGGGTAAAACAATGATGCAACTCTTACTTTGTACATTAGGCTACATTCTAGACACACAAACGTCAGATACACACACACAAACATGGCAGTATTACAGTTCAATGACACATTAAAAAAGGGTGCAGAGTAGGGCTTTTGAGAGGTGTGGCCTGGAGAAATTTCAAGGGCCAGAGAGAGAGAGATAGAAAGGCCCAGTATTCATCTCCCAGGCCCAAGGCTCCCACCCCTGCCCTACAATGATACTCTAGAACTGAACAGAGCATCTACACTTTGCAAATGTCTTGCACAATCAGGAAATAACTCGGGAACACATGAGTCTGACCTATGACAGCCAAAGGCTGAGGCCGCCACCACACACAATACCTGGCCATGAAAGGTTAGCTTCATGTCGCTAGTAGAGGTCCCATGAAATCTTCTCCTGGCATTGTTGAGTGCATAATGTAATAGCCAAGTGTTAGAGAGGCTTGCAAATGTGAACAATCTGTGACTGATACTTAGGGAGGGCCTCCTAATTTATTTATTTATTTATTTTATTACATTTTTAGACCGCCCTATAGCAATAAGCTCCCAGGGCGGTGTACAGCATAATAAAACAGGTTAAAATACAAAAACACAATAAAACATAATTAAAAATTTTCAATTTTAAATTCAAATTTTAAAATTTTTAAAATTTTTAAAATGCCTGGGTGAAGAGGTAGGTCTTTACCTGGCGCCGAAAAGATAGCAAAGAAGGCGCCAGGCGTATCTCATCAGGGAGGGCGTTCCATAGTTCGGGGGCCACCACTGAGAAGGCCCTAGCTCTAGTTATCGTTCTCTGTGCCTCCCTATGCGTTGGGACACGGAGAAGGGCCTTCGACGTCGAGCGCAGTGACCGGGTAGGTACATAGCGGGAGAGGCGTTCCGCCAGGTATTGCGGTCCGATGCCGTAAGACAATTTAGATTGTCTTACTAAGATTTGGAGGAAATGGCTTGACTTAGTTCCATGCCAATCTGATGCAAGCCACAGGTCTATCACCCATCTTTAAGATGAGGACAATCAGAAACTTAAAACACTAAAAATCAGAGGCTTAACTTTTTTCCCCAACATGCCACTTTAGTAGAATATAGTTTAGCCATTTTCATTGCATTAAGCAAATTCAACAGGCAATTTTGAATAGTTCATATAAGGATAAGAGAAACCTCCTTCACCAAAATAATTTAACAGTGTCTACTTTACAACACAAACCTCTTAATGTTAGAAGATGTGGATAACCTGATCCTTGCAAGGTGTTGAAGCACTTCAGAATGAATTGAACTTTGTTATTGTTTACATCAAGCTGCATTAACTTCCACTCTGTGGGATATCTCAGTATGTTATACTAGTGATCTGATACTCAGTGTGTGGTTGAAATGAGCAATGGAAATCAGTACAGAAGTGCTCTTGGATGTTTCTTCTTTCTATAAATTATAATGACAGAGTGTGAAAATCTTCAGAACAATCCATGTTTTTCACAGGATCCAAAACAGCGTTAAAACTATTATTCTGTTGCCTATGAAGCAAGGTAGACGAGAGAAATTTGGCAGGATTTATTGTACTCTTCTGTTTTATGCTATAGTAGATCAGTGTGGTTAAGGTGCTCCCAAATTTTTTTTAGCCTGAAAGGATCGTTGTAAAAGCCATCCTCATAATGGACAACACACCTTGATTTTTGGAAAGCTCTTAAAAATGACAATACTTATGCTTAATAGATAATTCTCCTCTCCAAACTAGTGATTCTTTGAAACCATAGGATCGACTATTCTACCTCCCTTAAGCTCAATGTGTACACTAGACACAGCATGAGGGTACACTTACAACCCAGAGATCAAATAAGGCCTAGCCTAAGCTGCAACCCCAATACCAAAAGGGGGGAATGAGGGTAGAGGATTTTTATGGAAAATTATTTCCCTGTATCTCACTGCTTAGAATGAACTAGTTGACTTGAAAGAAAATCTCTGAACTACACCCTAATTACCAGGCGAGCTAAAGGTGAATTAAGTTCATTTTGGAGTAGAAGTTTGAATGATTTCTAGTTTATGTTCATATTCATTCCTCTCCACACACACATACCAGCAGGAAGCCTGGGCTCTTGGTTTCCTTTCTTTTCTTTTTAAAGCAAGTCAACTATAAAGAAAGTTTGAAAGCAAAACATGGAGATAATGTTCTAAGGTTTCTTATGTAGATATGGAGGAGTTGCTATTGCTAAGAATGCTTAGTCACTTGGAATGTGTGGCATTTCCTGTATCTACCCTGCGAACAGATTCGCGAGAAGTATGGGTACAGGGAATAAAACAAATGATGCCTTGTGCCTTTAACAGCTGTATGGTTAGCACAAATTAAACAGGGAAGCCTTTTCTAGTACGGAAATATAATTATGGGGAAAGCTTCACCTATTGGCATTCTCTCTGTCAGATATTATATTGCTTGTGTGTGGCCCTGATTTACATTTGGACCCTTTACTTGGACCTGCAGAGCAGCTTGTAACATTCTGAATGCTGAAAAATATTTGCTGAGGGTGAACTAGTTCATTTTGTAAAAGGATGGACTTGAACTGAAACTAGTTTGTTTCTGGAAAGGATGAACATGAAGTAGAACTTTTTTTTTTTAAATGAACTTTCCCTGCATTGCTGTATCTATAGATCTATTGTCCAGACCTTGTGAGATTTGCTAGACCCAAGGCTAGAGCAGAAGCAGAACAATTCTGATCAGCAAATTGCTGGCCCAGGCCCTTAAAATGCCAGGAAAAAATGAAGCTATTGAGGAAGGAAAAACTTTCCAGTCAATTTATTGTGCTTCAAAGGACATAAGAACATAAGAACATAAGAAGAGCCTGCTGGATCAGGCCAGTGGCCCATCTAGTCCAGCATCCTGTTCTCACAGTGGCCTACCAGGTGCCTGGGGGAAGCCCGCAAGCAGGACCCGAGTGCAAGAACACTCTCCCCTCCTGAGGCTTCCGGCAACTGGTTTTCAGAAGCATGCTGCCTCTGACTAGGGTGGCAGAGCACAGCCATCATGGCTAGTAGCCATTGAAAAAAATAGCTTAGACCAATGCATTGGGAGAGAAGTTCAATAGAACAACTCTAAAGAATCACATTTTATGCACAGCTTTTTATAACCAATTTTACATCATATATGTATGGATACATCTATGTCCTGCCTATTTCCCCTCACATGGTCTCTTAGATGCATCTTGGCCTTACCCCTCTATCGCGTGTTTCGGTAAGTACCCGAAGCCACCTAGACAAAATTAATATTAGCAACATTAACACACCCAGATGCCTTCTGTTACTTCCATAGTTTCGGTTGTTCCTTATAGCCTAACCACAAACATTCCATCATATCTCAGCATTATGCATTTTATTAGGCAAGACATACTTCCTCAAATTATTTTAACCTCAAAGCTGCTTTTGGATTAATAAACTGCAAAAGAATACTAATCATATCAAATAATGGAATAATATGGGGGCCTCAAGCTATCATATGGGCTTTAAGGATCAGAAATTCTTCCTCACTATATATGTAATTGGTCTATTTATAAAATGTTTGCAGTTATGCAAGCTATTAGAACAATAATTTAAAAAATCAAAATATTGACAGGATAATACCTTTAGTAGAACTAACCAGGAATATGCTAGAATTCCATCCAGTTTGGATTTGGTACCAAATTTTCCATTAATTCACTCATTTGCTACCATTGTGGATCAGATTTTTATGTAGTGATTTACTGTGGCCATTTTCAGAAAAAGATTTTAAAAAAATCCTCGTCTAAAATATTGATATTAATATCATTATTATTTCCAAGGGGTGGGAGGGGGAAGAGATTGGTAAAAACAGCAGCTTGAGGACAAACAACGAACTTGAATCAATAGCAGCCTGTTAGGTAGATGAAATGCTTTCAAACTGGCACCGGTCAACAGATCCTGTCCCTAGAACCAACCCAAAAATTACAAAATATTCAAGTTTTGTAAGACTTTTTTTCAGGCTGGATGCTAAAGTTAAACAAAATTAGCAAAAAAGAAGAAAAGAAAGGTGGTGGCAGTGTTGGGAGAAAAACTCCAATGATATAGAAACTTTTCTTTCATGACTCAGGAAATTGTGTATCTGGAAAAGGATTGTACTATGTGTATAAGAGCAGCCTATATCACAAGTTTGTACTCAGCTCAAACAAGTTATGCTTGAGCCCTGATCAGAGCACATCTAGGACCCTGCGTTTGGACATCTGTGTTTAAGAAAAATACCTGACAGCTTCATTTTGCCAACTCGTTTGGGACAGTGGGCACAATTTGGAATTTTGAGAAAATGCTATGGGTACCAGTCACAAAATGGCTACTATGGGATCGTGGCATGCTACAAAATGGCTGCTGTGGGAATGTGGGAACATGACATGGAATAAAATAGCTGTCACATCTAACAGCACAGAAGAGACTATGAAAAGGTATGGCCATCCCATAAATGGGGGAAAGGCATGTACATTAGCCACAACTGTGCCTGCTCGTAGAGAGAAGCTCTTTGAACCTCTCTTCAGTTCAGAATGGATGGAAGAGTGGGTGTCCAATACCAGCATTCATTGAAATGTAGCCATGTTCAGTGTAGGCATTTTCAGTGCAGAAGAGGACAAGCCAGTACAAACAGAAATAGAGCAGGAAGTGCAAATATTCTCTCATACACTGTTGATTTTTGAGGGGATATTTACTGATGACTTTCACATATACCATAGGAGGTAGTGGCAGACACACTGACACTCATGGGTGATACACTGAAAATTTTATCAGATTTATAAGTACCAATTTTTTTAAAGTTATGTGTATGTTGTTGGCAAACATAAATATTTTGAAGATAAGGCTGGCAATAAAGATTTTATTATACATCCACATGAGTGGCTGTATACTATAGTCAGCATGGATTTTTCACATTCCGCAATGTTAAACTGAAAATACCCCCATGTCATTCTGATGCTTCCCATAAGTTCATTTCAAAACAAAACGTTACAAAACTTATAGTCCTGAATTCAGAAACGCTTGCTTAACAACCCTGTAAATTTTCTTGGCGATATACAAAACAGTCAGAGAGAATCAACAGTTCAAAGTGTAAAGAGAGAGAGAGAGAGAGAGAGAGAGAGAGAGAGAGAGAAAACAGACCCCTTTTGGAATTTTTTCTATCCGAGTTCTCATAAATTGTGGAAATTAATTAAAAATCAGTCATGTTCACAGAACATATTCATCTTCTGCAGTTTAAAAGTAAAAAAATGCCTGGTTGATTTTTAATTAATTTAAGAAATTTAGCATTGAACTCAAAGATAAGGTTGGGCATGCTCAGTAAGCACCAAATGACAGTGTTCTAAATGCCACACACATCTGCTAGGTTTGCCCAATCAGGAGGCCACACCCACATCAGACTTTGATTTCATGTGAGCTAGTCATAGCTTCCCCCACAGAATCCTGGGAAGTGTAGGTTGTGAAGGGTGTTGAGAGGAGATTCCTATTCCCCTGAGAGAGCTCCAGTGGCCAGAGTGGTTTAACAATCAGCTGCTCTGACTGAAGCTCTGTGAGAACAGGGCCTCCCATAGCAACTTTCAGCAACTTTCACTAACTACACTTCCCAGGATTCTTTGGGAGAAACCATGATTGTCTAAAGGGGAATAAAGGTCTGGTGTGGATGTGGTCAGGGACAGCTTTGGTATAAATTAGGGAGGGAGGCTACATTGCCTGCTATAGAATTAAAAGGTACAGGAAACACTGAAAAACAATGATACTGTTCACAGTGTTTTCCTTTTGGAAAGGAAAGGAGCTTTCCTTCAGTCCAGTGCCCATCCACCCAATCTCTTCCCCTTCCCCTCCCATTCCTGCCCTCCTACTCCCATCCCTGCCCCTCCCCCAGGTCAGTTTCACCTATCCTAAGCATGATTGCACAGGAATAAATCCCAAACCTGCCCTCCTTCCTCCTATCCCCTCCCTCTTGTTCCTTTCCCCCTTCCTTCCCCCCTCCCTTCCCCTCTCCATCCCTTCTTCCCCCTCCTCCTCCTTCCCCTCCCCTCTGCCCCCCTCTTGGCCCTCCCACATGGTCAGCTTAACCTATCCTAAGCATGATGGCATAGGAATGAATCCCATTGAACTCAATAAGCATGCAAATAATCAAACCTGTCCCCATCCTCCCTCCCTCCTATCACCTCACTTTTGCCCCTTCCCTCCCCCTTCTTTCACCCATTCCACCTCCCCTGCCAATCCCCTCATTCCCCTATCCTTCCAAACCCCTCGTTTCTCTCCCCCTTCTTCTGTTCCCCTCTACCCCATTCCTCCTTCCCTCTACTCTCCCATCCCACTCCCTGTCCCCTTCCTCCTCCCCCATGGTCAGTTTTACCTATCCTAGCTATGATTGCACAGAAGTATATTCCACTGAAAATAAACATGCAAATGATCAGACCTGCCTTTCCCCTCCTTCCCCTCTCCTCTCCCTTCCTTCTTCCTCTCCTCCCCTCTTCCTTCTTACTCCTCCCCAGGCCAGGCCTCCCTCTCCATGGTCAGTTTTAACTATCCTAAGCATGATTACAGAGAAATAAATCCCACTGAACACAATAAACATGCAAATGATCAAACCTGTTCTCCTCCTCCCCCTCCTGCCTCCTCCCCTCCCCATCCCCTGTGGTCAGTTTCATCTATCCTAAGCATGATTGCAGGGGAGTAAATCACACTGAACTCAATAAGCATGCAAATGATCAATCCATTCTCAGCAACTTGCACAGGATCCTATTTCTTACACTAATAAGCAAAAACCCTTGCGGTTTAAGAATATACGTATAGCCAAAATATATTTCTATCAACCTTTAAACAGCAGGGAAATTGGGCAGCTATAGTGAATGCACCAGGGGAGCAGGAGACCTGACCTCCTCTCTGAGATATTGGATTGCCCTACAAATTTGTCAAAATGCAAACACAATTTGGGCTGGTATTTCACAGTCCAATACACTTCCTGTGTAGCTTGGAAGAATTTAGTAATATGTGCCTCTGAGCATATGGTGAGCGGTGGCAACTCCTGCAATCAGCCCAAATAACAGATACAGTAGGGCCCTTCTTTACAGCATTCCATTTTCCAGTGTTCTGCTGATGCAGTGGCTTTCAATTAAGGGAAATTCCCCGTTTTAAAGCAGATTTTGTGCTTTTGTGGCATTTTTGCGTGATGCGATCCATTATAGTCAATGGGTTCTGCTTTACAGCGATTTCCGCTTTACGGCAGGGGCCTGGTCTCTAACCCGCCGTATAAGCGGGGCCCTACTGTACAAGACATGTGCTGTGGTGATTTTTAGCAGGGGTCAATTTACTTTGCAATTTTAGTGAGGTTTCCTATAGTAAATCGTTTTCTTTTACTTCTGTTTCTGTGAATATGTGAAGTACAGCAACACTTTGCAACCCTAAAAATAAGCTCCAAAAACAGTTGTGAAATAATGGCACTGACTGTTCTGCAGAATATTTTCCAGTGGACATGAGTGATCTCAGTTTGTACAAGATAAAACAGTGGGAGGTGAAATATATTCTAGCAAAATTCTAGGTGCGCTCTATGTTTTTAATTGACCATGCCCTCCTTTCCTTAAGTGGAGTAGTTTAAGCATTGAAGCAGGCTGAAAACATGCATCTTGGGCAGGCCAAGTTTGTTTTTTCCCACAGCTGGAGTCATTGCTTAAGTTTTACATCAAACTGCAGTTTCAGATTCAATTGTTAATGCACCCAAAATAGAAATACAGCATAACGTCCAGTTTGAAACACAAAGGTCTGTCTTCACCATCATATGGCATTGACCAATAAAAAGGCTTTGAAATTAATAATAATAAATTTGACTCAGATTTCTAGGATGAATAATGAGAGAAATATAATTTTCTAGGTTAGATTATCTTTAGTGCATGTGTCTGTAGAAGCAAAGTAAGAAGAACACAAACAAACATACAAAAATGTAATTCTCCATATTTGGAGATGGCAGGTGTTGCCGCCACTCACCATATGCTCAGAGGCACATATTACCAAATTCTTCCAGGCTACACAGGAAGTGGATTGGACTGTGAAAGACCAACCCAAATTGTGTTTGCATTTGTAGGGCATTACAATGTCTCAGAAAGGAGGTCAGGTCTCCTGCTCCCCTGGTGCATTCACTATAGCTGCTCAATTTCCCTGCTTTTTAAAGTTTGATAGAAATATCTGTTGGCTATAGGTACATTCTTAAACCTCAGGTTTTGCCTATTAGTGAATAAATAAATGAAAAGTACACTTTTGGGACTGGGTCTGACATGAGCATAGTATTCTAATCAATGTCCTGAGCCCATTAGTACTCATTAAATTTCAAGCACAGTGGGGAAGTTATGAAGATATATCACCCTCAATAACCTAACATTTTATGTTAATGTAATATACAGTTAAACATAACCTTTCAAGGTTAATTTTTTTAAAAAAACTTTTTTTGAAAGAGATCTAGCTTATGTGCTGATTTCTAACTTGTTATTGCTACTGCGGCTGGCAAGTTGTGTAAAAATGGAAAGGGGGTGATAACATTGGATACAAGAAGTGTTGGCAACAGGGTAAGCCCATTCTACCCTATTACAGAGCTTCAAAGGAGTTTGGCCTTGATTTGGAACAGTTTAGTGGGGCCAAATTCCATTTTCCAATTCCCTCATTGCTCATTCTGAAACTATAGTTATCAGATTCTAGTGTGTTCTTAATCCTTTGCCACCACACCAATGAAGACTCGTGACACATATATGGAGTAATGTTATATTTATTAAAATATAACACATAATAAATTGAATCCAAATCAGCCACTCATATATAAAATAGTTCGGGCAAGTGAGGCTCCACCTATCTGGAAGGTTATAGACCCTCCCATAGAGAGGCAACTCAGTCACATCGAACTACAACTCCCCAGTCAAGGATTTGGGAAAAGTTATCCCTCCTTGCAATTGGAGTCAGGTATGTGGTTCCAACCCCCGCATCCTGGCCCCGCCGTACAAGCGTTCACCCTGATGCAGAAGCTGGTCACACGTGGACACTCCCTAGATCCACAAGGACATTACACCCTGAAGTTACCCCAGGGAGTGCCCTTTACCAAAATGCCTCATCCTCCTTACTTTTAACCCCCATTACCTCACCTGCCCGAATTCCACACCAGCCAATCCGGAATCACCACAACCCCCCCGACAAGCCAAACGAATCAAACCCCAAGCAGTATGGAGTAGGCAAAACCAAAGAGATTCTGAAATCAGGATCTCCAAAAAAAAAATTCCTACTCAGCCCCAATATGGCGACTAGCAGAGCCCATACTGACAAGGGAGGGAGGGTGGGTGCCGCAAGGCAAAAAGGAGTGATCTTAGGGAGGAGCACACTATTTGTAGTTGCTCCGTCCCCTCGCCTGATAGGGCATCAAGCTCCACCTGACCAACATGGAAACCTTCTAGAACCTTCCCGAGTCTTCCTAGCAATGGGGTGGGGGCAAACACACCCCCGCTCAAGGTGGGAACGCCATTCTCACTAAAATCAAAGTGATTTAAAAAGGTTGAATTTTGTGTGAGTTGTGCCCAATTCATGGCTTAAAAGCCAGGGTTTGGCATCTAACATTTGACATCATTTTCTGTTGTTTTCTGCTTGTCAAGCAATAAATTATGCTTGTAACCTTGTTAAAATCTATACAATTTTAAAATCTGCCTATTTTTAAAAATGTTTCACATTTTTGAAGATTGGATAAATTTAACTTCAGAAGATTCCAAAATGTTTCCCAAATTCATATTCACTGATACAGAAATTCTCTCATGTGGTCTTTCTTGAAAATCTGATCAAGAATAAAAATATTATGAAATTGTGGCATACAATTTCCATTCAGGATTAAACAATCTGTTTTTCAAGTACAATGGAACAAATTTGAGTATGCCAAAAATTGCATTAACTTTTGTGAAATATAGTTTACATTTAGGTTTAGTTTCATACATAAGTGAGGCTAAACCACAGGCTACTTTTTGGACTTCTTTAGCTTAGAAAGAAGGTGAGTAAAGGACATGGTAACAGTGCATAAAAAATTATGTATGTCATGAAGAAAGTGGAAAGAAAGACATTTTTCCTTATATAACATAGTACTAAAATGCAAGGTCATCCAATGAAGCTGAATAGTGTGAGATTCAGGACAGTAGTACTTCATACATCTCACCATTAAACCACAAGATGTAGTAATGGTCACTACAGATAGAAAGATCTGTCAATTTTGGTTCTCTCTGTTTCTCATTTTTCCTATCTTAAATTCAGTTCTCCACATTTCTGCACCAATTTGTGATTTTTTTAAAAAAAATCCTCATGAAAATTCTCCAGCATTTTAGTGTGAATCCCTCCTGATCAACACATTTCTACAAGCAATTTCTCATCATATAATGCATTTTTCTATGATTTTCACTCATATATTCTTTTTAATGCACACTTTTCTCTAACTTTTGCATTTTTGTAAATATCGGCTGGTGAACTGCATTGCAAAATTCAAAAAAGCGTGAATTTTGAAGGATGGTTGTGTTTCGGTTCTCACATTGTTTTGGAATGTGTGAATTTGATAGATTCTGCTTGAAATGCAAACAAACACATTTCTCACCCATCCCTAATGGCCACCAATTAGGATGGCTTTGTAAGAAAATTGGACAAATTCATGATGGATAAGGCTATTGTTGACTACTGGTCATGATGGCTATATTTTATCTCCAGTAGAGACAGTATGCCATTGAACAACAAATACTGGTGGGGAAACAGTAGGTGAATTTTCTTGTGGCTATGACCAGTTTATGGGCATCCCGTATATATCTAGTTGGCCACTACGGGATAGTCCAGTTACCTAGCTGGAGTAGATAGGCCTTTGGTCTGATCCAACAAAGCTGATATTATTATGATAGTGTTGAGGCAAGGTAGGTTCATTCTATAAACAATGTGATCTGCACCTGTCCAGGAGAGGTTATAGAGGTGTACCAAATATAAATGAGTCTTGAAAACTAATAGACTGAGCAATCCAGTAAATATCTACTGTGGCTGCTCTTCCACATTCTGCCCTGGGTCATTTATTGCAGCATCATTACTTCTTTAAAGGGCACCTATTCCCTGACAATCCATCAATCCACCATGTAATGTACTAGACGGTGACAAGAAAAGGCAGATATAGCCTTAGGAAATAATACAGTTACAACAACAGGAGTAATATCTCTTATAGAACTCAAACAAATAAAATAATTATTAACAATAAAATATACTTCTCCCATTTAGAGTTTAGCTAGGATGTGCACTCTTCTGAAGAATACTATTTTGGTCTGGAAGGGAGCCAGCAAACAGTGCTTGAAAATCAGAAGGCATCATCCTTCTATCAATTCAGGTTACTTCATAGTGCATATCAATGTCCTACAAATTAACACAAGTCATACTGATTATGGTGTGCCACAGATATAAAAGAATACTGAACAGGGAGGTTGATGTCAGAGCTCAGAAATGACTGAAAAGAAGTGCAGTGGTACTTAAGGTAAAATACTTGTGCTTAAGAGATCAAATTTTTGTCCTAAACCCAACAGACACCCATGCTGTCAGCTGTTATAAAGTTATACACTTAAAATAACTAATATCGTTGGTACCTAGTCTTTCTTGTCTGCAAACTTTATTTCTGACCTTTCTGGAGACTTATAATTTCAGCCCACTAACAACTGTTGATGTTGTCACTGCTTCCGCTGAGTTTACTCATTAAGGAAAAATATTGCCTACAGTCTGTTTGATTTGTTCAGCTTTGATAGTCAGGGGGCTTTACTGTGACTAAATTATAATTAGCAAGCACATAACACTATTTTCCATCCTTATTTCTGTGCTTATTAGGTAAATATATTTTAAATTAACTGCTTATATTATATTCAAACTCTGTTACTGCTTATTCTTTCTAATTGGGAAAATGCTGTCCCCAAGTCCTGTTGTAAACATGGTCTTTGGTTCTGCAAAATGGCCTTCCCTAAGTAATGGGGGTTTATGGCTGGTTGCTACTCCAAGCCAGTGGAATTTATGTCACAAGCAGTTTAGCTTTGTACATTTTGTCAGAAAAAGAAGGGAAGGAATGAAGTTTAGTAGCTCACTTGGGGTTGAGCAGGACTGCAGTTGCTTTGGGAACTAATGTTCTAGGATCTAAAATTCCATATATGCTGCCTACACACTGTCTGCTTAGCCTTAATATTTGTACTGAAAGGACAGTGACCTCTATCATAGACCTCTATCAAAAACATGTTTTCTTCCACAACAGTTCTTCTCACCTCATATACTAGTAGGAAGTCCTCCAGTGAATATACATGGATAGGTACATATGGAGGCAGGCACTTCAAGTACCCCGGTTCTCAGCCATGAAGGATTTTAAAGGTTAGAAGTACTTTAGATTAGTCTGTAATAGATTGGGATCCAATGCAGTTGGTATAGCATAGTCATAACTAGATAAGGAATCCCAGCCTAGTTATAGTAATCCAGAAGCTGTATTCTGTACTAATGGCTGTCTTCAAAAGTAGTCCCACATTTAGCCCTGAAGTTACCTGGAGGTAACTACAGCATGGATAACTGACACCAGGATGTAAATCAATACCCCCTCTTAATTAAAATTACACAGTAGCAATAAGAACATAAAGACAGACTTTAAATAAATATAAAATGCTGATGTTACCTTAAACTTTTGTACCAAATTAAAGAATGCTGCTAGCCAAAGAACATATAAAATAGAAACTCAGTAAAGCCATACAGATTTTTCTTTTTCAAATGCAAAACCCATTAGAAACCTCAAGCCAGTGGTACTTCTAAAAATGTATGTCATATCTCCTTATTGGAGGTACTATATTCTTACTTGGGAATAGGTTTGTGACAATCAGGACCATATTGTTTAGCAGCAAGATTAAAATTCAAAATATGTGAATCAATAGCTTTTTAAGATTAAGTGTTCATTCACAGCTGAATTCATCAATACTAAAGGCATCGTGTTTAAATATTTAATGACTGAGACATAGCACACTGCACATTCTCTGCAGCAAGCTACTGCAGATTTTCAGTCACAACAGAGTATTTACTGACATATTCAATTAAAAAGAGCATTTTCTAAAAATTGGATTTTCTAAAAAATGTGTTGTATATGCAAATGAAAAGGTATGCTGTTGTTTGTGAGGGCAATTTTCCAGGCTTGCCTGGCTTTGTACCTACAGATAAAAAGAAAGACTTTGTAGTGATCATTAAAATGAACTGGGATGCAAAGAATTTTGAAGAACACTTCCGCATGCACAGTGGTGTCACTGAGTCCTACCAAAAGCAGCCCCCCTGACTCTCAACATGGTGCTCTTGAAAATCAGGAGGATTAAGGAGTGTCTTCAGATTCCCAATGGATCCAAATTTCTAATTAACCATATACTGCGTTTCAGATCCATTGTGTCCAATCATTTTTCACAGTTCTGTATGACAGTGTAGAGACATTGTGCAAATGGTCATTTTATTCATCAGTACTCTCTGTTCAGCTTTCACTGACTCACTCTCAGCTTTCACTTTTAAAAAAAATTAAGTTTCTAGGTGGACTGGTTCATGACATATACACCAAAACGTCAGCCACCCCCGTAACTTCTATTTAATGAGCTCACAGCTGGCTGCTCTAACCCCACCCTTTCAGATTTGTAGCCAATAAGTGAAGTCAGCGTTGTGACTGAAAGCACCCCATCACAAGGCCAGAAAACTGTTGTTTTTTCCTGCTTATCTGACAATCTCATAAATTGAGTAAGTGTATAGTTTTCAGTCTTTTTCTCTTGTGTGCAGGAGTCAAACAAGTTTAAACTTCCCCGGGCTGTTGAAGAGGACAGTGTTTTGAAAACCTTCCCAATATGAAGGTCTAATCCAATACTTGTTTTTCTGGGAGTAAAGCTGCAATGCTAATCCCACATACCTGGAGTAAACACCATTGAATTCAATAGGACTCACTTTTGAGTACACATGGTTAGGACTGTGCTGTAAATTAATGGGACTTTTGAGTGAACATAGCAAAGGATTGTGCTTGTGTTGTTAATCTTTCTCTTCCTCTCCAATCCTATTTTTCACCAATTTTATTACGTAGGAAACTAATACTGATTTTAAAAACTTTAAAAACATCCTTAAAAACATATTACAACAAAACATCTTAAAAGGCAATTCCAACATGGATGCAGACTGGAATGAGGTCTCTACTTAAAAGGCTTGTTGAAAGAGGAAGGTCTTCAGTAGGTACCAAAAAGATAACAGAGATGGCACCTGTCTAATATTTAAGGGGAGGAAATTCCAAAGGGTAGGTGCCACTAAACTAAAGGTCCACTTCCTATGTTGTGCAGAATGGACCTCCTGATTAGATGGTATATGCTGGGGGCCCTCACTTGCAGAGCGTAATGATCGACTGGGTATATAAGGGATAAGGCAGACTTTCATGTAGCCTGATCCCAATCTGTACAGGGCTTTGTTGACCAAAACTAGAACCTTGAACTTAGCCCAGTAGCTAATAGGTAGCCAGTGCAATTCTTTCAGCAGCGGGGTGACATGTTGGCGATACCCTGCCCCAGGGAGCAGTCTCATCACCACATTTTGCACCAGCTGCAGCTTCTGGATTCAAAGGCAGCCCCACATACAGCACATTGCAGTAATCCAGCCTGGAGGTTACCAGTGCATGGACAACAGTAGTCAGGCTATCCCACTCCAGAAAGATCCGCAAGATGTCTTACCAGCCGAAGCTGGTAAAAGGCTCTCCTAGCCACTGAGGTCACTGGTGCCTCTAGTGACAAAGATGGATCCAGGAGCACCCCAAGCTATGGACCTGCTCTTTCAGAGGGAGTACAATCCCATCCAAAGCAGGCAACTGACAAATTATCCAAATTCGGGAACCACCAACCCACAAGCTTCCATCTTGCTAGGATTCAGACTCAGTTTATTGGCCCCCATCCAACCCACTACTTAATCCAGACAGCGGTCCAGGCCTTGCAAGGCCTCTTCCAATTCAGGTGTTACAGAGAAACAGAGCTGGGTATCGTCAGAGTACTGCTAACACCTTGCCCCAAATCTCCTGATGACTGCTCCGAACGGCTTCATATAGATATTAAACCGCATGGGAGTCAAGATGGTGTCCTACGGCACCCCACAGCTCAACTGCCAGGAGGACAAAAGACAATCACCCAATGCTATTCTCTATAAACGACCTTGGAGATAGGATTGGAACCACTGTGCCTCCAATACCCATCTCACCAAGTCGGATCAGAAGGATACCATGGTCAATGGTATTAAAAGCCGCTCACAGATCAAGTAAGAATAACAGGGTCATACTCCCCTTATCCTTCTCCTGATAAAGGTTATCCATCAGGGTGGCTAAGGCTAATTCAGTCCCATAACCAGGCCTTAACCGAGACTGGAATGGGTCAAAATAATCTGTTTCATCCAAGAGTACTTGCAACTGCTGCACCACAACCCTCTCAATCACCTTTCCTAAAAATTGTGTTCCTGCCTTTGGCGGGAGCGAATTTGCCTACACCTCCCACTTCTCAGAAGAACATGTTGCAGAAGAAATCTTCTGAGAAGGAGGGGTTGGCGGGAATATGGTGCAAGGTCACTTTGGCCAATCAGAATAGGGGCTGAGCATGGTTTATAAGCCAGCTCTGCCCTTAACTCAGCCTCTTCACTTTTGCTGCAGGAAGAACAGGAGATTGTGGCACTGTGGTGTCAATGTTCTGGCCTAGTATCTGTTGCTTTGATCTTGGCCTCACAGCCTGCCTATGATCTTCCCTTTCCTTCATCACACTTGCACAGCAAGCAGCAGAGTGGTCTTGGTTCTAGCGATCTGGCCATTCCTTTATCATGCTCGCATAGCAAGCAGCAGAGTGGGTTGCTCTTCTAGCAATTTGGTCATTTGGCCTCTACGAGAAGGCCCCACTTCATTGATGCCTTCATTGTTTCCCCACAGTTGATCGGTTCTCCAGGGGTGGGGGGGCAAATATGGGAGGGGCTTTGGCCCATGATTGGGATTGGAGTTAGGACTCACTGCTGACACGACATTCAAGTATTTTACAATTGTTGTCATAGTGCACATTTGGCTTTGTGCTTTCCAGAACCACACTGTGCAGTTCTGGTGTAACAACTTGGTGATGGTCTGCTTGGTGAATTTGCAGACTTCAGGGCTGGCTTGTGTGATGCATCTGGTCCAGGCATTTGTTTTGCTGTGCTTGTGCTTTAATATCTTCTTTGTTGTGTGGCATGTTCTGGGTTTGCAGAACTACATTGCTGATGCCCTGTCTCAATTCCAGATGGAGTGTTTCAGGAACTTGGCCTTGGGCGCAGCACACAACCCAGTCCGGATGCCATCCAATGTGTGGAAACTTGGGAATTAGAGGCAGGAGCAGCCATCATTTCTGCTTTGGCACCCAGTACTGTGAGGGCCTATCACTGCTGTTGTTTCAATTTTCAGCGCTTCCGGATGGCACAGGGCTTGGCACAGAAATGGCCCACCCTGGTGGGTCACCTCATGCAATTTATGTTATCCCTGGGGGCCAAAGGCAGGGCAGTTAATACCATCGCTGGCCACCTGTCTGCATTATCTTTTGTATCCAAGGCCAGTGACCTCTGAGTATACTTCAGATTTTAGGATACGGAAAATGTTGGATGGTTGGGCATGTTCGTGCCCTGCAGTTCCTGATAAGCAGAAGCCTTTCACCCCTGATATTCTCCTTCAGATTGTACAGGAATTCCATTGGCTCTGTTCATCCATGTATAAGGCTACTTTATTTGTGGCCGCAGCCTTAACAGCCTTCTATGGTGCTTTCTACCCAAGTGAATTTTTGGGCAGCTCTTGGCTCGACACTACAGGCAGGGTCCTGTGTGTTGGTGATTGTGTGTTGGCCAATGCCACAGTCCATCTGATCTTGCGGAGGTCAAAAACTGACCAGAGGGGCAAGGGGAGGTCAGTTGTCCTGGGTCATTGCCCTTTGATTACTTTATGCCCAATTACAGCATTAAGGGCTTTTCTCTCTGTCAGGCTAGCTGGCCAAGGTTATTTGTTCATCCACCTTGATGGGTCCACCCTGATGCTGTTTCAGTTCTGGTCCATTGGTCAGAGAGCCTTGTTGGGTTGTGGGTGAGACCCTGGAGTGTTTGGATTGCATTCCTTCTGAATTGGGGTGGCTACTGCCATGACCCTAATGGGCCTTCCCTTAGAGGACATTCAAGCCATAGGCAGATGGCGATGTGCCGTGTTTAAGGCTTATGTTCGGCTGTGATGCGTTAAGTTGTTCTGACTTTTTCCTTGTTTTCAGTTCTCGCAGGTTTCGAGCACCTACTGGACCCAGCCCATGTGGTTCTCTGTGGCCACTCTATGCTCTCCTGGGGTCAGAAGAGGGCCAGTTCTTCTACAGTGGGGACACAGTGGCACCTTTCAGCAGAGCTTGGAAAAGTTACTTTTTTAAACTACAGCTCCATCATCCCCAGCCAGCGTGGCCACTGGATTGGGCTGATGAGAGATGAAGTTCAAAAAAGTAACTTTTCCAAGCTCTGCCTTTCAGCTTGGGGTATGGTGTGGTGAGTGGCTAAATGGGGAAAGTTGTGGGGAAAATTTATTCTGACTGTTAAAAATAATGTCTGTTGGCCCAGTACCACATGTTTTAGTGGTACATTTGGGGGAGAATGACTTTGTGCAGTGTTCGAGTATCGGCCTGCTGCATAGGGTTACCCATGACTATCGATGGATTAAGAGTAGTTTTCCTGACCATTGTGCAATCAGAGATACTCAGATGTAGGGTTTGGTGCACTTCATCCCAGCAAGACTGACAGGGCTCGGCGTTGGGTGAATAGGATGGTCCGGAAAATATTTTTGGCTATGGGGTGGGCCCACATACTGTATGGTCGGATATGTTATCATTCTCCCCATTTATTTAGGGATGACAGGGATCACCTTTCAGTACAGGGTTGTGATTTCTTTTTGGAGAACCCATAGTTGGGTCTGTCTGAAATGTTTATGTGGGGTGAGAGGTGATAAAGCTGCAGCTGATTGCCTCTTGTGGTGTGGACTTTGGGCAGGTGAGGAAGATGGAGGGGTAAACAACAGGTATGCTGAGGCATTATTGGGCAAAGGGCACCTTTTAGGGAACCACCACTGCTTGCTGCATGGGGTAGACCTGGGGGGGTTCCCTTGTGACCTGATTTGTGCATAGGGTGAAGGCAGGATGGTGGCACCACAATGCAGAGGTGGATTACACACCCAAGGCTCAGCCAGCAAGGAGGGACAGAACTGCTTCCCCATCCTTGGCTAGTGAGCCACCACCGATGGCTGCTGATATGCCCAGGGGATTGGAGGGATTCTGCCCTACCAGATAGAGTTTAGTGCTCACCTGCCCAAGTAGTTTGAATTTGGTTTGAATTGGTTTGATCTATTCTAATTTGCTCAATTCGGTCAATTTGACTGCAGTTCCTCCAAAGGATAATTGCTATATTTGAATAAATATAACATTACACCAATATTATGTCTCTGAGTCTTCTTTGTGGACGTAGTGGCAAGGAGGTATTTGCCACTGGGCAGTAGTTATCACAAACCAATGGGTCCGGGGTAGGCTTTTTCAGGACCAGTCAGATCACCACCTTTTTAGGGCAGCTGGAACCACTCCCTCCCACAACGATGCATTGACCACACCCTTATGTTCTTATGCTGGATGACTGAACCATGGGTACCTCTGCCCACCTGTCAAGGGCCTGTGATGTTAGGATCTGATAAATATCTGGTCAGAGCAGCTAAAACATTTCCCATCCCTGCAGTATAGAAATGGTCCAGTCAATACAGCAAATTATTATAGGCTAGGCACTTGAAAAGAACAGTCATCATAAATAAATCAAATGTTCAGATGAATACACATGGACAGGAATGCAGGATCATAGTGGTACAATAACTAACTGGTACTTCCAAAACTATACCACAAGTCTCTAGTTCTTTTTCAGTAATAAAAAAATAGCTCGTTTATGCTATTAGGGATATCTTAACTAAAGAGTAACAACTAGGTCATATGTTTAATGTGGCAAAGGAACAGGAAGTAATTGTCCCTCTAATGGCCTCTCAGGTTGTTGGTTGGTTGTTTTTAAACATTTATAAACAAATTTTCAGGATATAATATTCCAAAATAGATTATAACATTTATTAAACATTCTCAAGATTAAAATTGTTGAGAAAAGTCCAGTAAATAAAAATAAATAAATAAAAATGTGTAGGTACAATAGAAAAAGATGGCAGCAGGTGGGCATATAGAAGCCACATAGGACATTAGTGAAATTGACTTAATGAAAAATGTGGATGTATAAAAGACGTTTGTGTGATCCCAAACCACACAGACAGACTCATTCACAGTGGAATGACTGTAAAGTATGTTCCAGAACTAAGGTGCAATAATAATAATAAAAAGGCCCTATCCTGGCTCACCCCAAGATGATTTAGGACAGGGGTGGGCAGGTTTCAGGCTTGTCAGATCCACTTTTCTTTTCTTACTAGAACCCCACAGTCTACCAACCACAGCCAGGTGCAAAAGACATACAGTTAGAATTAGAGAACGGGTGTACCTCTCAGCACACTTTGAGCCTCGGAAATTGTTTTCAGTTCAGTGACTGAACTGAGTGTATGGTCCTTCCACACAAAAGTCCATTTGTAATTAGTTTTGTTCATTTCATCGGCTAAATTTAGCTGGTGTTTTTTTTTTTACACAGTCCCACCCCTTAACTTCATTATGGAATCCAATTCTGCTCAGTTCGGATAAGAAGAGACCATCCCATTCATCTCCCCACTCTCACTGTAAAGTCTGTAAACGGCTGGATATTTTGAGCTATGGATTGGCCACCAGACCTAAGCACTTTACATTTTATACCACCATAGCACCTCACCAGAAGAGGAAGCTGCTGGCTCGCTATCCAGTGCACTTGGGTGCCTCCTACACAGCACTCTGTAGAGAAGAATGACAACTAACTTAGTTTTTGAATGCAACATAACTATACAAAGGTAAGGTGTTCACCTGGCCCTATAAAGCTCAGTATGCAGCAATGCAAAAAAATCTCTCTCTCTCTCTCTCTCTCTCTCTCTCTCTCTCTTTCTTTACAGTGAAGACCAAGCAGGTACCAGAGTACACATAACTTCACAGTCTGCTTGCCGGTCTTGCCAGCACAGCCCTTGGACTAATCTGCATTCCAGGCTAGCTTCTAAAGTTCTGACAGTCCTCCACTAAAATCACAGCATTACTATTATACAAGCATGGCAAGATATTAGAAACAGCATTACCACTTACATACTAGCTGCAGTGTGTGATGTCAAAACTGAGGAGCCTATTATTATCTATAGTATAAATGATTTGGATGGAGAAATTAGCATTCCTAGAAATAGCTTCTATAAACAAATTATTCTGGTATTTAGATAAGCCCCCTTTTACATTAAAATGATTGAGCTTGAGCAATGTAATAGAAAATGTATTATTAGAATTTGGGATTTTTCTAAAATATTATTCGGAGAGTATTTTGCAGCTTAGTAAGTCTGTCAATATGATTTAAAGTAAATGTTTGTTCTGTCAATGCATTTATTTAAAATATGATTTTGTAGACTTTATCTTTAACAAATGACAAATAGCTTTTGGCTTTTTGAAAAAAACCAAAACCAAAATCTAAACCAAGGTACAGTCTCAAAATGGTTTTCTCAAAGTGTAAAAGCTTGAGCAATTAATACAGAAACTCCTAAGGTGTGTATAAAAAGACAGACCAGCAGCATCTCCCAAAAAGATAGACCAGTACATCTCCCAAAATGGTAGCCTTTCTTTATTGCACTCCACCCTTCCTTCCTATTCCCCTTTTAATCCATGAACAACCACAACAATATCATGCCACAACTCCCAGATGGTGACTGATGCTGAGGATTGCAGTTGCAGTAACAACAGTTGTTTTACTATCTTTTTATTTTCATTCTCCAATTGTGGAAGAAATTAGTTATTTAATTTATCCAAGAGCATCAGCACTTTTGCCTGGTTTACATATTACACTATGCCAAATGAGGTTAGCATGCTGGTGGACATTTAGAAAATCCCAACTGCTTTGCTCCTCCTCTCCTCCTGATGCTGCTGTGCTACTGGGAGCTAATATATAGTTTGGCTTAGAATTACATGCGAAACCTGGCTCATGGTTTGTTTTCCCAAAACAAACCATGCATTCCAACCAAAGGTTGTTCTAAATGTTTACCAGCATGCCTGCTTGTTCACACTAAGCCATAGTTTGGCTTACTGTTGTGTGCAAACTGAGTCACTAAGAAATCATGTCTGTGAAATCAATCCTGAAGATGTTTATCCATGCTTCTCTTCAAATATTTACATGTTTATTCAGCAACCCCTTCACATTTTGAACTTGTACAAGGATTTCAGGGTTTCACGGGGGAAGGAGATAAAATGAACAAGAGATGAATAATCAACCATCTTCTACTTCCAACCTGCTTTAGAGACCTCATTAGTTAGCCAGTACTGATCAGTGTGCAGACCATATAATAAGCACTCCTGAATAGGATTGCCAGGTTAGAAGCATCCCAAACCCTGAGATTTCATGGTCAGGACCTAGTGATGTCATGGGGGTGGGCCCTAATGATGTTATTAAGAATGATACATTAAGCATCAACCACAGTTGCTTGGAGCATACCACTCAAACAAACAAAAATCTGATTGGAAATTAAGATAGAAATCTTAACTAAATGACAGTGTTTCCAAGTCCAGCTGAAGTGATGGGATCATTCTTTCTCACCAGTTTAGAGATTCTGGGTAAGGAACATTTAATTTAGTCTACTTGCTTCTCATAAGAGGGGTTTAAGTGCCCTCAGGCCAGTCATCAGAAGGCCATTGTAGGAAGACAGGAGCCTAGTGTTGTGGAGATATTAGATGGGAGCACTCAGGAGTAAAGATGGATGTCCCTGAAGGCTGCAATTCAAAACACACTTACTAAGGGACTAAGCCCCATAGAATTCAACAGGGCTTACTTTTGAGTAGAAGGATTAGGATTAGAAGGAGTTAGGATTGTACTGTTGGTAAGGCTTGACTAGGGATCCTCTGCAAACATAACCATATCAAAGCAAGGTCAGCAACCCCCAGCCTGGCGTGCCATGCCTGCCTTTTAACGTGACTGCTCCAAACTTCTTTACAGACTTGACCCTTCACTGCAGAGAGGTGTGAGAAATGAGGAAGAGTTAAGAAGATTCTCCACTTTTTCCTGCCTACTCTGTGGGCTGCTATAAACTCACTTCCAGTGAGTAATAATTGACAGAGAGAAAACACACATGGTCTTCTACATCACATGCAGTAGATTGGAAACAGCAGCAATTGAAGCCACACTTCCCAGTATATGAATTCTCTTTTACCACTACTGGGAAATAAACAAACCATCATACAAATAACAAGGTGCATCATCAGTGGGTTTAAGGGGGTTGAGCTGACCACATGGAACCACTGTTATTGCTTTTATGGATGTAAGAGAGGAAGTGAGTGAGGTAAATTGTCAGGCCCAGGATGTGACTCAGGAACCAGACCAACGGCTGTAGTTAATTCGTGTTTTATTAGGGTAATGTCCAAACAAAGACTGCGTTTTCTCATGAAGCAATACGGGGATACAGGTCCTGCGGCATTGGGAGAAAGTTGACAGAGCAAGGGACTTCTTCCCGCCTGTTCTTTAAGAAGGGGCCAAACGGGCGCGCAATCTTTCGCTCCTCCTTAACTGCCCCTCAGGTACTGCCCGCCTTCTCCCCCTTCTCTCCTGTCTTTTCAGCTGTCTGCGTGTGCGCGGTGAGGGGGGAAGCATCACCCCCTCCTCTTCTGAAGTTTCCGATTCCAGTATGGGGGATAGGGGAGGAGCTGATGGTAAACTGCCTCCCCGCTTTTCGGCTGTGAGCAGCCCTCCCTCTTTCCCCTCTTGCTCTGAGCCTGAAAGAGGGGGAGGCGTGAGAATGTCCAGGGAGGGCTCAGGCTCCCCATTGCTAAGCGACCTTATCACTGGCAGTTCCTCTGTTTCGTCTTCGCTCCAAAGGGGGGAAGTTCCTCCCCCTTCCCTCTGCCATCCATCCGAATACTCTTCTCCCAACTCTCCGCGATCCAGCTCCCCGGGATTGGGACCCCAGCTCTGCCTTCCGACACCATCCCCCCTCCCAGGCTGTGCCCCCCTCCCCTTGTCTGGCTTGGGATGGTGGGGAAAACGTTGATGGAAAAGTTTTACCAATTCTGGAGCATGCACATCAGCTGCATCTTCCCATGATCTGTCAGCCACCCCATAGCCTTTCCAGTGAATCAAGTACTGCAGCTTGTGGCGTCTGATCCTGGAATCTAAGATCTGCTCAACTTCAAACTCAAGCTGCTCATTTACCAGGAGTGGAGCTCCGGGAGGTTCCTCCAGCCGTAACTCACTGGGAGGGGCGGCTTTCGTTAAAAGGGATCGATGGAACACAGGATGTATTTTAAACGTGTCAGGCAGCTTCAGTTGGTACGCCACGGGATTGATTTGAGTTTCTATTTCGAAAGGACCCACCCTCTTGTCTTGTAATTTTCTACATTTGCCCGGCATCTGGAGGAAGCGGGTGGACAGCCATACCTGGTCTCCCGGTTGAAGGGGGGGGCCCTCCTTCCTGTGCAGGTCAGCAACTCGCTTGTACTCCGTTTTGGCTTCGTTTAACTGCTGTTTCAGTGTCTGTTGCACCGCTTGCAATTCCTTAAGGAAGTTCTCAGCTGCCGGTACCAGCATTCCTTCTGAGCTGCTTGGAAAGACTTTAGGATGGAATCCATAATTAGCGAAGAACGGGGTTTGTTGAGTGCTGGAGTGCAGAGAATTGTTGTAGGCGAACTCTGCAAAATGCAAATATGATACCCAGTCAGTCTGTTGATAGGACACATAACTTTGTAAATATCTTTCCAAAACGGCGTTCAAGCGTTCCGTCTGCCCATCTGTCTGGGGGTGATGGGCGGAGGAGAGTTTTAATTCCGTCTGCAACTGTTTCCACGTTGCTCTCCAAAATTTGGCTGTGAACTGAGTTCCTCGGTCTGAGACTACGCTGTTTGGCAATCCATGCAGCCGGTAGACTTCTTTTATGAATAACTTGGCTGTTTCTTTAGCCTCTAAGGCCCCTGCACAAGGAAGAAAGTGTGCCATTTTGGTAAGTAGATCCACCACTACTAAGATGGCTGTCATTCCTTGGGACTTGGGTAGATCAGTTATAAAATCTATGGAGAGGTCCTTCCAGCATTCGTGTGGGACAGGCAACGGTTGTAACAGTCCTGCTGGTGTCCCTGTTTGTGTTTTTGTCCGCAGACAGACAGAGCAGGACTTTACATAACTCTCAATATCCCGACACATTTTAGGCCACCAGAAGTCCTTGGCCACGTTCTGAATGGTCTTGTAAATCCCAAAGTGTCCCGCTGTGATGGAATCATGACACAGGCGTAGGATTCTGAGCCTTAATTCCCCTTCTGGCACATATCTGGCGGTTTTGAACCATAGCAGTCCATTTCTCCAGTGAAAGGTTACTTCTGAGTCTTGACCTTGTCCCGTCTCCTGCTGATATTTTAACATGTCTGCATCTTCTTGTTGTGCCTTTTTGAGTTCCTCTTCCCATGAAGGCTGGCATACTCCCAACGTTAATTTCTCTGGCGGGATTACGTACTGAGGCTGGTCCTCGGATTCACTTTCTTTGTATTGTGGCTGTCTGGATAAGGCATCCGCTCTCTGGTTTTTGGCTTGGGCATGGTAAGTAATCTGGAAGTTAAACCTAGTGAAGAACTGGGACCATCTTATCTGTCTCTGGTTCAGCTTTCTGGTGGTTTGGAGACTTTCAAGATTCCTGTGGTCGGAGCGCACTTCAATTCGATGAGAGGTCCCCTCTAGGTATTGTCTCCAGTTTTCAAAAGAGTCCTTGATGGCCAGCAGCTCCTTCTCCCAAACTGTGTAGTTCTTCTCTGCAGGCTTTAACTTCCGAAAGAAGTACGCACAGGGGTGCAGCTCCTTCCCTTCTTGGTCTAATTGTAGCAGGACCCCCCCGATGGCAAAATCTGAAGCATCTGCTTCCACTACGAAAGGGCAGTTCGGATCAGCAAAGCGCAGAATGGGCTCAGTAGCAAACCTTCTCTTCAGCTCCTCAAAGGCCTCGGTGGCGTTCTCTGTCCATTGAAACTTCTTCTTCCCCCTTAAACAGTCAGTCAGAGGAGCTGTTAATTTGGAAAACCCTGGAATGAACTTTCTGTAATAATTGGCAAACCCCAAAAACCATTGTACATCCTTTTTGGTGACAGGTCGGCCCCAGTCCAATATGCAGCTTACTTTCCCTGGGTCCATCTCCACGCCTTCCGCTGAGATTCGATATCCAAGGAAGTCTAGAGACTTGAGGTCAAATCCACATTTCTCTAATTTAGCATACAGGTGATTTTCTCTCAGTCTCTTCAACACCGTCTTCACATGCTGGTCGTGGTCTTCCTGGTTCTTTGAGAACACCAGGATATCATCTAAGTAACAGATTACATACGTGTCCAACAAGTCTCTAAACACGTCGTTCATAAATTTTTGAAAAATTCCTGCACTTCCACAAAGCCCGAACGGCATGACCAGGTATTCATACTGTCCGTAAGCGGTCAAGAATCCTGTTTTCCATTCATCTCCCTCCTTCATTCTGATCAGATTGTATGCTCCTCTCAAATCCAACTTCGTGAAGATTTTTGCAGAGCGCAGTCGGTCCAGCAACTCTGAGATCAGGGGCAGCGGGTAGCTGTTGGGGATCGTGATCTGGTTCAATGCGCGATAGTCATTACAGGGTCTGAGCTCCCCCCCTTCTTTTTCGCAAACAATAGTGGTGTTCCAGCAGGGGATTGTGAGGGGTGTATGAATCCTCGCCTCAGGTTTTTATCCAGGAATTCCTTCAGGGCCTCCCTCTCATTCTCTGTGAGAGAGTAGATTCTCCCTGATGGGATGCTGGCTCCTGGCACTAGGTCAATCGCACAGTCGTAAGGGTGGTGGGGGGGTAAAGTCTCTGCCTCTTTTTCATCAAACACATCTTTGAATTCTTCATACTTTGGCGGCAGGGTCACTTGCTCGATCTCTTGCACTGCCCCTGCTAGGGTATTCTTGATTCCTTCAGGTTGACAGTTCTCCTGGCAATACTGTGAGGTGAACCACACCACCGCCTCCTTCCAACTTATTTTGGGTTCATGCTTTGCTAGCCAGGGCATTCCCAGAATCACCTCAAAGTTCGAGAGATCTGACACGTATAGCAAAATGAACTCTTCGTGCCCAGGGATTTGAAGTTTCACTTCCTCCGTGGCTTGTGTCACCCCTCCTGACTTCAGGGGTCTCCCATCGATAGTCTCCACAGCTAGGGGAGTGTCCAGTTTCCACCGGGAAATTCCATGACACTTGACTAACTTTGCATCAATAAAATTTGTGGAGGCTCCACTGTCAATTAAGGCAGTGGAATTAAACACCACTCCTCTGGAAGTGGTAATCCGAATAGGCAAGACCAACACCCCCTTTGAGGGAGGTTGGATCATTGGGGGGCCTTTATACAATGCTGCCCCCAGTCCACCGGGCTGCACGTGGACTGGGTGTTCTAGTTTCCCGACGGCTCGGCTTTCCCCCCTTTCAGTCCACAGTCTCTGGCCACATGGCCCGGCTTTGAACAATAAAAGCAGAAACGTTCCCGGCGTCGTCTTTCCTTTTCTTCTTCCGACAGTCTTGGCCTAGCCCCTCCCTGTCCCTCAGTTGCATTACCTGCCATCCCTGCAGTGGGAAGGGTCTTGTTGCGGGATGCCGAGGCTGAGTATCTCAGGACCTCCTGCTTCCTTTCCAGGCACCTTCCTTCCATCCGGTGATCTATCTGTAGGCATAGCTGGATGAGCCCTGGTAGGTCAGCGGGGGGGGGAGGTCCTGGCCAACTCATCCAGGATTTCAGCATTTAATCCACTCCGGTACATAAACATCAGGGCGGCGTCATTGTAACCAGTTTCCTGGGACAGAATTTTAAAAGTGTACTCAGAAACAGTCCCTTTAGCTTGCTTCAGAGCGCCTAGTTGCCGCGCTACTGTTTCAGCCCTTTGCGGGTCTTGAAACATCTCGGTCATCTCCTGTATAAATCCTCTGTACCTTCCTAAGACAGTATCCTTTCTCACGAGATATGGAGTCACCCATTTTGCAGCTTCTCCCTCCAGGAGGCTAATCACGAAAGCTACTTTAGCCCCATCGTCTGGAAATTCCGTGTGCCTGACATCCAGATATAACTCACATTGAGCCACGAAGGTTGCCAACTGATCACTTTGTCCCGCGTATTTTGGGGGCAATCCAATGGGAACCTTTACTACGGCAGCTGGAGGGGCTGTTCGCATCTGGTCTATCGTGGCCTTCAAGGTTTGATTATCCGTCTTCAGCGCCTTGACTGCTGCTAGCAGGGCTTGAACATCCGTCTGCAAATCAGCTACCTTAGTCCTCAAGAGTTCCACTTCTTCCGTCTCAGAAGTGGGGTTCGTCCCCCCCGCTGCTCCCTTTGACATCTTGTCCCAGTCAAGTGAAGAGAGCGTTGAGGGTGATTTAGGTGGCTCTGTCAAGCTGTCAGGCCCAGGATGTGACTCAGGAACCAGACCAATGGCTGTAGTTAATTCATGTTTTATTAGGGTAATGTCCAAACAAAGACTGCGTTTTCTCATGAAGCAATACAGGGATACAGGTCCTGCGGCATTGGGAGAAAGTTGACAGAGCAAGGGACTTCTTCCCGCCTGTTCTTTAAGAAGGGGCCAAACGGGCGCGCAATCTTTCACTCCTCCTTAACTGCCCCTCAGGTACTGCCCACCTTCCCCCCCTTCTCTCCTGTCTTTTCAGCTGTCTGCGTGTGCGCGGTGAGGGGGGAAGCATCACCCCCTCCTCTTCTGAAGTTTCCGATTCCAGGATGGGGGATAGGGGAGGGGCTGATGGTAAACTGCCTCCCCGCTTTTCGGCTGTGAGCAGCCCTCCCTCTTTCCCCTCTTGCTCTGAGCCTGAAAGAGGGGGAGGCGTGAGAATGTCCAGGGAGGGCTCAGGCTCCCCGTTGCTAAGCGACCTTATCACTGGCAGTTCCTCTGTTTCGTCTTCGCTCCAAAGGGGGGAAGTTCCTCCCCCTTCCCTCTGCCATCCATCCGAATACTCTTCTCCCAACTCTCCGGGATCCAGCTCCCCGGGATTGGGACCCCAGCTCTGCCTTCCGACAAATGAAATGCAAATAAAAAAAGAAAAGACAGTAATGATTTCCTAAATACCATACCATACCAACCACAACAAGATTCCTATAAGCAAGACAGAAAACCCAGCATCCTACAACCAGCAGGGCCGGATTATCCATTAGGCTTAGTAGGCTGAAGCCTAGGGACCCGGAGCTCTTGGAGGCCTGTGGGGCACTGGCCCAAGGGCCCCTGGAGCTACAGGGAGCCTTCCACTCTCCTTCCGTGATCCGCAGAAGCAGGACAGGAGCCACGGATCGTGGGACAAGAGCTTCCAAACCGCCCACCATCACCCCGTTTCACTTACCTTTTTTCCACTGTTTTTTGCAGTTTGCCATCAATCAAGATGGCGGCCGAGAATTCCCTAAGGGGCTGAAGCCTCTGCCGCCATCTTAGTTGATGGCACGCATGCTTGCCTAAGAGGAGAAGGGGCCCCCAAACACCAATCAGCCTAGGGGCCCTCCTCAGCTTAATCCAGCCCTGACAACCAGTCAGGGCTCCTAACCAATTTTTTTTTTTTTTAATTGTGGCAAACAGTCAGCCAAGGTCACATAAATCCCCATGTAGCACAACCTTACCCGGGGGCTGCAGTTAGTGCACAATGCTGCAGCACAATTGCTGACATGAGTGAGACCCTATCATCACATAATAACTCTGCTCTGAAATATGCACTGGTTGCCTATTTGCTACCAGGTCAAGTTCAAGGTGTGTGTTCCATGTTACAGATTCCATATAGTACTTGTTCTGCTCTTGTAAGAAATTAATCTTTTAGTGCCGCAGTACCTACACGTTGGAACTCCCTGTTTATTTACATAAGGCAGGTAATTCACTGTACTCATTTTGGTACTTGCTAAAAACATTTAGCATGTAGAAGCTATTAAGTTTTCTATCTATTCTTAACTCATTGTTGGTTTTATTATTTTGAATGTTTTTAAATACCTGGCTTTAATTCTTTCTGCCAATAATTTTATTGTTTTAATTCCTTCTGTAAATCACTTTGATTTTTTTTTACAATAAAGGGATACATAATTGTTGTAAATAAAATATATAAATAAATTTCAGAGTCAAAATGTGGCCCTTGGATCTCTTTCCTCTTTTAGGCACAAAAGAATACCACATCAGGCCATTTGGTACCATCAAGCTCAGTACTGATGACATAGACTAGCATTGGCTCTCCAGGATTTCAGGCAATATTCTCTTCCAGAGACTGAGTTTGGGACTTTTGCATGCAAAGCATGTGCCCCATCACTGAGCTACAGCCCTGCATCTTTTAAAATTGTTCTTTTCAATTCAGTAATGAATGCACAGCATAATAGGGCAGATCCACACCATGCATTTAAAGCACATTCAACATACATTTGAAGCACATGAATACCACCACAGAAGCATGGGAACTGTAGTTTGTTAAGCGTGGTGGGAACTATAACTGTGAGGGGGAAACTACACTTCCCAGGATGCGTTGGGGGAAGTCATGCACTTTAAATGCGAGTTGAATGTGCTTTAAATGTATTATGTGGATCAGCATTACTTCATAAACTTTGCCTGCATATTAATCATTTTAATTAAATTTTAAAATGGAAATAAGCTACAAGGTTTATTGGATGACCATGGGCCTGCACCATCTCTCAGCCTAATCTCCCCTCCAGGGTGAAAACAACAGAGTGGGACCATGACCACCCCAAGGAAGAAGGGGACACTTAAAATGTAGAGGAAATGAAAATTTGTAAATATACAACCATAATGTGAAATCAGATACATATCAAGACATAGCATGTAAAAATATTTTATAAGCATGAATGTCAACGATGTTTATTATTTACACAACATGTACAGATATTTATAATGCAATCCTATGTATGTTTACTCAGAAGCAACTCCCAATGTATTCTATGGGGCTTACTCAATCAGGGAAGCATTCACAGGACTACAATTCAGTAATAAGGAGCTTTACTCACCCAATCCAAAATTCAGAATCATGCTTCTTTAAGCTGTTTTGCAACTGTTTTATACTTGTTTTATGGTTACTGAATTTTAAATGGCTTTATTTCTTGTTATGAGCTGCCTTAGTTTCCAACCCTACCTCACATAGGGTTGCCAGGTCCATGGCCTGAGACTGATCCTGTACCTTTAGGAGAAGGTCAGCCAAGTGCAGGTGTTCTTACAACTCTGTAATGGGAAAAACCACAAGGTGGAATTCTCCCTCCCCCTCCACAACTTTTAAAGATACAGAAGACCTCTTGGAGGCCAGGCCTGGCAACCAAGAGGTCTTCTGTATCTTTAAAAGTTGGGCAGGGGGAAGGGAGAATTCCACCTTGTGGTTTTTCTCATTACAGAGTTGCAAGAACACCTGCACTTGGCTGACTTTCTCTTCTCCTAAAGATACAGGATCAGGATCAGGCCAAGAACCTGGCAACCCTAATCTCGCAGGGTTGTTGGAAATCTTACATATATACACACACTGGAGATGTAAAATATATACACCCCATATAATAGTTTATTGCCAAAAGCAGTTGGCCATTGCAGAACATTTTTTAAAAAAGTATTAGTTTCCTGACAAATAAAAGCAGTGACACCTATGTAAGCCCTGCCTAGCTGCTTAACAAAAATAGGTTTGGAGAAGAAGAGAAAGATTAACAACACAAACACAATCCTTTGCTATGTTCACTCAAAAGTCCCATTAATCTACAGCACAATCCTAACCATGTCTACTCAAAAGTAAGTCCTACTGAATGCAATGGGGTTAACTCCCAGTTATGTGGAATTAGCATTGCAGCTTTACGCCCAGAAAAGCTTCATATTGGGAAAGTTTTCAAAACAGGTTATGAATGAGACAATAAACTGCCCTCTTCAACAGTTCAGTAAAATTTAAATTTGTTTGACTCCTTAATTAGAAAAGTATAACACTGCAACATGTACACTTTTAAAACTTCTGTTCAAAAATTAATTGAAAGATAAAATGTATAATATGCCATTTTCGCAAGTAGTTACAAACCTGCATGTACATTTTTATTATAATTATATCTAAAATTGTTTACTGTGTATGCCCACCAAGATCCTGCTGTGATCTTCTGTTCTAGTGCAACCTTTAGCACGTTTACTCAGAAGCAAGTCCCAATCACGTACAGAGAAAGTACTCTTTATGCTGCTGAAAGCTGTAATAATAAATAAATAATAAATTTTATTTTTCAGCCGCCTATCTGTCTGGGTTAGGGACACTCTAGGCGACGAACAACAAGAATAAAAACAATACATATAGATCAACATAATCAAATTTTAAGCTAAAAATCCATTCATTAATTCAAAAGTAACATAAGTTAATCTGTCCCAATCTTGTAGGCCTGCCTGAACAGCCAGGTCTTCAAGGCTCGGCGATAGCTGGACAGGGAGGGAGCATGTCTGAGATCGAAAGGGAGAGAGTTCCAGAGGGTGGGGGCCACAACAGAGAATGCCCTCTCTCTGGTCCGTACCAGCCTAGCTGTTCTCACCAGTGGGACCGAGAGAAGGTCTTGCGAGGCTGATCTCGTCAGGTGGCACAATTGGTGATTCTGGAGGTGTTCCTTCAGATATACTGGGCCGAAACCGTATAGGGTTTTAAAGGTCAACACCAACACCTTGAATTGGGCCTGGTAGACAACTGGTAGCCAGTGAAGATCTAATAACACTGGGGTGATATGATCCCAGCGACGGCTATGCGTAATCAAGCGTGCCGCCGCATTCTGTACCAGCTGTAATTTCCGGACCATTTTCAAGGGTAACCCCACGTAGAGCGCATTGCTGTAGTCTAAGCGAGTGGAGACCGGGGCATGTATCACCTGAGGGAGCAGGTGAACAGGAAGATAGGGACGCAGTCTCCGTATCAAATGTAATTGATACCAAGCTGCCCGGCTCACTGCTGTAATCTGAGCATCCATGGACAGCTGGGAGTCAAGTATGACCCCAAGACTGCGGACCTGGTCCTTCAGGGGTAAACTTACCCCATCAAGCATCAGGTCACTAATTCCTAACTTCCTTTTATCTCCCACAAGTAATACCTCAGTCTTGTCGGGGTTCAGCTTCAGCCTATTCTCTCCCATCCATCCACTTACGGATTCTAGGCACTTGGACATGGTATTCACAGCCAACTCCGGTGAGGACTTAAAGGAGAGATAGAGCTGAGTGTCATCTGCATACTGATGGCACTGCAACCCAAAACTCCTGATGATTGCTCCCAGCGGTTTCACATAGATGTTGAATAGCATGGGAGAGAGGATAGAACCCTGTGGCACTCCACAATGAAGAGGCCAAGGGTCTGAAACCTCATCTCCCAATGCCACCCGTTGCTGCCTATCCGAGAGATAGGAACGGAACCACTGCAAGACAGTGCATCCTATTCCTAATCCCTCTAGGCGGTTTAAAAGGATACCATGGTCAACGGTATTGAAAGCCGCTGAGAGGTCCAGGAGGACAAGGAAGGTGTATTCACCCCTATCCAATGCCCTCCGCATATCATCTACCAGAGTGACCAAGGCTGTTTCCGTACCATGACCAGTCCTAAAACCAGATTGGTATGGATCTAAATCATCCGTTTCCTCCAAGTGTGTCTGTAATTGTGCAGCCACCACCCTCTCAATCACCTTGCCCAAGAATGGTAAATTAGAGACTGGGTGAAAGTTGTAAATTTACTGAATTCCTGATGTGAGATAAGTTGGAAAAGTAAACTGTTCTCAGAACTTGAAATGGGGTTTAGGTATTGCCAGGGGTCAACAAATATTGTCAATCACAACCTGAAAGGGCTGGATTAAAGCAGCTGGTACTAACAGAAGTTGCGGGGTTTTTTTGACATTTTGATTTATATCTTTTGAACTAGAAACCTAGCAACTTTTTTTTAAAAAAAGAATAAGACCCAGAAAGGACCCCCAAAAACTGGAGTCTCCAGGTAAAAACCAGACACCTGACAACCCTAGTCCTGAAACCTTATCACAGTAAACCTGAAGAATTGGGACACAGGAATGTTTCTCTGTCCTGCTTGATAGGAGGCCTTTCCCTGATACACAACAGGAATATCTGGAATGGATATTATAAAGCCACGAGAGTAGCTGTATACTATAGCCAGTGTGGATTTTTCATATTCTGCAATTTTTCGTTGAAAATACTCCCATGCCATTCTGATGCTTTCCATAAGCTATTTTTAAACAAAACCTTACAAATCTCATAGTCCTGAACTCAGAAACGCTGGCTTAACAACCTCTAAATTTTCATGGTGATACACAAAACAGTCAGAGAGAATCGAGAGTTCAAAGTGTAAAAATGGAGGGGGGGGATCCAGAGCCCTTTTGGACTTTTTCTGTCAGAGTTATCATAATCTGTTGAAATTCATTAAAAATCAGTCATATTCACACAGTACCTCTAATCCTATTACTGAAATTGCCCCATACTCCGACCTTCATCTTCTGCAGTTTAAAAGTTAAAAAAATGCCTGGCTGGGCGCATGGACAATTTCAAATGATCAAATCTGTCCTTCTTCTCCCCTCCCCCTCCCCCTACTGCCTGCTCCCATCCCAGTCCTCCCCTCTGCCTTTCCTCCCCTCCCTCCTCCTCCCCCTCCCTTCCCCATCCCCTGTGGTCAGTTTCACCTATCCTAAGCATGACTGCAGGGGAGTAAAGCCCACTGAACTCAATAAGCATGCAAATGATCAATCCATTCTCAGTAAACTTGCACAGGATCCCATTTTTTACCTCCCGGATTAAAAAGCAGAGAAATTCACTAACAGCCAAAAAGCTTGCAGTTTAAGAACGTATCTATAGCCCACAGATATTTCTATCAAACTTTAAAAAGCAGGGAAATTGGGCAGCTATAGAGAATGCACCAGGGGAGCAGGAGACCTGACCTCCTCTCTGAGATATTGCACTGCCCTACAAATTTGTCAAAATGCAAACACAATTTGGGTTGGTCTTTCACAGACCAATCCACTTCCTGTGGTGCTTGAAAGAATTTGGTAACATGCGCCTCTGAGCATATGATGAGTGGTGGCAACACCTGCAATCAGCCCAAATAATAGAAACAAGACATGTGCTGTGCTGATCTTGTTTTAACAGAAAGGAAGCAACATTAAGACAGTTGACATAGTTCAGATGGTCACTTTAAATATGTCTGATTTACTTTGCAATTTTAGTGCTCTATGTTTTTAATTGAGCATCCCCACCTTGCCTTAAATGAAGTGGTTTGAACACAGCAGGCTGAAAACATGCATCCACTTCTTTCCAACAGCTAGAGTCATTGCTGAAGTAGCAACAAATTGTAATCAGTCTGATTTTACATCAAACTGCAGTTTCAGATTCAACTGTTAATGCACCCAAAATAGAAATAGAACATAACCTCCAATTTGAAACACAAGAGGCTGTCTTCACCATCATATGACATTGACCAATAAAAGGCTTTGAAATTAATAAAGATAAATTTGACAGATTTCTAGGATGAATAATGAGAGAAATAAAATTTTCTAGATTAGATTCTCTGTAGAAACGTTAGTAACACAGGAAAGAAGCAAAGTAAGAAGAACACCAATAAATATACAAAAATATAATTCTCCATCTTTGGAGATGGCAGGTGTTGCCACCACTCACCATATGCTCAGAGGGACATGTTACCAAATTCTCCCAAGCTACACAGCAAGTGGATTGGACTGTGAAAGACCAACCCAAATTGTGTTTGCATTTTGACAAATTTGTAGGGTACTACAATATCTCAGAGAGGAGGTCAGGTCTCCTGCTCCCCTGGTGCATTCACTATAGCTGCCCAATTTCCCTGCTTTTTAAAGTTTGATAGAAACATTTGTGGGCTATAGGTATGTTCTTAAACCGCAAGGTTTTTTGCCTATTAGTGAATTTCATACTTACTCCTTGAAAAGTAAATAAGTTTGGGATCAACTCTGTCATGTTCACTCTCACTTTAACAGTTTAATTAATCAGAAACTCACATGTGAGAACTTCTATAGCCAGAATCAAAATCTTCCATGATTAATAAAGAATGTCATAGTCCTATCTGAGGAACGTTGAAAACCAACCAACCAACCGATAGTGCTCTAGTAAGCTAAATCCTTTATTCTACCTTTTCACTGCTTATCATGCTTACAATACCACTGAGGATGACTGTCTACTTTTAGGAAGTGTTAGAAAAAGTAGCTAAACACCTACCTGAAAAAAAAAAAAAGTCAGCTATGGATACAAAAGCCAAAATGAACTTTTCCCACTAAGAAGCAACATGTACTCCTTTCAATAGTCCACATTCATACAGCAAAATCATAACAGCTGCAAAAGCACACATCTAACAGCTTTCCTCATTCTATTCTGCATGATTTAAATGATTCATTCAATTATTACTTTTGTATTCAAAGACAGCTTTTTTCATGCAAATTTACGTCCCATTATGCATAAAGGATATTCTTAATTGTGCTGAAACAACTGCAAATTTAATTAAAGTTTGCCTTTGCAAGCATTAAATAGATTAAAGAAAATGCTGACAACAGAAAAATAAATATTCAGCTATTTAATTTTGCTCTGCGTTTATTTTTAATCCAAACATCAAAATAACTATGGCTGTAATTACAATTTCATGGCAGCTGTCAGATCAAATGTGGGTTTCCATTTTTTCTTCAGTTTGTTCAAACTACTCAGGCTTCTTCATTCAATAGTTCTGATGCAAAACCTGTCCACTCTTTTAATGTAATGTATATTAGACAAGTCACTGAAATAAGCTGCCTATTTCAAAACTGTGACAAGAAGGAAGTAAGGAAGGAGAAATGTTATTTTGTAACAAGTTCACTTTTTCTAAAGAATCTTCATACACAAATCAACATTACTTGTCCTTTGAAGACTAAATAGGACTCTAAATGTTATTTTGGAAGAGGTCCCATATATGTCCTGTCTGTAGATCTGACGATCTATATCTTGATGACCCTGATGACAATTCTGGGATGGGAAACTGTCTGGGAACTCTAGGATTTGTATGTTGCTCTGAGGTTCTTGGAAAAAAAGTAGAACAGAGCATAATAAGATAAGTGGGAAAATAGACAAGCAGGAGTCAACATTCATATGTTTTCCTGACCCTAAGCAACAGTGTTGATGTGTCACTGGTGACATATGTTGTAGTTGGTTAATATGCAATCCACTGTAACCCTGTGAATGAAAAATGGTGTTCCTGAATTTGCCTCCACCACCCCTTTCTCAGAAGAAGATGTTGCTGGAGAAATCTCCTGAGAGGGAGGGGTTGGTGGGGACATAGTATGAAGCCGTTTGGGCCTATCAGGATGGGGCTGAGTGGGGCTTATAAGCTCCACCCCTAACTCAGCCTCTTTGCTTTTGTTGCACCCACACTCCCTCCCTGCCGTATGGGCTTTGCCAGTTGCCATATTGGGGCTGAGCAGGAATTTTTTGGTGGGACTGTGATTTCAGCTCCCTTGCATTTTGCCTACTTCATACTGCAGGGATTTGATTCATTTGGCTTTCGGAATGGTGAGGTTAGCTCGCCTTATTGGTGTGGAGTTAGGCAAGGTGAGGAAGACTGGGGGTAAACAACAGGTATACTGAGGCATTAGTGGGCAAAGGGAACCTTGTAGGGAACCACCACTGCTTGCTGCTTGGGTGGGACCTGGGGGGTGCCCTCCTGACATGACTTGCACATCATGGTGAACACCAGGATGGTGGGACTACGATAAAGAGGTGGGGTGCACACCCACGGCTCAGGCAGCAAGGAGGGACATAATTGCTTCCTCATTCTTGGCTGGAAAGCCACATCCGATGACTGTTGACATGTCCAGGGGACTGGAGGGATTCTGCCCTACCAGATAATAATAATAATAATAATAAATTTAATTTATGTGTCGCCTATCTGGCCGGTGGCCACTCTAGGCGACGTACATACAATAAATATAGCAAAATACAATACAAAAAATACAGTGTAATAGTATAAATTATAAAACAAACAATACATAATAGGAGGCATGTAAACAAAAATATTAAGCTTCCCCAGAAATCCCAAAAGCCTGTTGAAAGAGCCAGGTCTTTAAGGCCTTGCGGAACATATTCAGGGAAGAGATGTGCCGAAGATCTTGTGGGAGGAAGTTCCAGAGGGTGGGGGCCGCCACTGAAAAGGCCCTCTCTCTAGTACCCGCCAATCTAGCTGCTTTGGTCGGCGGGACTGAGAGAAGGCCTTGTGCGGCCGATCTTGATAGGCGGCATGATTGGTGGCGTTGTAGGCGCTCCTTTAGATAAACTGGGCCGAGACCGTATAGGGATTTAAAGGTTAATACCAACACCTTGAATTGGGCCCGGAAAACAACTGGAAGCCAGTGTAGATTGAACAACACTGGCGTGATGTGGTCCCGGCGATGACTGTTTGTGAGTAGTCGAGCCGCCGCATTTTGTATAAGTTGTAGTTTCTGGACCGTTTTCAAGGGTAACCCCACGTAGAGCGCATTACAGTAATCTAATCAAGAGGTGACCAGGGCATGCACTACCAGTGGGAGCTGATGGACAGCAAGGTAGGGTTGCAGCCTACATACAAGGTGTAGTTGATACCAGCTGAAATCTGAGCCTCCATGGACAGCTTGGAATCAAGTACAACCCCGAGGCTGCGGACCTGGTCCTTTAGGGGTAAACTCACCCCATTGAACTTCAGGTCAACAGTTCCCAACCTTCTCTTGTCCCCCACGAGCAGTACCTCGGTCTTGTCGGGGTTCAGTTTCAGCCTATTTCTTCCCATCCACTCACGGATTCCAGGCACTTGGACAAGGTTTCCACAGCCAACTCTGGCGAAGATTTAAACGAGAGATAGAGCTGAGTGTCATCCGCATATTGGTGACACTGCAGCCCAAATCTCCTGATGATCGCCCCCAGCGGCTTCATATAGATGTTAAATAGCATGGGAGAGAGGATAGAGCCCTGTGGCACACCACAATTGAGAGGCCAAGGGTCTGAAACCTCCTCCCCCAATGCCACCTGTTGGTACCTATCAGAGAGAAAGGAATGGAACCACCGTAATACGGTGCCTCCTATTCCCAATCCCTCTAGGCGATATAAAAGGATACTGTGGTCGACAGTATCAAAAGCCGCTGAGAGATCAAGGAGGACAAGGAAGGTGAATTCTCCCCTATCTAATGCCCTCCTCATATCATCTACCAGAGCTTAATCCTCATCTGCCCAAGTAGTTTGAATTTGGTTTGAATTGGTTTGATCTGTTTTAATTTGCTCAGTTCGGTCAATTTGATTGCACTTCCTCCAAAGAAGGTTTGTTATATTTGAATAAATATAACATTACACCAACATTATGTCTCTGAGTCTTCTTGCGGGTGTGGTGGCAAATAAGCATAATTGGAAATGAAATGGCAGCAACCATTTCATTTAAGTCACTACAAGAGATTGGTATGAATGATAGGAGCTATGAAATGGAAATGGACCACCTTCAAGTCGATTCCGACTTAAGGTGATCCTATGAATAGGGTTTTACTGGTAAGCAGTATTCAGAGGTGGTTTACCATTGCCTTCCCTCGTGCCATATAGCAGATATCACAGTTCCCTACTATTTTTAGAGTAATGCACACATAATTACTAAAATCAATGAAAACATTTGATAGCAAATTGTTGTTTTTAACATGGCAGTGTGTTCAAACATACAATCTCCTGATGCATTCCAAGATGCCAAAAGGGTTGTACTTAGCTTGAGCTAAATTCAGGTATCTTCAGTAGAGTGACCATTATCCAAAGATGCAGATGTAGTACCTTACCTTAAATGTTATTATACAGCCAAGAGAGTGGCTGTATACTATAGGCAGTGTGGATTTTTCATATTCCACAAAGTTAAATTGAAAATACACCCCATGCCATTCTGATGCTTCTCATAAGGTCATTTCAAAACAAACAAAACTTATAGTCCTGAACTTGCTTTACAATCCTCTAAATTTTCATGATGATATACAAAACAGAAAGAACAGAGAGTTCAAAGTCTAAAAAGAGAGAGAAAACCCAGAGCCCTTTTGGACTTTTTTCTGTCAGAGTTCTCATAATCTGTTGGAATTCATTAAAAATCAGCCATGTTCACAGAGTACCTGTAATCCTATTACTGACCTTGCCCCATACTCTGACCTTCATCTTCTGCAGTTTAAAAGTTAAAATAAAATGCCTGGCTGATTTTTAATTAATTAAAATTAAAGAAATGTTGCATTGAATTGAATGATAGTGTCAGGTATGCTCAGTAAGAACCAACTGCCAGTGTTCTAAAAGCCAGACTCACAGCTGCTTGGCTTGGATAATCAGAGGGCCACACCCAGGCCAGACCTTTCTTTCACTTGAGACAGTCATGGCTTCCCCCAAAGAATCCTGGGAAGTATAGTTTGTGAAGGGTGCTGAGAGGAGACTTCTATTCCACTGACAGAGCTCCAGTGGCCAGAGTGGTTTAACAGTCAGCCACTCTGATTGAAGGTCTGTGAGGGGAACAGGGCATCTTGTAGCAACATCTCGGTCAGACTGAGAAGGTGAATGCCACATTGGAGCAGTATCTCCATTGTTATGTCAATTACAAGGAAGACAACTGGACAACCTTTTTGCCCTTAGCGGAATTCGCTTACAACAATGTAGTGCATGCTACCATGCAACAGATCCCATTCCTTACCAACCTGGGATACCACCCTCAAGCTTTTCCCACCCCACATGCCAGCCCCACCTTTCCAGCAGCCAAGGACTTCGTGCAAGAGCTTCAGGCAATGCAGCAGTTCCTGAAGGAACAGGTAGAGAGGGTGAAAGTGGACTATAAGAGAGCTGCAGATAAATATTGACAGGATGGGCCCATAATCTGTGTGGGAGACAGGGTGTGGCTGTCCACGAGTTATCTAGCTACTAGGGTGCGCTGCCATAAGCTGGAGGACCAAAAGGTGGGCCCCTTTCGAAGTTGAGGGGCAGATCAAACAAGTGGCCTTTCGCCTGAGGCTGCCTCCTTCCTTCAAGATACATCCGGTGTTTCATCGCTCCCTGCTTATCCTTGAGCAACCCCCTGATCCCCACAGGGAGCCAGAGGTGCCTCCGTCCTCCCGTAGAGGTGAATGGACAAGAGGAATATGAGATGGCACAGATTTTGGACTTGCAGAGGTGCCGAAGGCGGCTTCAGTACTTCATCCACTGGAAGGGGTACAATCAGTTGGAGTGTTCGTGGGAATCAGCTGATGACATCCATGCACCAGACTTGGTGAGAGAGTTCCATGATGCCTACCCAGACAAGCCCAAGCCCAGGGGGTGGAGGGAGATGGTGCATGGAGGGGGGATCATGATGCGTCCCAGGTGCAAGGGGAGTTAGATCAAAGAGAGGAGTCAGATGAGGTCCCTGGGGAAGTTATAGGAGGGGGGCTCTGTCAGCCCACAGACTTCCTCACCCATCTCTCCTGTCAAGCAGATCCCACCCCGTCCACGAGTTCCCCACCTGAGCCATTGGGAAGTGACTCTTTGCGTGCGCCAACCCCACCCGCGCTGGAATCCCCGCCTGGCACTTCTAAACATTCCCAGCCAACCAGCTTCCCACTCCCTGAGGTTACACCATCACCTAATGAACCCCCACTGTCAGATGGGGTGTCAGAGGCTCGCCCCCCTCACCCCATGCAAGAAGGTACGAGAAGCAGAACTCTCAGAGGGTGAAAGTGAGGAGGAGCCATTGGTTACGGGTGAAGACTTTCCCTACTTAAGCAGGTGCCCACCTAGACTCTAGGGCTGAGTCAACTCTCCCCACACACTGCACAGACTGCTTAGTTAGACTAGTTAGGGCAAGCAGTGAGTCAGAATAGACAGCTGTATGAAGCGCCCTGCTTTGGATGTAACCATCACACTAATAAAATGAGAATTAAACCAAGCCTTGCCTCCGCCTCGTGTCTCAGGCTCTGGGCAGAACACCAACACGTGTTTGGAATGCTCCTGCAGGTCCCAATCCAGGCATAAGTTATACCAGGAAAAATGTCAGTCTAAGAAAATTAATTATAATAGAAGTCAATGGAGTGGCCTTACTCCCTGACTGAGGTATTTCAGAGAGCTGGCTTTTACTCCCGGCTCAGCTGGTGTTCATTCAACCCAGCAGCTCTTGGATGGCAACTGGATGCAGCGGTACTTTATGCCAGCTTCTCTTGCTCCAGCACAACTTACACCAGCTTCCCCTGAGTTGGATTGCTCTGTTACACTTTGAGCCTGGAAGGATAATACCCACCATCTATTATGAAATGGTCTGAAGACTTTATCACCCTTGCTACATTTGAACATACTTTCTATAAATACCAACTTTGATTGGATTCCTATTTGGACATTTGGTTGGCATATACTGATTTTTGTGTGTGGGTATTTATCTGATTTCTTACCCACACTCCTCCATAAGGTCCCAGAAAAGTTTATAGCACTTTAAAAATATAGTATTAATTAGATTAATAATAATTAATCACATTAATTAAGATGTAAACTACATAATGAGGGCCCCAGATGGACCTCTATAGGGAGGGCATTCCACAACTTAAGGGCTGCCACAGAGAATGCCCTCTCCCAGGCCGCCACCCTCAAACCTCTGAGAATGGTGGAAATAACAAGAGAGGCCCCTCTGTTGATCTGAAAACCTGAAAATGTTTGTAGGGAAGGAGATGGTCTTTGATATTTGGGCCCTATGTTATGTAGATGTTTTGGAACAGGGAAGTCTGTGTGTGTCAGCTTTCTTTCTTTCTGGTCTCTGGGGGGAGGGGGTGATCCAATGGAGAGGGGAAAGAAGAAGCCAGATGAAGTGGTATCCATGGGCACTCACTCAAAAATCCAACTGTGCCCACAAGCCTTATAAAGGTTAGTGACCGCTGCTCTGTAATATGAGCAATTTATACCCCATATTATTCCCCAAACACTGCTGATTCTAAATTTAAGGCAACAAAAATATTATGTTTGAAGCAACAGTTACCATTCTTGTTTCAAAAATGTAATATTTACTGCTTTTTTATATATGAAAGAGAAATCATCCAACAAAGGTCACTTGAACAGTTTTCATTCCAAAAGTATGTTCTCCTTATGAAATATACAAAACAATATTTTATATAATTCTGTACTAAATAACTGAATTCTTTAAGTATATATATATAACAATTTCAATTTTTAACTTTTTCTTTTTGAGTCACACACAGCATGAGCTGGAACATCTCTCTGAAAGCAACAACAATAATAAATTAATTGAAGCTACAGGGATTCTGAATCAGACTGAGACTATGATACTGGGGAAGGAGAAGTTAGCACTTTATCCCATAGCATTTTCTAATTAAAATCAACTTCTTGAAGCTGTTCTTTGCCCTGTAGGATAACCTGCAAGTAAAATTCTACTTATTTCACTGTTTGCTTATATTTGTTTGTGAACTGCCTTGGTATTTCTTCTTGAAATGAAAGGCAGTATATAAACAACAATAATAACAATACCACTATATTTTTCCTCTGCAGGGCAAAAAAGCAGTTTGGGGGTGGGATTTAATCAAGAAAATAACATGGGGGATGGGTTAAATCCACCCTCCCTAGTTCTGTCATCCAGATTTAATCCCCCCTAACCCCCCTAAATCCAGATATTAACCTTCATTTTTTAAAGCAGGAGGTTTTAATCATGGATGTCTGGAACATCTTCTCCTTTAACCGACAGAATTACAATACTGTAAAAACAACAGTTATCCACAGGCAATAAAGAATTGTGAATCCATCAGGACAATCTTACAAAAATGTCATTAATAAAAAAAATCTAGTCATATCAATTTTAATCTAAAAAACAAATGGGCCAAGGCTTTGATTCCTCCCATTAACACCAGATGTCACTAATATTTATAAAGAGAAATACATGTATTGTTTCATAACTAGGGATATTTTAGTATATTTTTCAACATATCACTATGCTCAGACCTCTAACCAGTATGTATTACAACAGTCCTTTTTCCAGCTGCCAGCTTACCTGTTTGATGTCATATGCAAGGAGAACATATTTTAAATCTGGAGACACTGAATATCTTGATGCTTTAAAAGTTACCTAAGAACAGAACACAGTGTTGGTAATTTTATTACACAAAGAGTACTTTGTCTTAGACATATCAAATACAATATAAGACAACCGAGAAAGTGAAGCTCTTAAAAATAGACAAAACCAGCATTTATATACACTAAAAAAGTTTGAAAGCAATTGGTGCAAGAAGGCAGCATGATTGCTTGATAAAAATAAGACAGTGACACATATCTGTTTCTAATCTATTTTTTCCTGATCCAAGCATTTTACAAAGCTCTTTAAAAAAAGAGTTTTACAAAAGATTTAAAATTGTCAGTGGTGTGGCAAATGTAGAAGAGAAAGACGCGTTATCAACCTAATAATTCTTTATGTCTAGATAAGAATACATGACACCTAATTGAATTCAAGGCTATAATTTAATCAAGAGGTAATGGTGGTGTCAGAAAGAATTTAATGGATCTGATGTAGAGGAAGGATCAGAGTGTACTTGAAGCAACAGAACCATTTAAGGGATTTCTTTTTATGTGAATCTGAAGACACTTCCTATCTGAAGAGGAAAGAGGTCAAGCACAAGACATATCAAATGTGCAGGGACGATGGGAAAAGTATCTCCGGAGCATTACGACCAAAATGGAACATATAGTGGGAAATATCCAAAATGGGTTATGGTCATGCATCTGCTAATAATGCCCCTCCCTCTTCGCCCCATAGGAATGAGAAATTTCAAATATAGAACAGTCTTTTAAATATTTTTTTCACAAGAATAGTGTATACTATGTGTGCTCTGCTGCAAAACGTTATACTGCTGCACTCTCCCTCTTTTTTATCAAGATTTCTTTTTATTTGTCCTGTCTCTCTTAGGGTTAACCAACGCATGATGTTAAGCCTGTTTTTTCCCCTTTTTATATTGCTGAACTCCAATCACTTTATTTTCAGAGCTGCAGTGTCTGCTGAGGACTGATTTAACTGAAAAACACTTCATGGCTGCTATATGCCCCCAAATGTGGTGTTTACCTCAAACATTGCCCTCGGGAAATAGCAAAAGAAGGTGATTACAGGGAGAACCACTGGTACCCATTTGAATCCAGACTTATACAGTTGATAGTTATGCAAAATGGAAGTGGGCAACAATAAGCATTGTTTATAAAAAGCATGATCAACAGTAGAATCCTAAACTAGGATGGCATTCAGTGTTAGTCCTACTCAGAGTAGGCAAAAAAACCTTGCAGTTTAAAAGTGTACCTATAGCCAATATATATTTCTATTAAACTTTAAAAAGCAGCAAAATTGGGCAGCTATAGTGAATGCACCAGAGGAGCAGGAGACTTCACCTCCTCTCTGAGATATTGTACTGCAATACAAATTTGTAAAAATGCAAACACAATTTGGTTTGGTCTTTCACAGTCCAATCCACTTTTTGTGTAGCTTAGAAGAATTTGGTAACATGTCCCTCTGAGCATATGGTGAGCAGCTGCAACATCTGCCATCTCCAAAAATGGAGAATTATATTTGTATGTATGGTAGTGTTCTTCCTTTGCTTCTTTTCTGTGTTACTACTGTTTCTACAGAGAATCTAACCTAGAAAATTATATTTCTCTCATTATTCATTGTAGAAATCTGTGTCAACTTTATTTTTTATTAATCTCAAAGCCTTTTTATTGCTTAAAGTCATATGATGTGAAGACAGCCTTTTTGTGTTTCAAATTAGATGTTATGTTCTATTTCTAATTTGGGTACATTAACAGTTGAATCTGAAACTGCAGTTTGATGTAAAATCAGACTGATTACAATATGATGCTACTTAAGCAATGACTCTAGCTGTTGGAAAAAACAAACATTGCCTGCTGCGGATGTATGTTTTCAGCCCTCTATTAACCTACACCACTTCAGGAAAGGTGGGCATAGTTAATTAAAAACATAGAGCACACCTAGAATGTTGCTAGAATATATTTCACCTCCCACTGTTTTATCTTGTGCGAACTGAGACACTCCTCATGTCCATTGGAAACTATTCTGCAGAACAGTCAGTGCTATTATTCCACAATTGTTTTTGAGGTTTTTTAATGCAAAGCGTTGCTGTACTTCACATATTCACAGAAACAAAAGCAAAAGAAAATGATTTACTATAAGAAACTTCACAAAAATTGCAAAGTAAATCAAACATATTTAAAGAGACTACCTGAACTATATCAACTGTTTTCATATTGTTGCTTCCTCCCTGCTAAAACAAGATCAGCACATGTCTTGTTTCTGTTATTTGGACTGATTGCAGGTGTTGCCACCACTCACCATATGCTCAGAGGGACATGTTACCAAATTCTTCCAAGCTACACAGGAAGTGGATTGGACTGTGAACGAGCAACCCAAATTGTGTTTTTATTTTGACAAATTTGTAGGGAAGAACAATGTCTCAGAGAAGTAGTCAGGTCTCCTGCTCCCCTGGTGCATTCACTATAGCTGCCCAATTTCCCTGCTTTTTAAAGTTGTATAGAAATATCTGTTGACTATAGGTATGTTCTTAAATGGCAAGGTTTTTTGCCTATTAGTGAATTTCTCTCCTTTTTAATCCGAGAGGTAAGCAATAGGTTCCTGTGCAAGGTTGCTGAGAATGGATTGATCATGTGCATGCTTATTGACTTCAGTGGGATTTACTCCCGTGCAATCATGGCTAGGAAAGGTAAAACTGACCATGGGGGGGCAGAAGGGGGAGAGGAGAGGAGAGGGAAAGAAGAAAGGGGAGAGGGGAGCAGAAGGAAGGGGGTGGAAGGAGGAGATTGGAAGGGGAGGGGGAGGGTGAAGGAAGGGGGAGGGAAGGGCCAAAAGGGAGGTGATGGGAGAAAGGAGCAGGGAAGAGAAGGTTTGATAATTTACATTCTTATTGAGTTCAATGGGATTTACTCCCATGCAATCATGCTTGAAAATGAAATGGACTGCCTTCAAGTCACTTCCGACTTATGGCAACCATATGAATAGGGTTTTCATGGTAAGAGGTATTCAGAGGTGGTTTACCATTGCCTTCCTCTGAGAGGCAGTGACTAGCCCAAGATCACTCAGTGAGCTTCATGGCTGCATTTGAACCCTGGTCTCCCAGCTTGTAGTCCTAGCATAGGTAAAACTGACCATGGGGGAGGGGGAGGGGGAGGAGAGGAGGGAGAAGGAGGGGATTGGAAAGGGATGCGGTAGGGGAGGGGTGAAGGAAGGGGGAGGGAAAGGGCAACAGAGAGGGCATAGGAGGGAGGAGGAGGGGAGGGCAGGTTTGATCATTTGCATGCTTTTTGAGTTCAGTGAGATTTACTCCTGTGCAATCATGCTTAGGATAGGTGAAACTGACCTGGGGGAGGGGCAGGAAGGGGGGAAGAGTAGGGGGAAAGGGGGAGGAGAGGAGATTGGATGGGTGCGGACTGGAAAGAGGGGAAGCCCCTTTTCTTTTCTTTCCAAAAGGGTTGAGAACAATATCATTCTTTTTCAGGGTTTCCCCCGCCTTTTTATTCTACAGCAGGCACATGTAGCCTCCCACCCAAATTTAAACCAAAGCTGTCCCTGGCCACATCCACACCAGGTCTTTATTTCACTTTAGGAAGTCATGCCTTCTCCCAAACAATCCTGGGAAGTGTAGTTAGTGAAGGGTGCTGAGAGTTGCTAGGAGATGCCATGTTCCCCTCACAGAGCTTCAATCAGAGCAGCTGACTGTTAAACCACTCTGGCCAATGGAGCTCTGTCAGGGGAATAGGAGTCTCCTCTTAGCACCCTTCACAAACTACATTTCCCAGGATTCTGTGGGGGAAACCATGCTGTCTAAAGTTAATTCAAAGTCTGGTGTGGGTGTGGCCTCCTGATTAGGCAAGCTTAGCAGCTATGAGTTTGGCTTTTAAAACATTGACAGTTGGTTCTTACTGAGCATGCCTGGCCTTGTCATTGAGTTCAATGCTAAATTTCTTAAATTAATTAAAAATCAGCCAGGAATTTCTTAAACTTTTAAACTGCAGAAGATTAAGGTCAGAGTATGGGGCAAGGTCAATAATAGGATTACAGGTACTCTGTGAACATGACTGATGTTTAATGAATTTCAACAAGTTATGAGAACTCTGACAGAAAAAAAGTCCAAAAGGGCTCTGGGTTTTCTCTCTCTTTTTATACTTTGAACTCTTGATACACAAAACAGTCAGAGAGAATCATCAAGAAAATTAGAGGGTTGTTAAGCAAGTGTTTCTGAGTTGAAGACTATAAGTTTTGTAAGGTTTTGTGTTGAAATGAGCTTATGGGAAGCATCAGAATGGCATGGGGTATTTTCAATTTAACATTGTGGCATGTGAAAAATCCATGCTGACTATAGTATACAGCCACTCTTGTGTCTGTATAATTCATTAAAGTTAATGAACAGGACTAACTCTGAGTAGGACATAGTTGAATACAACCCTATATGTACTCACAAGTCAGTCCTACTGACTCCTGGATTAAGTGGGGTTATGATTGCAGCCTGACATAACATATACATTGACTTTTACTTTTATAGTCCATCTTTTTTTATATAAATAGATTATTACATTGGTTTACACATCTTAAACCACAATTAAACCAATAAAAACCACTAAAATATATGTCACCATCCACAGTTCTTTTTTATCATTAATTTTATTCAAATTTTCCAACAAAACAAAACAAAAAACAAATTAAACAATAAAATAAAATGTTGACTTCCGATTTGTCGCAGATCAGTTATAGGTCTATGATATATAACAAACCTGTCTCTTAATATATTACAAAATCACTTTCCTCCAGTAGATATCTTAATTAATCATCAAATCTCATTAACATCATTTTATTCTTTCCGCAAAAAGTCAAAGAGAGGTTTCCACTCCTTGAGAAATATATCCCTCGATTTTTCTTCAAATAAACATGTCAATTAATCCATCTCATCAAGTCTACTAGGACCAATAATTTCAATAGCCATTTTTCCATTATCAGTGTTAATTCCATCTTCCAACTTCCATCCTTGCACCCATAATAATCTTGCTGTCATAGTCATATAGTAAGAGTCTGATGGGAATTTCCTTCATCACAAATATTTCCTTGCCATCATTTCTGAATGTGTTGCTGAAATATTGTTGTAAAGTCATGTCTCTGTTCCTCTTTTTTACGAAATGCACTAGCACATCTCTTGAGAGTTTTTCCATTGTCACGTATCTGGAATTAATTCTATAAATTTTCTCAATTTCAAGTTCCATCAAATCATTCCAGTCCAGAAATTCCATCGAAACATTGATAGCTTTATCTCTGATATCTTCATCAATTTCTCAAGGGACAACGCCAAATTCCAAACAGTAATCTTTATCTCCAGGATCCACAAACTCCAAATATTTTTCCAGTTCCACACTTGATAAATCTGTTCCAATCTCCAGGACTTGCATCCTCCCTTCAATTTTTGCCATAAAGTCCAAATCTTTTTCCAATTCCACATTTGATATATCTGATCCAATCTCCAGAATTTGCTCCTTCCCTTTAATTTCTTTTTCATATTCTATTGCTTGTCCATCTGCTTCTTTTCTCATATAATCCTTTATTTCTTTCAACTCCTGTTTCACTTTACCAAATTCAGTTGCCATCTCTTGTCTACTCTGTCCCAGTTCTTGTTTCCTTATCTTAATCTCATCCATTATCTTCTGAAACATATCCAGAGGGGAAAACCCTTCCAGGGGTACATCCAGGGTCTCTGCCACTTCTTTGATTGTCATTCTTAAAGCCGAAAAAAACCCTTCAAATTTCCAATATAGCCACAATTCCCAAGCAAAGAGTAATTTGCTTCTTTTTCCAGCAATAAGGGAGTTAATATTCCAGGCCTGTTGACATCTGGTCAGCACAGTTCTTATCTCCCGCACGTCCAAGAATGCAAAACAAATTTGGTTCACAGCGCCGAACAATTAGTAACATACACGAACAGCAGATTCGTCTAAAGAAAGTAGTCCAAGAAAAAGTAGTCCCAGACATATATCAATCAAATAATCATCTAAATCAGATTTTCTCTTCGGATAAGTTGCCCCTCATCCGTTTTAATCTTTATAGTTTCCAAATTCAGGCCTGCTTTTTGCCATAAAAAATAAGATAAGGTTTTTAAATTTCCTTTCCTCCTCCTTAATTCCTTGTATAAAAGAGAGAAGTGTAACTCACCCAGGTATCTTAATTGCTGGTTCTTAAACAAATCCCTTTTACTGTAGTAATTTAAGCCAAATGATAAGATTAGACTGAAGAAAGCTCGCCCATTGTGGATCGTTTAAAAGAAAAAACGTCTCGCTTTTTTTCAGCCCAGCTTGCTGGAAGTCCTAACTCTGTCCTCGGCTGCTAGGTATGCCTTCCTTTCCCAGGGAATTCCTGATCAATTCCAGCCACCGACAGCCCAAAGAAGTTTCTGTGGATAATCTATTCGGTTCACCCTTGCCTGGGAGAACATTTACACCAGTCAAAGTTCCCTTTTGACTGATTTTAAACTGAAAAAAGCTTCCTCTGAGACAGAGCTCTCTCAGAGGCAGCCACAGGCGGAGCAATCTTCCGGGAAGTCCTCACCATCCACAGTTCTTAATAGTAGCTTTCTTTCCAGTCATACTATGCCCTTAATGGTGAGTTAATTAGCACTAAATAAAATGTTTGATAGCCCTGAAATGCTTATGAATTACTGACACATTTAAACTATTCTGTAAAAAAAAACCTGCTACAGGTAAATTGACAAAAATCATAACGCAAAGAAGAAGAAGAAAACCTATATGTTCCTCCTGATAACAAAACATTGCTAATTCTGAGATAGGAAGTCATTTTCACTAGACTCAAAGGTATTTAGACAGTCCATTTAAATAAACAACTATTTCAGACTTCTAGGAGAGTCTTTACAATGAGGACATATAAGCAAGCCAGCTTTCAGAGAGTAAGTGAACAGGCAGAGCAAACAGGAGTTTGACAAAGGAGCTGTAGCAAGGAAAGGAAAAAGGCCAAGAAGGCTCTCAGCCATGTACTCTGAAGGGCTCCATAGCAGCTTGATTGGAAGGGGTGTGGCCTGATAGCTATTGGCTTAAGGGCATGGCCTGAGAACTGCTGAGGGCAACAAGCAGCAGCTGTGTGTGCTGGGACTTTCATTCTGTTTCCTGACTCCAGCAGACCAGAGCAGAGGGAGGTGTCTCAGTTGGTCTACAGATGAGGAGATATAAGCAAGCCATCTTTCAGAGAGCAAGCAAACAGGGAGAGCAAACAAGAGTTTGACAAAGGAGTTTGACAAGGGAGTTCAAGGGGGAGGTCCCTAAAGAAAGAAAGAAAGAAAGAAAGAAAGAAAGAAAGAAAGAAAGAAAGAAAGAAAGAAAGAAAGAAAGAAAGAAAGAAAGAAAGAAAGAAAGAAAGAAAGAACATTCTTTCATTCATTGTACATTCATTGTACAGTGCAGCACATACCAGTGGGACCCTCAAGTTTACCCTGAAGTAGGACAGGACAAAGCACAGGCCACTCCAAAGCAAGTAGTTAGAAAGAAACAAAAGGTAGAAGAGAGAATGAATGGGAAGGATGCTGCAGTGGTTGTGACCTGCAAGGTGTGTGCCATGTTTGTTTTCTTGCCTGAGAACAACATGGCATACACGTGCAACAAGTGCAAGCTCGTGACATTGTTGGAAGAGAAAGTGAGAGGCCTGGAATGGCGGGTGGCCACACTGAGGACTATAAGAGAAGATTAAGAGTTCTTAGACAGAACGCTGGAACAACAGCAGCAAAGAGAAGTGGAGGTGGAAGAGCAACAGCATGTGGTAGCAGAAGAGGAGACTGCTTTGGAGAGGAGCAACGAAGTGGAGGAAACTCCATGGGAAAGGGTGACAGTTAGGAGCAGAAGAGCTAGAAGACACCCTTCACCAGTGGAGCTATGGAACTGCTTTCAACCACTCGAGGATGAGACTGGAGGACAGCCTGTGGTGGAAGAATTACAGGAGACCCCTTGCGACAACAAGCAAGAGACTGAAGCTCAATCAAGCAGGGACAATGAAACCATGCCCTACAACAAGAAGAGAAGAGTACTAGTAGTGGGAGACTCCCTACTGCGAGGGATTGAAACCCAAGTATGCTGAGAAGATCCGTGGGTGTGCTACCTACCAGGAGGACGGATTAGAGATGTGACAGAAGGGTTGCCATCACTCATCAAGCCCACCGACAGGTATCCCTTTCTCCTCATCCATGTGGGAACAAACGATACTGCCAAACGGAGCTATGAAGAAATCACATCAGACTATGAAGCTCTGGGAAGGAAACTCAAGGACTTTGGGGCCCAGATAGTTTTTTCATCCATCCTTCCAGTACTTAGAAGAGGAGTAGAAAGGGAAAGGGAAATACTCCGTGTGAATGAATGGTTACGAAGGTGGTATCGACGTGAGACGTTTGGATTCTGGGACCATGGGAAGATGGACTGCTGGCAAGTGATTGGTTGCATCTCACAAGTACTGGGAAGAATGTGTTTGGCCATAGCATGGAAAAGTTCATCAGGAGGGCTTTAAACTGAATCCTAAGGGGGAGGGAGACGTAAACTTGGTGGTAACAACTGATGAAGTCTTGTGCACAGTAAAAGAAACAGAGAGATCGGCTCTAATAGGGCCCAGTAACAGTCCTCAGAAAAAAGTAGTAAGGAAGCCAAGCCATAAATCACATGGTCTTCAATGTCTGTATATTAATGCACAGAGCATGGGAAACAAACAGGACGAACTTGAACTCTTAATACAGGAGGGCAATTACGACTTGATAGGTATAACTGAAACTTGGTGGGATCACTCCCATAACTGGAATACAGCAATTGAAGGATATAACTTGTCAAAAACAACAGAAGGAATAAAAAGGGAGGTGGAGCCACGCTATATGTTAAAAATATATATCCCTGCACAGAAATTCAGGAAGATGAGCTTGGTAGCTCCACAGAGAGTATCTGGATTAAAACTAATGGGGCAAGTAATAAAGGGAATGTGGTGCTTGGAGTCTACTACTGCCACCCAAGGAGAAGACGAGAATGTAACTTTTGAAAAGCAAATTGCCAATGTTTCAAGGAGGCATGATGTAGTAGTAATGGGGGATTTCAATTATCCCGGTAACTGTTGGGAGACAAATTCTGCCAAACACGGCCCCTCCAAGAAATTTCTGACTTGTGTTGGAGATAACTTTCTCTTACAGAAAGTGGAGGAAGCAGCCAGAGGATCAGCTATCCTGGACTTGATTTAACCAATAGAGATGATTTGGTGGATGAAGTGGCAGTTATGGGAACTCTGGGGGAAAGTGACCACACCATACTTGAATTCTTGATTTTAACAGAAGCAAAAGCTGAGAGTAGCCACACGCGCACCCTGGACTTCAGGAAAGCTGATTTCAAAAAACTCAAAACAATTGTAAGTATGGTTCCATAGCAAACAACCCTAATGAGAAAAGGAGTCCAAGATGGGTGGGAGTTTCTAAAAAACGAAATTCTAAAATTGCAATGGCAAGCAATTCCAACAAGGAAAAAAGGGGGGAAACAGCAGAAGCCAATGTGGCTTCACAAAAAGCTTAGAGATGACCTGAAAACAAAAAAAAGATACATAGAGGAAGTGGAAAGAAGGCCAGGCCACAAAGGCAGGTATCATGGAATTGCAGGGATGGTGTCAGGAAGGCTAAAGCTGAGAATGAGCTGAGGTTAGCGAGGGATGCTAAAAGCAACAAAAAAGCTTTCTTCAGGTACATCCATAGTAAAAGACAGAGAAAAGAAATGGTGGCACAGCTACTCAATGAGGAAGGCAAAATGATAACAGATGACAAAGAAAAGGCAGAAATACTCAATTCCTACTTTGGCGCAGTCTTCTCCCAAAAAAGGGTCTATGACCTTCCCAGGAAACATGAAGCAGAAGGGGCAGGATTGGAGCTTGAGTTTGACAAACGGTCAAGGAATACCTAATCACTTTGAATGAGTTCAAATCGGCAGGGCCCGATAAACTGCATCCTAGAGTATTGAAGGAACTGGCTGAAGAACTCTCAGAATGGCTGTCTATTATCTTTGCAAAATCGTGGAGGACTGGTGAAGTGTCAGATGACTGGAGGAGAGCTAATGTTGTCCCTATCTTCAAAAAGGGCAAAAAGGAGGAACCAGGGAACTACAGACCAGTCAGCCTAACATCAATCCCTGGAAGAACTCTGGAGCAGATTATAAAGCAGTCAATCTGTAAGCACCTTGAAAACAATGCAGTGATTACTAGGAGCCAACATGGATTTATGAAGAACAAATCCTGCCAAACTAATCTTATCTCGTTTTTTGATCAGGTAACCTCCCTTGTAGGCTGTGGGAATGCTGTAGACATAATATATCTCGACTTCAGCAAAGCTTTCGACAAAGTGCCACATGATATTCTGATTAGCAAGCTAGCTAAATGTGGGCTGGATGGAACAACTATCAGGTGGATCCACAGCTGGCTCCAGAATCGTACTCAAAGAGTGCTTATCAATGGTTCCTTCTCAAACTGGGTGGAAGTAACGAGTGGGGTACCACAGGGCTCGGTCCTGGGCCCAGTGCTCTTCCACATTTTTATTAACGACTTGGATGAGGAGGTACAGAGCATGCTTATCAAATTTGCAGATGATACAAAATTGGGGGACATAGCTAATGCTGTAAATGACAGAAAGGAAATTCAAAAGGACCTTGATAGGCTGGAGCATTGGACTGAAAACAACAGAATGAAATACAACAGTGATAAATGCAAAGTTTTACACTTAGGAAAAAGAAACCAAATACAGAGTTAAAAGATGGGGATACTTGGCTCAGCAATACGACATGTCAGAAGGGTCTTGGGATTGTCATTGATCACAAGCTGAATATGAGCGAACAGTGTGATGTGGCTGCAAAAAAGGCAAACACTATATTATGCTGCATTAACAGAAGTATAGTTTCCAAATCACGTGAAGTATTAGTTCCCCTCTATTCAGCACTGGTTAGGCCTCATCTTGAATACTGCGTCCAGTTCTGGTCTCTGCACTTCAAGAAAGATGCAGACAAACTGGGTTCAGAGGAGGGTGTGATGCGTCCTTCCCTGGCTCTCCCTGTCAGGTTCCTACCTGCTCGTGGTTACTGCCTGTCTCTAGGCACCACCAGGGACTCCACCAGTCCGGACCGCTTTCTCTTATGATTTCTCTCCCCGCTCTAGCACAGATCTCAACAGATCCCCCTGCTAGGCAACCACCAGTAACGTCCCAATACTAGTATTCCCAGAGACTTTGAATACTGGTATTGTTATTCTCTTCACCGCTGCCACCATTTGTTACAGTTCCCCTTCAGCCTTGGTCATTACCTTACCCTCCCTTCTGGTCTGTGAAACCCCAGCCAAGGATCAGGCCTTTGGTAAACCAAATTAAGTATTTATTACAGATAACAAAGCTAACAAGATTAACAAGATTTCTTCTTAAGGCACATAAGCATATGGTTTTACTCAATACTAATCCAAACTCCACCCCCCTCCTTCTTCACTCTCTCCTGGCAAACAACTCTCTCAAACCCCACCAAGCAATCCACTCTTTCTCTTCTCCCCCCAGATTCCACAATTTACCACCTCACATTCACCCAGATTTACCTGTCATCCTTTCATTTATACTGTCAGCCATTTTAAACATTCAGCCAATCATCAAGCATTCTATTGCCCATTCACTCCCCCTCCTCTTTCACTACTTACCATGTATACTCTAAACAACCAGCACTTACCATATATACACTAATATATAGGAACATCACAGAGGGCAACAACGATGATCAGGGGACTAGCAACCAAGCCCTATGAGGAGAGACTGAAAGAACTGGGCATGTTTAGCCTGGAGAAGAGAAGACTGAGGGGAGATATGATAGCACTCTTCAAGTACATGAAAGGTTGTCACACAGAGGAGGGCCGGGATCTCTTCTCAATCATCCCAGAGTGCAGGACATGGAATAATGGGCTCAAGTTGCAGGAAGCCAGATTTTGACTGGACATCAGGAAAAACTTCCTAACTGTTAGAGCCATACGACAATGGAACCAATTACCTAGAGAGGTAGTGGGCTCTCCGACACTGGAGGCATTCAAGAGGCAGCTGGATAGCCATCTGTCAGGAATGCTTTGATTTGGATTCCTGCATTGATCAGGGGGTTGGACTTGATGGCCTTATAGGCCCCTTCCAACTCTACTATTCTATGTAGGCTTGGTGCACTCAAGGTTTTATCTGTCCTTTTAATAAAGTCTAAATGAGGCAGTGGCATTCCCAAATGTATGAGTGGAAATAGAAGCTGACTGGGTGATGTAAATGTAAATGTACTGCCTTCAAGTCGATTCCGACTTATGGCAACCCTATGAATAGGGTTTTCATGAGGTTGGGAGGCAGTGACTGGCCCAAGGCCACCCAGTGAGGTTCATGGCTATGTGGGGATTCGAACCCTGATCTCCCAGGTTGTAGTCCAACATCTTAACCACTAAATTTAAGACTGATCCAATCAGATATAATGGTGGTGACAGAATTAGTGGAATAGTAGACTAGGCCTGTTGGTGCGTCTCTATTTCCAGCAGAGTCTGTGTTCCAGAGTGCCTTTTATAATCTTTGCCAAGTATACCATTCATTTCCACTGGCTTATAAAGTTCAGGAAAAAATCATATATAATTCCATGGCTTCTAGATTGTTCCTTGTTTGTCTAGAAACTTCAGCTTGTGCTCAGTGTTGCCACCTGACTGTAAACAACCTAGAACTAACATTCTTATACTACATTTTTAATAAATAAAATTCTATTTGAATCTTCACCACCATTGTGTTTCTAGTATGGCTGTTCCTAGTGCTAGTTCAAGGTGCTGGACTTAACATATAATGCTTAAACCTGGGTGCTGATTATTGTGGGCAATTTTTCTTCCTTTATGACCTTCCCATGGATGTAAGATCTACTAATGCAGCATCAGACTTTTGAATGCCCTCTTTCAGGAGGCTCATGAATCATCCTCCTTGCCATCCTTCAAGATGGAAGATTAAAACTTTCAATTTTATTGTTCCTTTGGAAGATGTACCTATTTTAACTTCTTTATAGATATTTTATTAATTAATTGTTTGCTTTATATTATACACTGTTTTAAAATGTATACTGAAAGGCACTATAAACAATCATATCAACTTGCAAGACTTAAACATTCATGGGTCGAATCCACTGGATCCTTTGGTTGGCTTGTTTTAGCAGGAAACAGACGTGCACAAGCAGGACATCAAATTTTCACCAATTCCCCACCCCTTCCACCTACTGCAGCTCTCTATGCCACCTCTCTTATTGTTCTTCAGGATTTTCCCAACTGTCAGGAGTAGCTTTGGGGGTCTCAAGCCTGCTGCTGATATGGTACATCTTCCAAATATTAGGTGCCTTGTGCAACAGAAGTGCTTTAGTGCAAAGGTACAGTTGGATTACTGTAGTGGGCTCTGTGTGGGCCCAGAGGTTGGTCCAGAGGCTGCATCTGGTGTAAAATGCAATGACTAGGTTGCTTGTGGGGGGAAACTACCACCAGCAAATAACACCTTGTTTTCAGGATTTGCTCTGGCTGCCAATCTGCTACTGGGCCAAGTTCAAGGTGTTGGTACTAACATATAAGGCCCTATACACCTCAGGACCAGGTGGCTGAGAGACCACTTTATCCCTTATCTATACCCAGTAGGTCACTGGGATCTGCTGGAGAGCTGCTCCTGCAAGTTCCAAATATATCAGAAGATATCAGAAGCCCCCTCCACAGTAACTCAGAGCAGGGCTTTCAGTGTGGCTGACCTTATTCTGTCTGTGGAGTAGCATACCTGCCAATATATGACAGGAGCCCACTATCTTCCCTTTCCATAGGCAACTGTTCCAACAACAACATTTCTTGTAATGCTCTCTGTATGCATTGATGTATTGAATGAATGCCACAGGGAGGGAGCCACGGACCATATGGATTAGCCCTGCCTACCACCATCACAATGTTCTCCAAGTGAATGTTGATTTGACCTTCATGAAATGTGTGGCACTCCTACACATGAGGAAAACTGTTTCATCAGGGCCACTTCTCACATGTTATTACCTCTCTGTATGTGCATCTGTACCTAGGTAAAACTCTTCCCAACAAATATCAAACTGTAATTTGTTGGAAGACCATAGTATCCGTATGTGGAGGTGGGCAGGGCTAGCCCATGAGATCCTAGAGACCCCTATACATATTAAATTCAGCTCATGGAGGTTGTTGTGTGTACCCCCTAATGTGTTTAACTCTCAGCTATGGAAGGTAGGAAGAAGTGTGCGGGTAGGGATGGGATTCACATTTCGGTGCCAGTTCCATTTTTGCTCTGTCAAGCTTCCTTCCAGTATCGCTTTGTCAGGGATCAATGTTTGCTATTTGCAATAAATACCTATTCAGGTTTTTTTTGCAAAAATATCAATATTAATATCAAAAAAAATAAAATATTTTTCATAGATTTTAAATAAATATCAATACTTTCCTAAAATATTGATATTAATATTGATATTTTGAGGGAAACATCAATGTTATTATGTATATTTAGAGGAAAATATCATTTTTCAGGCTTTTTTTAAAAAAAAAATCCACTTCATCTGTGGAAAACTGCTAGAAGAAAACCCAGTCAGTGAGGTCCAGAAAAGCTCAAATAAATAGGAAATCTGGTTTCAAATTCAAATTTTGTGAAATTCAAGCACATCCATATGTGTGGGAAAAGATGGAATGCCAGGGGAGATAAGTCCAGTCTGAAACAGTATTCATAGACTTGTGTAGTCCAGATGTGGAGACTGGAGGAATCCTCTTCAGAGGATGGCCTAGAGCTCTCAAAGTGAAATGCCACAGAAAAGCAGCCTGGGCTGAGATACAATGATGGAGACCAGGCTAATCTGGGACCCCCAAGGGAAACAACATTGCAACCTTCTCTTCATGACACAAGCCCCTTCTTGGAATTAGAAACAGATACCAAATCACTACCGAGCCCTACTGCTTTTGTTGTTGTTGTTATGTGCCTCCAAGTCGACTACGACTTATGGCGACCCTCTGAATCAGTGACCTCCAAGAGCATCTGTCATGTACCATCCTGTTCAGATCTTGTAAGGTCAGGTCTGTGGCTTCCTTTATGGAATCAATCCATCTCTTGTTTGGCCTTCCTCTTTTTCTATTTCCTTCTGTTTTTCCAAGCATTATTATCTTTTCTAATGAGTCATGTCTTCTCATTATGTGTCCAAAGTATAATAACTTCAGTTTCATCATTTTAGCTTCTAGTGATAGTTCTGGTTTGATTTGTTCTAACACCCAATTATTGGTCTTTTTTGCAGTCCATGGTATCCGGAAAGCTCTTCTCCAACACCACATTTCAAATGCGTTGATTTTTTTCTTATCAGCTTTTTTCACTGTCCAACTTTCACATCCATACATAGAGATCAGAAATACCATGGTCTGAATGATCCTGACTTTAGTGTTCAGTGATACATCTTTATATTTGAGGACCTTTTCTAGTTCTCTCACAGCTGCCCTCCCCAGTCCTACCCTTCTTCTGATTTCTTGACTATTGTCTCTATTTGGGTTAATGATTGTGCCAAGATATTGATAATCTTTGACAAGTTCAATGTCCTCATTGTCAACTCTAAAGTTACATAAATCTTCTGTTGTCATTACTTTAGTCTTTTTGACGTTCAGCTGTAGTCCTGCTTTTGTGCTTTCCTCTTTAACTTTCATCAGCATTTGTTTCAAATCATTACTGGTTTCTGCTAGTAGTATGGTATCGTCTGCATATCTTAAATTATTGATATTTCCCCCTCCAATTTTCACACCACCTTCTTCTTGGTCCAATCCTGCTTTCCGTATGATATGTTCTGCGTATAGATTAAATAAATAGGGTGATAAAATACACCCCTATCTTACACCCTTTCCGATGGGGAACAAATCGGTTTCTCCATATTCTGTCCTTACAGTAGCCTCTTGTGCAGAGTATAGGTTGCACATCAGGACAATCAGATGCTGTGGCACCCCCATTTCATTTAAAGCATTCCATAGTTTTTCATGATCTATACAGTCAAAGGCTTTGCTGTAATCTATAAAGCACAGGGTGATTTTCTTCTGAAATTCCTTGGTCCATTCCATTATCCAACGTATGTTTGCGATATGATCTCTGGTACCTCTTCCCTTTCTAAATCCAGCTTGGACGTCTGGCATTTCTCGCTCCATATATGGCTACAGCCTTTGTTGTAGAATCTTGAGCATTACTTTACTTGCATGGGATATTAAGGCAATAGTTCGATAATTACTGCATTCCCTGGGATCTCCTTTCTTTGGAATTGGGATATATATGGAATGCTTCCAGTCTGTGGGCCATTGTTTAGTTTTCTGTATTTGTTGACAGATTTTTGTCAAAATTTGGACTGATTCAGTCTCAGTAGCTTGTAGCAAGTCTATTGGCATGCCGTCTATTCCTGGTGATTTGTTTCTTCCAAGAATTTTAAGAGCAGCTTTCACCTTGCGTTCTAAAATTTCTGGTTCTTCATCATATAGTTCCTCCGTGAATGAATCTGTCATCCTGGCATCTCTTTTATAGAGTTCTTCAGTGTATTGCTTCCATCTTCCTTTTATTTCTTCTCGGTCAGTCAGTGTGTTCCCCTGTTGATTATTCAGCATCCCTACTCTTGGTTTAAATTTCCCTTTCATTTCTCTAATCTTTTGGAATAGGGCTCTTGTTCTACCCTTTTTGTTGTCCTCTTCTATTTCTATACAGTAACTATTGTAATAGTTCTCTTTGTCCCTACGTACTAGTCGCTGTATTGTTGCATTTAGGGTTCTGACTGTGTTTCTATCTCCTTTTGCTTTTGCTTTCCTTCTCTCTTTAACCATTTGAAGAGTTTCTTCAGTCATCCATTGGGGTTTTTCTCTTTTTTTAACTAGAGGTATTGTCTTTTTGCATTCTTCTCTGATAACGTCTCTGACTTCATTCCATAGTTCTTCTCTGTCAACTAAGTTTAAAGCCTCAAACTGGTTCCTTATTTGATCTTTATATGCTTCTGGGATGTTATTTAAATTGTATTTTGGCGTTATGATTGCTTTGTTGGTCTTCTTTAGCTTTACTCTGATTTTTGATACGACCAGTTCATGATCTGTACCGCAGTCTGCTCCTGGTCTTGTTTTTGCAGAAAGTATGGAACTTCTCCACCTTCTGCTACCAATTATATAATCAATTTGATTCCTATATTAACCATTTGGTGATGTCCACGTGTATAGTCGTCTTTTTGGTTGTTCAAAAAATGTGTTCGCAAGAAACAAATTATTGGCTTCACAGAATTCAATAAGTCTTTCTCCTGCTTCATTTCTGTCTCCTAGGCCCCATTTCCCCTCAATTCCTAATTCTTCTCTGTTCCCTGCTTTTGCATTCCAATCCCCCATGATTATCAGCACATCTTGTTTTGGTGTGTGATCAATTTCTTCCTGTACTTCTGCATAAAATCTCTCCAATTCCTCTTCTTCTGCATTTGCCGTTAGAGCATAGACTTGGATGATGGTTATGTTAATAGGATTCCCGTTTAATCTCATTGATATCACTCCCTCAGACCTTGCATTATAGCTTCTAATTGCTTTTGCTGCATCACTTCTCACTATTAAAGCAACCCCATTTCTTCTTATTTCTCATTTCCTGAATAAAATATTTTGTAGTTGCCTGATTGGAAATGTCCCATTCCCGTCCATTTTAGTTCGCTCACACCAAGTATTGTAATGTTGATCCATTCCATTTCTTGCTTGACAATTTCTAACTTTCCCTGGTTCATGCTTCTTACATTCCATGTTCCTATTGTGTGCGTCATACAACTCCGGACTCTCCTTTTGCATCTGTGCGCATCAGCCTCTGGGCTTCCTTTTGGCTTTGACCCAGCTGCGTCATTAGTCACAGTGTCAGCCCTTCACTGAGACAGCAGTGTCGGTGGGGGTGCAGGCAGGGCTGGAGATTCCTTGGTAATTGCCAGGCCGTAAGTCCTCAGCCGGCAGCTTGGCTATAAATCTGCCAGGCTAGCAAGGAGGAAGCAAGATAAGGGCAGAGGCCTTTCAAAGCTTACGTGCCAAGCCAGAAATCCAGAAGAGACATCAGTGAAGGTCCGGGTCTAGTTTGCCAAGAGATCAGTCCAAGTCAAGGTTCAGGGGATAGGAAGACACACAGTGGTCACGCCTGACGTTGTAGTCAGCAACAAGCTGAAGCCAAGGTTTGACTTTTAAGGAGCAGGTTTGTCAGCAGGGGTGAGCCATCAGCGTTTTGGCCTTAAGTGGACAAGCCTGCCCCTCTTCTGCCTGACCTTCTGTTGTCTACGTTCTGCAGGTGAGGGGGGAGTATCCTGTTCACTGGCTGCGTCTGGCTGAAGGGCTTCAGCTGTGTCTGGGGTGCTCTGCAGCTGAGAGGGAGAAGGAGCTGGGTTCTCGGGAGTTTCCTCCATTTCTCCTTCTGGGTCTGCTGCTTCTGGGTCTGCTGCTGTTACTCCCGAGTCATCCTCATCTGATGAGTCCTCTGACGGAGCCATGACGCACAGCGCTACTCGTACTTGTCCTTTGTTCTACCCCAGTAGCTCGGTGAGTGCCTTCTGACCTGGGGGTCTCATCTTTCAGCACTATCTCGTGTTGCATTTTGGATACTCTGTTCATAGGGTTTTCGTGGTAAGAGATATTCAGAGGTGGTTTACCATTGCCTTCCTCTGAGTTTGGATGCATCATAATCTGGTGTTTCAGCTTTGACCATTCCGCCTTGGGTGCCCCTGCTAGGAGTCTAGCCTCTTGGTCTAGACTCCTGACGACATTGCTCTCAGCTTCTTCAACACACTCAAATTCCCTCACCACTTTAAGGTGTGCATCCGAAGAGGAGGAGCCCTACTGCACTGGTACCTAAAGTTGCAGGCTCAATCAACCATCAGACACCGAAGTGGCCACCTGAGAAATGAGAACTCCTCAGGAGTAAAGGAATGAGTAGGCTAACCCTTATGAGTAGATCAAATCAACAATCAGTTGTATTCTGGAAGGTGGGCTATGAAGGCTCAGGTTTAACAGCCTTCAGTTCCAAGCACAGAGTGCTAGTACAACATCCTTGCACTAGCGCCCCAACTTGTGGTTCCCTGCCACTTAACTGCTCACTGGACTCCCACCCACACCCCACCCCGTGTCTGAATGTTGGATGCTAACTAGACCTTGGTTCTTAAATTGCCCCTGAGCTTGGACTGCTTCCTCCTGGTTTCTCTGTATTAACCCTGTATTTTGTTTTTGGACTGCAATAAAACTGTGATTCTCGGGTGTCCCTATTAACTCTTAGCAGCTCTGCCAGTGTACCATCTGAAACAGGATAAATATCCCTAGTCCAAATCTCACATGTGAACCCTCTGAGTCCCTTAGTGAAGTAACTGATCTATCTTTACTGAGGAATATTCCCAGCTGATTTTTTAGATTAGATCAGAACGTCATTCCCACTTTTGGCAGAAGCAAATTTGCCTCCACCCCCCTTCTCAGAAGAAGACATTGCAGGAGAAATCTCCTGAGAAGGAGGGGCTGATGGGGACATGGAGTGAGGCCACTCTGGCCAATCAGGATAGGGGCTGAGCATGACTTATAAGGCAGCTCCACCCCTAACTCAGCCTTTTCACTTTGACTGAAGGAGATTGCAGCATGCATTAGCGAACTATCTTGTGGTCTTTGCATTGATCTTGGCCTCACGACCTGCCTTGGATCTTTCATTTCAGTGCACCTCACAGCCTGCCTGTGATCTTGTTGTGGTGGTGGTCTGGGGTGCGGGTGGCAGATTTATTAATTGTATTCTCTCTGTCCCCCCCCCAAGCTTTCCCACTCCTGCCTATATCAGTTATGGCAGTTCCACCGGGTTGGTGGTGTTTCTTAGTTATTAGGAATAATATCCTCTCTCCTCTCTGTTCCCCCCCTCCTATGTCCATAGTTATGGGTGGCTATCCAAGTGGGTATTAGTTGTGCAGCAGCAGCAGCAGCCGCCGCCGCCGCCGGGTTGGTTGTATTTATTAGATGTTGATGGTGGTGGTGGTGGTAGTAGTAGTAGTAGTATTTAGCTGAATTAATTTACTGGGTAGGTCCACAATGCCCCACAGAAAGGTGAAGCAGAAAAGGGGGTGAGAGTGATCAAGCAGGCAAACTAGCATCCACCTGCTCACCCACTTTCCTCTAAGAATGAGGATGATGTGGGTTCCATGCACACGCTGGTGGCTAGGATTGAAGCTTTGGAGAGGGAGCACAAACTGCCTACTGACCCTGAAGCAGGTCTTAGTGTCCAAGAACCTATTAAAATATCTGCTAGGTTAGCATCTAAGTCTAATACTCTTCATGCTTTGGTTGCCAGGATAGCAGCTTTAGAGAAAGGAGCGGTTACCAGGCCACGGGTGCCTTCAGATGATAGTGTGCCTCCTCAGCAGGCAATTCCACCAACTGTTCTGGTTGCTTCTCTGACCATCCAAGATAATCTAGTTCTTCTGGTGGCTCAGGCAGGTGCTTCACTTTCACCTGCCAACTTCCCAGACCCACTGCTTCTGTGGTGCCTGTACCTAAGAAGCAGCCTGGTGAATACTGCCTCATTCACAGTTTGTTCTTTCCTATGGGCAGGGGTGTGGATGATGGCATAGCGCAGGAAAGTGCATCTGTGACTTATACTTCCTTTGACAAAGCAATGAGGGTAATAAGGAAAGGTGGGCAAGGGGCTTTATTAGTACAGTGTGACATCAAGTCGGCCTTTCACTTGCTGCCCATGCACCTGGACAATGTTGACCTATTGGGTTTTCTGTTTCAGGGCCAGTATTACGTCAACAGGGCAATGCCAATGGGTTGTTCCATCTCTTGCTCTGCCTTTGAGGCTTTAGTACCTTCCTAGTGGAGTGGGTGGTTCGGATCAAGTCCGGGCTGTCCCTCACCATCCATTACTTGGATGATTTTCTGTTTGTCAGGCCTGCTGGCAGTTGTTGTTGTCAGAACCTGGTCAATGCTTTTGCTGGCTTGACCTCTGAACTTGGGGTGCCACTAGCACCCAAGAAATCTGATGGCCTGGCTACTAGTCTCACCTTTCTGGGCATTCTGCTTGACACTGTGCTGCGGTATTTTGGATTGCCAGAGGGCAAGCTCTCTGCTTTGAGGGACACATTACAGGAGACTGTGCCAGCCAAAAAGCTCACCATTTTGCAACTCCAGGAGCTGATCAGTCACGTGTTTTTTGCATCCAAGGTGGTAGCACCAGGCAGGGTGCTTTTGAGATGCCCTTGTGATGCAATGAAGGGGGTGCCACGGTCCTAGTGGGCCTTTCCCCAGAGAACATTCAAGCCATAGGCAGATGGTGATGTGCAGTATTCAAGGCTTTTGTTCAGCTGTGAAGGGATAATTTGTTCTGTTTCCTTCTTTTCTGTTCTTGCAGGTTTGGGGTGCCTACTGGCCCCGGCCCATGTGGTTCTCTGTGGCCACTCTATCCTCTTCTGGGCTCAGAGGAGGGCCAGTGCTTCTACAGTGGGGACATAGTTGCACCTTTCGGCCTGGGCTAAGGTGCAGTGGTTGGCTAAATGTGGAATATTATGGGGAGAATTTGTTCCGACTGTGTTAAAAATAGTGTACGTTGTACCACATATTTTAGTGGTACATTTGGGAGAGAATGATGTTGTGCAGTGTTCGGATATTGACCTGCTGCATAGGGCTACCCACGACTTTTGATGGGTAGGTGAAGAAGACTGCGGGGTAAACAACAGGTATATGGAGGCATTATTGGGCAAAGGGCACTTTTTAGGGAACCACCACTACTTGTTGTGTGTGTAGGGACCTGGAAGGTGCCCTCATGACCTGACTTGTGCATCGGGGTGAACACCAGAATGGCAGGGTCACAATGTGGAGGTGGGGTGCACACCCAAGGCTCAGCCAGCAAGGAGGGACAGAACTGCTTCCCCATCCCTGGCTGGGAAGCCACAGCCAATGGCTGCTGATATGCCCAGGGGACTGGAGAGATTCTTCCCTGCCAGATAGAGTTTAGTCCTCACCTGCCCAAGCAATTTGAATTTGGTGTGAATTGGTTTGATCTGGTTTAATTTGCTCAGTTCAGTCAATTTGACTGCAGTTCCTCCAAAGGAGGTTATTTATATATGAATAAATATAACATTTCACCAATATTATGTCTCTGAGTCTTCTTTGCGGGTGTGGTGGCAGAGAGTCTAGTATTCATATTTAATGCTGTGTCTAAACCCAGTTTAAACAAACTGCCACTGTCTCTGAAATATTTACTCAAGATGGAGGTGATCCTGAAGAACCCAGAATCAAAGAACAATTCTGGGATTCCTATGATTTCCTGGAATTCCTTCATGGATTAACAGCATCAGAGTACACGAGTATCAGAGTGCACATTAGAGGATGTTCTGGTTCAGGAGGCTCTTGTAACTTGGGACCTAAGTGTATGCTATTTTGCCAAGTCTAGTCTTGACACCTGGAGATGTTCTTTATAGTTTTTAGATCATTTTGTGCATATTTTATAATTCAGATGTCAAGGAGTTAAATTTTCCTGAAATAGGTATTTTTCTCTATTGATTTAATAGCATGCTAGCATTTTAATGTAATATTTAATTTAAAAACACACCCACCCCAAAAAAGAGAATACATGCTGGGAGCCATCTCAGCATATAAGCATATGGAATATGTACAAAATTTATAAGGCAGAAAATTTAAAGAGCTCAAAAGGGAGTTACTTTCCAGTCCAGCTGAGCTTTCCATGTATGCCTAATTCAGTTTTAGGCTCTTTTGCAAATCCCCGATTAAATAATTTGGCATCTGAAAAATGCAGTGGACTAACAACAAATTCAGCAACAAGGCCCAGTAGTAGTTTTAAGGATATTAACCACAGAACAGCTGAAAGCTCAAAACAAATGAAAACCAACAACAACAAAAAACCCTGTTCTAGAAATTGTACCTACTTCAAAAATATGCTTGTAGGTCAAATAAAAACAAAGGAAAGCATATATTAAAATAATATTGCATCTGATACAATTTTCTCTGTGATGTACAGTTTTCTGCATCAAGTGACTATAATGCTGTGCCATCGGGAATATCTGGGACTATTTCAGAGATCATTAAAAAAATCCTCTGGACCTCTTCAGTGCTCTGTGGCACTGCTAATGATCAGTCGAAAAGTGCCACAGACTACTGTGAGCCTAAGCCTTCTTCAGTTCTGGTCCTTTGTCTCCACTTGCTTATCCATGCCCCCCCCAAGACTAGACCAGTGGAAATGGGAAGAATCCCAGCAAGAGGATGAACAATGTTCCTTCCAATCTTGAAGCAACACTTAAATTTAACAATAGCTCCAATTTTTTCTTATTTGTTCATATATGCTCTCTCCCTGAGAAGCAGTGAGGATTTCAGAAAAAAAATCTCAGGGAACAGAAAACTCATAGGCAGAAAAGGCAGCAAACCTTGCTCTGTCCAAACTTTGTCAACTGGATAGTAGGCTTTTGCACACTGAGCATGCTCTTTTCCCTGGCACTTGTTTGTTTACAACTGAAGAATTGGTCGGTGTATATTTTGAAGAAAAAAATAAAAAATAAAAATTAACTGACTAAATGTTTTTTTCTTTTATCCTATAACAAGTAAAGGGTTAAATATTGATACCCTCTCTCAGAGAATAATAACTATTCTGGCCCCACCCTTTAAAACAGGGATGAGGAACCAGTGGCCTTGAAAATGTTGTTGGGTTCGAACTCCCATCAATCCCAGCCAGACTGGCAAAAGGATAGAGGTGAGGGGCATTGTATCACAGCAATTGTATTTCTGAGAGCTGGAAAGGGGCAAAAACAAGGGATCCAAGGGAATCCCGGAAATTAAACCCCAGTTAGCTTGACATCTGTCCTGGGAAAACTAGTAGAAAGTATTGTTAAAGATAAAATAACCAAGCATATAGCAGAACAAACCTCGCTGAAGCCAGCATGTATTCTGCAAGGGTAAATCCTATCTCACTAATCTATTAAGAGTTCTGTGAGAGTATCAACCAGCAGATAGATAGAGGTGATCCAGTGGACATAGTACTTGGACTTTCAAAAAGCTTTCAACAAGGTACCTCACCAAAGACTGCTGCATCGGGTTGTCTACGGTGTGAACATGCTGCAGGACTGGATGGGCCACTGGCCTGATTCAGCAGGCTCTTCTGATGTTCTTAATATCTGGAGGGCCACAAATTTTCCCAACCATCTTTAAATTAGCTAGATAGGCCAGCTAGGCCTGTCCCTTTTTTGAATTCCATTCCAGAGCTACACAATAGCCTGGTTTGCATGACACAGGAAGGTAAGCTATAGCTTACAAGGAGTTGGAAGTAGGGATGGGGTTCACTGCCTAGTTCCGATCTGCTTGTATTCCAACAGTCCATCGTTCAATCCCAATCTGCCCTTTTTTTTGTTCCCACTTGCTTTGGCACTTGCCGATTCAATCCGCTATGGGTTTGTTTTTTTTGGTGATTTGATCTGCGGTTGTCTTTTTCTTTGGTGGCAAAAAAATAATAAATTTTAACATAAATGCTTATGTAAATGATAATGGTGTTCCATGTGGTTCCCCCCCCCCAGTGAGGCCTTTGGGTCTGTCTCTTGCCTCGGGCTAACTGATGTGCTGCTTAATGATTCCCCTTGCTTTAGCTATTTGCTATTCTTGAATTAGTTTGTTAGCAGCACTGCAGCAACGTCACCACTACCAGTACCACCTTGTATTGCTATTCACACACATACACACAAACACACACACACATTTAGCATACACAGAGAGAGAGAGAGCCCCTAATGAGCTGAGGACAGCAGCAATGAAAGCAGGGTGGGGGTATTTTGGATTGGATCAGTCTCTTTCATCATCATCATATTTTCCGTGCAAGAGGATAGAGATTCAAAATGCTCTGAGCTGTCTTGTTTGAAAAATGCACAATTGCAGGATGATTTGACAATTAACATTGATGGCATACATAGCCTAGGGCAGGGCAGCCAGCCAATGTTTTTTGCATTATATGGCAATAATAACTTAATTTTTTTGTGATATATAATGGACAAATTGTGATCATTATCACACCTACACTGTTATGAATGCAACAACTTTGAGAAAATTACAAAGATAATTCCGTAAAATAGGAGGGGAAAGTATCTGTGCTGATTGCAGCCATGGCCACAAAGTCCATGTCGATTACAGCTGTGGCCCTCCGCAAGAAATCAGTGCTGGTCTGAAAAGAAAGCGGACTGTCGAACTCAATCAGAATCCGGTACTAACTCCAATTTAGTGGATATTCTCCCCCACCCCTAGTTGGGAGTTTGCGGACAGTACCATGAACTGTAACAAAGAACAAACCTTGGCTCCAGCTCATGGTCACTGAGGAGAGAGCTTAACCACAAGTCCTGGCTCAGACAACATGCTAAGCCAAACCTTGATTTTGCTCAGTGTGGCATGGCAGTAAAGCAAAACAGCTGCAAGCTCCTCTTCCGGAGCACATACATTTGTGTGGTCCTGATAAACTTTGTTTGGCTTATGGCGTTATGCAAACCAGGCCAATGTAGTATGTGAATAGATCATTCCAAGGCAGAATTCAGAAGCACAGAAAAAACAACAAGCTTGTTACTTAACAGAGCAAATTCTTGAAATCCAAGCATCCCTGTCTAAGGTAAGGCTCAGAGAAGACACTGGCATAGTTTAAGGAACAGAAATTGTTTGTGACAGAAAAATGGAAGGTAAAAAAGATGTGATTTCATCCAACATCCCATAATATAAATAATATATACATATACACACACATTCTGATTTGGGTGGCATGGTGGTGTGTTTAACATTACTCTTTGTGACATACCTGAGTGCTTTAACCTAGAAGTACTCCCTACATTTCCTTTCCATTTTTTTTAAAAAATCACAAGGTAGTCATAGATTTAATGAACATTGGTAAATTTAGAATGCTGTCGTTTTTGGAAAAGGTAAAAGAGTTAATCCTTTCAGAGGGTTGGATTCCCATTCTACTGACAGCAGGAATGGGCAAGACTGTGTAAAAAAAAGCTGCAGATTGAATTTCTTGCCTCTTCTGGAAAAATGCCTTTCTTGGCCTGAGTTTTAATTTTCCACTTGACAATGATACATGAGGATGTGATGCTCCTTGGACAGGCAGAACCAGCCTCTTCTCTCTGCCCAAGAATGCACTTGACAACCATGACCACAAGTATGCCGCCCTGGGCTCTTGCTGGGAGGAAGGGCGGGATATAAATCAAATAATAAATAAATAAAATAAGTATTGCTACTACCACAGATTACAGGGGTGATAGTCAAATAGCGGCAGAATCATACAATACTACAGAACAGACTTTTCACTCCCTTACTCCATTCTCAACCTTTCTTGCTTTCATATATTCTATGGACACAAACATTAGTTTTTGCTGGAGGTAAAAGTCGATCTGTATTGCAAAACAATCTATCAGGCCACTATGGCCCTGAATTAGAGGGCCATTCAGCGAAATGAGGGAGAGAGGAAAAGAAGCCAACTTTCATGCCACATTTCAGGAAACAACTTCAAAATCTCTGCCAAAAATATCCATACTTTTCTAAGCAAATAAAATCACACATTTTACATAAGATACTGTATCCCATTTATGGCTGATAAATAATGGTTGCTAGTCAACTAATGTGCAATTATAGTGCTACCAAGAAATAGTATAATTACGTACATATTGCTGTAACTTTCCTACCATACTAGGTGTCAAGTTAAGAGACATTTTTCCCAATATCTGGAACAGATACCTGAATTAGTTTCCAAATAAACCTACAAGAACAACTCAGCTCCAGTTTTTCCCTTTTAATTGTACTTTCTGACTAAAAACACATCCTGCATTTTTGTCACACATGGGCTGGTTCTGTAATCCTTGCTCAATAGTCTAATTTGCTGTGTGCTACCACTATATAACTTTTAATTGCTTTTGTAATACAGTTAAGTGTCCTCTTTTCTCTCTTTCAACTGTACACAGGAAATAGAGATGAGAAAAGCATATAATTGCATCAAATCCATATTTGGAAAACCATAGACTCACTTCTAAAACACATTCATGTGTTTAGCCTTCAACCAAGTAGCCTTTAACCAAGACCTACCTTTAACCCCAACCTACAACACCTAAGAACATAATAACCTGAACCCTTATCATGCATATTAGAGAAAATAGGGACTCATTTTCACTTTTGTTAATCTTATTATATTCATCTTTGTGCCAGAAGCCTCTGCATTTTTGCTTACAGCTACACATCTAGGAGCAGGAATCTGTTGCAATGATGAGGAAACCATAAACACATCGTGAAAATCTGGCATCTTATACCTGTCATGCCAGCCTGTTCACCTAACATGGGTCTACTGATAAATTGGCTATTTTTAAAGCTTTCCAGGGGATTTCTCCCCTTAACCATTTTCTTGGGTCACTTGCTTATAAACAGTTAAACTTTTTGTATATTTTCCCATCTCGGTGACCTGGTGATTTTACAGCCCAGCTGTATCAGCTTGCAGCAGTTTGGCACCTCTTTATCAGTAAGAGGGGCCGTAAAACTCCTTAGGCTTGTTATGGGAAACCAAGAGGAACGGCACCAGGTGCTGTGGGAACATCATTTCATCATCCCTTTGATGAAAATGTTAATTGGGTGATTGTCTCTGGCTGAGGCAGGGATTTTCTCCATAAGAGGAGGCCTCGAACTCTGGGCTGTGTTCCACTCGTGGACACCACCTTGCTTATGGTGATGCTCTGCGGTGGCTCCATTATACATCCTGACTGGCAGACCCTGAGGGGAAGAACGCTAACTACAGAGAGATCTTAAGCTTTTGTAAGTATAGCTGAGGCAGTTAGCTTTGTTATTTTGATTTGTGCCAAGAAACCTTTTTAGCCTGTTTTGTTATATACCTTGCCCCTTTGGGTGTATGGTTCTAGGATTGATTTGCTGCTCCAAATTATTTGTATGTACCCTTTTACCTTTTGTACCCTTTATCCCTTTTCTTATTTTTCTTTTTAATAAACTTTAATTATTTTAAAGCAACATGTGTTTATTCCAGAGAAAGGGCTCAGTTCCTAATTTCAGTCCTGGCCATTTGACCATACTACCGTGTACTAGAGGAACGTCTTTGCCTAAGACCTCTGAAGGGGCCAGGAGGGTATCTAATCTCTGGTCCTGAGAGGCTCAGGTGTTCAGTGGGCTCTGGGGATCCCTTTGCCCCAGAGTAGTTAACCAATAGAAGGGTGGTGGCAGTACTACCGTGCAGGGTTGGTGTAGGCATACACAACCTTAGCAGACCAGGATTGCTAGGATCAATTGCCCAAGGTTGGGGATTGATTCCTGGGACAGTAAAAGCAGGAGGAGTGGAACTCCCTGCTTTCACTACAATACCTTCCTGATCTTGGTAAGATTTCTGCTAAGGGTTAAGGGCAAAAATGTTCATTATTGTCCAAATGGGAGAGGGGTAGAACTAAGCAATGGAAGTGCAGGTGGACTTGATAGCAATTCAAACAGGTCAAAAGTGTCATAGAATAAAGTGCACGTGCCAAATATATTTGGAGAGTGACACTGATAATTGTAGAATCCACCACTTTGAATTCTTTCCAGAAATAAATTGGTAGCCAGCATAGTTCTCTACTGGTAGCATATGTTCCATATTATTAGCAGTCTTAGCATCCTTGGTACTTTTGTATCACTTATAAAAGTGGAATACAGAACCAAGTAAGGCAAACCCACATAAAGCACATTGCAATAATGTAACCTTCTATCAAGACATATGTGATAGTGCCCATGTCATTTTTTTCTAGGAACAGTATAGCTGGTGAATCAGCTGAAACTGATAAAAATCACACCCATATCTCCAAGTGGACTATGAGCATAGAACTTAGTAGTAGCGACCTCTATTATTCAGACTCAACAACAGAAATCTTCACTTAATAATCAGTGAAAGCTACCGTCTACATATCAACAATATATCTGTTCCTGATCTCTTTTCCTGGTCTCCTCTATGTATTTTGAATTATTTGGAAAGAAGGTGAATATTTCCATAAGCATGGTAAGTAGTCCTTCCTGTCACATTGCAAACTGTTTTTAATAATGTGCTTTGGGAATCTGAACTGAAGGGGTGTGGGGGAAGAGAAAAAAGAAGTAGGTATGCATTTAAGATGTGTGGTAGTTTAATAAAATCTTTCATGAAGATTCAGGGGAAAAAACTTGGGAAATACACCTAAAGTAATTTTTACCAGGTCTGTGATCATATAATATGTGTTGCTGCCATAGTAATCGTAAAAAAAGTTTAATACTTACAAAAGTTGCATTTTCCAGCAATAATGTAGTTGTATTTGTTTCTACATTCAGTTTTACAACATGTCCATGCCTGTTTTTATACACCACTTCTGTATCTGTTAATAGAAAAACATGAAGGATTAGCAGAGACAAAACATATCATGCAACAGCTTCTTAGTTAATGGACCTATTCAATGAAGAAAAGACATCACTGACCATCCAATACATTAAAATGTGCTTAGCTCAAAGTAATGACTTCATTAGCAGCATCTAATTTTGTTAATTTGTCCAGAGAAAATTGGAAAGCTCAGTGCTTCTAGTCTTTCTGACCTCACTAATGGAGGTGGTTCCATCACATCAGTGTAGCCATGTCCTGCTCCTTTGTGTAAAAGAAGACCAATTGTCCTGAGTAAAAGCAGTAACATTGGCCATGTGATCTTAACCCTGAAACCTTTGTTTTGCTGTTAATCAAGAATTAATTTCCAGGACACTTGTATGACAAAATAGTTACATAACCACAACATTTACAAGAACTTCCAGCTATTTCAGTGTAACTGCACATCATCTTTTAATACTGTAGCATTTGGAAAGTTTGTGTTTGGTTTTATCCTTCAATTTCTACATAGACACCTTAACATAATTCACCACGAGTGGTTCATTTATTCATTCAATTTATATCCCACACTTTCTCCCAAAAGGAGGCCGGGTTTAATACTTAATACTTTTTTAAGGTGGTAAGCTCTGGCTATACTTCCTATTGGTTTGCCTCAGCCATATATATATCATGGAAATGTAACAGTGCAGAAGGAAGAAACATACAGGAAAGCATATGAGCAAAAACATATAATATAGACAAGTTCTACTAATGTATATTAATAGTTGTCACTGTTGGCCAGTAAAGCAATCTATGTGACTCACAGACAGAGGTTTTGCAGAGAAAAGGAAACCTGAAGAAAACGGGTTAACTTGAGCAACAGTGAGTGCCAAAGTTATCAAGGCCAGCAGATGGTTGGCAAGGGCAACGGCTCTGATAAGAGCAGCTCTCGCAGAAGCTCTAGTGTGGGGGAAAAGTTGTATGGAGAGAGGACTGCGTTTGAAACTTATTGTCAGTAAAAGTCTCTTACAAAGAACTTTGCTTGGCCTGGATTATTTCTGGTTCTGCACAGCTCCAGAGTCGCTTCTCTGGACCGTATCAATGCACACGCGCCAACAGTCACATGTTCTGACTGAATGCCCTGCATGTTGCTATCCCTCTTACTGCATTTAAAACTCATACACAGACCACCACCATGGTAGCCTCCTGCACCTGCCTCCTCCTATACATTGCAACTACTAAGTATCCTTTTCACCTTCCACCCAATTATGAAGCCTCCATCCCTTCCCGTTCTGCAGGCCCTTTCATACCCCTGCTTTCATAAGAACATAAGAAGAGCCTGCTGGCCAATGGCTCATCTAGTCCAGCATCCTGTTAACACAGTGGCCAACCAGATGACTATGTGAAGCCCATAAACAGGACCTGAGCACAAGAGCGCTGTCCCTTCCTGCAGTTCCCGGCAAATGGTATCTGGAAACATACTACCTCCGACCATGGAGGCAGAGCATACCATCATGGCTACTAGTCATTAATATCCCTATACTCCATGAATAATGTCTAATCTTCTTTTAAAGCCATCCAAGTTGGTGGCCATCACTGCCTCTTGTGGAAGTGAATTCCATAGTTTCACTATGCTCTGTGTGAAGAAGTATGTTCTTTTGTCTGTCCTGAATCTTCCACCATTCAGCTTCACTGGATGTCCATAAGTTCTAGTGTTATGAGAAAGGGAGAAAACCTTTTTCCTGTTCACTTTCTTCATGCCATGCACAATTTTATACAGTTCTATCATGTTGCCTCTTACTCGCCTTTTCTCTAAACTAAAAAGCCCCAAAGTGCTGCAACCTTTCTTCATAGGGGAGTCACTCCATTCCTTTGATCATTCTGGTTGCCCTTTTCAGAACCTTTTCCAACTGTACAATATCCTTTTTGAGGTGAAGCGACCAGAACAATATTCCAACTGCATGATATCAGCAGTTTTATTTTCAATTCCTTCGCTAATGATCCCTAGCATGGAACTTGCCTTTTCCCCATTCTCCCTTTCCTGAACCCCCCCCCTTGCACAGACCACTCTCATTTTTATGCCTTCTCCCCCTCTCCTATTCTGCAGCCCCCTTTGTGCGCATATACACATGCACATGTGATGATATGTGTTGCTGTATCTTAAAGATGAATAGAATCTTAAGAACAAGCTTGTTCAGTTAGAGAAGATTAAGTTCAGTTGATGGATTTTGTTATAAATTTCTACAATGAATCTGGAACTTCATGGTGAAGACAACACATAGTACCAGGAGTGGAATACATTGTGTGAAAGTACTATGGAACATTTGAGGGCTCTGCATTCTGAAACCAGCAAGACCAGCCCCCTTCTTGTGAATGCACAGAATCAAGGGTTCTTATTTTCTCCCCTTTATCTGTATCTTATCAGAGACCTTATAGGTTAGACATTAGCTTACCTAAACTTGCAGGTTTCCAACAGCTGTTGTATGAATAGGTGGGTTTAATGGTAGAGACCCCACCCAAGGATTCTTGAGTTTGGGGAAGTATCGGGGAAATGAATGAGAAGTCAGACAATGGAATATTCTTACAATATGCTATTTATTCATGTCTTGCACACTGTTGTTGTTATATGCTGTCAAGTCAATTACGACTTATGGCGACCCTATGAATCAGTGACCTCCAAGAGCATCTGTTATAAACCACCCTGTTCAGATCTTGTAAGGTCAGGTGTGTGGCTTCCTTTATGGAATCAATCCATCTCTTGTTTGGCCTTCCTCTTTTTCTACTCCCTTCTGTTTTTCCCAGCATTATTGACTTTTCTAGTGAATCATGTCTTCTCATGATGTGTCCAATGTATGATAACCTCAGTTTCATCATTTTAGCTTCTAGTGATAGTTCTGGTTTACTTTGTTCTAACACCCAATTATTTGACTTTTTCACAGTCCGTGGTATGCACAAAGCTCTCCTCCAACACCACATTTCAAATGAGTTGTTTTTTCTCTTATCTGCTTTTTTCACTGTCCAACTTTCACATCCATACATAGACATTAGGGATACCATGGACTGAATAATCCTGACTTTAGTTTTCAGTGATACATTTTTGCATTTGAGGACCTTTTCTAGTTCTCTCATAGCTGCCCTCCCCAGTCCTAGCCTTCTTCTGATTTCTTGACTATCGTCTCCATTTGGGTTAATGATTGTGCCAAGGTATTAATAATCCTTGACAAGTTCAATGTTATCATCAACTTTACATAAATCTTCTGTTGTCATTACTTTAGTCTTCTTGACATTCAGCTGTAGTCCTGCTTTTGTGCTTTCCTCTTTAACTTTCCTCTTACACATTACTACTGTTAAGTGCACTCTAGGTAGCCTTGGCCAACATATCAGGATCATACATCAGAAATATATTTCAGGAGCAGGTATATTACAGTTTAGAAACCTTAAACAATAAAGTATAAAATCTTCAGGTTGCAGAACCTCTTAGGTTACACGGTTGCAAAAGCCAGAGTCCAAGCTCGAAGTCTTAGTAAAACAGAGTTATAAAGTAGATGGAAATACAGAAACATACAATAATACTTCTCACCATCAGATGAATGGATGAACACATGCTTCTTGTTTTGACCAGTGCTAAAAAAGCACTGGTAGCTTACGGTTCAAACACTCCTCCTTTTGGTGGCATATCCTGTCTGGCAAGTAACATGTTTAAAAATAATGCATTCTATAGCCTTGCACTGATTTGAAAAGCCAATGAAAGAAGTCTCTTCTAAAAATGAGCTGATATGTTATAAAGATAGTTTCACAAAGTATGAATCATTGTTCAGATTCTAAACCAATCGATGCTACTTCATATGGGTATATGCTCAGTAAACAGAATGCAAAATATAATAGACAACTACTGGGAGAATGAAAAACAAACCTTATAAATAAAATCCAGATGGAATTCACACAGATGGTACAATATACAGAACTTGATAGAGATTTTAACAACATGCACCAATTTCCAATGCAATGATGCACTGAATTATAGTGTTTGTGTGTGGTATCTCCATAGGATGCATGATTGTTGCCCCACACCAAAGAATATGTCAGAGTTTCTGTGCCATGCTCAGCTTCATTGGCTGCTACTTGTATGATGTGGAGAAACCTTTAACAAGATTATACTGTATTGCTGATCTTTTAAAACAAGAATGGGGGACCTGTGGCCCTCCAGGTATTGTTGGACTTCATCTCCCATCAGCCCCAGTCAGCATGACCAATAGTCAGGGATGATGGGAGATGTAGTGAACACAGGGAGGAAATGTTGGTCAAGGAAATATACAACAACCCCCAGAAAATAGACATCAGGCCTTAGAGCAGACAAAATAAAGTATTTCTTTGCAGAACTTCACATAATTTAACTTATGGAATCCACTGCCCAGAAGATGTAGTTATGGCCACTAGTTATGGTTTAAACATGATTTGGCTGATGGATATTACCAATGATAATGTTCAGATGCAGTAGTACCATCATAGGGCAAGGTGACCTCCAGACACTGCAGGACTACAGCGTTAGGATTACTTGAAAATGAAACTAGGATAGAATTTTTTATTAATAAAGAAAATACAACTACCATAATTTCTGCCTATCAGCCATATTGGCTAGGAATCGCAATCCAACAAAATCTGGAGGACATGATGTTGGCTACCCCTGCTAAAGAGGATCATTATTATCATGCCCTATCTGTGAACTTCACAGATGCATCTGGCTTGTAGCTGCTACTGGACTCCATCAGACCTTTTGGTCTGATTTAAAAAGACAATTTTTAGAAAATCAGCAGTGATTTGTTTTCTAAGCTAGAAAATGTAGGGCTTCTTTACATAAGAACATAAGAAGAGCCTGCTGGATCAGGCCAGTGGCCCATCTAGTCCAGCATCCTGTTCTCACAGTGGCCAACCAGGTGCCTGGGGGAAGCCCGCAAGCAGAACCCGAGTGCAAGAACACTCTCCCCTCCTGAGGCTTCCAGCAACTGGTTTTCAGAAGCATGCTGCCTCTGACTAGGGTGGCAGAGCACAGCCATCACGGCTAGTAGCCATTGATAGCCCTGTCCTCCATGAATTTGTCTAATCTTCTTTTAAAGCCATCCAAGCTGGTGGTCATTACTGCATCTTGTGGGAGCAAATTCCATAGTTTAACTATGCGCTGAGTAAAGAAGTACTTCCTTTTGTCTGTCCTGAATCTTCCAACATTCAGCTTCTTTGAATGTCCACGAGTTCTAGTATTATGAGAGAGGGAGATACAGATACAGAGATACAGATACAGATTACAGATATGGTGCTTTCTTTACCCCTTCACTTTGTGTAGCTCAGACTCATAGGTGAGCTTGTAAGAAATGGCAGCTTGGTGACAGTATGACAAATGAGGGTCACCACCTCTAAAACTGTGTTCACTGTTAACGATAAACATGAGGAGGCACAGGGCTACAGTGTGCCTGGCCTCATAGGTATATTTGCTCAAAAACCTTCTATTCAAACTCAGAGACAACATGCATCAAGGAATCAATCTTTACCATCATTTTCTTCTCTTACATAAATAAGACAATGATACAAAACAAAAACAATGCATTTTCTGAAAGGAATATTGTGGGTTAGATTATCTCCTAAATTATATCAGTGTGACTGAATACAAAAATACTTTTAAACAAATATATAATTTTGGAAGTTTAGTTCATGTAGTTGTAAAATTAACTGAGAGTACTACAAAAGTATTTTAAACATGTATTATATTTTGTTTAAAATAACTCTTTAAAGATCCCCCCCCTCAATCACATTACAATTTTTCAAGAAATAGGATATTTGAAATGCAAGATGTTGAAATAGATTCCCTGGATATATATTTCTATTGTTGTTTTTATTTCAAAGCAATAGTGTTAGATTTTTAGAAACAAAGGGTTGGGTTCAGCTAAGTCCTACTCAGAGTAGACTCATTAAAATGAATGAACCTAAGTTAGTTATGTCTATTAACTGTTCTGGCTCGGACTGACATTGAATACCATGGGTACACCATGAACTGTATCATGTAATGAACATAATTATTTGATCACAGCAGAAAAGGCCCTATCCCAGGACACACACACCACTTTGCTACAAAGAATTCAAGGTCTTGAAAAAGGCCTCAGATGAAGATCTGAATACGTGGGAAGGTAGTCCTTGATTCCCTGGGTCCTAAGCTGTTACGCTTTGAAAGTTAAAATCAACACCTTGAATTGGGCCCAGAAATGGACTGGGTGCGAGTGAAGCTATTTCAAGACTTGATGTTTCTATACACCCAATCCCAGTTAGTAACCTAGCTGCCACATTCTGTGCTAACTACAGTTTCTAATTCTATACTGTTCTTCAAGGGCACCCTCGCGTACTGTTTTACTATAGTAAAAAAGGGATGTCGCCAGAAACTGGTGAAAAATGTTGTCCCTAAATATAAATGTACTGCCTTCAAGTCTATTCCGACTTATGGCAACCCTATGAATAGGGTTTTCATGAGGCTGAGAGGCAGTGACTGGCCCAAGGTCACCCAGTGAGCTTCATGGCTATGTGGGGATTCGAACCCTGGTCTCCCAGGTCGTAGTCCAACACCTCAACCACTACACTTAATTTGTCTCAATACCAGGCTCTGTCCTTCCAAAGTCATTTGCATAATGTAGTTATTTGCTTTAGCCATAATATTTAACACTGGTATCAAACAAGAATTATAATATTAATATTGATATAACACTGCTGAAAAGGATAGTGTGGTATTCCTATGTGGGACCATTCTGCATCAGCTCGCATGAATTCAGGAGCTTTCTCTAGGTCCTTTGAGAAGATCATCTCCAGTGGCTTGTGATCTGACTAAACTTTGACAGCACTGGCAAAAACATATTGATGGAACTTTGCTAATACCCAGAAGTTCCTTCTCAATATTTACATATCTACATAATTCTGTTCAGATCTGGTCAGGGCCCTAGAAGCAAAGGCAATTTGGCTGTTTCAGCTGCAGCAGACATGCAGCTAGACCCTAGTGGTTTTAAGACACAGAACATATACATTTCAATTAAAGCTATTTTCCCCAAAATACCATCCTATACTTTTCTTGTCATTTCTTAAATATAGCCCTGCTTCATAAAGGTTGATTATCTTATATTGGCTTATATTGCCAGGTGTTTGATGCTTCTTTAATTTCCAAAACACCAGTGCAAAGGGAGGCTCCTTTCATTCTTTCTGTATCTTTCCACTTCTTTTTTTCCTTTTGCCCTTTGTTTGCTGCTGCTGCTGCTGCCCACACTCCTCAGAGTATAATATAATGGTTCATACGCAGAAGCTTTGCAGCACAGTTGGAAGACTGATATTTGGGTTGCATTTGCACTGTGAAGTCTTTTAACCCTTCTCAAGATATGAGTCACTGATTCTACTGTTGATAAACTTGACCCAGAGACTTATTAAAAAGGGAGAATGGTTGGGTTGTTCTAAAATAATGGTTTGTGGTTTATTTTGAAATGGAGATTTAAGAGTTTCATTTAAATCCAGACTATGTAACTGCATTTTTTCAACTTAGAAGGAAGTTCTTGGTGAAAAATTAGAAGGTCCATATAAGCTTTTATCACTAAGCTGAATGTAGCCACGAATGATGATGCAGGCTCGCAGGGACTTGGCACTACCACCCTAATCCTCCAGCTAGTATTCAGTTTATAGGTATTGGGATCTGGAACAATTTGATATGACTGTAAGCTATTCGCCCACATATTTTGTTATTTGTTCTGGTTTGTTTATAGCATTTCTATAACACTTGTTAGGTATTCAACCTCCCAGCTAATTACTGGAGTGAGAAAGGATTCAGTATTTAATAAATATTTATACAATATAAACATGGTGATGAAAAGACAAAGACAGTTCCAGGTGAGCTTCCTTAGAGGTGAGTTCCAGAGATGAATCATCACAGCAGAAAAGGCCCTATCCCAGGACACACACACCACTTTGCTATAAAGAATTCAAGGAAGGTAGTCCTTGATACCCTGGGTCCTAAGCTGTTAAGCTTTGAAAGTTAAAATCAATACCTTGAATTGGGCCCAGAAATGGACTGGGTGCCAATGAAGCTCTTTCAAGACTTGCAATATGTTTCCAAACACCCAATCCCAGTTAGTAACCTAGCTGCCACATTCTCTATTAACTATAGTTTCTAATTCTATACTCTTCTTCAAGGGCACCCTCATATACTGTTTTACTATAGTCCAAAAGGGATGTCACCAGAATATGAATTATCTCTGTCTTAAACTAGTGAAAAATGTTCTGTGTCATCAAACCACTAGGGTCTCCATAGATATGGCTGGGTCTAATAACACGCCCAACCTATGAACCTGATCCTTTAGGTGCAATGTAACCCCATGCAGTAGAGGCCACACACCATCTCCCAAAACATACAAACCACCTACCAATAGCATCACCGTCTTATCGAGATTGAGCTTCAGATTATTGGCCCTCATCCAATCCATTACTGATCCCAAACATCGGTTCAGCACTTCGACAGCATCACCTGAATTTGATGAAAAGGAGAAATAGAGTTGAGTGTCATCAGCATACTGATGACACCACACCCCAAATCCCCAGATGACCCCATTCAGCAGTGTCAAGTAGACGTTGAATAGCATTGGAGACAGAATATAGCTCTGAAGAACCCCACAGCATAGCTGCCATGGGGTAGAGCAGTAGTCCCTGGTATGAAATCACATCTGGAACCAACCCATCCAAGAATGAAAGGGACCACTAAGCACAGGGCCCTTATTTCCCACCACAGATAACCAGTCCAAAAGGATACAATAACTGCTTATATCAAAAGCTGCCAAGAGATCAAAGAGAATTAGAATCACATTTGTCTTGTGTTTCTTTCAACAAAGGTCAGCCATCAGGACAGCCAATGCTCTCAGTGCCAAAATGGGGCCAGAAACTAGGGTGAATGGATCTAAATCATCCATCTCATCCAGAAGTCTCTATAGCCAACATCCACTCTTGCCCCAAAAAGGGTATGCTGTATATTTGCAACAAGTTGGAATGATCTTGAAGGTCAAAACATATTTCTTAAGGAGTAGCCTTATGAGGCTCTCTTTCAAAGTGGCCAGGGCCATTCCACTCATAAAGACTTAGAAACAAACTGATTTTAGCATTACTGTTAATACAATGTGTGAGGGGGAAAATGTTTTGATTACTTTTAGAACAATGTCTAAATACATGTATCACTTTATTATTTAGCTAGTATATAAATAAATATAAAAATGTGCCTGAAAAATAGGTTACATTTATCACATCCTTTTAAAAAAGCTTCTAAGTCTCTATGCAGGCAGCAACAACCAACAGACATCAAACTGAAGGCTGAACATTCTGTTGTTGTCTTAAAAAATTAAAAACTTTTTTTTTTAAAAGTCAGACTTTAAATGTCATTACTAAAGATGAAAAAACACAGATATACAAGATAATACCTCTGGAATCTGGAGTTTCTAAAGCTGTATTTTAGTGCCTTCTTTAAAAATCCTATACTTGCTCATTCACTTCATGCACATTTGGTCTTGTCAAATGGCACACACATAAATCTATCAAGAAAACTAAATAGGTGAGAATGTAGCTAAAGTGATGTGCTCTGCTATTCCCAAAAAATGATTATGACTTGTGATTTTCATGCCTTATTTGTCAATCCCTTTCTTTCATCTAAAAATTTAAAAGGTTGTGTCACAGCATGGGAAAACATGTAATGATTTGACATCAATTGTTTTCCCAAGAATATTCAGATTTCCTTGACAGAAATAAAAGACCCTCAGTATCATTATCTGAACCTGTCATAGGAGGGTGACTGCATTTTTTTATTGAGTAAATGAGCAAGCAATGCCTACCAGAATCACAGCAACACTATTGATCCACAGTTTGTATATTTTCTGGAGAGCATCTTAGGAATCAGTTCATATTCTCACACTGGCTTGTCTTTGATCCTTAAGTGTCATGGTATACCTAATTTTATAACAATAGCTCATACTTTTATAATTTTGTAATTGTATAACAATAGCATCTACATAAGTCTTTCTCAAAACCATCCATGCCACAGCCATAATATCTGAAACAGACCTTTGATGTCTTTGATAATAAACTTATCTATGGTATGTGGTTAGGGTTGCCATATTGCCCGGTTAGCCGGGTTTTACCCAGATTCTTTGCATGCCACCCAGTGCCCGTTTAGCCCCTTAGGTGGTCCGGATTCTCAGCTTTAATTAAAAAAAAATTATGTTTCTAGGTGGTCCAGTACTCGAGATATACATAAAAACGTCAGCCGCCCCGACTGTTAAATATTTCTTTAAACAGTACTGTACAGTATAGCACTTCGTAGCTTTAACCCCGCCCGTTCAGGTTTGCAGCCAATCAGTGAAGCCAGGGTTGTGTTTCAGTTTGATTGACCTGAGGTAGTGTCTAGAGAACCTCATTGCAATGCCAGAAAATGGTGGTTCCCCCCCCCCGTTTATCTGAAAATTTCATAAATTGGGTAAGTATATACTTTTCAGTTTTTTCTCCTCTTGTGTGCAGGAGTCGGATCCTGGGCAGTGTTTTGAAAACCTTGCCAATATTTGCTTTTGTAAAAGCAATGCTAATCCCATATGCACAGAGTAAATCCCATTGAATTCAATAGGACTTACTTTAGAGAAGACATGGTTATGAATGTGCTGAAAATCTATGGGACTTTGGAGTTAATGTAAAAATGAATTGTGTTTGTGTTCTCTTCCAGTCCTATTTTAAAGCAAGTAGGCAGGGCTTACTTAGGTATTACAATTTTTATTCTGTAGGAAACTAATAGTGATTTTTTAAAAACTAATACTGATTTTTCTGCAATGACCAACTGGTTTGACAATAAACTATTATATGGGTTGTATGTATTTATACATCTGCAGTGTGTGTGTATGCATGTATGGAGTCTTTCCAACAATCCTGTGAAGTAGGGTTGGAAATCAAGGCAGTTCACAACAAATAAAGCCATTTAAAATCCAATAACCATAAAAAACAAGTATAAACAGTTGCAAAACAGCATAAAGTGGCATGATTTGGAATTTTGGGTTGTGTGAATGAAGTTGCTTATCACTTGAGGTTGCATTTCTGTCCCTGTTTGAGTAAGCCCCACTGAATACACTGGGACTTGCTTCTGAATAAATAAACCTAGGATTGCACTATAAATATCTTTACAGTTTGTGTAAATAATAAATATATTTGATAGTCATGCTTATATAAATATTTCTTCATTTATCATATTTTTGGTTTTTGGTTAGGAATCCTGACTGGTTGTGAGATGCTTCGTTTTCTGCCTTACTCATAGGAATCTTGTTGTGGTTGGTATGGTGTTGCATTTAAGAAATCATGGTACGAAATGGCCTGAATCAGTATAAGGCAGATTCCTTGGTTCCTAAAAGTGGGAAGAGACTCAAGGGCCACAGTGACTCCAACATTTATTTATGTATTTTTATTTACAACATTTATATGCTGCTTTATTGTAAAAAATCTCAAAGTGGTTTACAGAAAGAATTAAAACAATAAAATTATTGGCAGAAGCGTTAACGACAGATACTTAAAAATATTCAAAATAATAAAACCAACAATGAGTTAAAAACAGATTTAAATACACAATAGCTTCTATATGCCTGGAGAGGCTTGCCTCAAGAAAACTGATTTTAGCAGGTGCTGAAAAGAGGCGTCTGCCTAATGTCAATAGGCAAGGAGTTCCAAAGTGTAGGTGCTGCCACTTTACAGGACTGATTTCTTACAAGAGCAGAACAAGTACTATGTGGCACCCATAACATGGAAAGCACAGCTTGAACTTGACCTGGTACCAAATCAGCAACCAATGCAGATTTCAGAGCAGAGGTGTTATGTGCTGATAGGATCTCACTCATGTCAGCAATTGTACTGCAGCATTCTGCATTAACTGCAGTCCCCAGGTCAGGTTGTGCTGCATAGGGATTTCTGTGACCTTGGCTGACTGGCTGCTAGGATTTTTTTAGTTTAAGTTTTTGGTTATCCTGACTGGTTGTGGGATGCTGAGTTTTCTGCCTTACTCATAGGAATCTTGTTGTGGTTGGTATGGTATTACATTTAGGAAAGTATTACTGCCTTTTGTGTTGTTTTTTTTCCTATTTGCATTTCACTTATCTTTAACCTCACTCCATTACAGCCATAGAAGCAACAGCAGCATATGCAAGATAATTAACTCCCACTAGTGATAAAGGCAAGAATTTATAGTTATTATTTTAATTAAAAACAAGAGGCTTACAAGTACTTTGAAGAGGACCAGATATTTATTTTCTTTCTGAGCCCAGGACTGGGTCTTTCATGATGCCCGGGGGGGGGGAGCAGAAGAGTAGTTGATAAGACAGACATCCTGGCATTGGCAATTTAATTAGCAAGGTATGTGTGTGGTTGTTGCACACTTCCAGGCCCAGTTTCATTTTGAGTACGGAGGTGGAACCTGTATAGATGTGGTTGATCAAAGGGAGAAGAAATTTTGAGTTAAGCAAAGCTCTGCTTTTATAAAACCTAAGAAACATACTTGAATGTCTGAGTGCCTGCAGCAGTGGAATACTGGAGGAACTTGTAAAACTTGCTGCAACAGTATTTAGAACTGAGCATGTGGTGTGAAAGACTCCTTTTCCTAACATTTTGGCTTCTTGTTTTTCTCCACCCACCACATCTCTGAAATATATCGTATATCTAATGGTTAACCTTACTTTTGCCCTGACTTACTTTATTTTTGTTGCTATTTTGTGTTTTTATTATGTTTTTATATTGATTGTGTATTTTTATTGTTTTTATTATATATGTAAGCTGTGCTGAGCTCTGTTTTTAACAGCAGAAGGGCAGGATATAAATCCTCCTAATCAATCAATCAATATTCCATAGTGTTGGAAACTAGAGTCTAGGCATTTAAGGCTGAAAATGTTGTTTTTTAAAAAAAGATTTCTCACATCTTTCCCCAGTTTTTGGTGGTAATTCCTAGGCACAAAAACAAAACAACTGGACAATCCAAATATTAATATGCAAATAATATGCAAATAATTTGCATAATATGCAAATTAGCCTGCCCAGATTTGTGGAACTGGAATATGGCAACCCTATATGTGGTGCATAAATTGTTAATGGGAGAATGACTGTAACCTTCACTCTTTCTATGACTCACTCGGTGCGGTGCATGTTTGTGTTTTTATTCTACCAGTTGAGTTTTGTGTGAAAAAAAGAAAAAAAGCCTTAGAGCCAGATTTGAAGCGTACAGCATTGCTGGTAGTACAACTGGTAGTAGTTGAGACAGAAGGGAAAGTTTCAAAGTTTCATTCATTTATCCCTATGTTACATATTTAAAACAGCTTTATAGACTTGTGAGTTTGGGCATCTGTGTGACTACCTCATTAAAGATCATATTCTTTATAATGTAAGATCGGACAAGCTGAAGGCTGGGTTGTTAAAAGAGCATAATCTGACCTTTACTCAGGCTGTACACATTTACAGTACTGAAGAAGCACAGCAATTGCAAGGTCTTGGAGTTGTAGAGAGGCAGAAGCAAGCAGCACTCGAGAACAATAAAGTCTCAGGAGTACAAAAAGCAATGAAGTGTTCTGCAGAGTCCTCAGGCATAAGGGGAAACGGCAGTCCCAGGAACTGCCCAGTGTAAGGAGCTATTTGTTTCAATTAGTCATAAAAACATCACTTTGCAAAACTCTGCAGGACTAAGCAAGCAACTCAGCTCCAGGACAAGGACATTAATCTTCTGTTTGTAGATACTATATTTGCAAGCCAGAGTGCAGAAGGCATCCATTGATCCCTGGCATGCTAAGGTAATTGTTCTGGAAAATCCAGTTCTTTCAAGTTGGACACTGGTGCAGAAGCAAGCACTGTTTCAGAGGACATAGATGAATTATTGCAAAGAAAGGTGTTGGGAGGAAGGGCGGGATACAAGTTAAATAATAAATAAATAAAATAACTTCAACAAGTCGTCACGCTGCTTGAGTTTGGGGATGCAAGACTTGCACCCAGAGGGTCATTTATAGGTCTCTGCAAGATATGTATGCTTGAGGCAGATATTATATTCTTCATCATTGCTAAAGGACATCCACCACTACTGCATGTGTGGCAGTCTATTTGGTCAGGCATCAGCATGAAACCTCATCAGTTACCTACCACTAAAGATGATTTTTTTACTGCATATAAGCCTAGGATACTTTCGAGGGGTGCATCACATTCCTATCATTTCAACAGCCACCCTTTTGGCATCAAATCTGCTAGTGAGGCCTTCCAGCAGGGGGAAAAAGTATGAGTGTTTTACAGACATTCTAGATGGGTACCATCACAGCAGATTATATGATCATGATGCATCTAAAGATGGTCTAGTTGCATATCTGCTGCAGCTGAAACAACTGATTGACTTTGCTTCTGCGGCCTTGACCAGATCTGAACAGAATTATGTAGATATATAAATATTGAGAAGGAACTTCTGGGTACAGTAGGGCCCCGCTTTATGGTGCTTTGCTTTACGGCGCTTCGCTAATGCAGCAGTCTCAATTAGATGCAATTAGACTAAAGCCCCACTCATACAGCGCTTGTTCCGCTTTTACGGGGGCTTTCAGGCATCGCATGCCATTCTATTCAATGAGTTCCGCTTTTCGGCGGTTTTCACTTTTCGGTGGGGCTCCGGAACGTAACCTGCCATATGAGTGGGGCCCTACTGTATTAGCAAAGTTCCATCCATATGTTTTTGGCAATGCTGTCAAAGTTCAGTCAGATCACAAGCCACTGGAGATGGTCTTCTCAAAGCACCCAGAGAAAGCTCCCACATAGAATGGCCCCACATAGGTATACCACACTATCCTCTTCAGCGGTCTTATATCAGTATTAATATTCTAATTCTTGTTTTATACCAACGTTAAATATTATGGCTAAAGCAAATAACTAAATTATGCAAATGACTTTGGAAGGATAGAGCCTGGTATTGGGACAAATCAGGGACAAGAATATTTTCATATTCATTAACTTGCATGGACCGACTTACATAAAGGATGTGACCTTTGTAGATGATTCCAATGTAAGCATAAGCTGTGCACTGTGTTTTTTTCTTCTTCTTTTGAATACTAATAAAAAAACCTTGTTCAGTCCAATGGCTCCATGACTGTGGGGATAACACATTAAATTTTGTATTTTGTGTCAATTTTAATTGGAAAAAAGGTGTGAGAGAATTGTCAGTCAGTTTTGACTGTGCAACTATTAGAAAAAGTACACAGATGGCATTACATTAAATTACAGAAAAGTCCATTCTAATTAAAGGAGATAAATGGCTTCTGATCTAATAAGCATGTGATACAAGACAAATCTCTGCCTAACTATTTACTAATTAAAGACAGCAAAAAATTTAGGACACAATCTTATATTCAGGATCTACTAGCTGAGGGATCATAGAATATGATGGAAGCTCCATTACACAGAAAAATGCAAGATGTTAATGACCTCCATTTCGAAGACAGATGTGTGCATGATGAAGTTGATCATCCCAGAAGCTGTTGAATGGAACGCAAGAAAACCATGCTCAAGAGACTCTGGCTCATGATGGAAATAGGCCTGAATGCTTGTTTGGTGGGCAGAATCGTTTTTCTGTCTGGAGTGTGTGAGAAGCAGAAATACTGGCAAGGCCTGAGTTGAGTTAAAACAATGCACTTGTGTGAAGAAAGTACACAATTTGTAACTCCTTGTGGCTAACATTGCTAGGTGATCTTCATAGTATTCTTTATACCCTTATACGGCTTAGAATAACATCAACTTCTAAAACAATGGAAACTATTTTTGTAGGTGTGTGCCCCATGATGCATCATTTACAAATACAGAGCCAATTTCAGTTGTGAACAAGGCGTTAATTAAAAAGGAGCCAATCAGCAATCATGAAAAGGTTTCTGGAATGTTGGGGAACAGAGAAAAGGCACTTTCTTCTCTGGACTCCATCTTAGCTTTATATCTTTTTATACACAAGCAGGTTTTTCTGATGTCCTATTGAGCTGTGATTTATCTCTTCTCTTGAACACACACACAGAGAAGAAAACTTTGATTTTGGATTCCCTTCTTACTACTGGTAATAATTTTACAGCTCTGATTATTTATTCCCTAGATTGAGCTCTAGTATCTAAGACCACAGGAGCTTGATTCCTGGAATGTCTGGACTGGTAGCTATGCTCTTCACTTAAACTAAAGGCCATGTAGTTAGGATAGCTGGCATAACATAGTAAGCTTTAATTAACTAGAGGGCTGGTGGAGTTTAGCTGGGCCAGTATAGGATTCAGCAATAGTTAAGCTGTACTTAATTTTAGTCTTGTATAGGGTTGCCATATTCCAGTTCCACAAATATGGACAGGCTAATTTGCATATCTTGCTTTATTATTACATTAGGATAGGCCTGTCCTTAGGCAGCAGGGATAGGGGCATGTGTAAACCAAGGGGGGATGGAGCAGAGAAGGATGGGGGCCAAGTTATACCAAGATTGGGCGGCAGGCACTGGATTGATGCTAGACCACGTCAATTTAGAGGAACAGGAGATAGATGCGTAATACCCATCCCCTGTTCCAGGTCTGCCCAAAACCAGAAGTCAACTGGGGGACGCAGAATTCCTACCGACCTTTGACTGCTGCTGTGTAATGCCAGGTCTGTGACACAAAAAACATCTGTCATCCATGATATGATATTGGATGAGTGCGCAGACCTGGTGTGTATTACAGAGACCTGGCTGGACGAGGCCTCAGCTCCCATTCTTGAGGCCATGTGTCCGCCAGGTTTCCATTATGCGCAGCAACCGAGGGTAGGAAGGAGGGGAGGGGGAGTGGCAGTCATCTATCGGGAGTCTTTGATTTTCACCAGGCCTCCGCTCCCAAGGACCAAGTTTGTTGATTGCATGTACTGGAGGTTGGGCCCGAAGGGCAGTTTAGGGATCCTGCTTGTGTACCACCCGCCCTGCTGCACGGCAGATTCCCTGGCCAAGGTGCTGGAGGTGGTCACGGATGTACGAACACTGACCCCAGAACTGTTAGTGTTGGGGGATTTTAACGTGCATGCTGAGACCACTCTCATTGGAGCCCCTCGGGATTTCCTGGAAACCATGGCTTCCTGGGAACTGCACCTTAGTAATATTGAGCCCACCCATGTAGCCGGTCATGCTCTCGACCTTGTATTTGTCCTGGGAATGGAGGGGAGTGTTCTGAAGTTGGGGGCTTTTTCTCTTACCCCCGTGTCATGGTCAGATCACTATCTGGTGAACTTTGACTTCTCGTTGCTGCACACCCTCCGCAAGGGCAAACGACCTATTAGAATGGTCCGCCCCAGGTGCCTGATGGATCCGGATGGATTCCTGACTGCGCTGGGGGAATTGGAACCTGCTGAAGGTCGCCCGGTCGAAACCCTGGTGATGGAGTGGAATGAGGGAATCACCGGGGCATTAGACCGGGTGGCTCCGAAATGTCCTCTCCCCCTGAACAGAACTCAGACAGCACCGTGGTATACACCCCGGATGCGAAGTCTGAGACAGGAGGTGAGACGACTAGAACGCCGGTGGCGGAAATCCCACTCTGAAGATGTTCGGACACAGGTTAGAGCAGCAACAGCTGCCTACCAGGTGGCAATAAAGGCAACAAAGAAGGATTTCTTTGCTGCCTCTATTGCATCCGCAGAGTGCTGTCCCAGGAAACTGTTCCAAGTGGTCCGAAGCCTGGTCGGTCCAGTTGCCCAGGAACCCTTGGAGCATTCTAAGGCTTCCTGTGACAAATTGGCAAGGCACTTTGCTGATAAAGTCGAACACCTAAAGAACTCAATTCCATACGCTGTGGATGCAGTGGAGGATCCAGAGTTGACCAGTCATAATCCGGTTCAGTGGGATCGGTTCCGGCCTCTTCCTTCTGAGGATGTGGACAAGGTGCTTTCAACTGTAAAGCCTACCATCTGTCTGACTGATCCTTGCCCATCATGGTTCCTTATGAACTGCAAGGAGAAATTGGGCGAAGGGATCAGGGCGGTGGTAAATGCATCCTTGAAGGAGGGTGTAGTACCACCGGCCCTCAAGGAGGCAATTATAAAACCTATCCTTAAAAAGTCCTCCTTGGATCCCCAAGTCTTGAACAACTTTCGCCCCATTTCGAATTTGCCATTTTTGGGCAAGATCATTGAGCGAGTGGTGGCTAACCAGTTGTCAGCACACTTGGATGAAATGGATTATTTGGATCCATACCAATCGGGTTTCAGGACTGGACATGGTACTGAAACAGCCTTGGTCACTCTGGTGGATGATATGAGGAGGGCATTAGATAGGGGAGAATTCACCTTTCTTGTCCTCCTGGATCTCTCAGCAGCTTTTGATACCGTTGACCACGGTATCCTGTTAGACCACCTGGAGGGATTAGGAATAGGAGGCACTGTTTTACAGTGGTTCCGATCCTTTCTCTCTGACAGGCATCAACAGGTAGCATTGGGGGATGAGGTTTCAGACCCTTGGCCCCTCATTTGTGGAGTGCCACAGGGCTCTATCCTCTCTCCCATGCTATTTAACATCTATGTAAAACCGCTGGGAGCCATCAACAGGAGTTTTGGGCTGCGGTGTCACCAATATGCTGATGACACGCAGCTCTATCTCTCTTTTAAATCCTCACCGGAGCTGGCTGTGGAAACCTTGTCCAAGTGCCTGGAATCCGTGAGTGGGTGGATGGGAAGGAACAGGCTGAAGCTCAATCCTGATAAGACCGAGGTGCTGCTTGTGGGTGACAGGGGAAGGTTAGGTGTTGTTGACCTGAGGCTTAATGGGGAGAGTCTACCCCTGAAGGATCAGGTCCGCAGCCTCGGGGTTGTTCTTGATTCCAAGCTGTCCATGGAGGCTCAGATTTCGGCAGTGAGCCGGGCAGCTTGGTATCAGCTACACCTTATACAGAGGCTGCAATCCTACCTCCCTATTCATCAGCTCCCACTGGTAGTACATGCTCTGGTCACCTCTCGATTAGACTACTGCAATGCGCTCTACGTGGGGTTACCCTTGAAAATGGTCCGGAAATTACAACTGGTGCAGAATGCGGCGGCTCGTCTGCTCACAAACAGCTGCCGCCGTGATCATATTACGCCAGTATTATTTCATCTACATTGGCTCCCAGTTATTTTCCGGGCCCAATTCAAGGTGTTGGTGTTAACCTTTAAATCCCTATATGGTCTCAGCCCAGTTTACCTGAAGGAGCACCTCCAGTACCACCAACTAAGCCGCCTGACTAGATCAGCCACGCAGGGCCTTCTCTCAGTCCCACCGACGAAAACAGCTAGGTTGGTGGGGACTAGAGAGAGGGCATTTTCAGTGGTGGCCCCCACTCTGTGGAATTCCTTCCCGTTCGATCTTCGCCATGCCCCTTCCCTGGATATATTTCGCCGAGCCTTAAAAACTTGGCTCTTTGGACAGGCCTTTGGGATCTCCGGGATGGGCTAAAATTGTTTAAAATTGTCTATTGATTGCCCTACATTGTTTATACTGCTGCTATTTAAAATGGTTATTGTTGACTGCATTGTATTTTATGCTGTATTTATATTGTATTGTATTTTATTCTATTTTAACGTGTACGTCGCCTAGAGTGGCTTTGGCCAGATAGGCGACACAAAAATTAAATTTATTATTATTATTATTAATATTTGGATTGTCCAGTTGTTTTGTTTTTGTGCCTAGGAATTACCACCAAAAACCTGGGGAAAGACGTGAGAAATCTTTTTTTTTTAAAAAAAAATCAGCCTGAAATGCCTAGACTCTAGTTTCCAACACTATGGAATATTGATTGATCGATTGATTAGGAGGATTTATATCCTGCCCTTCTGCTGTTAAAAACAGAGCTCAGCACAGCTTACAAATATAATAAAAACAATAAAAATACACAATCAATATAAAAACATAATAAAAACACAAAATAGCAACAAACATAAAGTAAGTCAGGGCAGCAGTACAGTTAACCATTACATACTGTATACAATATATTTCAGAGATGTGGTGGGTGGAGAAAAACAAGAAGCCAAAATGTTAGGAAAAGGAGTCTTTCACGCCACATGCTCAGTTCTAAATACTGTTGCAGCAAGTTTCTCCAGTATTCCACTGGTGCAGGCACTCAGACATTCCTCTGTGCAGTCCTTCCGTCGACAGCTAAAGACTTTTTTCTTCCGTCAGGCCTTTGGAACTGAAGGTTTTAAGGGTAGTGACTGAAGAGGATGCTGTATGTTATTGTTTAACTTGTATGCTCCTAAACTGGGTTGCAGAATTTTAAGTGTATATCTAATTGGTTTTAACATCTTAATAGTTTAATCATGTTTTAATGCTGATTTTATATATTTATATGTTTTATATTTTTATAGGTTCTTAATGATATGTACTTATTTTTATCTGGAAGCCGCCTTGAGTTCCAGTTTGGAAAAAGGGCGGGGTATAAATAAAGATAATAATAATAATAAGTATCTGTATGTTTCTTAGGATTTATAAAAGCAGCTTTGTTTAACTCAAAATTTCTTCTCCCTTTGATCAACCACATCTACACAGGTTCCACCTCATTACTCAAAATGAAACTGGGCCTGGAAGTGTGCAACAACCCCACACATACCTTGCTAATTAGATTACCAATGCCAGGATGTCTGTCTTATCAACTACTCTCCTGCTCCCCCCCCCCACCGGGCATCATGAAAGACCCAGTCCTGGGCTCAGAAAGAAAATAAATATCTGGTCCTCTTCAAAGTACTCATAAGCCTCTTGTTTTAATTATAATAATAATTATAAGTTCTTGCTCTTATCACTAATGGGAGTTAATTATCTTATGCTGCTGTTGCTTCTATGGCTGTAATGGAGTGAGGTTAAAGATAAGTGAAACGCAAATAGGAAAAAACAACACAAAAGGCAGTAACACTTTCCTAAATGTAATACCATACCAACCACAACAAGATTCCTATGAGTAAGGCAGAAAATTCAGCATCCCACAACCAGTCAAGATTCATAACCAAAAACCCAAACTAAAAAAATCCTAGCAGCCAGTCAGCCAAGGTCACAGAAATCCCCATGCAGCACAACCAGACCTTAATGCAGTTAATGCAGAATGCTGCAGTACAATTGCTGACATGAGTGAGATCCTATCAGCACATAACACCTCTGCTCTGAAATGTGCATTGGTTGCTGATTTGCTATCAGGCCAAGTTCAAGCTGTGCTTTCCACGTTATGGGTGCCACATAGTACTTGTTCTGCTCTTGTAAGAAATCAGTCCTGTAAAGTGGCAGCACCTACACTTTGGAACTCCTTGCCTATTGACATTAGGCAGATGCCTCTTTTCAGCACCTGCTAAAATCAGTTTTCTTGAGGCAAGCCTCTCCAGGCATATAGAAGCTATTGTGTATTTAAATCTGTTTTTAACTCATTGTTGGTTTTAATATTTTGAATATTTTTAAGTATCTGTCATTAACGCTTCTGCCAATAATTTTATTGTTTTAATTCTTTCTGTAAACCACTTTGAGATTTTTTACAATAAAGCAGCATATAAATGTTGTAAATAAAAATACATAAATAAATGTTGGAGTCACTGTGGCCCTTGAGTCTCTTCCCACTTTTAGGAACCAAGGAATCTGCCTTATACTGATTCAGGCCATTTCGTACCATGATTTCTTAAATGCAACACCATACCAACCACAACAAGATTCCTATGAGTAAGGCAGAAAACGAAGCATCTCACAACCAGTCAGGATTCCTAACCAAAAACCAAAAATATGATAAATGAAGAAATATTTATATAGGCATGACTATCAAATATATTTATTATTTACACAAACTGTAAAGATATTTATAGTGCAATCCTAGGTTTATTTATTCAGAAGCAAGTCCCAGTGTATTCAGTGGGGCTTACTCAAACAGGGACAGAAATGCAACCTCAAGTGATAAGCAACTTCATTCACACAACCCAAAATTCCAAATCATGCCACTTTATGCTGTTTTGCAACTGTTTATACTTGTCTTTTATGGTTATTGGATTTTAAATGGCTTTATTTCTTGTTGTGAGCTGCCTTGATTTCCAACCTTACCTCACAGGATTGTTGGAAAGACTACACACACACACACACACTGCAGATGTATAAATACATACAACCCATATAATAGTTTATTGTCAAACCAGTTGGTCATTGCAGAAAAATCAGTATTAGTTTTAAAAAAATCACTATTAGTTTCCTACAGAATAAAAACTGTAATACCTAAGTAAGTCCTGCCTACTTGCTTTAAAATAGGACTGGAAGAGAACACAAACACAATTCTTTTTTACATTCACTCCAAAGTCCCATTGATTTTCAGCACATTCATATGTCTACTCAAAAGTAAATCCTATTGAATTGAATGGGATTTATTCTGTACATATGGGATTAGCAATGCTTTTACCCCCACAAAAGCAAGTATTGGGAAGGTTTTCAAAATACTGCGTAGGAACTGACTCCTGCACACAAGAGGGGAAAAAACTGAAATGTATATACTTACCCAATTTATGAGATTTTCAGATAAACGGGGGGAAACCACCATTTTCTGGCATTGCAATGCGGTTTTCTAGACACTCCCACAGGTCAACCAAACACTTCACTGATTGGCTGCAATCTTGAATGGGCGGGGTTAAAGCTACAAAGTGCTATACTGTAGTTTAAAAAAAGATTTAACGTGGGGGCTGACGTTTTTATGTATATCTCGAGTACCGGACCACCTAGAAACCTTTTTTTTTTACATTAAAGCTGACAATCTGGGCCACCTAACGGGCTAAATGGGCACTGGATGGCATGCAAAGAATCTGGGTAAAACCCAGCTAACTGGGCAATATGGCAACCCTAGTCTTGTATATTGTTCTTCTGAGTAGAGTTAAGTTTATAAGCAGGGCCAGCTCCAGGTTTCTGGGGGCCCATGGGCAAAGGCTATCAGGGGGCCCCTTGCCCTCTTGCTTTCCTCCTCAAACCACACTCCTCCTCCCTCTTGGCCTCACCCTTTTAAAGTAAAACAAAACCTGAACAGAAAGACTGGGGTTACAGAGGAATCAGACAGGAGAGAGAGAGAGAGAAGAAATGCCAAACCTCTGTTTGTATGTTCATTGGAGGCATTCCTGTCATGGCTCCAGAGTCCCTGCTGCTTGACCTGCAGCAGAGCACTGCCATCCAAGGAAACCTCCTCTTCCTCTTTTGCTCCTTCATGATCCAGCCTGAATTGGAGCTGCTGCCACTACTCTGTACTTCTGCCCTTCTGCTGGAGGGCATTTAAGGGGTAATACTACAGAAATTAGGAGTTAACTAGGCTAGACCATCCCAACATTAGCACTAAATGAGACAGTTGCCAAATTGAGGAGTCCCTCTGGGCTCAGCTTTGCAACTCTATTGTATTAACCAATTGATTTCCCCTCCACTCTCGTGAATCAGATAAAAAGAGAAGCTGGGGGGAACACTTCCTGTCCATTGGAATAGGATAGGATCCGCAACAAGCAGCAGATCCCATTCTGCTGGGGTCAGTGAGGGCCCCCTCTGCATTCCTGGGCCCTCGGCCAGTGCCCCACCTGGGCCACTGCTGGAGCCGGGCCTGTTTATAAGTGAAGTTGCATATATATATTCTGTTTTGTTTGTTTTTCATATAATCAGTATTTGCACGCACTGGTACTTATTTTTTCCCTTTCCAAATATTCAGTTAGTATAATGTGCTATTGGTTTCATTTGATATTATTATGCTCATGGCTTTTATAAATTGAAATGTGTTCACTCATCTCCTGTTGATATCTTTTAAAATAGATCTTTCCAAAAGATTGTAGCCTCTTGAGACTTGTCTGGTCACCACCCTCTTGCCCATTGGGGCAATTCAGGAACCTCATTTCGACAAGGAACATTGACACCATGAAAAATGGAACATCTCATATATGCTGGCAGAACATTGGTGGAGTGATTCCACCAGCAAAAACAGCCAGGGGAAAAATATGTGGGCAGCCTAGGGAAGGATCCTATGGCCCTTCAATCCACACCTATAGCCCCACTGTGCAACTTTATACCAACACCAGATCCGGCACAGAGAATTTACCTCCTTTTTCACTACAATGGGAGAGATAAAATATTTTAAAAGCCACCCATATCATTACAAAATGCATACACTATGCTTTCCAATCTCTATGTATGGATGTGAAAGTTGGACAGTGAAAAAAGCGGATAAGAGAAAAATAAACTCATTTGAAATGTGGCATTGGAGGAGAGCTTTGTGCATACCATGGACTGCGAAAAAGACAAATAATTGGGTGTTAGAACAAATTAAACCAGAACTCTCACTAGAAGCTGAAATGATGGAACTGAGGTTATCCTACTTTGGACACATCATGAGAAGACATGATTTACTCGAAAAGACCATAATGCTGGGGTGAAAAGGGAGTAGAAAAAGAGGAAGGCCAAACAAGAGATGGATTGATTCCATAAAGGAAGCCATAGACTTGAACTTACAAGATCTGAACAGGGTGGTTCACGACAGATGCTATTGGAGGTCGCTGATTCATAGGGTCGCCATAAGTTGTAATCGACTTGAAGGCACATAAGAGAGATAGAACATCACATATCAAGCCAAACCCTCAACCCTCGACAAGTGTTGTGGCCTTGTTGTACCCCATACTAGTCTCTGGCCTCATTATTTTGCCACCTTCACCCTCAGTCACACCTTATGCTAGGGTCCACAAGGATGTTTCCTAAAGTTATCAGTATACAACTTATAAGATATAACTTTTAGAACCATGTAATTTTGTGCCATTCCTGAGCAGCATTTAAATTATACACAGATGTGTTTACTAACAGCTTTTGCTTATATTTCTCTCAGTTCTATGTAAATAAATGCAATAAATGTAATCATGATTTATAAATTGATGTGAGAGTTTAAATATTTAGGGTAATATACTAAGTCACAGTAGACAATAGACTATGGGAATGCTGTGGACATATTATATCTCAGCTTCAGCAAAGTTTTTGACAAAGTGCTCTATGATATGATGATTAGCAAGCTAGCTAAAGGTAGGCTGATGGAACAACTATCAGGTGGATCCAAAGTTGGGTAACGAATTGCACTCATCAATGGTTCTTTCTCAAACTTGGGGAAGGTAATGAGCGGGGTACTGCAGGACTCGGTCCTGGGCCCAGTTCTCTTCAACATTTTCATTAATGACTTGGATGGGGAGATACAGGGAATGCTTATCAAATCTGCAGATGACACAAAATCAGAAGGGATAGCTAATAACCTGGAAGACAGAAACAAAGTTCAAAGTGCTCTTGATAGTCTGTAGCACTGAGCTGAAAACAACAGAATGAAAGTTAATAGGGATAAATGCAAAGTTCTATTATAAGATGGGGAATACTTGGCTTAGCAATACTACATGCAAGAAGTATCCTGGAATTGTTGATCACAAGCTGAATATGAGCCAATAGTGTGATAAGGCTATAAAAAAGGCAAATGCTATTTTAGGCTGAATTAACAGAAGTATAGTTTACAAATTGTGTGAAGTGCTAGTTCCCCTTTATTCAGCACTGGTTAGTCCTCGTCTTGAGTACTGCATCTAGTTCTGGACACCACAGTTTAAGAAGGATGCAGACAACTGGAACAGGTTTAGAGGGCAACAAGGATGATCAGAGAACTGGAAACAAAGCCCTATGGGGAGAAACTGAAAGAAGTGGGCATGAAAAGAGAAGATTGAGGGCAGATATTATAGTACTCTTCAAGTACTTGAAAGGTTGTCAGTGTCACACAGAGAAGGGCCAGGATCTCTTCTCAGTCATCCCAGAGTGCAGGACACAGAATAATGGGCTTAAGGTACAGGAAGCCAGACTTCAGCTGAACATCTGGAAAAACTTCCTAACTGTTAGAGCTGTATGACAATGGAACCAATTACCTAGGAAGGTAGTGGGCATTCCAACACGAAGCATTCAAGAAGCAGCTGGACAGCCATCTGTCCGGTATGCTTTACATTGGATTTCTGCATTGAGCAGGGGGTTGGACTCGACTCTGTGAAAAAATCCATTGATTACAATGGGTCTTCTCTGAATATGACTTAGTTGAATATCACCCTTATTTTATTTCATAAAACTAGAAGCTGATATTTACAGTCTAAAGAAATGTCCTTTGCTGTAATGATAAAAAAAACACAACCATACCATGAATATTTCATTTGGGCAGACTGCCTTAAATCTCTGCAGCTCTAATCTAGAAAGACCAAAATCCTAGGAATCAAAACAATATTTTCTCCTTATTTGAATAAATGTAGTGTGTGTATCAAAAAGCACACATATCTTTTAGCCTTCATTTTAACATGCTAAATATGAACTTTGCACCTTACTCAACAAAATGCCACAGAAATGTATGGCTGACAGGGGCATTTTAACTGTGATACCCATTTTAAAATGTTATTGGTGTAAACAAAAGTGAGCAACAAAAGTGAGCAATTTGTTCTCTACAAATTTGGAAAATAACAGGTGTCTCAGTGTGACTTAAGAACAAAACATGTTCATTAAATGAGGATCATTAGTCCACAGAAATCCCAAAAAGTTGCAGCAGATGTTGAACTGGGGACTACAGTAGATGTGGATGGGGCATCAAGATTGCTATGAAGGCAAGCAACTTTACCCTTGGTGCCTTGAAAACAATTCACTGTGGGCCTCTGAGGGTCTAAAACTCAATTTCCTGGCAATATGGCAATACAGAAAAGCTCCACTGGACGGCTACTTGAGGATGCCATGGTGGCAGAGAAGTGGGCCTTCTTTGCTGCCCTCACTGCCACACAGCAGGCCTGATCAGCCTCACAGCACTTTCGCCACTTGTGCTGTAGCCGCCATCCAGACTGTTTCATTGCCCTTAGCTCACTGGTGTACCAAGGTGCAAACCGGGCTGCACAATGCTGGAGAGGGTGATCGGAGGCAACCGTGTCCAGAGCCCAATGTGCCTCACTGTTCCACAGTGTGACAAGGGCTTCAGCAGGATCACCTGCTCTGTCTACTGGGAACTCTCCCAGGGCATTCAGAAATCCTGTGGATTCCATTAGTATCTGGGGGTGGACCATCTTATTTATTTATTTATTTATTGCATTTGTATACCGCCCCATAGCCGAAGCTCTCTGGGCGGTTTACAACAATTAAAAACATTAAAAACAAATATACAAATTTAAAAACACATTTTTAAAAAGCAATTTAAAAACACATGCTAAAATGCCTGGGAGAAGAGGAAAGTCTTGACCTGGCACCAAAAAAATAACAGTGCTGGCACCAGGCGCCCCTCATCAAAAAGATCATTCCATAATTTGGGGACCACCTCTGAGAAGGCTCTCTTCCTTGTTGCCATCCTCCGAGCTTCCCTCGGAGTAGGCACCCAGAGGAGGGCCCTTGATGTTGAGCGTAATGTACAGGTGGGTTTGTGCCAGGAGAGGAGTTCCATCAGGTATTTGTTGTCCCAATCCTTGTAAGGCTTTATAGGTTAAAACCAGCACCTTGAATCGAGCTTGGAAACATACAGGCAGGCAATGCAAGAGAGCTTAATCTGTCCACCACCCCTGCAGGGGAGGATCAGAGCCATAAATCTAAACTTCACCAGGAAATGGTCTGACCATTCAGCCTCTCCATTGGCATCCCGGAAGACAGATTTACAGTCATGTTGCCCACTCTTACTTGCCTCTTACTTGCGCTTTGATTCTCTCTGCAACAACGCCACTTCACCGGCTCTCGAACCCGCTACCACGCCTCATAATCTGGGCCCATAACCCCTGTTGCAAATTGCGTGTGTAGGTCAGACGTGGTTTGAATCCAAAAGCCGTTTAGAACAGGAATAAGACAGGCCAGGCAAGTTTCATGTAAGAGTCTTTACTAGGCAAAGACATTAGAGACATCTTCCTCCATTGACATTTCTTCCCCCACACTCTGAGTTCCTGCCAGTTCCCAGCTTATCACACTCTCAGCCAGCCACTCTGACCTTGATTGTCTGGAACTCTGTTCTCACAGCTTAACCCTTCTGCTTCAGGTTTCTCTCTCTCTGCTAAAAACCTTGTCTGTGAGTCTCACAACCTGCGTCACTGACCAACAACATCCACCCCTCATCTTCAGACCACCCCTTCCTCCGTCTGGCACAAAAATCAAATTGAGGGTATGCTCTGCCCTATATGTCAGGCTGGTGACAATTTGAGCCCCATGGTCGTCATGGAGGCCATGAAGTCCCGAGCCAAAACACTAGAGGCAGCCTCAGCATGGACATTGAAATCACCCAGGACTATCGTTGCAGCTGGTACATGGTATTTGGACATAAAGTACTGTGATGTATAAATGTTGGTATTAAAAATAAAAAGGCATCATTAACAAAAAAGTGATAGACAAAATGGAAGATAACAGATAAAAGGAGTTCAATGTGAAAGAGGAATGAGGGGAAGGGCCAGAGGGGAGTCATTCTCCCGGGTATAAGTTGGGACAGTTGGGAGGCAAAGACCATTGTGTCTGGTGAAAGATGGAGAACTGGAGTGATGGAGAATAAAACACCTTAAGGGAATGTTGAGGTTAATCTTGAGGGAGGGCATTATCTGTGATTTAACTGGGAAGTTGGCATGGCATCAAAGGGGAGGGTATGGAAATAGGCCAAATTTTGATCTAGCCATATGCCAATCCAATTTTATTCAATGTTGATGACATTTTAATTTTTGTTATATCTCCTGAGGCTTTGAGAGTGTGCAACTACAAATTTAAATAAAAAGACCCTCCTCAAAATGCACCTTTTTTACTTGTTCCCCTAAGAATCCAATGTACTGATGTTAAAATACTAGGATCATAGGAAGATGCGGGGCGGGCGGGGAAAGTGCCAGTACTCTGTACTGGTGAGTACTGTTAAAACAAAAAGCCCTGAATATAGTCCAAATATAAGAGATCATTAGGAGCTGGGGAGATTTTAGGAAGCAAAATTAATAGAGGCCCAGGAAGCAAATTTATAAGCTGCCTGTTCTAGGCTCATTAAGATCGATCCAGTCAAACCTGATGCAGAGTACCAGGTGTGGCACAGTTTCAACACACAACATTTAAACAGTGAGACTGATTAACTAGCAATATTTTGTTATCCACTGTAATTTGCTTATAAACCAGAGCTGAATGCAAATAGTACAACTGTCCTGCAAACAAAATATTAGCATGACCCAATTAAATCAAACGTTTACATTGTGTGATATCTCCAATTATAACATATTTTCACAGTATCTCTTTTAATATATCATGAATTGTTGTAACTACTAAACTAGTAATGATTATTGCCAAATGCTAAATATTTACTACTCCATAGATCCTAAACTTTACATATTTATGTTTATTGTGAAAGGTCTGGGGATCTTCCATGATAAATATACCACTGGGGGGAAAACATATTTTAATCCTTTAAATTGCAATACTCCCAAACTAAGGAAGTATCTTAACAGTGTGTTTTCCTCCCCAAACCTATAAAACCTTAATGCTCTTCTGTTATTCAACTGATATGATGCTCTTCACACACTATTTATTCAATAGACCTCACAAACATCAATCATGTCACATGCTACTGTAAACAGATGTGACATGTTATTGAAATAATACAGCAACCAGAGAATTTCAAACAGAGATTTTTCTGTAGTTTTTTTTTTTAAATCCTTAATCAATACTTAGTTGTGGAGTTGTATTATTAAGGGTGGTTTTTCAATCAACACTGCTTAAATAATTAAAACATAAACATTCCTCATTTTTTAAACTTGCCATGTTGTGTGGATTTATGTGAATATATGAAATGGGGGAGGAAACACTATTGCTGTTTGAGAATTTTACCAGAAATGGCTAAAAATATATTTAAAGTATTGAATGCATCAAGACATTCTGGGTTGCATTCAATGCTAGTCCTTCTCAGAGTAGACTCACTGAAATTATAGACATGACTAACAGGTTCATTAATTTCAGTAGATCTATTCTGAGTAGGACTTATTTGAATGCAACCCTCTTTTACCAAAATGTTCACTTTTTAGTACAATGTGGGGAACCTTTAACCTCTACATGTTGCTGGACTACAATCCCCATAATCCTTTGCCATTGACCATGCTGGAGTGGCAAACGTTCTGGCACAATATCTGCAGTGCCAAACGTTCTCCATCCCTGCCTTAGTGTGCTGAGTCCTAAAGCTTTGCTGTCCATGGGAGTCTTTCAAGTAAGGGCTTGTGGCAGCACAACAGAAAAAGTGGACAATGGCTATACTATTAAACAGGAGATGGGCTTACCCTCATTGCATATAAAGATGTAAGGACTTTAGGTGTGCTCTCTGTTGTATTTCTTTGCTGGTTTGGTCTGTATCTGTGTATATTTGTATCCTTTCTGCATAACTACATCCTATTCTGTAATAAATACAAACTCTTGCTTTTCACCAGAACTGGAATATATGTTCACTTCCTGATGTTCTCAGGATAAGATGCAATATCCCTGTGGTGTGCCATGTGTCTAGACCCAGGATCATGGAAAGTGTGTTTCCATTGATGGCATGTGTACATGTTTTCAGGGATGTGTGCTAACTGCTCAATGAACAACAGCACTAGATTAGTAAACCTGTAGAGACTATTATACAGTGGTGACCTTGGATCAGTGGGACCTGGGTTCAAATATTGGTCAACCATGAAGCTGATTAGATGGATTTGTGAAAGTTAGCATTTCTGAGAGTAGTACACATCTCAGTGGTCAATAGTCTTCTGAAGTTAAATAGCTTCTCTGGACTGTAAGAAATTAGTATGGTAGACAAATATAGTACAGTTCTTAGAATTTCAATCTGGCACTGAAAAGATTACAATGGAAGGTGGAGTCCAATATCATCTGGGGTACACAGTGTTTAAAAGAAATAAATTAATGAATGAATGAAATCTTTCATGTGAAAAAACCAGTTTACTAGGGGCTTATAATGTGAATATAAAATGGCTATGCCACAGACAAGATATGAAAATCTTTTTTACAAGCTAAGATAATCAAGCTAACGAGAAAAATGAGGTTGGCATGCACTTTGGAGAAATTCCCCTAATACGAATTTACTAGTAAGAAAACTTAATATATTTACATTCTGAATTTTCCTCAACATTCCCAACTATACATGCTATTGATTTTAGGGATTTAGAATTTTTTTTAAAAAAGCACTGGTACAGCAAGGATGTTCTGTAAATAGAGAGTCATGTAAATAAAAATGTGTACTGCGCTTGGACAATGTTTTCTGTTGAGCAACTGTGGGAAGGATATAATTTAAAAAAAACAAATGATTCTAAAGAAAACATACAATAATCAGAAATGCATGAAAAAAATTAAACAGTGCTCTAAACTGTATTTTTGGAATTGGTTCTTGTCAAACGTTTTTGTGAGATTTCTCTTCCAGCTTGCAATCTTGGCATTTATTATATTGTGTTATGCTATCTATTATTTATATACTGTTTTTTGGCCCAAAGGTCCCAAGGCAGTGAACAGAATATTGATAAAAAAGAAATATGCAATTAAAGTACAATCAATCAATCAAAACAATATGAAATAGCAATATCACAAAATACCCACCAATCACATTGGATACATTATTGTGAGCTGCATTCATGCTGTCACTACAGACACAGCTCCCCAGCACTCCACCTCTCACCTGGAAGCCAGGTTAACATTTCCACACATACTCCATTCCTATCTCTCATCTACAAGCAACCCTGTTCAAAACCAATCAATCATGTGGAGTGCCATCACCTTTGTCACATCCCAAAGGAGCCACACAAAGAGTGAACACTAACTTTGGTGTCAATTCCTTCGAAGCCACCCCACCAGTGCTGGTCCACCCTTGGTGATTCACCATCAATGGCGGACTCCAAATAAAGCTCCCCCCCCCCAGAAACCAGCTACAGTTGTGGCAAAGTTCTTGCTCATTACGCATGGGGCTAGCTGGTCCAGCCCTCTGTCTCCTCCAATAGGCTGCTGTTTTCCACAACAGCTGTTCACCACAACAGTGATGGTGTTGCGTGCATGCATGCACCTTATTATATTGTCCGCTGCAATTTTTTTTCACTGCATTTGCTATGGTAAGGAGATTTGTTGATATATGCCTTCAATTTGATTATGACTTATGGCGAACCTATGAATCAGCGACCTCCAATAGCATCTGTTATAAACCACTCTGTTCAGATCTTGTAAGTTCAGGTCTGTGACTTCTTTTATGGAATCAATCCATCTCTTGTTTGGCCTTTCTCTTTTTCTACTCCCTTCTTTTTCCCCCGGCATTATGGTCTTTTCTAGTAAATCATGTCTTCTCATGATGTGTCCAAAGTAGGATAACCTCAGTCCCATCATTTCAGCTTCTAGTGAGAGTTCTAGTTTAATTTGTTCTAACACCCAATTATTTGTCTTTTTCGCAGTCCATGGTATGCACAAAGCTCTCCTCCAACACCACATTTCAAATGAGTCGATTTTTCTCTTATCTGCTTTTTCATTGTCCAACGTTCACATCCATACATAGAGATCTGGAATACCATGGTCTGAATGATCCTGACTTTAGTGGTCAGTGATACATCTTTGCATTTGAGGACCTTTTCTAGTTCTCTCATAGCTGCCCTCCCCAGTCCTAGCCTTCTGATTTCTTGACTATTGTCTCCATTTGGGTTAATGACTGTGCCGAGGTATTGATAATCCTTGACAAGTTCAATGTCCTTGTTGTCAACTTTAAAGTTACATAAATCTTCTGTTGTCATTACTTTAGTCTTTTTGACATTCAGCTGTAGTCCTGCTTTTGCGCTTTCGTCTTTAACTTTCATCAGCATTCATTTCAAATCATTACTGGTTTCTGCTAATAGTATGGTATTGTCAGCATTTCTTAAATTATTGCTATTTCTCCCTCCAATTTTCACACCTCCTTCATCTTGGTCCAGTCCTGCTGTTCATATGATATGTTCTGCGTATAGATTAAACAAATAGGGTGATAAAATACATCCCTGTCTCACACCCTTTCTGATTGGAAACCAATCAGTTTCTCCATATTCTGTCCTTACAGTAACCTCTTGTCCAGAGTATAGGTTGCGCATCAGGACAATCCAATGCTGTGGCACCCCCATTGATTTTACATAATCTACACAGTCAAGGCTTGTAATCTATAAAGCACAGGGTGATTTTCTTCTGAAATTCCTTGGTCCGTTCCATTATGCAACATATGTTTGCAATATGATCTCTGGTACCTATTTGCTTTCTAAATCCAGCTTGGACATCTGGCACTTCTCACTCCATATATGGTAAGAGCCTTTGTTGTAGAATCTTGAGCATTACTTTACTTGCATGGGATATTAAGGAAATGGTTTGAGAATTACTGCATTCCCTGGAATCTCCTTTCTTTCAAATTGGGATGTATATTGAATGCTTCCAGTCTGTGGGCCATTGTTTTCATTTCCATATTTGTTGAATTTTTGTTCTCAAAATTTGAATAGATTTAGTCTCAGTAGCTTGTAGCAACTCTATTGGTATGCCATCTGTTCCTAGTGATTTGTTTCTTCCAAGTATTTTAAGAGCAGCTTTCACCTTGCATTCTAAAATTTCTGGTTCTTCATCCTACGGTTCCTCCATGAATAAATCTGTCATCCTGGCATCTCTTTTATAGAATTCTTCAGTGTATTGCTTCCATCTTCCTTTTATTTGATCTCTGTCAGTCAGTGTGTTCCCCTTGTTGATTATTCGACATCCCTACATCAACAACATCAACTTTTCCATCTTCTGCTACCAATTATATAATCAATTTGATTCCTATATTGACCATTAGGTGCTGTCCACATGTACAGTCATCTTTTCGGTTTGCTCAAAAAAATGTGTTTGCAAGGAACAAAGTATTGGCTTCACAGAATTCAATAAGTCTTTGTCCTGCTTCATTTCTATCTCCTAAGCCTCATTTCCCCACAATTCCTAGTTTTTGTCTGTTCCATTCTTTTGCATTCCAGTCCCCCATGATTATCAGCACATTTTATTTTGGTGAGTAATTAATTTCTTCCTGTACTTTGTAAAATCTTTCCAATTCCTCTTCTTCTGTGTTTGCCGTTGGAGCATAGATTTGGATGATGGTTATGTTAATAGGTTTCCCATTTAATCTCATTGATATCACTCGCTCAGACCTTGTGTTATAGCTCCTAATTGCTTTTGCTAAATCACTTCTCACTATTAAAGCAATCCCGTTTCTTCTTAATTTCTCATTTCCTGCATAAAATGTTTTGTAGTTGCCTGATTGAAAATGTCCCATTCCTGTCCATTTTAATTCACTCACACCAAGTATTGTAATGTTGATACATTCCATTTCTTGCTTGACAATTTCTAACTTTCTCTGGCTCATCCCTCTCACATTCCATGTTGTGTACATTGTACAACTCTGGACTCTCCTTTCGCATCTGTGCACATCAGCCTCTGGGCTTCCTTTTGGCTTCGACCCAGCTGCATCATTAGTCACAGTGCTACTCATACTTGTCCTTTGTTCTTCCCCAGTAGGCTCAGTGAGTGCCATCTGACCTGGGGGAATTAAACCTGGAAATTAAACTATTCAGTGCACAAAACAAACACACTGAGGAACAAGAGAGGCTCTTAGAACTTGATAGTGGGACAATATAAAATATTTGCAAGCAACAGTCAAGAGAATTGAGCCTAAAAGAAGATATTTGGTTGAGTAGTCCAGCCCCATAGTTCACATCAGTTGAATATACAGTTAACAAGAGCCCACTTCACACATTTACTGAAAACTACAACCCTTTTCAAGTGTTTACTTCCAAACACATGAAGAAGTCTGCAGGAACTTACGGCACTAGCTTTGCTTCTTTGTTGATATTGTGCACTACAACAGTACTTCCTAGCCAACATTTCATACCACATATGAATTGTTTCTGTAAGGAATCTGCGAAGGATGCAATAGCTTAACAAAAAGAAAAGGAAAAACATATCTCTTGGCAAATTAAACTTGTCTCTACTCCCTAAACAAATTAAGTGGCTGTGGTAACATTTTTTTAGGGATGCTCAATATATAGCACAGATAACAATACAAAAGGCAGACAAAATTATAGTGTCTGGATGAGATCTGGTATTTTGTTGGGAATATAACTTGAAACCTTATAATGAGCTATGGTACTGAGTCAAGCTTCCTGTCTAGTGTACATAGGCATTTGAATAATGTTGCTCATTATGCATAGCACAGTAATTTTTCTCAAAGCGGCTGGAATGGAGTATCTTTTTTCATGACACTCACAGTAGATATATAGATACAATTTTATTCTCGGGTACAAGGAAAAGGAGCATAGCTGTGACAATAACAGTAGTACTGCCATTGTAATGTACTACTTTGAATCCAGTCTACTACTTTGAATTCATTCCAGATAAATGGAATGAATATCTACATAAAATTTTAGAAACTCATATCTACATTCTCCCTGATGAGGGTCTATAATCAAGTGATTATAGTTGCCATTAAGCAGGACAAGTCAAAAAGTACAAATGGCAAAATTGTGTCTGAGCACATAAAAGGGGCATATGAACTGGGAACAGCTTCTTGATAAATCTTTTAGAGCGCATATAGGATTCATTCTCAGTTTTGTAGTATATTGCAGTTTTAATTGTTCTTATTTCCAAATGTATAAATACTAGTAAATCACAGTGATCCTGTTTTTTTCCTTCTGATTGCAATTATTATTGTTGTTGTTGTTGTTGTTGTTATTTTACCCTCCCCTCACCTAAAAGGTTCCAGGGCATATTACAACAGTTTTAAAACACATAATTAAAACCAGTTAAAAACAACCTAAACAACATTACAGAATATAGAGTGAGCCCTAAAATATATATATCTCAGCAGAGCCAGTGCCAGGCATGCCAGGGCCCTTGGGTACCAGCCTGCCCCAGGCCCCAGCACATGCATGCAACCAGGCATGACTGGGCCCTTAGGGACCAGCATGCCCCAGGTGCGCGGCTCCTGCCTGTTCCACCCACCTATCTCCTGCATCCTGCTGCTGCGCATGCAGGGCTGCCATCAACCAAGATGGCAGTGGAGGCTTCTCTAAGGGGTTGATACCCCTGCTGCCATCTTGGTTGATGCAACACATCAACCAAGATGGCAGCAGGTGCATAAGCCTCTTAAGGAAGCCTCGGCCACCATTTTGGTTGATGGCAGACCTGCTTGTGCAGTGAGTGCAGCAGAAGACAGGAGACAGAGGTAGGTGGAGCGAGTGAACGGGTGGGCAGCCTGGAAGCTCCCTGCTGCAGATCGTGGAAGAGAGTGCTACTCCCCCACCCTAACAAGGGGCCTTTCATGGGCACCTGTGGGTTGCAAGGCTGTCAGCCAGAGCTCAACCTGGCTTCCCTTTGGCACCAGCCCTGCATCCCAGGTGTTGAAGGCCAGCATCTTCAGCATTCACCAAAAGTTGTACAATGAAGTTGCCAGACGCACATTGGTGGGGAGGGAGTTCCACAGCTTAGGGGCTGCCACAGAGAATGATCTCTCCCAGGCCACCACCACCCTAAACTTCTGATAAATTCTGTTATCTTTTCAGCACCTACTGAAGACCTTCCTCTTTCAACAAGCCTTTTAAGTAGAGAACTTATCCCAGTCTGTGTCTGTGTTGGAACTGCTTCATAAGATGTTTGTAAAGCTTTTCTAAAATGTTTTTGAAGATGTTTTGTTTCAATATGTTTTTAATGTTTTTGTTTGCCACCCTGGGCTCCTACTGGGAGGAAGGGCAGGAAATAAATTTAATAAGTACAATAAATAAATAAATAAGAAGGTGAAGGACCTACCAAAAGGACTCCCTCTGCTGATCTCAACACCCAAGAGGCTCCGTAGGGAAGGAGGTGATCTTTCAGATATTTGGGACTTAAATAATTTAGGGCTTTAAACTAACATGAGCACCTTGAACTGGGCCCAGAAAAGAACTAGCAAATAGAACACCTAATGGATGAAATGCTACGCAAATCCTGCATTTGCAAAGTCTATGGCATTTGCAAAGCTGTGATCTCTGCTCCTAAGCATATTAAAGGTTTGCAGCCAACATCAGAAATTGTTTAATTGTCCACTGGTAGACTATATTCCACCTTGCAGAGAAGTTGCATTAATGAAGGGGCCATATTCATCCCACATTGACTCATGTCTTTATTTGGGTGTTGGGGCAAATTCATTTCCCCCCCTGCAAAACAGTATCTTAAGTTAGTGTTCATATTCTTATTACCTTGGTGTGAATGAATGGTTATCTCTAAAGCAGAAATAGCCAAGAAGCTGCCCTCCAGATGTGGAATACATCTCCAATCAGCCCCAGCCAGCATAGCCAATAGCCAGGGATAATGGAAGCTGAAGTCCAAAACATCTGGAGACAAATTAGAAAAATCAGAAACCCTAAGATTATTTTTTAAAATAGTGTGACCCTGAATAAACATGTGTGAAGTAGCAATATTCCCATATCTTTAACCTATATGTTGTTTGTTTCTCAGAAGACTTGAAATCAAATATATCCTGTCTCATAGTTTAAACTAAGCAGTGCCATTTCTAGCAAATAAATAAAAAGGAAGGTGGTAGAAGTGAGAGGAGTAAAATAAAAACTAAACATACAACCCAGTGAATTGAAAGTGAGGAATGACATTTGAAAGGTGTGAGCAGCTAGCAGAGGAAGAGAAACAATTAAACTTTCTCTTTCCTCAAATGCCAAACGTTCACTTTCAACAGCAGCTTGTGGCTTTCTGTCACACTCAATTTTCCATTCTCGGTTAAAGTAAGATCTAAAGAAGTCCAAACAAATCAGAAAAACAAAAGAAGCCCAAAGACCAGAAAGGTTAGGAAAAATGGACTCTTATTGGTAAGTGGGATAAGACATGGGAGATGGGGATAAGTTTATTTAGTGTTTAATATTGAGTGAAGAACAGGAAATTCTCAGATCCAATTTTGTATTTTTAAATCTTTGTTGCTAAACCAATACATCTATGGGAGGCAGCTATCTATTTTTCATACAAGTCATCCTTGAAAGAATGAAACATCATCATACACCATCCCAGGGATACTTGGAGCCACATCTTGAACACCTGTATGCTGTTTTCAGTGGCAGCCATGCTTCCTAGCTGCTCGCAGCACCTATTAGCTATGTGGACAATACCTTCGAAGATTCCAAAGGTAGGTCACCTCTCAGACCACTGTGTACAATTGTGGTTGCTGGTTTTTTTGTCTTTCCAATTTTACTGAAGTAAAAGAAATTAGGAAATTCACAGGGAAACATACTAAGAAAGGTTAAAGTGACATGAACCAGAAATTGACAGATCCATCCATCCTTAATTTTTGATATGACATTCAATTATATCAGATCTGGGGAACCTTTTTGGATCCATGCGCCAGAACCTTATCAGATTTGGCCTTGTGGGCCAAATTTTATAGAAGGGCATAAGCCACCACCTGTCAATCATGTTATGTCATTATGATATCATGTGATTGACAAGAGGGCACTCCACTCACCTAACAAAATCCTTCATGGGGTTCCCAAGCACCTGTTGCCGCTGTGTGAGACAGTAGCTCTACTTTCTGGGGCCTTGCATAGCGGCAGCAAGCATTTGGGAACTCCCTTTGCTTCTTACTTTCCCTTCTGCCAGCAGTGGTGGCAGAGGGGATGAATGAAAGAAAGCTTCTTATTCTTCTTTGTCCCCACCCCACCCCCCCACCACTGACAATGCAGCAAGGGAAAGAAGGAAGCCAGCACTTGATGCTGGTGCTTGGGAACCCCACCCCCCAGCTTTCTTCTCTCCATTCTTGCACTGCCCAAAGGGGGTAAAAGGAAAGCCTTTTACAAGTCTCCCCCTTTCCCCATTAAGTTCCCAACATGGGGATCTGAAGAGGGAGAAGAGACTTTTGAAAAAGCTTTGTGAGTCTTCTTCCCTTCCTGCTTTATGTTCCTGGCATGCAGGAGGGGAGAAGGGGAGGAGACTCACAAAGTTTCTAAGTCTTCCCCCTTCCCCTTTCATCCCCAATGTAGGTAAGTTAATGGGGAAATGGAAGAGACTTGGACAAAGTTTTAAGACAGCCCCCACACTTCCATTTGAGAAAAGGGGAGGACAGGAGCTATCTTAAAGCCTTTACAAAGATGTCTTTGAAGTAGCTGGCATTTGTGAACTGCTTCAATGGCTGCTTTTCCATGAGTTTTTATTCCCCAAGGTGGCAAGTGGGGATTAAATACTGCTGGTTTCACTGTGTGATCTTGTGCCTCGCTGGGAACATGATTGTGCAGCCAAGGTAGGATTAAACCCTAGTGAAGTCAGCAAGTGGGTAGGTGGGTGTGGTTTCGGGGAAATGGCCTCAGGAGCCAAATGGGATCCTCTGAAGGGCCATAATTGGTCCAGAGGCTGGAGGTTCCCCATCTCTAAATGATGTGATTCACCACTGGCATTTTGAAGCAGCAGAATTCTAGGAGGAGTGAATTTTTAATTCTAAAATGAGAAAAACTATTTTATTCATTTATTTCTTTATTGTATTTGTAAAGGAACCCATGGTGACATACAATGAAGGGAAAGAAAAAAGCAACATACAGCCTATAAAAACCTGTAACAAATAAATGTCAACCTTAAAATAACCATAAGATTAGAATAGAAGCACACATAATACTTAACAGCTGCAAGTTGGTTTGAAACAATCTCACTTACAGAGCAATCCATCTAGTTGGAGATTGATGACAGCAAAGCCAATGGAGGTGGAGCTGGTGGAAAGGCCCGCCACATCCAGAATGCCTTCAGGAGCCTCTGGGAGGGGAAGACACTGCCTGTACCAACAGAGCATGCAGAAGGAAACAAAATAAGTTTCCTTCTGCTTCCCCTTTTCCTGCCATATTGGCTGCCGGGACAATGGCACACAGCCACATGGGACCAGGAAGTCCTGCCTCTTGGCCTTCCACTAGCTTCCGCCAGCTCCCCTTATACCACACTAGGCTTCTCTGTGGGCACTCCAGCTGAGTCAGCTGGGATGAGGGACCTATGTTGGCATAGCCCAGCTGAGCCAAGACCCAGTCAGCTCAGCCAGAGATCTACCATATGCAATTTCCCTCAGCCCAGTGTAAATAGCAATTGGATTGCACCCTTAATTTGTAAAAGTCTAGTTAAACAGAAACATCCTCAGCTGACATCTAAAGATGCAAAGTGAAGAGGACAAGTGTATCTCCGGGGAAGGGGCATTCCAAAGTCATTTCCACCAACAGAAAAGGCCCTGTCATGTATCCTGGCATCATTTTAGTTATTATTTGGACAATTTATATACCACTAAACAAAATTCTAAGTGGTTTATAATGTAAAGTTTAAACAACCTACATAAATAGCAAATAATAATAATAATAATAATAAAATTTTATTTTTAGGCCGAATGAACAGCCACTCTAGGCGGTGTACATAATTAAAAATACAACATATAATACAGTTTTAACATATAAAACAATTATAATCCACCAACCTACATCTATACACTGTAAACTAAAATTATCTAGGAGACTTGTATGCCCGCTGAAACAACCAAGTTTTCAATCCTTGGCGGAAACCTACCAGAGAGGGGGCATGGCGAAGGTCGTATGGCAGAGAGTTCCAGAGGGTGGGGGCCACAATTGAAAATGCCCTCTCTCTGGTCCGCACCAGCCTAGCTGTCTTAACTGGTGGGACCGAGAGAAGGTCTTGTGAGGCAGATCTCATCAGGCGGCATATTTGGTGATGCTGGAGGCGCTCCTTTAGATAAACTGGACCGACACCGTATAGGGCGGATAGAGAAATAGAGAAAATAAAAGAAAGTTCTATGTTCTATAAATCACAATTAATAACTAAATAGAACATATGGAGATTCTTTAGTATCAAATAAACTGTACACATAAAAATCAGCTATAAAAATACAAGGAAAACTCATAGTAAACAGCACAAGAAAATATCCTGTAGACATCAGGAAGTAAAATCACAAATAAAAAGCATATAAAAAGTATAAATTCAACTTTTTAAAACAACACAAAAGGTAATTAGGTAAAAGAAAATCAACTCACTTCCCAACCACCAAACAGCAATCAATCATACCATTAAACAAACCAATCCAATTAAATTCCCAACCCCCTATATAGCAAAAAACACAACTTAATCTAACTACAGCTGGAAATACATATCATTCAGTTCACTCAAGCACACCCTTAGATGATCAACACTCACATCAATCAAACACATCAGTACTCTAAACCAATATGTTCAAACTTACTATTCTAGCACACTCTCAGACCACACTCTCCACACTCTGCAAGCACTCATATAAGTCAATTCTGCATCCTCAATCAACAACCTGCTCACTTGTCTACACCATCAGAACTAGCCATACCTGGATAAATCCTAACATCCAAGCAAGCAACAATATCCAAACACCCCCTAAACAAACCATTCATACCAGGGATTCCAAATTTATGTACAACTTGGCTACAGAACCTCACACCTCACACATTTAAAGAAGGGAGGGAGGGAGGGTGGGGAAGAAAACAATGCCAAGAGCGAACAAAAATGTAATATGTGAGGGGAAGGGGGAGGGAAGAACACCCTTCTACTTGTGACCCTGAAGACAGTCCCAGAAACAAGAGCAACAGTCAGTTTGTTGCCTGGCTGAAGATAATAAGTCAGATCACAGGGCTCTCAGTTACACAGCCCGATGTTTGGTTCACCCACTTCTCTCCAGCACCTACAAGGCATAGTGATGATTTCTCCTGGAGAGGGTGGGCAAAATGTTCTTCATCACCCCTTCTATTCCAGGGAAATCCTTCTTCCAGCACACTTTGCACACACACTCACCCTTCATCATGACTCCTCATGAGGATCAAAGAGAGCCCCTCCCCCATCTTAAGGATAATGTTATCTTGCATTTTAGGAGGTGCTCCAGCAAATACCTGAGCCCTGAACTATTTTGGGCATTATAAACCATTACCGCCACCTTGAACAGGGCCTGGTAGCACACATTCAGCCAGTACACTGCCTTTAGGATCAGTTTTATATGGTGCCATCCAGATGCCCAAATAAATATCTGGGCAGCCACATTCTGCACTAGCTGCAGCTTCTGGACCATTTTACAGGGCAACTCTACATAAAACACATTACAATAATCGCAAAATTACCAGATCATGAGTTACTGATTCCAGGGTGTCTCAGTCCAGGGCAGCTGTTGCTTGTGAATCAGTCAGAACTGGAAATACATACTTCTTCCATTGAGATTACCTGAAGCTTGGAGTACCCCAAAACTACATATAAGGTCCTTCAGGGGGAGTGCTACCCTATCCAGAACAGGCCATCTCCACAATTCCTGAACACAATAATTGCCTCTCCACAGTAACTCCATCTTACTGGGATTCAGTTATAGTTTATTGGCCCTCATCCAGCCTGTTACTACTACCGCCAGGCACTGGCCCAGCACATATACAGGATCTCCTGATTTCAATGTAATGGACAGATAGAGCTGGAGCCCTGTTGGTGGTACTGGGTGCTACCTTGTGGGCACTGACCTGCAACAGGGCGTTCTCAGTGGCAGTGCCACTTTAAAGAATACCTTTGGTGGGGTGTGCATTCCTCTCTTGTTAACATTCAGGAGGAATTTTAAAATATTGCTGTTTTCCCCAGGTAGCATGCCATCACGTGGGTTATACTGCCATCTAGCATCCGAAGGCTAGAATGCACTGAAGTCAAGACCTAAGGCGGCCAAGCCCCTCCCACTCCAGTTCATTCTTGCCTTTGTCTGAGGCTGATTGTATCTCCAGAGTGTGAGGAATTAGTTTAGTGTGTTTGTTTGTGTGAACGTGTGTGTGTGTGAGGGAGTGTTTGGGAATTGGGGGTCCCCCTGTTCCCCTCTGTTTTCCCCTTTCTTCAATGATTTCCCTCTTCAATCCGCTGGTGGTGGTGTCTTCCCCCACCTTTAGCCCCTTGTTCTTTTCCCTTCTGCTAGCAGAGGCTGCTTTACGTGGCGCTGCGGCTTCTGTTTTTCCTTGGCCTTCAGGAGCCGCGCCGCTACCTCCTAGGCTCATTAAAGAGCCTTTTTTCATATATTGTTCCCAACGGCTCTGCCGCCGTAAGCGGCGCCTGCTTCCTTCCCTGCTTGTGGGGATCGGAGCTCCTGGTTGCTCCGGAGAAAATTGCTGCAGCTCACGTCTTTGCAGCTCATGGCTCCTCCTTCCTGGTTTGGCCGCCCGAAGAGGCACCAACTCTTCCTCCCTCCTGCGGGACTCAGAGCGGCTGGCCCCTTCAGAGCCGTTTTTTAGCTGCCGCTCGCATCAACACTCTCTGGTCTTCACCTGGCCTTCCCTCAGGCGATAAGGGGCTGTTCTAGATGCAGCCTGCTCTAGCTGCTATGTTTTTTTGCAGCCGCCATTAGTCCTTTTTTCCCGCCATTTGTTCCCCATTCGCCATTTTTCGTGTCCCCCCCCGCTTCTGAGAGCTTTCCCTTTGTTTGCTTTCCTTTTTCCCTACTCTGCCCTCTCCTTGGCTGTGTGAGGGCTAGTTCATTTATTCCTTTTATATTTTTTATATATTTCAATGCTACATGGCACTGTAGAAGCTGGATAGCCTGAACTATAGCTCTTAAAGCGATACTGCACCTTCCCCATTGTGTGCGTGTATCTCGCTGCACTGCTGCCATACTGAACCAAATCTATTTCTTTTGGTGCCCTAGCCTGGACACTGCACAGTAGCTGTACCGCACCTTGCCCATGGTGTGCGTATATCTAGCTTTTGTGGGCCATACTGCATCAAAACATACCATTGGTGCCCTGACTTCGACAGTGCACAGTAGCAGTCTTGCACCTTCCCCATTGTGTGCGTGTACCTAGCCTGTGTCAGCCATACTGCATCAAAACCTACCTTTGGTGCCCTGACTTGGACAGTGCACAGTAGGGTCTCGCACCTTCTCCACTGTGTGCGTGTACCCAGCTATTTTTGGTGCCATAGCAAATCAAGCCTATTTTCTCTTGGCACCCCAGCCTGCATAGCTCATCTTTTTCCTCATCGTCAGGAGTGATAGCGCACCTTCCCCATTGTGTGTGTGTACCTAGATCCTAACATGGCAGATCAGCGACCAGAGGCAGCGCAGACCTCAGGAGCAAATCAACAGCTCAAGGCCCCAGCACAACACAAAACAATAACACACAAGCATTCCAAAGCTGTCGCCAAAACTAAGCATCTGTCTACCCACAGCGCTTCCAAGAGAGCCCAATATGTCTCAGCCCTGGCCTTAGAGGGGCCTGCTCAGAAAGCATTAACTACTCTTTTTCAATCTCCTACCAGGTCATCAGAGGACGAGTTTGAAGGCTTTCCCAGCCAAACATCCATGCCCTGCCCCTCTCATTCGATGTCAGCAGCATCTTGCCACTCTGATATTCCTCTGGCTTCCTTGCATCAACCTCTGCAGCCACATCTGCCTCCACATGAGCACACTGTACCCTCTGATCCCCCTACAGGATTATAGCTGACTCCTGAATTTCTGTTCCAGCTGCGAGATGTACTAGGGTTCCTCTCCCAAGCACAGCCTCCGTCTCAGGCAAACCTATCGCCTCAGCAAGCAGCTCCATGGCAGTCCAGTTCTACAGGGCAACATGTCTGTCATGATGAGGTTCCACCCTCTTCGCCAAATCGATATTCCCAGAGGCAGAATTGGCAGTGAACCCTCAGGGATGGATGACTATTCGTCCTTTATGCAGGCAGATCTTGACAAATGGAGTGGAGACTCTGATCTGGAAGAGGACTACTACTATTATCTCTTTGACTTGGCTGATTACCTTCCTCTCTGCCGTAGAGTGATGGACACCCTCGGAATCCAACCTTTACAACCGCAACCTACCGCTCCTCCTGTGAAAGGTGCCAGGGTTCTCAAGTCTCCCAGGTCAGCGGATCACTCTATTCCTGTGCCAGATCCCATCAACAAGCTGGCCAAGGAGGAATGGATCCACCTGCTGCACCCACGTCACTTCTTGCTGTTAGCCAACGGACTCTACTTTGGCCCCGGAATTCATGTCTTTCCTGAATGTCCCTAGTGTGGACCAACCAATTTTGAACTTGGTATCTAGGTGTCTCCTTCCAAAAGAAGGAGATTCACAGTTCAAAGACCCCTCTGAACGGTGGCTGGACTTTGCCCTACGTAAGAACCACGAGGCCTCCGCTTATTCCATCTGGGCCTCTACTGCCACCTCTATCTTCTCAAGAGCCTCTATGATGTGGCTGGATGACCTTTTGGACGATCCCAATCTGGATCCAGTCAAACTGCAAAAGGGTCTAGTTAAGTTACACAAAGTGGCTGCATTCGTGGTGGACGCCACTCTGGACACAACCCACCAAGGAGCATGGGCCTTGGCTGCAGAAATAGTGGCTTGACAAACTCTCTGGCTCTGACACTGGGATGCTGATGCCACAGTCAGAGCCAGCTTGTCTATGGCTTCATACCTGGGGTCCTTGCTGTTCAGAGAGGATGCCCTTAATGCGGTCTTGATTGACCCTAAGGACAACCAGAAACCAGCGTTGGCCACAGCCAAGAGAGATGAATGCAGACCGTTTTGACGGTTTGCTCCATATTGCTCTTTCCAGCCCTTTCGGGGGGCACAGCCTGGGGGGCGAGGCCGCGATTCTCAAATTGCCAATTTCTGCTCCTCCAGGGCACCGTGGTCCAGACAGTGCTTCCAGGGCAGACCCCAGTACCAGGAACAACAAGGTCCATCTTCTTCATACGGCAGAGGAGCTCGTCAGCGCAGACAGTTCTGATGCCATCCCTATTGGGGGCAGGTGAGGAATTTTCTCCCATGGATACAACATAGAGTTTTGGTTGACCCCCCCCGGACAGATTTTGCCCCTCTCCCGTATCCAGATCACGGAGGAGAGTCATGCAGGATGCCATACGTCATCTACTCGACATAGCCACAATAGAACCAGTACCAACAGCAGAAAGGTCAGAGGGCATCTACTCTGTTCTGTTTGCGGTTCCCAAGCGAGATCTCTCGTGGAGGGCGGTCTTAGACCTCAAGCTCGTCAACCGCTTTGTCAAGTACTGCTGTTTCAAAATGGAATCCCTGGCGTCAATTGTGGAAGTGCTGCAACAAGGGGACTTTCTGGCATCCATCAACCTGAAAGACGCTTACCTCCACATCCCGATATGTCCTGCCCACAGACAATTCCTGAGATTTTTGTTAGACGAGCACCATTTTCAATACCGGGCCATGCCGTTCAGCCTTGTGTCGGCCCCAAGGGTATTTACCAAGGTGATGGTCACCCAGGTGGCTTTCCTCCATCTACAGGGAGTCCATATCTACTGTCATGGCCCCGTCAGAGGACTCCTCCGATGAGGACGACTCGGGAGTAACAGCAGCAGACCCAGGAGCAGCAGACCCAGAAGGAGACATGGAGGAGACTCCTGAGAATCCAGCTCCTTCTCCCCCTCAGCTGCAGAGCACCCCAGATACAGTAGAGGCCCTGCAGCCAGGCGCAGACAGTGAACAGGATACTCCCCCCTCACCTGCAGAACATAGACAGCAGAAGGTCAGGCAGAAGAGAGGCAGGCCTGGCCCCTTAAGGCCCAAACGCTGAGGGCTCACACCTGCTGTCAAACCTGCTCCTTATAAGGCACACATTGGCCTCAGCTTGTTGCTGACTGCAACGTCAGGCGTGGCTTCGTGTATTCCTAGTTTCCTTGCAACCTCTTTTGGACTGACCCCTCGGCACTTGATCCCGGACCTCTACTGACCTCGCTTCTGGACTTCTGACTCGGCAAGTACACTTCGGACAGGCCTGGCCCTTATCAGGTTCCCTCCTCCTAGACCTGGCAGATTTACGGCCAGACTGCCGGCTAAGGACTTTGCTTCCCTGCCAACAACCCAGGAATTTCCAGCCCCCACCGGCACTGCTGACGCAGTGTAGAGCTGACATCTACCTCTATTTGGATGACTGTGATGCCCCTGTATTTATAATGCTGTAAATATGGTAAGTGTGGGTTTATTAGAATATATATGGTAAGTAGACTGAGTGAGGGGGGGGAATACATGGGTTGGAATGCTGGAGAATGTTGTATTATGATTGGCTGAGCGTTTGAGTGTCTGAAGGTATAAATGAGAGGATGACAGCTGAGAGAGAGTTTGGTTGGTGGGAGTTCTGAGGGAGGTTGGAGTTGATTTTGTGGGTTGGATTGGATTAGGCTGGTAGTGAGGCAGGTTATTGACGACTAGAGACATAAAGAGTAATGCAACTTATGAAACCACACGCTTGTTAAACTATACCTTTAAGTAATCTTGTTATTCTTGTGTATATAAATAAATATTTCTTGGTTTACCTAACACCTGATCCTTGGCTGGGTTTACACAGACCAGAAGGGTGGGCAGGGTGTAACACCATCAGATATCCAGATCAACCCAGGGCTGTATGCTTTATAGGCACAAAGATACAGGGGGGTTGTGGTCTGCAAGTGCACCCAGACACAAAGTATCAATAGGCCTGGAGGAGACTAAGGCACAGTCTCAAGGCAATATTGAATTACTGGGAGTGACTGGTGGTGCTGCCTAGCAGTGGGATCTTGAGAGATCATTGCTAGAGCCTATGAGAGAACAATTTAAAAACCAGGACCCTGAGGTGGGACCATGACAAGGCGGTAGCCACAGGCGGGATCCTAGCAGGTGGTGGCCTGAGGTGGGATCCTGACATGAAGGGTCCTGACAATGACCTTCTACTTCGGGCGCATTCCAAGGACCAGCCCAAAAGACAGATTCACCACACTCTCCAGGTTCTAAGGTCTCATGGCTGGCTAGTCAATATCGAAAAGAGTCACCTAGAGCCAACTCAGCGGCTACAGCATCTGGGAGCAATCCTGGATACTACGCAGGACATGGTCTTCCTGTCTCCAGAGCATATTTCCACTATCCAAGACATGGCAACCCTGCTGACGCAACGCTCAACGGCGGACGACATGTTCCTGGCAAAAGTTCTTGGGATGCTTGTCTCCACCATTCACATCATCCCATGAGCCCGACTTCACATTCGACCACTCCAGTGGGCCCTATTGCCCATTCAGGCAGACATTGCCAATTCCAACCATCGCATGATCCACCTGGAGCCATCGCTACGTGCGTCATTCCACTGGTGGGCAATGATGACACACCTCAGCAGGGGTACTTAATTTCAGGAGTTGGACAGAGCCATAATAACCACAGAGGCCAGCAGGGTCCTGAATGTGATAGCCAACTGGCTCAGAAGGCAGCATATGAGTCCGGGAGAATGGAAACTTCATCCAGCAGTGTTCGACCTCCTCCAGCACCAGTTCGGCACCCCCTCAGTGGACCTCTTCACCTTGAGCCACATTCGCCAGCTCCCCCGCTACTTCTCGAGGTACCTGGAATCAACTGCAGAAGCAGTGGACACGCTGACGGCACCCTGGCCAGACGGTCTCCTGTATGCTTTCCCCCCAATATCTCTCCTGGGCAGGACATTGAGGAAACTGTGGCACGAGAGAGCTCATCTACTCTTGATAGCTCCTTACTGGCCTCCCTGACCGTGGTTTTCGGACCTCCTCTCTCTGTCAGTAAGAGACCTCTGAAGACTGCCTGTCAGATCGGATCTGCTCTCACAGGGTCCAATCTGGCACCCGGATCCAGACTGGCTGAGTCTGATGGCCTGGTGTTTGAATGGAGGCAGCTGAGTAGCACAGGACTGCCTCAGGGGGTCGTTGACACAATCCTAGCATCTAGGAGACTGTCAACAAATCATATTTACTAGGGTACTTGGCTTGCCTTTTCCAGCTGGTGCACCTCCCAGGGCTTTCTGCCCTCACAGGTCACTGTACCACAGGTTCTGCAGTTCCTCTATAGGGGGCTGAAAATGGGACTGAAAGTGAACACCTTGCGTCGTCATGCCTCCACTATCTCCTCAATCCTGTCTGTCGCCTCATCTGCCATTCCTGTGAGCTCTCACCCGCTCATCAAACTCTTTCTGAAAGGGGCTGCCCGCCTTTCTCCGGCTGTGCATCACCACTTCCCTTCCTGGAGTCTACTGAAGGTCCTATGAGCCCTGCAACGCCCTCCATTTGAACCCCTTGCTTCAGTGCCTCTCAGACTGTTGTCCTTCAAGGTCTTGTTCCTGGTGGCAATAACATCGGTGAGAAGAGTCTCAGAGCTGGAAGCCTTGTCTTTGGCCTGCCATCTCTGCATCTTCCATAAGGACTCAGTTGTGTTGCGGCCAGACCCATCCTTCCTCCCCAAGGTCAACTCAGTGTTCCACTGTAACCAGGACATTGTTCTTCCATTCTTCTGCCCAAAGCCTGTCCATCCACTAGAGAAGGCCTGGCACTCGCTGGATGTTCGGAGAACTCTCAAGATCTACCTATCTCACACCCAGGATATCAGACTGACCAAGTCATTATTTGTATCCTTTCACCGTAGGACCCTGAGAAACAGGGTTTCTAAATCCACTTTGTCCTGTTGGTTGCAAGCTTCTATTACTCTAGCGTATGAGTCACTTAACCTTCCAGTGCTGGCTAACATAATGGCCCATTCCACTAGGTCAGCCGCTACTATGGCTGCCTTTGCAACCAACACACCTCTTGCAGATATCTGTAGAGCAGCTGTATGGTCTACTCCAGACTCCTTTATTAGGCATTATAAGATAGACCGATATGCCTCCGTTGACACTTCCTTTGGGAGGCGTGTTCTGCAACAGGTTATTTTTCAGGACTAATCTCTGGGTGGTCCCTCCTTATAAGGGCTGCTTTGGTACATCCCACGTGATGGCATGCTACCTGGGGAAAATGGTCCATTGGCCTCACCTGAAGGGTGGTTTTCCCAGGTAGAATGCCATCACGGCCCTCCCTCTTGGAGGATTTTGGGGTGTTTCCCTGCCATATTTTATGCATTTCTATTCCCTGTTAATCGGGGTTCCTTTTTACATTAAGACCCTTTGCTGGTTTAGGATTATATCTGTTGCCCCTATGTGATTAGTTCCTGTATTTTCCTTGCTGGTAGGCCACTTGGCCATTGTATTTCTCAGATATCTCACTTCGGACTCGTCACAAATAAACTGGAGTGGGAGGGGCTTGGCCGTCTTAGGTCTTGACTTCAGTGCATTCTTGCCTTCAGATGCTAGATGGCAGTATTACCCACATGATGGCATTTTACCTGGGAAAACCACCCTTCAGGTGAGGCCAATGGACCGTTCACCCAGGCATTTGATGGCTGAAAGTTACTGTTCTTAGCAACCTTGACATTAATAGTTATGAGCATATGTGACTGTTTTTAAATGTTCTTAATGTTTCTAAATATTTTAGATGTTCTTATTTTTAATAAATATGCTTTAAATATGCTTTTATTTTATTTTATTACCACTTTGCTACCTTAAGCTCCTTTGAGAGGAAGGACAGGAGATAAATTTAATAAATAAATAATCATTATACTTGGTGGTACTGCACTTCAAAATCTCCAGATGACTCCTCTCACCTGTTTTATATAGATATTAAATAACATGGGAGACAGAACCTCCGGGGGGGGGGTCTCCAGAGCACAGGAGGCTGAAAAGGAATCTCCCAACGCTACTCTTTGGTATCCCATAGATAGGTGCAGAATCACAATGATACAGTGCCCCCGAACCACAGAGTCATTCTAGAATCATCAAGGCAGCACTCCTCTTCTCAACAGAGTGGCTCAAGCCTGATTGGGAGTTATGGAGGTCTAACTTCCTAATCCCAGATGGTGTGTGGATGGCTTCAAAGTTCCCCAATCCCAATGAATTACTACAATCTCTAATTCAAATTTACTTACACTTTGTTTCCCCCCTTTTTTTTCATTCTACAAAGTAGGTAAAGGTAGGGTTACCAACCATACTCTTTTAAGAGTACATGTACTCTTTTTGAGATGGTGCAACAGCATATTCTTACTTTTCACTTATCAAAGCCAAATGTACTCTTTTTGAAATGACAAAATGATGGTAACCCTAGGTAAAGGCCACTAAAGCCACTAAACAGGTTGCATGAGCTAGTGAAATGTGGATTATTGAAGTAGAAGATCTAATCAAGAGAATTATTTAGATGAATCTAACAATTAGACTTCACAGTGATCCAGATCTTGCCAGACAATAGGATGCATGGAAGGTCACAGATTTTGGCTTGGATTTCAGTGTTGCCAATTCAAAAAAAGAGGGCATTTAAGTATCTGGCCTCCTGGCCTCATGAGTCTTCATTTGTCAAATTTTTGGCAGTGTTCCCTGACTCATTCTGTTTCTTTTTTTACTGGCTCTTAGTTTTCATTGCTTACCACTTCATCATTTGCCATAATTATTACACTGAGGGACATAAACAAATTCAATAAAATTTCTTCTCCTTTGCTTTAGTTTTACTTACAGAAAATACAAGCCTTGGCCAAGGAGGCCCACTTAAAATGCCCATACATAATGTGAACAGCTGCCTTTAACACCCGCATTTTTATTAACATTTGAAGCTGCAAGGTTTTACTGCCATAATCCCCTTTAATTTGCAGGATAGCTGGCTTCATGGTAGCCAGGAAGAGGTGTGGAAACCTTCAAGAGGAGGAGGAGGAAGTGTTGCGTAGCTGCTAGGAAACCATCCAAATGTGCCTTATCATTTCCAGATCAAATTGAAATTGACAGGGGATGCTTGGCTAGTTGCCTAGCAACTACCTTGTGATGCTCTCCACTTCCTCACTCTCTTTCTAGAATGCAGTGAATTAGAGTATGGAGCCAGCTGCCTGTAAGAATACAGCAACAACTATAGCTGAGGAGATGTTAACCAGTAATTTGCATAAGTAGCTGCTTCGCACAGCCAGAATTACTGGTCAAGAAGCCCTTGTACAAGGGTTGCAATGTACTCCAGTGATGAAATAAGAAAAGAAACCTGCACCTAACCAAGGACAATTATTTAGCAACTTTAGCCTATGATATTTAGTGCCTCATCTTGACAGTCCTTCAGCTAACAGTAAAAATAATTCTGCATAAGTTTTAATGTAACCAAGTTAAGATTCTCTCACCTTTTTATTAATGGGATGTATATAAAATCTCTATAATTAATCAAATGTTTATACTGCAAAATTCCATTGAAGATGTAATATACATTATTATTTAGGACATGGGCAGGGAACCTGCAGCCTGTGAGATGGAGGAAGCTCACAGGGCCTCCTAATCTGGCATGTATTTTCATCTCTTTGGACATAATAAACAGCAATTAGGCTTTTTTTAAAAAAAGTTTCTATTGCAATGCAGGAGGTGTTTTTTTAAAAGAAATTACAATCATGATTTATATTTGTCTCTAGCAAATAATTAACCTGTTGTATCCTTTATAAAGAGCATATGCATTTTGGTAACATAGTCATAGCGATCTTGTATTTTATGTCTTTGTTCAAAGAGAATTGTTCTTCTGTATTTGCTTCTAGACAGTCCAATGATCTCTCAATACTACTCTCTCATTTCATTTCACAGTTGTTATATTGGGGAGGATTGGCCCAAAGCCTGAAAATCCTACTTTTAAAAATTGCCATTCAAGCTTCACCTTCCTGAGTTTTCTGCAGTCTCCTTGTAATGATGAGAATACATGGTTGATGTAGACTTGATTGAGAAATGATGATGGAAGGAAAATGATTCAACTGTAACATCTGTGGGTGAGTGATCTCGACAGCCAGTGCTAATAATATTAAATATTGAAACAATTTATTGCTTTTAAGTTCAGTATAAATTAAAAAACAGTATACAAGTTAATACAGAGGAACTATTACCACTTTATTTATGCTCCACTTCTTATTTTAAATTATTTTACACTAAATGCAATCTCATAAATAGCAAAATAATATCCATCAAGCCTTGGATGCAACATTTTTTTCCATTTGAAGTGTGCAAAACAGATGCCTTTTAAAATGTATGGCACACTGATAATGTGATAATGCCATTTAAAGTAACATCTAGGAATTCTCTTTTCTAAATAAACTAGAAATAATGTGTGCATAAGAAGAGGAAACATGACAGGCCTCAAGATGCAGACAACGCATGTAGTAACAGTCATCATCATCATCATCAGTCAGGGGTGAAATATTTGTAGTTCACACTTCCTCCAAGGATGCATGGGTTTAGTCCATCACAACAATCCTGTGAGGTAGATTAAGTTTAGAAATAGTCATTCAGCAGACTTCATAAGTAGTTTGGAGCAAGGATTTGGGCCAAGCTCTCTCCAGTTCAAGTCTGGTATTCTAAATACTATCCCAGTAATAGGCTTTAGACATCACAGTCTTAATTTTCAGCATGGAAATCTGCAGAAATCCTTGGGATATCCTTCTTGCTTCTTCCCTGACAGGAACACCCACCTGGCTTGTGGATGCAAAAAAAATTGTCCTTTTCTGTTGGCTTGTATAAAAGGAGTCAGCAGGAACAAACTAGTAGGAAAACTAGGAATTAATCTGAGTGATCAGTGAAAAGAACTGTGATCCTGGTCCCCTCCCCAAGCTGTGGAGGCAGGATCACTTTTTGCACCCGGCCCAGATTTGATGGGGCATGTCCCCTGGTGTTGGGTGCAGATGTTTAGTCTGCTGGGGGGGTCGTGCACAAAGCCGCCTGATTGGCTGGCTTTTGCGCCTTTCCCTTTCTCCCGGTCATTGCGGGGTTTGGCGGCACCAACCCACCCACCTATGGGTTTTTAGTGTGGACTTTGCTGGTCGCCACTAAGAGAGTGCACAGGAATTTTTCCATCCAGATATTCTTTTGACAGGAAGGTAGTTTTGTCTGTGTCACACTGTGGGACAATGACGGGTTGGAGTGATTTTAAAAAGATTTAGCAGGGTCAGTGTGGGGTTAGGGAAAAAGGAGGTAAGTGAGAAAAATTTGGTGAGAACATTGAGGCACCTTCTAGAAGGTGAAGGAAGCGTTCCTCAGTCCTATCCATCTAACCCTCAATGCCAGATCCTTGAAGACTGCCCAGATCACAAACTCAATGCCTCAAGACTGGAGTCGAAGGTTAGATGGCATGATTCCCTAGGCATACTTAATGTGCCAGCAATGAAAGATTAGGAGTAGCTAGTTCACTAGTCTGCGGCCTAGAGCCAAGGTTACTTGCTCAAAAATCTGAGCTGCTGGAATTCATAGCACTCAGATTTATAGGAGCCTGCACTGATCTTTTAAAATTATCTAGGCTCCCTCTGAAGATCTCAGTTTGGATGATTGGCTTAATTCGGTTTTCTGTTTCTATTCGGCTTATTCCTTAAGAGGTCATTTGCTTTAATTGATTTAATTTGGTTCAATTGGTTTAATTGACATTAATAAAATGTAACGTGTTCTTAAGCCAACATTTTTTGTTGCCTCATCATTTTGAGTGGGTCCTCATCATTTTGCCTCATCATTTTGGGTGGATCCAGGTGCAAACATAAAATCCAGTGCCTAGCTATGTTGGTACTATGTACTTCATTTTCATGCCAGGACAGATAATACTACTAAAATTACAAAGTATCTTCCTTTTAGAAAATGTCTTCCTCTGTGATGTCTCTCATAGTCAGAATGACAAGGGCATACTTTATGATACTTCAGAGTGAAAAGATCAAATCCAATTCACTTTAAAGTATTTCTTCCAGTTGAGCTGATTGATGGATTTTAAAGAGTCCACATCTTTTAAGGGTATAGAAATTTAGTCACTGATCTAATAAAAACAATATATTTACTCCTTAGCACTGTCCAGATATTGTATGGATTCATGTGAGGGGAACAGGAGTGACATCATTACAAAATTAATGTAGCAGCACCTATCTTTTGGGACTCCTGACCATTATATATCATATAAGTGCAGTCTTTATTCTCTTTTGGGTGCCTATTAATGGTCTTCTCTTCCAACAGGCATGTTTAAGTGAAGATTTTTACCCTGGTCTTTAGCTATTTATTTATATATGCTTTATTGTAGAAATTGTTCGTCTTATTAAATCTCTTCAGGATGTTTCATGAGAAGACATTCATGGATGAAATAAATATACAAGTCAAAAAGTCTGAAACAGCCCTCACACATGCAAATCTATGTGGGGATGGCTATTTCCACACAGTAAGGAACCTGAAAAGCCAAGGTTCCTAATCACATCAAAAGAACCATCCACATGTACAGCTGTACACAAGGAGCTCTCTCAGACTATTATACTTTATAACAGGGGTAGAGGTTGGGCATAGGTAAGCCTGCTCTCCCTCTCCTTGCATTTATATAAGATGTCTGGACTTGTTGAACAGCGACATATATTGTCTTCCATTTATGGCACAGACCACTTAACCTCTTTCTTTAAAGAGGATAACTTTTTGTATTGAATTGAATACCACTAGCATTGAATATTTTGTTTTATAAAATTAGGTGGCAGGGCAAGATGAAATGCAGTGGACAAACTGTCAAATGGCATTACTGCTTTGGATGGTGTTTGTACACTGTCTAATTAATTAATGCATGTTGTCTGCCACACACTCACATATACAGATAAACTTCCTATAGCCAATACTGTAATTTACATATTTACTGTAGATGTAAATTAGAGCATACATTATAGGAAGCTTATATGTGTACACACTACATAATTGAAATTGCTGCTGTTTACTCATTCCTCTCAGGTCCGGAACAGAAATCCATCCAGTGAATATAACTGATATTTGCTCTTGTTGTTTTCAGACTGCAAATGACCTGTAATTGATTGTCCCACATTTGTATAACATTTCCCTAACATTGATATGAATTTAATTTAATTTAATTTATATTCTGCCCTTCCTCCTAGAAGGAGTCCAGAATGGCATAGGAACTTAGGAAGCTGCCTTATACTGAGTCAGAACATTGGTCCATCTACCTCAGTATTATCTACACTAATTGGTAGCACTATGATTTCAGGGAGGAAGTCTCTCCCAGCCCTAGCTGGAGATGCCAGGCAGGGCTGGCATCAAAGGGCGGCCAGGTCAGGCCTTCACTGAGGGCCTCTGCAGCCCAGAGGGACCCATGAAGGGCCCCTCATTAGGGTGGAAGAGTAGCACTCTCCTTCTGTGATCTGCAGCAGGGTCCCTGCCGCAGATCGCAGTGAGGGAGCTTCCAGGCCACCCGCTGGTTCTCTTGCTCTACCTACCTCTCTCCTGTCTTTGCTGCTGCGCACGCTGCACACGCAGGGCTGCCATCAGCCAAGATGGTGGTGGAGGCTTCTTTAAGGGGATGATGCCCCTACCGCCATCTTGGTTGATGGCAGGCGTGTGCAGGCATTTAGCTTACCATGCATGCGTGCCATCAACCAAGATGGCAGCGGGGGCATCAGCCCCTTAGAGAAGCCTCTGCCGCCATCTTGGTTGATGGCAGCCCTGAGTGCACAGCACACACAGCAGCAAAGACAGGAGAGAGGTAGTGTAACAGGCAGGAGACCTTCTGCATGCAAACCAGATGCTCAGCAACTGAACTATGGCCCTTTCCTTAGCAGTGAAATGAATGGTGTGGAATATATTACATAAAATTCCACCACAGTGGACAGTGGGACACCCAACAGTTTTTGTTGGAAGCTGAACTGCAGAGGAACTGAGATAGTGCTAAGAGCAATGAACGTGGGTTGAAATGGAAAACAATGCCTTCTTTTCTATCTAACCACAATTCAAATTGGTTCAAAATGCAGCAGCCAGATTAATGAGGTCACATAACCTTGTTTTAAAACAGCTGCATTGGTTGTCAGTTTCCAGGCTCAATTAAAGGTGATCATGTTTGTGTTTAAGGCCCTGAAGAATTCCAAATATTCCACTTCCTTCCCAGAGCTTGGAAAAGTTACCTTTTTGAACTACAACTCGCATCAGCCCAATCCAATGGCCATGCTGGCTGGGGCTGATGGGAGTTGTGGTTTAAAAAAGTAACATTTCCAAGCTCTGTTCCTTCCCCACAGACCCTTCTGGGTGTTGACATCAGCAGAAGGGGCACTCTTGGTAGTTCCACTGTCCTCAGAAGTTTGGGGGCTGGCCCAGGAGAAGGCATTGATCCTAAGTTGTGGAATTCCCTCCCCACAGAGGTGCATCTGGCATCTTCACTGTACAGCTTTCATCATAAGCTGAAGATACACCTCTTCACCCTAGCTGTTTTTGTGAATGTAATTTGTTTTAAACTGTTTTTAAAATTATGCATTTTATATTGTTGTGATCTTCCCTGGGACCTACTGGTGAAAGGCAGATAATGAATTTAGCAATAATAATAATAATGAATTATTATTCTAGTGTTCTTCCCATATTAAGTAAACAACTGGTGGCTCACATCTCTCCAGAGCTGGGATAGGCATGTAAGGGGTTGGCCACTGATCCTGTGCAACATGAATGATGTGGTACTATTTTCAGTTGGGAGATATTTTACAGAAAGGTAGATGACTTTGTTTTCAGTATTAGGAAATCTTAGATCGTATTAGTAAAGGATCCTCATCTGACTGGGAGAGGTTTTCTAAATATTTCATCAGTTGATTTACCAGGCTGAGTAGCAGTAGTTGTTTCTTTTTCTTTTTTAGAAATATGGTTTATTACCGGCCTTATGCCTGTATTTGTTATGTTGTGTTTGCTTTGCATGCAGAAGGTCCCAGGTTCAATCCCCAGTACTTCCAGGTAGGACTGGGAATCTCCTTTATCTGAAACCTCTGAGAATTGCTGCCAGTTAGGGGAGACAGTACTGAGCTAGATGGACCAATGGTCTGATTCTATATAAGGCAGCTTCCTGTGTTCCTAATAGTGTAATTTTAAATATTGTTAGTTGTATTAGACAGATAAGGTATAACTCGTTATATAAATAAATCTACTAAATTTGTATCATTTTCTCTCCCTAATACTTTATATAATTTTTAAAAATTAATCTTAACTCAGATCTATGGCAGTCTCTTTTTTATGACAGCTTTTTTTAATAGGATAAAAATCTAATTCTAAGATAATTTATTTTTCCCAGGAAAACACAGTACCACTGCTAGGAGTCTAGCCTCTTGGTTTAGACTCCTGATGGCATTGCTCTTAGCTTCTTCAACACTCTCAAACCCCCTCACTATGTTAAGGTGTGCATCCTAGAGGGGGGCAGATGTACAGCTGAGCCAATAAAATTAATTTATTAAGGCAACACTCTCCAAGCTGCTCTGGATAAGCTTCTCATGGCTTTTTATTCTTAACTGTAGCTTTATGGCATCAGATCATGTCTGTACAAATTCAGTATGATCTGAAACACAAGCCATTGAGACTATAATGATGTTGTTTTGCAACTACAAATGCAGAAGACACAATTTACACAACATTTTGAAAAACATTTTTTAGAATACATAGTGGCTTGGGATATTCAGTGAAAAAAAATTAAGCCATCTCAAAAGAAAGTTACAAAATTTAAAAATATAAATCACATCACTTTAGGGATCATCTCTCACAAACTCTCCACTGGGCATCTAGTTTATTTATTTATTTATTTATTTATTTAATTAATTGTATTTGTATACCACCCCACATCCAAAGCTCTCTGGGCGGTTTACAACTTTCTGCAGCAAGACAAGCCCATTCAGCCAACAAACCTCTCCCCAAGGATCAAGATACGAAACAAACAGGGTTTATAGAGCACATAGTTTGAGATAAGCGGTGTAATTACACACTATGGAGAAATACCAAGAACATCATGGAATACCATCGTCACCAACAAGTGAAATGGGGGAAATTCCTTCCCAACCCCAAATGTTAGTACAACTATGAAAAATTCATATAATTTCATTGTTTATTTAAAAGAACAGCATCCTTATCTCAAGATTTTATATACTACTGATGTTATCGTAACGCTCTTTAGGAATTGATGAAATACACCAGTTTGTTCCATAAATTTTATAACACATTCTTCAAGATTTTGGATAGGAAAAAAATAGAAACAAGTAGGAAACCAATATAGGAAGGTATTTTTCCATTATCAGAAATATGATAGGAATGGTGCCTACGTATTCTATGGAAAGTGTCTGGAATGACTGTGAAGAAACAACTGAAAATATGAGGTCAAAATTTTATAAAAAACCATTTTTTTCTTTTGCTCCTATCACAGGTCTTGCCAAATTATAAACCCTGGAAAAAGAGTGTGCAAATAATGCACTGTATGCAAATGTATCTATTCTACATAATGTATTCCAAGCCTAGCATGTTTATTCCTTTTATCCAGAATGTTGGTGACAGAAATACAAAACGTATGTCAACCTGAGCATTACCAATGATTTTGGGATGTTCTGAAAACACTTTCACCTGCTGTTCTTGCCTTATCTGTCTTATATACAAAATAATTGATGTTGCTATGACTACCTTCTTATATAAAAGGCTTTAAGGCTGATGGATGAATATAATTTGAATACCTTTGTGAATAAGAGTGTTTGGGAATATTGTATTTGGGAAATTTGAAGGGGAATTGTATTGTGGTTTTGTCCAGTGCCTTTAGCAGGAGTGTGACAAACAGAAAAATATTATAGGCCAAATAAAGTAAGAGAGGTATTGCATCTTTTAACTTCACATGAGCTTCATGGTAGGGGCATAATCACAGTAGTCATGGAGGGTGAATGCCACATTCCCTCCCCAGCAATACCCCTCTTACCAAGCCACACCCTCTCCCCAGTTCTGCTGTGCATCCTGCTTGAGTGTTTTTGCTTGGCTGTAATGAGCCATTAGACTTAAAACATCTATTGTTTGCCTGGATGGAAAATGGAGAGGGGTATATGAATGTGTGTAGTAGGTAACATTTATATTCATTGCTCTTCCCACTTCTGCCTCTGGCCCTGCACACTATTGGCATGCAGGAGGGAATGTGGCCCATGGGCTGGAAAGGTTTCCTCGCCCCTGGCACAGGGCAAATGAAGGAAGCTTCCCTTTAAATATAACTATGGACATGAAAGTAGTTCCACCCTAGATTCACTAGTGTGAGACCTCTGGATAGTGTAAATACCCTTTCTCCACTTGGTTCCAATTTAATCAATGCCTCAATGTACACCTATTGAATTGGTATTGAAAGCCCTGAACAGGAAAGGCACTATACACCAAGTACTATACCAGACTTCTTCCAGATGTTGCTGAACTATAGCTTCTATCACCCTGACCATTGTCCATGCTGGCTGGGGCTGATGGGGAGTTGTAGTTCCAAACATCTGAATGGGATCAAGTTGGGGAACACTGTATTATACACACACACACTACCCCTCTGATTAATCAAGCCAAGGACAATTCCCTTTCTTTTGTTTTTATCTGGAACTCACCCTCAAAGGACCATCTTCCTTTTTCGCAAGCCTTTAGGCATCAGAATCTAGCATGCCACCACTCTCGGGAGTTTCACTCTTCACCCTGGGAACTCCTAGATTTATTTTATTTTATTATACATACATACATACATACATACATGCATACATGTAACTGTGATTAACATAACAGAGGTTTTTATTGTTCTACCAAAACATTTTGGCTTCTGCCTTCATCAGCTGCTAACATACAACTACTGTTACCTAGGTGGCAGTTATAGAGCTTTGAGGATGGAATGCTCAGAGAAGCTAAGTAGTGGTGGTACTGTCCTCCAGGTTCAGGCCATGTACTGCCAGTATGTCTAGAGAATATATCCAAAAGTTCACCCTCTCAGTCAGTGCTGCTGGATCTGTTGGCATCTCTATACTGTTACAGAAAAGTCCAACAGACTGTGGCCCTGAGTAGTGAAATGCTTTGCAACTGGTTGCTCCACTATCTTTGTCAAGATTGCTCATTTGTGGTTTCTGAAGCGTGTGCGTAGGTCAGTTGTAGTTTTTCATATATACTGGATATGACATCCTGGTCTTTTGCATTCAATGACATAAATTATATTGCAGGACCTGCAGGTGATGTTCTTTTTGATGTAATATGTTCTGCCTGTCCTAGTGCTTTAGAAAGTAGCTGTCTCCCTGAGGTACACATTTGTGATAGAGTGTTTGGCGTGACAAGGATAAGACCCAGGATTGCTGATAAGTGGCTTCAGTACAGCTCTCACTAACAGTCTGCGCAAATTAGGACGCTGGTGAAATGCTACAACAGGAAGCTTGTTGATGGCTCTAGCAAGATGTTCAGAGTTTGCTAGCAATGGTTAGCTCTCCCTAATTGTTTGGTGATAGTTAGGAGATGCTGCATGGAAATCTACCACAAATGGAATTCGTTGTTCTTTGTTCTTTGACACAGGGCAGGAAAGAGAAACAAGCTCTGGTGCTGGATGAAATTTATTGTGAGCTCGATGCGTTTCGGAACTTGTCCTTCTTCAGTTGCTACAAACATTAAAACAGACTCAAATCAATATAGTGGAGACAACACTGTGGTCTTAGACATAAACAGAATATAATATTTTAGAGGCCACACTCCACATGACTCATTTTACAAACATTTAGAAGACATAATAAAAAATTTAAAATGTTGTCATTGTATTATATCCTTAAACTTTGACATAATACTGACACCTTAAAAAACTGTACTGTGTGACTCAAAAGGGACAGAATCTTGTGTCAGCCGTGGCAAAACAGCTTCAACATAACACTCTCAACCCCTCCCCAGGAAAACGGAAAGGAATGGCCCTGTACTGACCTGTGAAGATCTGTTTTTCTCTTTACTCTGTCAGGCAATGCACATTCTCTGAACAGGCCCACACTAAACACAAACTGAACTCAGATGCTGATAGTATCCATAGGGCATGTGTAAATCAGCTCAGCTGTGCAATCATTGTGCTTGCAGATTATACTGGTCCGGCTGATACTTACAGTGACTGACTGACAAGCACAATGTTACAGAGAGTCAGCCAAGTTTCATAAAGACCCTTGGTTTTGATATTATTTAAACTCAGAGAAATCCAACTCCTCATTTAACCCTAAAGGTACTGTTTTAATGTTTGTAGCTCCTGAAGAAGCACAAGTTCCAAAATGCATCGAGCTCACAATACATTTCATCCAGCACCAGAGCTTGTCTCTCTTTCCTGCCCTTTGTTTGGTGCTGTTCTCTTTTGTTTTTGCCTTTGTTCTTTGACACCTCATTATGATAGAGGAGGTTTTCTCTGGACAGAATGCAGGTTCGGTGGATATCATCCTTGTCATGCCAAACGCTGTATCATCATTGAATGCAAAAGGTCAGGATGTCATATCCGGTACATAGGAAAAATTACAACTGACCTATGCACACATTTCAGAAACCACAAATTGGCAATCTTGACAAAGAAAGTATATATATTATCTGGATATATTCTCTGGACACATTGGCACCACATGGCCTTAACTTGGAGGACAGCAACAGGACTACTTAGCTTCTGCAAACAGTGCATACCTAGCATATTTGACACCCGGAGCGGATTATTTTTTAACACCCCCCTCCTCTATACGACAAAATTATTTTCAGTAATAATCATGAAATGAAATGAATAATAATAATGGCCAGAAAAGAAATCAGACAGTGAAAATTTTCTTTTCTTGAACTTTGTATGCCAGTAAAAAAATAATAAATAATAAATATTACAATACAAAAAAGGAAAAAAGTAATGGATTAATACTTTTTAATTACATTAATGTATTTTTTGAAAAAAGGGGAAAACATATACCTCACATTGGTCTGTCGCAGTAATGAATAATAACATCACAGTTTCTGTTTTCAAGCCTTAACTTCTGCAAATTTGTCAGTGACTTCGTCAAAATTGATATTATTCGCATATTCATGTTCAACAGACAGTATAGCCAGATTAGTCAATCTATGTTCGCTCATAGTTGATCAAAGAACACTTTTTATTAATTTTAATTTCAAAAAATGTCTTTCACATGAAGCAACAAATATACAAATAGGAAAAGTCTTAAACATAAGGATATTTGGTTACCTGAACCAGGGAGGGGGGTGCTATTCAGAAAGAGGAATGTTTTGTGTTCCTCTCACTGACCACCTTGAGACTTTATTTTGAGCATCTCTTCCTGCTTCTTCTGGGACCACACACTCTCCTTTTTTTTCCATGTATGAGGAGGTGCGCTCTCTCTCTGAGCTCTAACTCAGAGAAATGGCTGTGTATATTAGAAGTAAATAAACTTTAGCTTTTCTTCCTCACCTTTACCATTGGCCTTAGCAGACTGATTTCCTGTGACTGCTGTGTTAACTCTGCTGACTTCCAATCAGGGATGTAGTTGTCCAGGGTCGGGGTGGTGGTCTTAGACCCCTTACTTTTTTGGGAGTTCCAGCAGGGCCCTTGTGTCTTCATTATCCTTTGAGCCAATTAGCATGAAAGGGGAGTGTGTTAGCCACTGAGAAGAGTCTTCTAACAAGCTTCCTTTCTGTTGATTAGAGCCAATCAGGGTGAAAGGTGAGTCAGCCTCTGAGAAGACTCTTTTCAGTAGCTAACACTCTCCCCTTTCATGTTTATTGGCTCCTGGGTATGTCTGTTGAGGTGGGAGAAGGCATTAACACAAGGATCACATTCTTAACCCAGCAGCAAAAAAGTGGGAGAGGAGGCATGGTCGTAGCTTTCATGAAGGGACTCTCCACTTCTGAATTTTCCACTGCACTACTGCTTCCAATACTCCTGTCGTTATACAATCAGGTATGGAACACTGTTAAGAGAGGAGTATGGGGAAAACTGTCACTAATTTAAACATTAGGAGTCATGGCTTACTGGGAAAGCCCTCCCTTACCATCACCCATGGGATGGAGTTGTCCCTCAGAGTATAGTTTTACTTCCAATTAAACGTATGCTAGCTCTGTTTGTAAATGGTGTGGCTCTTACTTGTGAGTAAGCTTGAGTGGTCTCCTGCTGTAAGCCACCCATGAATTGGGGCTAAGGGTGTAGCTGGAGCCCTTTTAGTCTGCTTCTGGTGCAGGGATCAGGGCCAGGCAAGCTGAGACTAGGGGTGCTTTCACACTGCACTTTATTCTGTTATTTTGACGATTTATTTCCTATTAATTTGCGCATAAAATTTAAGCTTTCACACGACATAACAGGTAGCTCCGGAATTCTGGTGGAACGTAGTGGAAGTTTAGCACTAATTTCTGCAATAAATGATACCTCAAAAATTCCGATAGCAAGGCCGGGGACACGGAAGATCGCGGGAGTTTTGTGCTAGCTGCCGCTGCTCACGTTACAGCCATCCCAATAATAATAATAATAAATATGATTTGTTGGTCGCCTATCTGTCCAGGTTAGTGGACATCCCAGCATGCAGTGCATTCCCACCCTTACCAACAGCCCTCCCAGCATGCAGTGTGTTCCTGCCCTTACCAACAGCCCTCATCATGCCTACCAGCCGATCCCAGCTGCTCCTGAGAGAGGCGCCTGTGCTGCTGCTGCTTGTGCTCAACCAGAGCCTCTGCTGCTGCGCTGCCGCGCCTCTCAGCTGATCGCGTTTGCGATCGCGCCTCTTTCAACCCCCCCACACACCGAAAGAACAGGCCTCAAACCAGCTCATCCGGTGTCGTGTGAGGCCAAATGGGGGGGGAGAAAAACTGTGCTCTGTGTGAACGACTGTTGCGCAAAATGCCGGTATAACAGGTACTGCAGTGTGAAAGGGATTTTTGAAATATGGAACGAAGCGCTACCTTTTTAATCCGAAAAACTAGCGCTATTAGCCCCATGTGTGAAAGCACCTTAGCTGTGTTTCCCAGCCGCATCAAGGGAAAGTTGTTGGATGGGAATATAAAAGCTTATTGAAGGAACCCGTGCCTGCCTTTCATAGACAGGGAAGGTTGTTGGAATAATTAGCTAGAAGCACCTGCCCTGTGGAAAGAGGTGCTCCCCGCACGTGGTCCCAGCCTGAAGATGTTTGCGCCATGAAGAGGGCTCTGCTGTGCATTTTGGTCCTGCTCTTGGCTCTCAGGGGAGATGCCTCTAGGCAGACAAGGAGGAGAAATTGTGCCGCAACTAGCTGTACAGGTTGGAGCCGCTGTCGATGGGGGCCTTTCAATGAGTGGAGGAATACGATGGCACGGGCACCAGGTTATGCTGAAGGACATGCAGCCTGCCCTGCTGTTGCTCCTTGGGAGAGGCTCCCACAGACAATGCACCCTCTTATTGTCTACACCCAGGGTGAACTGCTCCCACTGCACCACCCTTGGTATGCCACTGTCTGCAGATGAAGCCCCTCTGAGCATTCCATCCTCAAAGCTCTATAACTACCACCTTGGTAACAGCATTTGTATGTTAGCAGCTGATGAAGGCGGAAGCCAAAACATTTTGGTATTACAATAAAAACCTCTGTTATGTTAATCACAGTTACATGCATATATTTTTAGGTTTATATATTATTTTACATACATACACACCACCTTTCATCAAGAAACCCCAGGGTGGTTTACAGCACAGATAACAAACAATATATGTTAATACTTAACATATCTATACCATACAAAAATTAAAGCAATTATAGTAAGAAATATATAATAAAATACAAATTCTTAGATAAAGCTGTAAAACATAGTGCACATATAACAGCAACAACCCAAGAAATAAGGCAGGGGAAAATCAGGAGCAGAGAGCATAAAATACATAACAATGGCCAAGTGCGTAATCCATTCCGTATACAAAAGTGGTGCTTAATTCCTCATTCCCACCCTCACAGAAAATGACAGATCTTCCCAGCTCTCACCTGAGAGTTTTCCTCTGCATTCCCAGTCTCTCATCCTGGGAGATCTCCACTTCCTTGCCTCTCACACAGGGTCCTTCCTCCCTCTTTCTGACACTTTCATGTGGGGTGAAGTCCTTGCTCCCCAATGGTGTTCCACAAGGGAAGACACCACAGGGGTAATCCACTGTGGTGTCTCCCCTTGTGGTGACCCCCACTTTTGTTGGTGTATCACTGGGCAGCTCATTGCCTGCAGAATGACCAGCTTCTCTCTTCCCGTCATAATCAACACTATCCCCATGAATCAAATCAACACCAAATTAGTGTAAAAAAATGTCTTAGAGCATAGCTTCAGCCATAAAAGGGCAGGCAGGAAGATGACTGAAGTTCACCTCCCTTTTTCTTTCCTTGATAACCCAGCTGCCAGTATCTCTGTTGTTGTTGCTGCCGAGATGTTTTTTCATCACTGCCTGCAGCATGCCCAGTTTTATCTCTCCCCGTCCTTGAAACGTACCCTCAGGCCGGGTGGGATCCAACCATCCCACCTCTGCACAATGGCAGCCAATAAGACTGTCCCATGCACCAAATTGCTGATAAGTATGTGCAAAGGGGGGGGAAGTGGCTCCATCTTCTTTCTATCTCTCTGTCCTTCCTATTCCCTTTGCAGAATTCTTGTTTGCCCTCCATAAGATCCCCCTTTCTCCTGAGGTCCACCCTTCAGTCTAGGAGTTCCCTATTTATCTTCGGAGTTTGCCATTTATTACAGGATTCCAGTTCCAGCTTCCCTTTCTAGCAGAGTTTAAATTTCCGCTCCCCCAAATTCATTAGTTCCCAACAGATGCTTGGCTGCATCTTGAATCATCACTCTTCTCCAGTGTTCAGACAGAACCAAAAGAGTATGACATGCCAAAAGTCACATCATGTAGCTGGGCCACCCTTTCTTCTCTCTCTGGGAAGCCTCAGTTAACCATTTATTGCTGTTCATTATAATCCTTCAGTAAAAACCTTGTATTCTGAAAAAGCTCCAGTTGTTTTCATTTATTCACAAGGAATGGAAGATACTCCTGTACACAGGTTCCAACATCAGTACATTACCCACAGTAGGCTACTTTTCATGTTTTGGTTAAGGACACACATTTGAACCAGAACCAGGGTCATTCTGTGAAGTATTTTCCCTAGCTCATCCTTTGATTTCTATTCCACCCAATCACTTGTGTTCTGCTGTTTTTCATGGTGCTTTAGATATAAAAGTGAGACTTTTTCCCAGTTTCACCATCCCACCTTCTACAACAGTAAAGATCTGAAAGTTTTCATCCTTACTTTCAAACTGTCTCTCACCTGTGTGATGTAAATCAGAGGATCCTCATTGCCATATATTATGTATGCTATGCAACCATAAAGTAACTCACAGGAAATCAGTAGCCATGGTAAGTTCTTAATGTTCTATTCTTAATGTTCTATTCTTAATGTTTTAAATTGTCTTAGTATTTTAAGTGTATGTTTCCAATAGTTTAATTCTATTTTAATTGTATATTTTTGTATGTTTTTTACCTATGTGTAGTTTTTATTTGTAAGCAGCCCTGAGTTCCAGTTTTGGAAAAAGGGCGGGGTAAAAATAAAGAGTAATAATAATAATAATAATAATAAGTTTCATTTTACTGAACTGAGAGTAAAGCAGTAAACAGGAAGTAAAACTACAAGGTAGAATCAAACCCAGTGCACAAGTACATCTGTTTCTTCAATATACAGCTTACACAACACACACTTTTCTTTCTCACTTTTTAATGCATAAGGTAAAAACACAGTATATGAAGCAAATATATAATTACATGTATACTTCACCTTTCCTACAAAAAGCTCAGATAAGTATACACAGATCTCCCCCTCTTCATTTTATCCTCACAACAGGGTCTGACCTATTCTGAGGTAGATTAGGTTAAGAGACAATGACTGGCCCAGGTCCCAATGAGCTTCTTGACTGAGTGGGGATTTGAACCCTGGTCTCTCCCAAGTCCTAGTTCAACACTGTAACCACTACACCACACCAACTCTTAATCTAGATAGAAACATAATAAAATATCTGGCAAGAACACACTTATGTCATAAACATGATTAAAAATAGCATGCGTGTGTGCAGGTACAATGATATGGGAGGATGAGAAGGGGATGAGAAAGTTTATTCACACCTCCTATCCTGGCTGCAGCTAGCTGGCAAGGCTTTGGATATGATAGTTTCTCCAGGTAGATTCTGCTACACACATGCGCACACGCACACACATGATTTCTTTGTTAGATTGCTCAACACAAGATCTGCTATAATGCAGTTCAGTGGGCACTGAACTGAATAAACGAGGACATTACATGAGAACAGCTTATGGAGGACTGATAATGCAGCTACTCCTCATGAAAATTGAACTCAGTAGCTCATACTTGTTCCCTTCCCCTCCCCAAGCTCTTATTTCCTTCATCCATATAGTTTTCAATGATAGGGGAGAATCAAAATTGAAAATCCTGGGCTGTGCACATGAACTATTTTCCCTGCAGGCATACATATGGTATCATCTGAAAAACAACAAGAAACAGCAACGGAAATGTGGCTTGTCAATATGCTGTTTTAAAAAAACATGTTATGTGCTGTCAAGAGAAGCCTGGTTTTAAGTTAGCCATGAAATTGATAACTTTAATGGAAGTTATTTATCTGTCAGCCAAAGGTAAATAAAATAAAGAACATGGTGGGATAAATAATCCATGAAAATTTTAGCTAAATGGAAGCCAATTTAAGATGGGGGGGGGATGTGCTTTAAAATAAGCATTATGTGAGTATTTGCAAGATACATAGTACAAGTAAGCCTCACTGAGTTTAGTGGACTTACTCCCAGGTAAGGGTATAGGATTTCTGGTTAGTCATAATATGTCACTCAGTATGAACAGAAAAGGATGGAAACTAGTAAAAAAACCACTCCCAGGCATTTTAGCATGTGTTTTTAAATTGTTTTTATTTATTTTTTTAAATTGTGTTTATTGTTTTTAATTGCTGTAAACAGCCCAGAGAGCTTCGGCTATTGGGCGGTATATAAATGTAATAAATAAATAAATAAACTTATCTCAAGCTTTGCAAGTTTTGAAATGTTTGGGTTTAAATTTAAATGGTTTCATTAAAAGGCTCCCCATATATGACAGGAAAGGAATACAGGAAAATCAATTCTCACTTTTGACTTTCAGGCATCTCTTTAAGACTTTTTTGTGCCAACAAGCCTATCCAGCTGTTTAAAATGACTCCTAAGAAGCCAGTCATTTTAATGATTGTTTTCCTTTGCTTTTAAATATTTCTGTGTTGTTGTGCACCACCCTGATGTTTTACGAGAGGGTGGTAAATAAATACTTTTACAAATAAATGCATTTGCTACCATATTATAAATGGCAACCAGAACTATAGCAAAATCCAATAAAATACTTACCTGCCATTTTAATTGAAAAACAAAAAATACCCCTATGACTCGATAAACATTTTTAACACTGAAGAGTCACAGTGCAATCCTAGACATATCTACTCAGAGGTATGTCCCATGGCATTTAATGGGACTTATTCCCAGGTAGGAAGGGGATTTGTTGGACGGTGCCAGTTCAAAAGCATTCTGTCAACCTAACAAGCCGGTATTGATTCAAGTTCATTCTTTGTCAGCTAATCATTGCTTTTACTAATCCATTTTTCCCTCACAAAATGATATGAAAATAGATATTTTAAAAGGAAACATTGACAATTTTAAAAGAAATATCAATAAATAAAAGGGAATGTTGATAAAATTATTGTTCTTAATATCAATAGAGGTGGATTTTTTTTAAAAAAATCGATTTTTGAAAAAAGCTGTGGAAAATCGTTAGCATCCACAACTATAAAGAATAAGTGAATTAATGGAAAATTCAGTACCAGATGTGAATTGGGCAGAATCCTACTCCCACATAAGTGAATATGATAATGCAGCCTTAATCAGATATATTGTTGTGAGTTTGGGGGTTGGAATGGATGATTCCTGTGGGTCCCCTTCCAGCCTCTGATTTGGAATCCTGTACCTTGGGGGAGGGGCTGGCTCTGCTGGCTAGATGAGTTTCTTTTGTTAAGCTAATAGAGTGGCCAGTGTGCTAATGGGTCTTTCAAGTGCTCAGCAACTGGTGAATGGGCCAGGAAGATCCTTTTGTCATTTAAACTCTGCAGGAGAGCCTCCCCCCCCCTCCTGGCGGCTAGCAGTGGTTTGTGCTTTGAGTGTGTGTAGAGTATGTCTAGAGAAAGGCTGGGAACTGGACGCAGGCAGAGAGACTATCTCTCTGCACAATGGCTTTAGGATGCCTCCTGTAACACTGATGGAAAAGCTGGATGTTGGACTGCTGGTGCCTTGAACCCCTCCATCCTAAGCTCAGGTTGGAATGTGTGTAAATAAACAAACCATATTTCATAAAGACACCACAGTCTCCGCTGACCTTCTTCCCAAAGGAAACCAAACCCTGGAGGAGCGCAGGGACCCATGAAAACTCAATGCTCAGAGATTGGGGAGGTGCGCAACAATATTTTGCTTCTGCTTTTATTATTTATTTATTTATTAGATTTATATCCCGTCCTTTCTCCCCATAGGATGGGCTCCAAACAAATTTCTGTCTCAAGTACCTATCTAACGTTCACACAGCCTTTAATACAGCCATGTCTCTTCATAATTATTCGATGTGTATTTCTTTAAAATAATAAAGCAGTAATCAAGGCTATATTTTTAAAAAAATACAAATTTGTTTCTTCATTGTTCCATGTTAGTTCTACAAAGAAAAGAAAAAAAGGAGAGTAAAAGGAAAAGTAATTTGGAGGCTGAATCAATTCCTACTGTTTATACTTGTAGATAATTTCTAATGACATTCTAATCCACAGATGTCCATTTAAATTATTGGGTTTATGGCTGGCAGTGAATTAGTAAGAACCCAAAGCCATCAAAATTAGGATAGACATGTGTTCTGTTTTGCAGATGATAGTTCTCTATTTCTAGAGCTGCAGAGAACTGTTTTCTGTTTGAAGAGCCATCTGGTCCAAGTCTGGTTTAAAGATATTTAGCACCTGAACTTAGCAGCAAACTGAGCAGACACAGATTTCACCTGTCCACAGTCTTCCCCACTATGGTGTATTGTGTATTTCTATTTAAATTATTGTAATTATTTCTAAATTTCCATCTATACATGTGTGCACATTTTATGGAAATATGGGCCATCCTATGTCCTCTTTGTTTAAATGTATTTGCTTTGTGGGTGTGAGGTGTGTATGTGACCACCCTAAACAAAATGGAACTAAGTCACTCATTACTACTGAAATTTAAACAGTGACCTTGGAGATTTGGGTTCACCATATAGCTCCCTGGGCCAAAATTATGCAAATATAAACAGTTAATCAATCAAAAACTAAAACTCATACAATTAATTGAACCTTTTAATCAGTCTCTGAACACACTGATGTGGTGTCTACAGTGTCTGTACACACTGGCTCCAGGACATTTTAATTTTTTGTATCACTCTCTGAATTTAGGACCCATTTTGTCTTTGTGTATATTGTTCTTCCCAATGCACCTCAGTTTCCAATTGTCTGCACTGTAAATTTCATCTCAAATCTTATCATAGTCCGGACTTCCCGGAAGTAGTGCTGGCTGGTGGTTGTCTCTGAGGGAGCTCTGCCTCAGAGGAAGCTTTTTTCAGGTTAAAAGCCAGCCAAGAGGAATCTTGGACTGGCTTAAATGTTCTCCAAGGTATAGGAGAACCGATCAGATTTTCCACAAGACTTCGTTGAGCTGTCGGCGGCTGGAATTGATCAGGAAATTCCTGAGATAAGAAGGCATGCCGATCGGCTGAAGACGGAGTCAGGATTTCCACGCAAGCTGTACTGGAAAAAAGCGAAGCATTCTTTTTTCTTCTTAAAAAAAAACGTTCTTAACCAGCGAGCCTACTTCTGTCTAAATCTTATCATTCGGCTTAAATTACTGCAATAAAAGGGATTTGTTTACAAATCAGCAACTGAGAAACCTGGGTGAGTCATACTTTTTCTCTTTTAAATATAATTAAGGAAGAAAGAAAATGTAAACAACTTATATACTTTTTTTACGACAAAAAGCTGGCCTGAATTTGGAGTTTTAAAGTTTAAAAACGGATGAGAGGTAATTATTATATTTTGGACTATTTTTCTCTTTGGACTATTTCTCTTTGGACGAATCTGCTGCTCGTATATGTTACTAATTGTTTGGTGTTGGGAACCAGAATTGTTTTGCATTCTTGGATGTAGATAAGAACTGTGCTGTGCTGGCTGGACTTCAATAACAGGCCTGGAATATTAACTCTTTTGTTGGTGGAGGAAAAAAAAAAGAAATAGACTGCCTCTAGGTTTTGAAACAGTGATTAATATCAGAAATTAAAGGCTTCTCTTGAAAATGACAACTAGAAAAGCAACTAAGGCCCAGGAGCGAAGAGGTTCTACTGATCCACAGGAAGGGGCTATACCCCCAGATATGTTTCAAAAAATAATGGAAGGGATTAATGATATAAAACAGGAAATGAAAACTGAACTGACAGATATAAAAGACTATATTAAAACACAAGTGGATGAGATCAAAGGGACAATTGGGCAAATAAAGGAGGATGCAAAAAACACTAAAGAAAAGGTACAAATCTTGGAGAATAGAACAGATATATTAAATCTGGAATTAGAAAAAAACCTGGATTATATGGCTGTGACTGAAATGAGAAATAAAGAACATTGTTTGAGATTCCGTGCAATTCCTGAGGAAACAGGTGAAGACATCAGAGATAAAATTGTTAATGCTCTAGTAAAATTTCTGGATTTGAATGAAGATCGGATGGAATTTGAAATAGACAAAGTGTATAGAATTAATTCCAGATATGCAACAATGAATAAAATTCCAAGAGATGTGCTTGTTCATTTTATAAAGAAGACGACCAGAGATATGGTATTACAGCAACACTTTAAAAATACCTTTAAAATTGATGGTAAGGAAATACTGGTGATGAAAGAAATTCCTATTAGACTTTTACGTAAGAGAAAAGAATATGCTTTCCTTACAGAGAAACTTAAGCAACGCAAAATTCAATTTAGATGGGATGTTCCAGAAGGAGTGATCTTTACATTCAGACAACAGAAATATAGATTGAATACTGTTCAAAAAGCAAGGGACTTCTTGAGAAAAGCTTCAAAAGACATGGATGAAGATAAGCTCAAAGATATGGATATAATTCCTGGGAAACAAAGTCAACAAAGATATGCAGAGGAAGGGAAGGAAGATGATGGATTAAAAGGAGCATCAGGCACATTTTAAAATACACGCTTAAAGATGGATTACAAATATCTAACTTGGAATATAAATGGAGCCAATACGGCGCAGAAGAGAAAGAAAGTGTTTCATTATTTGAAAAAATTAAAATTGGATATAATTTGTTTACAAGAAACTCATATTAAGAAGAAAGATTCCAAATATTTGATTTGTAAAAATTTGGGTGAAGAATTTATTTCGGCTGGACCAAAAAAAAAAAATGGAGTTGTTCTCTACATTAACCCACAATTATTTCCTAAATTGGTATTACTGGATGATAGTGGTAGATTTGTGGGGGTTGAAATTACTCTACAGGGTACAAACATTTTGATAGTGGGTATCTATGCCCCCAATGAAGATAAAACAAGGTTTTACACAGGACTTATGGAAAAATTGTCAGAGTTTTCATATGACCATTGGTGTGTTATGGGTGATTGGAATGGGGTAATCTCACCAAAAATTGATAGGCTTTCTGAAAAAAATATCAAAGAGACACAGGGTAAATTACCGAAGATTTGCTTTGAACTGATGGAACATTTAGAATTGGTGGATACCTGGAGATATATAAATGATAATGCAAAGGAATTTACTTATTTCTCAGAAAGACACAAAACATTCTCGAGGATTGATATGATTTGGATGTCTAAAATTTTAGCGAAGGATACTTTTAAAATGGATATATTACCAAAAACTTTTTCGGATCATAACCCTGTGATATTAACTTTAAAAAAGAAAAATCTTGGATTTAGATGGAGACTAAATGAATCTTTATTACAGAATGACAAAGTAGTACAAGAATGTAAGAAGAAATTAAAAGAGTTTTTTGAACATAATTTACATAAAGGAACAAGTGAAAATATCGTTTGGGATACAAGTAAGGCATTTATGACGGGATATTTTATTAAATGTAACTGAATTAAAAAAAAAGAAACAACAGAAAATGCAATTAATTTTGGAAGAAATAAAACAAAAAGAGGAAGAATTGAAAAAGAATCCAACTAAAGTTTCTATTTTAAATCAAATTAAAATGTTACAGAAGCAAGTATCAATGCTGACAGTTAGAGAAATTGAAAGAAAACTAAATTTTGCTAAACAAAGGACTTTTGAATTTGCAAATAAACCTGGGAAATGGTTAGCATATAAATTAAGAAAAGAACATCAAAAAAATATTATTTTAAAGATACAAGAAGGAGATGAGACATTGACAGATAATGTAAAAATTAAAAAGATTTTTCATCAATATTATTCAACATTGTACAAATGTCAGGAAATTCCATCTGAAAAAATAGAAGAGTATATATCTAAACAGAATTTGCCTAAAATTACAGACTTTCAGAGACAAGCTATTAATGGCCCTATTACGTCAAGAGAGATATCTGAAGCTATAAACAAAATTAAATTAGGAAAGGCACCAGGACCAGATGGGTTATCTGCAATGTATTATAAATGTTTGGAGGAAGAACTCTTACTACTTTTACAGTCTACAATGAATCTTATTCTGCAAGAGGGAAAGATACCGGATAGTTGGAAAAATGCTAATATAACATTAATACCTAAAGAGGAGCAAGATTTAACTAAAACAAAAAATTATCGACCAATATCTCTATTGAATAATGACTATAAAATTTTTACAATGATCTTGGCAGAAAGATTGAAAATAATATTGCAACAATTTATTCAGGAAGATCAATCAGGGTTTTTACCTAAAAGACAATTACGTGACAACATCAGGAATGTCTTGAATGTTTTGGAATATTTAGAACAACGAAATGATAAACAAGCAGCTTTGATTTTTTTAGATGCTGAAAAAGCATTTGATAATTTGAATTGGAAATTTATGTTTCAGGTTTTGGAGCAAATGGATTTTGGAGACAATTTTATAAAATGGATTAGATCGATTTATACATCTCAGAAGGCTCAGATAATTGTTAACGGAGATTTAACGGATTCATGTGAAATACAAAAGGGTACAAGACAGGGATGTCCTTTATCTCCTCTTTTATTTATTCTGGTCTTAGAAGTGCTGCTTAGAGATATAAGGCAAGATAAAAGAATTTCGGGATTAAAGATAAAAAAAGAAGAATATAAATTGAGAGCATTTGCTGATGATTTGATAATTGTACTAGAAAATCCTTTGGAAGGAATTAATGTATTGATGGACAAATTAAAAGAATTTGGACCGTTAGCAGGATTTAAGATTAACAATCAAAAAACAAAGATGTTGGTGAAAAATTTAACTTTAAGGGAACAGAAAGTGTTAATGGACAAGACAGATTTTACAATAGAGAAAAAGTTGAAATATTTAGGTATCATTATGACAAATAAAAATTCAAAGTTGTTTCATAATAATTATGAAAAATTATGGACAGAGATTAAGAAAGACTTGCTAAAATGGGATAAACTACAACTGTCATTAATGGGTAGAATATCTGTGATAAAAATGAATGTATTACCGAGAATGATGTTTTTGTTTCAAACAATACCTGTAATATCCTCTGATTTACCTTTTAAACAATGGCAAAAAGATATCTCTAAATTTGTATGGCAAGGAAAAAAACCAAGAGTTAAATTTAAACTACTACAAGATGCCAAAGAAAGAGGAGGACTGGGATTACCAAATCTGAGACTTTATTTTGCTGCCTGCTGTCTAGTCTGGATAAAGGAATGGATCTTATTGAGGAATAAAAGACTATTGGATTTGGAGGGTCATAATTTGAAGTGGGGATGGCATGGATATCTATGGTATGACAAAGTAAAAGTAAATGTAGACTTTAACAATCATTTTATAAGACGTCCTCTGTTGAAAATATGGAATAGATATAAACCAAGGTTTTATTCGAAAATACCATTATGTGTCTCAAGTCAAGAAGCGTTTTATAGAAGAGAAATGGCTGGAAAAGAGAAATGGTTAACTTATCAAGAACTATTAGAAAATGTACATGGAGAATATATAATGAAAGAGAGAGAACAACTGACAAAGGAAGGATATAGTTTTCAATGGTTCGCCTATTTACAATTGTTAGAAAGATATAAAATGGATAAGAAAATGTATGGGTTTGAAATAAGTAAATCTGATTTTGAAATAGGATTGTGTACAAATGATGAAAATATAATTGCGAAAATGTATAAACTCTTATTGAAAATGGATATGGAGGAAGAACAAGTAAAAGAGTGTATGGTAAAGTGGGCAAAAAATTTTGGTTATAACATACAAATGGATCAATGGGAAAATATGTGGAAAAAAGGTTTGAAATTTACACTATGTTATAATCTTAAAGAAAATTTTTATAAAATGATGTACCGTTGGTACATGACTCCAGAAAAGTTGTCAAAAATGTATAGTAATGTTTCTAATGTTTGTTGGAAATGTAAACAACAAGAAGGATCATTTTATCATATGTGGTGGTTGTGTAAAAAGGCAAAATCATTTTGGGCACAGATAGGTAGGAAGATGCAAAAAATTCTAAAGATAAATATTCAGTCAAAACCAGAATTTTTTTTATTGGGTTTTATGGATAAACAAATAGAAAAGAAATATGGAAGAATAATATTGTATATGATTACGGCAGCAAGATTATTATATGCACAAAAGTGGAAAATGGAATCAACACCAACAATGGAAGAATGGCTATTGAAATTAATGGACTTAGTAGAAATGGATAAATTGACATGTTTACTTAGAGAAAAATCGACGGATACATTTCTTAAGGAATGGAAGCCTCTCTTAGACTTTTTGTTGAAAGATCAAAATAAAATGATGATACTGGGATTTGACGATTAATTAAGACAGCTTATGGAGAAAAGGGATTCTGTATGTATACATTAAGGGACAGGTTTGATGTATATTATATACTTATAGCTGATCTTCGACAAATCGGAAGTCAACTATTTTATTTTTATTTTTTGTTGTATTGTTATGTCTTTTTGACTTTGTTTTGTTTGTTTTTGGAAAAATTTGAATAAAAATTTTTTTAAAAAAAATCTTATCATAGTCCTTACCCCACAATATTTTATTACATCTCTGACCAAAGTGTGCTGTTACTCCTGTCTCTGAACTCTGCCAAAGTGCTTCCATGGAGTTTCAATTATCTTGGACATTGTCCAAAAATGGGGAGGGCGGGAGAGACTCTATATACTGGGCATTAAATCTGTTGAACAGCAAGAGCAGCCAGAATTTCTAGGAAGTAAGGTTTTCAGTCATTCCTTATGTTAAAGTGTCCCATAATTCTAAGCTGCAAATACAACACACTAACTTCAAATCTATTCTACTTTTTACGTTTAACTTATTTTGAACTTGAAACTCTAATAGAAAATCTTGACAAAGGTTTTATTTAAAGTGCTTGAAGACTAGGCTGTGATCCGATACCCATTTGCTTTGAAATAAATGCCAGTAAAATCAATGTTGCTCATTTCTAAGCAAATTAATTTAGAATTACAGTGAATTAAGACAATGCTGGGGACAGTCCAGTCAGAATAAAGCATTATAAACCTATTGATTATAGTGCTTAAGTGCTCCCCCCCTTTTGATGAACACAAAGAACAGCATTCCTGCTTAGATATGACAGGTTCCCGCTATCTATATTTTCCAAAAACAATTGAAGAAAATTTTGTTCTGACAAGCTTTCCCAGCTGGATGAATAGGTCTCTGCTATAAGTGTCCATTTTGTATTATTTTTAAACTCATCTTCTGTTATTTTGTGCTGTTTTGTAGCTGGTTTTTAGCTGTGTTTATATTGTGTACATTGCCTTGGAATATATGTGGAAGGAGAAGGAGAAAAAGAAACAGATATGCATGAAATTTGCACATGCAAATTTATATGTATAGATGCAAATTTAGACAGAATAATTTAAATAGAAATACACAATACATCAGGTGACCTGTATGAGGTGACATATGTGCCTTGCTCAGTTTGCTTTCCAGGTGGTAACTACTAATGTGCAACTTCAGGTCCCCTGCTCTCCCTTCTGGATTCCTTATCTGTAAATTGGACTTGAGAGCCAGTGTGGTGTAGTGGTTAAGGTGCTGGACTATGACCTGGGACACCAGGGTTCGAATCCCTACACAGCCATGAAGCTCACTGGGTGACCTTGGGCCAGTCACTGCCTTTCAGCCTCAGAGGAAAGCAATGATAAACCTCTGAATACCGCTTACCATGAAAACCCTATTCATAGGGTCGCCGTAAGTCAGAATCAACTTGAAGGCAGTCCATTTCCATTTCAAATTGGACTTGGATCAAACAGCTCTTCAAATACAGAGGACAGCTTCAACTAGAGAACTGACAGCCCTAGAAACAGAGGACTGCCCACTGCAAAGTAGGACACATGTCCACCCTATTCCACTATTTTTTTTAAAAAGAAATTGTCAGAATTTTAAAAAACAATATATTACAAATATATTTTTAAATTACATTTAAAATGTTGAGAACAGGCCTTTTCAGTACCACCCAACACCCAACACCCCATTGGTGGAATGCTGTCCCCAGGAAAACATGCCTGGCTCCACTGTTGTCAGTTTTAGGTACTAGGCTAAGACTTTATTTACCCAGGCCTTTGGAAGTTAAGACAGCCTCAGCAATGGTACTCATATTTTAGTAGGGTGGTATGGCACCTTTCCTTCTTATTTTGTTCTTGGGTGAGCATTTTAAGAATTATATATTGTACGTTATTTTAATTTTTCTGGTTTTTCATCCATTTTATCTGTTTATCTGCAATGTATGTTAATAATAGCATAATATAATCTATAAAGCACAGTCAATTAACATTCCATGCATTACAATATACATTCAGCAGCAATAAAACAGTAGAACAGAATAGAATGGAATGGAATGGAATAGAATAGAATAGATGAAAGTGCAAGAAAGTTCTGCGGTTGGGAGAGCAGCCCAGATATAGCAGCTGAATAATGTCAGGAAATGAAAGTTTTCTCATTATGGGTCATTAAGAACAAAACGCATACAGAAAAAAACACTTTGGATGGAAATCAAGTTCAGCAGTATGGAAAGCCAATACTCCAACTCAGTCCAAAACCTGATTGTTTTTTCTTGATTTCAGTGTTTAACAATTTTATTTTAACAAAGTTCCCAGTATTTAATTATCTCACTAGAGAGAATATGAGTTTGTGTAACCCAATTAATAGATTGAAATCAATCTGCATTTACTTATTTGGCAAAGAGATACATGGCTGTTATCATCATTACTAGTTGGCAAATATATCCCACAAATTGCCTGGAAACTTTGTCAGACTGGGATAAACAAATACATACCAGTTGTCAGTTGATCAATTTAATATTAGAGCCAGTATGTGGGCCATGTTCATCTTTTGCAGCAGTAAATTTAAAAAGTAATTAAGACAGACCATCAAAAATGTAATCAACTAAATTTCATAGTATTTATTTTGTTCTTGTTGCACATTTTCCTAACCAAGAGCTAAACTGCATCTGTGCACCCATGACCTGCATATAGGGCATAGTGCCTAAGCAGCATTTCCTGCAGGTGATTTGCCTCAAAGGGGTATAAAGAAAAGAAATTATTGCAAGGCTGTGATAGAAGCTCTCTATCAAATATCAGATGGAACTGGCTGTGAGGCAAGCATACTGTAATTAATAAAAACAGATCCTCAAACTCTAGGTATTCATGCATTCAGAAACAGATTTATGATTTCCACACTGCCCCCCCTCCTTGCCCTCTAAAATTGTGATAGCAGCTCCTACACCTTAATATAAATACATTTATGAATGTATCAAGAACGGTAAGACAATGGTGTGGTAGGGACTGAAGTAATCACAAAGATAAAGCAAAAACCCAACTTGAATGTGTTAAATATATTGTGCTTCCAAATCTACCCTTAATAACGACAAGTTTAATCCTTAACCCTTTTTACATTACCCTTTCATGACTACTGCTACTCACGAACATAGTGTTTAAAGTTTGTAAATATAAACACTTCCCCAATGAAATTAATGATTTCTTTATCTTTTCTATTCATGCTTATAGTAATTTGTTGTTGTTGTTGTTAATTAAATTTATATCCCGCCCTTCCTCCCAGTAGGAGCTCAGGGCGGCAAACAAAAACACTAAAAGTACTTTAAAATATCTTAAAAACAGACTTTAAAATATATTAAAACATCTTTAAAAACATATTAAAATAAAACATCTTTAAAATATATATATTTCAAAAAAGCTTTAAAAACATCTTAAAAAGCAATTCCAACATAGACACAGACTGGGATAAGGTCTCTACTTAAAAGGCTTGTTGAAAGAGGAAGGTCTTCAGAAGGCACCAAAAAGATAACAGAGATGGCACCTGTCTAACATTTAAGGGGAGGGAATTCCAAAGGGTAGGTGCCACTACACTAAAGGTCTGCTTCCTGTATTGTGCAACAGGAACCTCCTAATAAGATATCTGCAGGAGGCCCTCACCTGCAGTGTAGTGACATAAGGTATATAAGGGGCAAGACAATAATGTCCAGACAATAATGAAAGTGAAGATTTTTAATATATATATATATATATATACATATATATGTATAATATATATATACATATATACATATATACATATATACATATATACATACATACATATATACATATATATATATATATATATATATATATATATATATACATATATATATATATATATATAGTCTAAGTATGAAACCAGATGTGGGGGTTATTCAGAGTTAAAGTGTGTTCACAGTGTGTGACCTTGTGAAAGATATTAAACGGAAATTCTTACCGTGCCTTTCTCTTCCCAGGGGTTCCTGGAGGGCATTCTGCAGCTTGGGAGGCACCTCCCCTTGGCAGGCATTAGCAGGGTCCAATTTTCAGATTATCTCACCCAGGGGGAGGGGCCATCCCGCTGTCTCCCAGACCCACTAGCAGAGTACAGACAACCCCTCAACCCCCACAAAGCATCCCCTTGATGGAGCTGTACTTCTGGCCTGACTGGCCTGTCATCTCTATGAGAACACACTGCAACTTGTGGAGACTAGCATGCTAGGAAAACTGACTTCTGAAAGGGAAAAAACTGGTAGATAAAATGTAGAAACTACCAGGGCAACAGACAAGAAAAAAGGTAATCCATGAAATCCCTGGGAGTCCCTGACTACCTCCCCATCATGTTCGGCGCTGGCAGAAGCCACTGGAAACAGCATGACTCAAACCCTCAGCACCAGAATGAAGAGATGGGAAATGCCCTCCAGTAACCCCTGGGAAGAGAAATTCATGGTAAGAATTTCTGTTTATTCCCCAGTGGTTCCTGGAGGGCATTCTGCAGCTTGGGATATAACAGAGTAATAATAACCTCCTGGGTGGGATTCTGGTTGAGGGAAGGCCATGCGTGAACCACCCCTTGCAAAACCCTCCTCCCAAATGCGGCATCTGCCAAGGCCCAGGAGTCAACTTTGTAATGGTTGGCATAGGTATACAGTGATGCCCACATGGCCGCCCTACAGATTTCTATGACTGGGGAGCCTCCTTTAACAGTCACCATGGTAGATGCCCCCTGCAAGGAGTGGGCTGTGAGTCTTCATGGTGGAGGATTGCCCAAAGCCTGATAGGTCTAGATAATGGCCTCCTTAAGCCACCGTGAGTCGGATGAGAGGAACACTTTCCTGCCCATTGTTTCCCTGCTAAAGGAAATGAATAGCGCCTCTGACTTCCTAAAGCTAGTGGTCATTTCCAGGTAAAACTTGAGTGCCCTACGCACATCCAGAGTGTACCAGGCCCATTCCCTAGAGGAGGATGCATTGGGGCCAAATGAGGGAAGGATCACCTCTTGAGATCTGTGAAAAACTGAATTTATTTTAGGAATAAATGATGGGTCTGGCCTCAGGACCACCTTGTCCTGATGAAATATGCAAAGTTGTGGGTCCTAGGACAGGGTCCCTAACTCTGATACCCTTCCAGCTGATGTAATAGCCATCAGAAAGGCTGTTTTAAGAGTCAAGAGCTTTATCTCACATGTGGCCAGGAGTTCAAAAGGCAGACCCATAAGGGCTGATAGTATCCAGTTTAAGTTCCATGTGGGGAACCAATGGATTACTTGGGGATCCCGTAATCCCACCCCCCTAAGGAACCCCCAACATAAGGGATGCAATGACAAAGAGGGATCACCCCTACAGATCAGAATGCTACCAGTAGCCGATGCCTGAATCTTAAGGGTATTAGTATAAAGCCCCTTATATATCCAAGCCTGCAGGAACCCCAGGACATTCACAATCTGTCTAGAAGCTGGATCTTGCCCCTGGGCTCAGCACCAGTCTATGTATACCTTCCAGGTAGAGCCATAAGTTTTATGGGTTGATGCCTTTTGTGAGCCAGTAGGGAATTCAGAACTGAGCCGGAAAACCCCAATTCTGCTAACAATTGCTGCTCAGCCTCCACGCTGTTAGTCAGAAGATCTTTGGGCAAGGGTGGAAGACTGGGCCCTGGCTCAAGAGGTCTGGTTGGAATGGAATGCACCACGGGTCCTGTACTGAGAGGTGTAGTAACTCGGGAAACCACATCCTCCTCGGCCAGCATGGAGCTTTCAGAATCACCTCAGCTTTCAGATGCTTGATGTGTCTGACCATCTGTAGAATGAGAGGGATCGGAGGAAATGCACAGAGAAGACCCCCTGGCCAGTCTGTCACCAGTGCATCCAGCCCCTGGGCTTCTGAGTGGTGGAAACGGGAGAGAAACCTGTGGAGCTCAGCATTTTGATACATCACAAAAAGACCTACTTGTAGGACTCTGAAGATCTTGATGATTTGTTGGAAGACATGAGGATGAAGACACCACACCGTATCTGAAAGGGAGGTCCTGCTCAGCCAATCCGCAGTTATGTTCTGGACTCCCGCCACATGTTCTGTCCTCAGGGACAGGAGGTGAGTTTCCACCCAACTCAACAACCTCCAGGCCTCCTTTGCCAGAATGGCCGATCTCATTCCTCCTTGCTGATTGATGTATGGCTTGGTAATGGTGTTGTCAGTTCTCACCAAAATGTGAGCCTCTGAGACCTATGATGTGAACTCCTGGAGTGCCAGACGCATGGACAGTAGCTCCAACCAGTTGATACTGTGTCGCCTTTCACTGTCCTTCCAAACTCTCTGTGTCACATGAGTATCCAGATGTGCCCCCATCCGCAGAGACTAGCATCTGTGGTCTGAATCTTCCTCCCTGGTGATTCTCGGCTTACCCCTGTCAGCAGCCTCTGAGGGGCCTACCACCATCTCAACTCCACATGCAGACTTGGACTGATCAGAATCGTCAACCTGTGTGACTCTGCTATCTGATGCTGGAAAGGCAATAGCACCTGCATCAGGGGATGAGAATGAAACAGGCCCAGTTCACCAAGTCCTGGCAGGAAACTAGCATTCCCTGCACCTTGGCTAGATCCATCAGGTCTATTGACTCTGGAGCAATCATTTTTGGCTGGGAGGTCCCAAATCTTGTCTACCCACTTCTGAGTGAGCTTCATGTTGAAAATGGCTGAGTTTATCTAAACCCCTAGAGTTTATCTAAACCATGAGTGATGGTCTGTGTGGGTTCCAAGGTACTCTTCTCATAGCTGACTACAAAACCATGGTCAGTGAGACAATCCAACATTGTCTGTACATCCCTAGCACACTGATCCATGGAGGGAGCCCTGACCAAGATGTCATCAAGGTAGGGGTGAAGCCTCACCCCCAAGGCCCTCAGATGTGCCACCAGAGCTACTAGTACCATAGTGAACCCTCTTGGAGCCAAGGTCAGACTAAAGGGCAGTGCCTTGTACTGATAATGCTGATTGGCGTAACAGAAGTGAAGATATTTCCTGTGTCATCGGCAAATTGGGATATGGAGATAGACCTTGGATAGGTCTGTTGATGCCATCCAGTCCACTCAATCTATGGCCTCTGATATAGACTTCAAAGTTTCCATTTTGAATTTCTTGTAAGACATCCTCCGATTCAGCCACTTGAGGTCAAGTGTAGCCCAGACACTCCCATTTTTCTTCAAAACTGGAAAGAAAATTGAGTATACGCCGCAAGCCCATTCGAGCATGTACTGGTTCCACTACATGTATGTCTAGCAGGTGACCTATGGCCTTGAGAAAAGCCTGATGTTTTCCTGGTCTCCTGGACTTTGGGGTTGCAATGAACTTTTCCCTTGGAAGACTGGAAAATTCCAAGGAGTAAGCTGACGACACTGTGAGGACCCAGCGGTCTGATGTGGTTGTTGCCCATGCCCGTGTGAAGTGTAGCAAACGACCCCCTATGGCTCCATGCAGAGCTCCTGGCCTGGCATCAGGAAGCTTGCCCCTTCTTTGAAGCTTTCTGGAACTTCAAAGTGGAGGGGAAAGGAGAGATGGACTGTTGTCTGGACCTGTTGGTGTTGGGGGTCCTGTCTGACTTTCCCCGTGGAGATTTATACCCAGAAGTATATTGACACTGAAAGTGTCTGGAGCTCTGTAAGGACTGCTGTTGTCTGGTCTTGTGCTCGTCCTTGTCCCTTGTCCCCACTAAAACATTCTCCAGAAGATCTCCAAATAGCTTGCCCCCCCTAAAGGATGAGTTCGCCAAATGGCTTTGTGAGCCAAGATCCACTTCCCAGTGTCTGAGCCATAGATTCCACCTAGCCACCATGCCAGAAGCCATTGCCCTGGCATTGAACATCATTGTGTCCCTTGTAGCATCTGCCTGGAAAGCTGCTGCCAGAGATATCTTTCTCAGCCTATCCTTCACTTGCTTAGGGATATCATCCCTGACTGCCAGTTCATTTGCCCACATCATGTTTACTCGTGCAAACACTGATGTTGCAGATGAAGCTCTGAAAGCTGTGCCTTGTGCCTCAAAATCCCTATGCAGCGCAGCCTCCACCCTTTTATCGCAGGCGTCCTTCAATCCCCCTTTCCCTTCAATGGGAATAGAGGCCAAAGAAGAGAGAGCAACCACTTCCAAGTCCACTACCAGGGTTTTTAGCTATCCCATGATCAGGGGCGCAAAGGAATAGTGTTTACTAACCAGCTCATTCACTGGTTTGGGATTGGCTAGGTTAGCCCATTCTGCATTCCACAGAGCCTGGAATGAGTCTGGGAGAGGCAGAATATTTACCTTCAACTGGACCTCTGGGAAGGCTGCCCTGGAGCCTTTTGATGCAGTGGAAGTGCCTGGCTCCTCCCCTTGGGCTGTTCCTCAGGAAGTTCCAAAACTTGTCTAGCCTTTGTTAGCAGAGCAGCAAAAAACTCTGCCTGAAAAAGTCTCCCCTTAGAAGGAGGTGCTTCCACTTCTTCCTCCGAGAGCTCTCCCTCCTCTCTGCCTTCTGAAGAGGAAGAGTCCCAAGGCTGTACTTGCCTATTTACTCATCACCCTCTTATCCCATTGCTTACTTCTAGGGTGGTGAGAGGAGTGCATATCTTTAGTGTTGCGTTTCTGTTTCTCCTTGTGTCTCTTCCCGTGATTGCTTTGGTGAACAGGAGAAGAGGAGGAGGAGGAGGAGGAGCCTGGGGATGGGGGGAGAAGGGGAGGTGCTGCTTGGGGGAGATGAGACGCAACTTCTTTTCTTGTGTCCCAATGTGACCCATGCTTCCTCTTATGGCGCTTAGATCTTAAACTGGGCTCTGTCCCCACCTGTACCCCCGAGTTCCTGAATTCCTTAGCCACGTTGCCCCTAACCTATGATAGGAATTTGAGGAAATCCTCCTGTCCTGGGAGAGGGAGAAGGGGAATCTGCCAAACAGCCTCTACTCACCCCTCCACGTGGTGCTCAGGCGTCTCTCCTGACCGCTGGGAGCATGGCAAAATCTGTTGCTGCATTACATCGCTCTGCTCCCCTTCAAAGAATGTGGTTGTGTCTCCGTTTGTAATTGTGGGTGGGAGGAAATTCAGAGCCCAGCTGACCCTAAGGTGGGGAGAGCCTGATAGCCACCAAGGGCCGAGAGTGCCTTTTCACACATTTTTGCTCTATGCACAGGCAAACAGAGGCTGCACCTCGTTGCTGCCTCCTCCTTTCTCCTCTGCCAATCAGATGGGCACTGAAGTGGCAAAGAAAGGAAATGCAGCTGCACATGGTCGCACCTCTCTTTCAATTGCGTGGGTGCAAAATGCTATCCGATGCTCCACTCCCTCATCGTGGGCCAGATGGCCCTCTAAGTGTCATCCTGCCCCGCCCTGAGCTAAGTAGCCACGGAGGAGTGGGGAGGAAGGGGAAGAAACAGGAATAAAGTATCAGTGAGAGAGTAGAAAAGGTGAGATTTTCAGGTGAATGAAAAAACTAGAAGCTAGCTGGCTCTTAGGGAGCCCAGCCAGAACCTGACCGTCCACAACAGTAGGTAGAACAGGACTGGGAGAGAGCAGGATGGCCCCTCCCCCTGGGTGAGATAATTTGAAGATTGGACCGTGCCTATCGCGTGCTAGGGGAAAGCACCTCCCAAGCTGCACAATACCCTCCAGGAACCACTGGGGAATAAAGACATCTGGTGCAAGAGTCAGGACTGTCTGTGTGCAGCTGGTTCATATCACTCAGCTGCTCTTTGAATCCATTTTAGATAGAATAACACCACCATCCTAATTTAATCTAGAAGATTGCCAGCAGAGCTGGTGCCAGAAGATGGTCAGGTCAGGCCCTGGCTGGGGGACCCTGTTACGATTGCTTGGCTAACCCCATTTTGGTTCTAGTAGAACCAAGTTCTAGTAGGAGGTGCAAGGCCAGGAACTATACTCCCACCCCCACTCTCACACACCCCCACCTGATGGTATGGCTGGTGATGCGTTCTAGAGGTTTTGTGTGAAGGGTAACAAGGGCAAAGTTAAACAAAATTAACCAAAAGCTACTGCATAAATGTTATCTTTTTCTTTGGCAGACTTCCCTCACCCACAGTGCATCCCATTGTTCATTAGAAGGAGCCTTCGTTTTTCAGGGTCAGTTAGAAATATACATGCAGCTACACACACACACACACACAAAATCACCAGATTCCCAGACCCCTCCTTGGCAGGAGGGGGGGAGAGAGGAAAAAGTCTTTTTAAAACGAGGGTTGAATCTAGTGAAGAGAAGAAGGGGAACCGAGGAAGATCAGAGCTCCAACACGTGTACTACGCTCTCAAGGAACGCATCGAGGGACTGCAGGGACAGAACCGGGGAGAGACTCTGGGTCTCGGTGCAAAACCTTGAAACCAAGAGATTCCTTCCTGGTTTTGGATCAGAGCTCTTCCACATAGCTTCAGCTGTATTCATCTGCACACTCCGGGCATAGGATAGGTAATCTCTCCTACCTTTCACCTCTTATAATAATAGGGTCCTTTGATTTCTTTAGTTTAAAGTTATGAATGGGTTAGGATATTAATGATTAATGCTGCCACACACCCAAGTAATTCTGTAATGTTATTCTACTCTTTCTCTCAATAAAAGAAAGCTTTGCTTTATTTTGGTTTGGACCTGCATTTCTTGGGAGATATATATATATATGCACCATTTAGGCACACTTCAGGGCAAAGCGCTTGTTCATATCCCTAGCAAAAGATCCCCCTCCTCTCAAGGAGGTGTGTTTCATGGGACATGGGGGTGGCAAGTTCACACATTCAGGTTCCCAAGAGCACGTGTTATAACAACCCCTCCTTAGGGTGGATGGGTAGCACTCCCCTCCTGCGATCTGCAACGTGGATCACAAGAGGGAGCTCCCCCCCACACAAACACTGCCGCACAGGCCTGCAATAGCCGGCTGCAACATGCTCCGCCTACCTCTCCCTTCATGTCAATGCTGGTCGCCAGGGCCGGCACCAGGCATGCCAGGGCTTGTTGCACTATGGGCGCAAACCTGCCCTCAACCAAGATGGTGGCCAAGGTTTCCCTAAGGGCCTGATGCTAATGCCACCATCTTGGTTGATGGCAGGGATGAGCACACATAGTACTACCCACCTACCCTAAGGAGGGACCTTTGAGGGAGAGGTAGTTTAGGTGTGAGTGTGTGCATGTGTGCATGTGCCGCGGCCAGGGGCAGGGGCAGTCTGGTGCCCAAGGGTCCTGGCATGCCTGGCGCCGGCCCTGATTACCAGTCACCTAAAGAGAGTAATGTTTGTAAAACGTTGACCAGACACGTGGCAAATTGTACTTATATGCCATCACTCTTTTCATCTGCTATTTCTTTATACTGCCACAATGACTGACCAGATTTGTTAAAGAAAGGATGCAGTTCCTTTTGCAGCATAATGTAGTTTCTTTTATTCACATGGGGAACAAAGAAGTGCTAAGGCAACCCCCTACCCACACACACACGTTTACATGAAAGGATGGTGCATCTTGTTAAGAATGAATTTTTATTTGAAAAATTCCCACATTTTTTCATAGTTCCTTTTTCTTGTATTTTTATTACTCCCTGCCCCAATACCATGACAATAAAATAAAGCTACAGTCTTTACAGGCTGAAGAATCTAGGCTACATCCCCAACTGCCCTTTCCTTGGAGTAAGTCCCATTGATCTCATTTTTTTTATTATTTTGACTAGACATGCACTAAAGTCAGCATCATTCAGACCATGGTATTCCTGATTTCTATGTATGGATGTGAAAGTTGGACAGTGAAAAAAGCGGATAAGAGAAAAATCAACTCATTTGAAATGTGGTGTTGGAGGAGAGCTGTGTGCATACCATGGACTGCGAAAAAGACAAATAATTGGGTGTCAGAAAAAAATTAAACCAGAACTATCACTAGAATCTAAAATGATGAAACTGAGGTTATCATACTTTGGACACATAATGAGAAGACATGATTCACTAGAAAAGACAATAATGCTGGGAAAAACAACAGGGAGTAGAAAAAGAGGAACACCAAACAAGAGATGGACTGATTCCATAAAGGAAGCCACAGACCTGAACTTACAAGATGTCAACAGCGTGGTTCATGACAGATGCTCTTGGAGATGCTGTGATTCATAGGGTCACCATAAGTTGTAATGGACTTGAAGGCACATAACAACAATAGACATGCATAGGATTGCACTATCACTGTAGTTGTATCTCTGGTTCCCTACACAGAAGTCTTCCACATAATTGTATTTATCATCAGAATACCAGTCTCTCTCTGAACTTTAGCTCCTCATCCATATTATGAAAGCAACTGAATTCTACCTTGCAATGATATTCCAAACCCTGTGAAGAGTTGCTTAAATAAGTAAAATAATTATGTGCCACAATCTGCTAAATATGTAATATTAAAATATGGTGAATAAAAGTAATTTAAGTAAGTCAACATTATTTTTGGGGGCAGGGTGAGTCAGATGTAATAAAGGTGCTTAAACATTTTCTAAGGTTAAGCCAACCTTTTCAGGTATTTACATACTGAAGAACTAATCTGTACCTTTGGATAAAAAGCTTACATTGTTTGGAAAGTTTAATCTTTTTGCTCTCTGCCTTATAACCCACAGCAGGCACAATCACACAGCAGATACATTGTCACTTGAATTGTAAACATATAATAAAGAAATAGATTGACTAATTTCTTCACATTCTAATACTCTGGATAGGGAAACCAACAAATGTATAATTAATGACATTAGAATAACTGGGAACCTCAGATGCTCATATTTATTGTGACACTGACATTTTGGATAATCAATCACTTCCATTTTACGTTGCCTGAGAAAAAATCTCAGTGAAGTCAGTGGAAATTACTTCTAAATAGACATGTATACAATTGCACTGTTAAAAAAAAGGCATTTCCAATACCTAATCCTGTGTCACAGTTAAAACTAAACAAGGAATGGAAGGGGAAACTGGATGGGTAACAGAAGGCAGCAGGGTAAGGAGCCTGTGTACTTGCTGCATGCTTCCAATCAGGGTGCCAGTGCCTCTAATTCTCAGTCTACTCCTCTACTACTTCTACAGAACGTCACTTTTACCTTTTCAACTTGCATATTGGAGAGGATGCTTATGACTTGACAGGAAAGGGAGTGCTAGAATCAAGGAGCTCCTTTCCCTGAGCTAGACAAAGATTTGTCTTGTGTATTAGCCCAACTATGTGCATGCTTTGCTCATTTCTGTCTGATGGAGGAGAGATTCTAAAGAGACACATAGGTTGCTCTGCAGTTTGGAACAAAACCCCTAGAATCAGTACTCTGAAAGGAACTTAGATCTCTGAATCTTTTTAAGTGCTGCTTCACTCACTACAGGAGTAGTCAACCTAAGGCATGGGTGCCAAATCTAACCTTCCAAGTCTCTTTATCTGGCCCTTGAAGACTCCCAAAGCCACACCCCTTATGGGTCAAGTTCCACATCCTCATCAAGTGATTTTGCCTGGCTGTAATGTGTCATTTGACTGTGATATAACCAGGATGGAGAAAGGGAGTGGGATGTAGAAACCTCTGACTTCTACACTGCTGGAATATAGTCTACTGCATAAAGGAAAGAGTCATACCCACTTTTTGCCTTTGACCTCCACCAAGTACTGACATGTGGCCCCTGGATTGTTGCCCATGAGGGAATGTTACCTTCAGGCTGAGAAATGTTTCCGTTTTCACCCGACTTACTACTTATGAGGGGATCCAAAGAGTGCTTGCTTGTTCTCTTATTTAGTCATGTAAAGCTGTGAGGAACAGCTTCAAAGCTTGGTACCTACACTGGAAAAAATGCTCCAGGACATGACAGCATGTGGCTTCCTGGGTAATTATACATACAAAGTGACATTGTACATTTTTTTCAGTACAAACAATATGTCTTTGCGCATATTACTGCCATAGAAGTGACATGCAGCTGCTCCCTACAGCATTTTTTAAAATGAATTTTCCCCTGGTGCAGTGCAGGTGCCATGCTTTGAAGCTGCTCCTAATAGATTTACACTATTAAATAAGAAAACAAGCAGCAGCCCTCTCAGACCACTTCATGTACTAGCTACATATTTTTTAATCAATTTTTTGTGTGAATGTTTTCTTTTAAAAATCACACAGAACCAGAATCAGATGGGACAGTCCATAGTTGGGGCATATTTGGAAACAAGACGGAAAGGATTTGGACCTGTTTGTCTATCGTTAAACAAAGGATAGTAGTTGTACAAGGACTCATGGAAACTCTCCAGGACTCGAAGTATGCATGCTTTATTTTTATTACCAATGCCTATAGCTTCCTTCATGCCAGAGCAGTTGGCAAGGTATGGTGCTTATTTATGGACGCTTTGGCTGACTAGATAAATGTACCCTGACTGGATACTTGATTCATGTCTTTTCATTTCTTATTCCTGGGCTTTGTCTTAGATGCATCCTGTTATCCTTCCCGATTCCCATTGTAAAGAGAGCACTCAAGCTCTCCATCCACCTTGGCCTGAAGCTGGTGCACCTGGCTTTGTGGCTGCCTGCCTAAATTTCTATGTACAGTCCAGCTTTCTGGTCTCCCATGCCGAGGTCCTGCTGCAGTCTGCTTGCTGACTATACCACAGCCAGAATTATTTCTCACAGATCTGCTGCATCCTCTGAGAGATCTCTGTCTCTCTCCGCCTGCCAATATACCTTCCCATTGCTCTTCTCATCCCCTACATTCTGTACAAATGCCTCTACAGAGTCAGCCTTCTGATGCCACATTTATCATGTCTGCCTGCATGACTTCTTCCATGCTTCTCATTGTGCTTTCAACAATCTCCTCCTTTCTGATTATCAAGAAATATTTGTCTTCTCATGTAATTTTCCAGCTTGTCTGTTGCACTCAGAGGCTAGGTCTCTTAGAAATAAGCTGGACTCTCAGACTATGCTTAGTTTATTTTAGAACTGCTTGCCTGCAGTGACATGCAGACTAGTATCCTTCTTTCATGAATTCCTCTTACTCCTGTCTGCCTACTCCAGGTGTAACTAACCATTTTGAACCAATGGGCACATTTCAAATTTTGAGAAAGTGCTGTGGGTGCCAGTCATAAAATGGCTGCTGTTTGGGGCACGGCACAACATAAAATTAGAGAGAGTACAGTCATAGTGAAGCTTTTCCCATAATTGTATTTCCATAATAGAAAGGGTTTAACATTGAATTTCTGCCTGCCATACAGCTGTTAAAGGTACAAGAACCCTGTTTGTCTCCAATGTCAACCTAAACCAAAGCCTGCCATCCTGTACTTACTTACCTGGAAGTAACCCCTATTAAACACAATGAGACTTACTGCTGAGTAGACATGTATATCATTGTACTTTAAGTAAACTATACAGTGAATTCTTAATGAGTGCCTGATATTTAGGTCCTGCACATCCACCCATACCTGTTGTGTAGGGCTGCCAGGTTCTTGGCCTGAGACTGATCCTGTATCTTTAGGAGAAGAGAAAGTCAGCCAAGTGCAGGTGTTCTTGCAACACTGTAATGGGAAAAACCACAAGGTGGAATTCTCCCTTCCCCCTGCACAACTTTTAAAGATACAGAAGACCTCTTCGAGGCTGCAACCAAGAGGTCTTCTGTATCTTTAAAAGTTGTGCAAGGGGAAGGGAGAATTCCACCTTGTGGTTTTTCCCATTACAGTGTTGCAAGAACACCTGCACTTGGCTGACTTTCTCTTCTCCTAAAGATACAGGATCAGTCTCAGGCCCTGAGCATGGCAACCCTACTGTAGTAGTATTTTCAGAAAATAACTTCTAGGGACTACTTGACCTCACATGAACCCACCACAGGAAATATTATTTTGGCTGCTAGGGGGAAAAGGACAAACTACAGAGATTCCAAGGTCTAGAAAGTAAGATAGGATACCTTCACTGTAGGGGAAGGGAAAACAGCAGCTCTAAGACGACATTGTCTAAGATGACACTTATCAATCACAGCTCTGACATCACTCATTATCTAAAAACACTGACAGGCAGGAGCAGCCATGCTGATTCATTTCACAGAAATTGCTTACAAAGGTACCTGCACATTTTGCTTCATAACATTTTTTCTAGGAGGACTAGAAACTTTTTTTTTTAAAATGAAAGCTCAGTCTGGGCCTCTGCTCGAATGTGCCCATGAGAACCTTTGCAGATGCCATGGCAGATATTACATTGGCAAAGCCTGGCTTACTTTAAGTCCTAATGTCCACATGTCAGTGATTAGAACCAGGGCTCTAAAATGCTGGAGTGGATTAAGGAATGGATTTGACTGAAGGCTGAGCCTAAACCTGATTTCATTTTCCCTCTTTTTAGTTTTACCTCTTTAGTCCCCCTTTTAATATCACTCCCCTAGATTTCTTAATTGTATTGTATGTGTTCTTATCTATTTTAATTTGGGGGAGGTTATTGTGTATGATTTTATTGTGAGCCACCCTGAGTGCCCTATTTTAGGGTAGAAGACTGGGATAGAAATATTTTAAATAATAAAGAAATAAAACATTACAGTATCCTTAGTTCATCTGCTGCTATCAACTGGGGCTGCAAGCCTATACACACTTAATAGAGAACAAACCCCACTAGACTCAATGCTTACTTCTGAGTACATATGTATAGGAGTACAAGATGAATCTTCCCTACTTCATGTTTACTACATACCTCCTAACCTCTGCCTTTTTGTCTTTGTTGTAGCCATTTAATATTGACAGCTGGGCCGTGCTGCTGCTGCTACTTTCTTCTGTAAAACACTTAGCACACTTTTGCTACTACAAAAATAAAATAAAATACTTGGTTACAGTTCTTTTTCTAGCCCTGAGTTCCCCATCCCTGCCTTACCTCCCGGCTCCAGAATTCCTGTTTCTCAGAGAGATCTGGTCTTAATTTTGAAAATAGTTTCCATCAGGACTTGCTATTTGAATCCTGATTTTTACCTTGTTGGCTAAGGGAAGTAATGGCTCACACACTTGCTGGTGGCTTCTGCCATTTTTTTTAATAATGTGGCCACACTATAGCTAGGAGGAGGAGGAACTGTAAGGCAGTACAAGTCTTCTCATACATTCTAGTCTGTTCTGTTCTATTCTAGTGAGACAAAATTCATCTCCATAGAGCAGGCTTTGGTAAATAAAATGTTAATTAAATACTTAGTGTACTGTGAGCTGTATCCATCGGTTGAAATACACTATCTGGGAGTAAATATTTCTAGCAAGCAGGAGTTTCCTGATGGGGGAAATGAGTAGAATGTGACAAGAAGGAGAAAACAATGTATGTCTTTTTTCCCCCTCTCTTCCTACACTTCCCAAGGACTTTCCAATGCAGTAGTTTGTGCACAAGACAATTATGTTAACAGGCAAGTCAGATTGGAAAACATCTCCCTATTTGCCTCCAAAATGGTTAGTATTTTGCAAGCATTCCTTTCAAATATTCACAAACCCTCAAGGGCGTTTATGAGTACTTAAAATGAATGCTTGCAAAATCCCAGTTGCTTTCCTCCTTTTGCAGTCAAAGGCTGCATACACACTACATTGTATTTTAGAATCAGTGAAGACTAGTCCACACGCAATCTAGACCTATTGCAGTTTTGTTTGTTTGTTTGCCCCTGAAAAGTGCTTCTTGACAAACTGGTTTCCTTCTGAAAAGAAATCTCATTGTGTTTGATTCTGGTTACCCCTCAATGTGTCCATTTGAAAACAGATGTAGGTGGTCCCAGCAATGGGGGTTTATCCACACCTGCCCAATGAAGTTGTGGATGGGCATATATCAAGATTGCAAGGGGATGTTCAAATGTGTAACCTAATAAATGGGAGGGTTTTCAAATACATATCAAATAACCACACTCATCTGTCTAGATGGCAGGGTCTATAATCAATCCAGATTGAAAACAACATGTTGAGGACAAGTAAGAATTTCCTGGGGAAATTGCTGCTAGCGGTGATAATTCCACCCCCTGCAGATAAGGCAGATCCCTTGGGGTAAGACAGTGCCTTTTGGGAAGTGAGCTTTTGCTCCTAGCAGAAATTTTTCACAGCATAGTCCTCCAAGGCTTTTCTCCATTGGTTTGTGTATAGGCTGCTTTGAAGTGTTGCATCTGAGAAACTACTGTTATTGCAGCAAGAAGGGGGAGCTCACTCCCCACAAAAGGAACTCAAGAGAATGAGGTTGTCCTGTGGGGTGGGTGTTTGCCTCCCAGCAAGTTTCCCTTCAGAAAAACCTCTGGGACTCTCGAGTCTTCTTTTGGATACTCCACAGGCTGCTACGCTGTCCCACTTCCTCAAGGAAAGTAGGAGGGGTGTCCTTGGGGAGAGAATATTAGCCATCATTTATTCATTTATTGCCTTAGACCTGGTAGATATCTGAGTAGAACTGAGTTTGTACTATAGTAGGTGTGTTTAGGACTGCAGCAAAGCAGTCTTTTGTAGCCTTACTGTAATGTAATGTTTGAATCATGCTGAGTTTCCCCCACATTTGCAATATATATGGTCCATTTCTTGTTCTGCCTCCTTTCTTCTGCTTCCCTATGCAATTCACTTTGTTCTACATAGGGCACTTCCAGATGAACTGTTAATTTAGCATTCACCCTGATTTGTTTGCAGTGAGATTAGACAACTTTGGCTTTTTAATGAGCATTCATTCTGATTTGTTTGTGGGGAGTGTTATCCCACATTTGCCAGTGCATTCTCCCATCAATTTCCTTATTGCAAAAAGTCTGATCTTTTGGGGAAGCGAGTATGTTACATGAGTCCTCCCAATCACTATAGTTTTGCAACCTGAATGTGTCAGTATGTGATTGAATCCAAAAAACAGCAATAGTCGGAAGTGTCCATAGTTGTATGTGATCAATAATGGTAATTATCGTATGAAAACCTTCACGTGCATGTCTATTCCTTGCCCAAATAACAACTTCTGAGAAAACTATATTGTAAGTATGAAAGCTTCTTAAACTAACATCTAAGGCCACAATCCTAGCCCCATTTATTTGAGAGTAAATTCAGTAGGACTTACTTCTGAGTAGATATTATTATGCTTGCAGTATGAGTGGATAAATGATGGCTGAGAGATATTGGCCATGGCAACCATGAAATTAATAACTAGGTGATTGATTTAAAATGTAAATGTTTTCAAATGGTTTAGATGGTTTTTAATTGTTTAAAATATCTTCTCCTTTGATTTTAAATTGTACTGTTTTAATTTTTTGCTGTTTGCCACCCTGGGCTCCTTTGGGAGGAATAGTGGGACACAAATTCAGTAAATAAATAATAAAAATACTATAATGGATCTGGAAGATTGGCCAGTTTTCTTTACAGGCATGGGTTGCTAATGTGTATAGAGTTTATCAGTTCAACTGTCTTTCAAATAATATAGTATTTGTGTATGTTTTCAGAAGAACTGTTCCCATAAATATGCCTGTAGAAAATAGTGTTTTTAGTAAGATTAGTTGATTAATTTTAATGGCTTAAACAGTTAATAAATGAAACAATTATTTTAATCAGTTAAGAGTCACTATTCTCATAGGATAGTGAATTCCAAATGAAGATCTGATACTGTCAGATATGGGTGGAAGGATCTGTCAATTTTGGTTTTCTCAGTTTTTCCATTCTTAAATTCAGTTCACATTTCTGCAGCAATTAGTGAAATTTTTTTTTAATCCTCATAAAAATTCTTCAGTATTTTAGTCCAAATTTCTCCTAATAAAAACATTTTGGTATGCAGATTTGAATAACATACACATTTTTGCAAGGAATTTATTCTAATATAATGAATTTTGTATGTTATTTACACTAATATATTCATTTGTGTGCACACTTACTTGATATACAGCAGGGCCCCGCTTTACGGAGCTTCAATTTACAGCGATTCGCTAATACAGTGGTCTCAATTAGACGCAAGCCCCACTCATACGGCGCTTGTTCCGCTTTTACGGCAGTTTTCAGGCATTGCGTGCCATTCTATTCAATGAGTTCTGCTTTACAGCGGGGGTCCGGAGCATAACCCGTCATATGAGTGGGGCCCTACTGTATGCATTTTTATAAACATTGGTTGGTTGGAGAACTACATCACAAAATTCAAATACAAGTTAATTTTGAAGGATGGCTGCGTTTCAGTTCTCATATTGTTTGGAAAGTGTGAATTTGATAGATTTGGTTTTAAATGTGAACTGAATCAAAAAAATTTCCCCAACCCTACTTTCAAATGAATTATAGGAGCCCTGAAACAGATCCTGCAGTTGGGCAACTGGCAGGGAGTCAACAACACTTATCAGTGAAATAAAGTCCCAAGATCCACCACGCATCACCTTTCCCAAAAGCATTTATCACTATGTCCATGCCAATTTATTTGTACGTTATAATTTTTGCAACCGAATCTTCATGCATTCCTTAATAGCTTTGCCTTTTTGTAATTTTAAACCATCTAATAACCATTTTAATACCTCATCATTCAACGCAGCACCGTATTTTAAGCAAATTAAGACCCTTTCCTCCCATTTCTACTTCTGTGGCATATCACATCCTTCTCTTTCAATGTGCCCTTAATCTTACACATTTTGTACACTCACTGGCAGCATTTTAAATTTTCACTTTTTATTAAATGTTGAAAATCAATACTACTAAAGTAGATGCACTCTCATTTAACATCCTCAAAGGCCTGACAGACATCTAGACCTCTTTTCAGAATCACATTAGAGAACAGTGGCTGATCTGATGGGATTTAATTATAACATAAAAGACATAGGCCACAATCCAGAGAGCCCATTTACATGTTCTCAAGGGATTGTGCATGCAGAGCCAGGCTTTCTATATATCTCTTTCAGTACATTAGGCATCAACACCTGTAAGCAGCTTGCAAAAAAGCTTTTTTAAAGAAAAAAAATCAGCTAGGAGAATGGTGATGGAATGCCTACTGTGCAGAAATTAATAACAGCCCATTTGTGTGTATGAGGATCTGGCATCCTCTTCTCTTGATCATAGTTGTAGTGAAAATACCAGTGTTGCAAACTCAATGAGATGATATTGAGAAGAATGACTACTGCTATCTCTTAAATGTAAAATGGTGAGATTTTGTTTTCAATAGTATATGAACTGTCACCCAGCATCATCAATATAAAATGAACACTTTGAATTGAATTTATCAGCATGAGAGCTTAGCTGATGATGGGGTCATGATCACCTATTGACATGCAAAGAAAACTGAACGAATTGATATTTTCTTTTATTTTTGAGTAAATCTGTTCAATCTACATCACTGTTTTTATGTTTAGTAAAAATATATGAACATCAAAAACTAAAGTTATGAAATAAACTATTGGGTCAGTCCTATATTGATTGTTGCACCTATCTTGTCAGCTCCTCAACCAATCCAATAACAAGTGCCATAAAACGATTCCCCAGAAGCCTGACTAAATTCAAGTTTCATTCCTGTTTATGTTCTTAATGGTCAAGCAAGCTTTAACTATGGAATAAAGTATACATTTCCTGATCTTACTGACCAGAACAAAAGCCAATAGACAAATAGTAGGCCCATATATTAGTATGTTAGATTTCTATTGTAAAATCTAACAGATACTACTTCATACATAAATAACCCTTTTCACCACTACAATACTGATACAGAGAAACAGATTTCAATATACATTTCCCAAAAGCACTGTCATCTGTTGACTGCCATCTGTGAATTTTTTATATGTATGGGTTTGGATTGGGAAATGTATTCACCTTGTAAAGGTGAGAGAGAGTAGTATATTTGACTCCTTTACTTTACAATTGAAACATTTATATTCTTATATTAGATCAGTCCAAAGTGACACTTAAAGTTTGATACTAGGCATGTTTGCTGTCTCCAATGGGACTTTCTTCCTAATAACAGTGTTAATTTCAGCCTTACAGTTATACGCATATAAACATTATTATAATATCCCAGAAATCCCAAAGTGACAATGAATTACAACATATATTGGTGTTCCAAAATGGCTTTCCTTTATCATGATGCATGATCCTGTATGGGTGATCCTGACGTGCCTCTCAGGCTACAGTTCTGACAACTCACTGATCTCAGCTTTCACACATTCTCTCATTCCTATAAAAGTGACCACTCCTGGGAGAAAGCCACCCAAACCATTTCAATTTCTGCTTCAGTTAAGCATTTTTCTAGACATATTTTTCTTGGAGCTGCAGGGAATAGGAGGAAAGAAAAAAATGGTTGAGGAAGGTACCTTTCATTTGTGCAACAATTGGATATAACCCAATCTCATTTACAGAAATCAGTAATATTTGAAAAACAGATTACCGATATTTTGCACAAATCTCATAGCTATTGTTTTGGATATACCACGTGCAGAGATCGCACATGAGATTTACAAATTACATAGTTCTAGTTTTTATTGCTAACATAAAATGAAAACCATTATGTATCAATTGGTGGAGGAAGAATACACATAATTTTAATACACAATCCAGTATTAGGTTACAGCACTGATATGTCACAAAGGTAGATTTTGAAGATATTTTATGGGGGGAGAGGGAGAGGGGAGGAAGCAATACCAAAGAACAATTAAACAACCATGAAAACCATCAGAACTCCTCAAGGTTTAGCTACACATATTAATTTGTCTACTCCATATTTTAAGGTTTCCAGAGTATTAACAACATTCTCTTTTATCCAAATACTTCGGATGTTTGTCAAAATATGAACAAAAAGTATTACATATATACTTAATGAACACTGCAAGGAAATTATTCATAGAATCCAAATAAAGATAATGTAATGAAAATGCCAACCTGTTCTTCTGTCAAATATTAATAATAATTAAAAAAACAGCATTTGCTGCTGGCCCTGTAGAAGGAATTAAGCAACAACACTTAGAACCACTCAATACTGTTTCTCCCTAATATCTGGCTATTCGACACTCCTTCAGTAAGGAGGAGAGAAAAGGAGAAAGAAGGGAGATGTGATATATATGAGGTGAAGTGCCATAAAAAGGGTAGTATTGATCTAGGGGACGGAAGAGGAGGCCCAGGTTGAGACAAATGGGTAAAGAAAGGAGAAGCAACAGTATGCATCAGACTGAGTGGGCTACAACATTCAGATTATGAGATAAGGGCTGCAGGATGCTGAATTTTTAGGAGCCTTTTACCCTCTGCAGAGACTTCAAAGGGGCTCTCTGTAAGAAACAATAAGCTGACTGGTGGTTATAGGGAGTCTCTTTGAAGGTGTGAGCCCAGTGCCAATCAGATGATTAGCACGGAAAGGGCATCTTCAGACACGGCTGATGTAGCAGATTGGTGATATAGCAACCTCCCTTGATCTTTGACAGATGTCAGTCACCGGATGTCATTATGATATTAGGTCATTGACAGATGGGTGGTCTCATGCATCTGGCTCAGCTGGCCCACAGGGGGTGTGGAAAATCCATTTTAAAATCACTGGTTTAAAATGATTTGATTTTACAGTTATGTTTTTTGCTGTAATTAAATTGTATTTTATGTTATTGTGATTGTTAACATTATAATAGTGGCTAAACACAAAAGTGGACAGGGTTCCTGTACTTTTAACAGCTATGTAACAGAGGCAATTTCAGGAAGTGAAGCTTGTAATTCAAGCATATCAATTTATCAAGGTTCTTTTTCTCAGCCAATTATATTCCTTCAGCCTTCTCTCCTCTGTACTACCTGTTCCTAATCTTCCTTATATTTCACTACATTTTTTCCAGTTCTCAACCTATCCTATGTGGTTTAATCACAACCAAACTGAAAATGTTTCCTTCTCTCACAGAAGATGGACTGTAAGCTGTTTAGTTTCCGGAGCAACCCACCTGCTTAGTGACAATAATCAGTACCACAATGCAATATGAATCAGAAGGTTTTTTTCCATAATTGGAGTATAGATGCAGATGTGATATCACTAATTACCATACGACAGAGCTTGGGCACCTGAGGTTTCATCACATAAGTCATAGGTTGTCCAGCACATGAGACCAATCTTCAATTAGAAGAGAATTTCCATATTAAGACCACATCACCAGATTAAGAGATTGTTTGGCATAGCAACTAGGTTTACCTCTGATATTCCCATTCCCAGATCTTTCTATTCAATGCTCATATGCTTAAGAATATGTTCAACATACCATTAATCCATTTGGCTTCTGGATTGTGAACTATGAACTCTTTTCTGAATAGGTCTTCTAAAGACAACCTGGTTTCTGATGAATTTGACAATTCATCTAAAGGGAAAAAAAACAAAAATTGAATATCAAAGCACTTTTTAAAATAACAAATAAATACAAGCCTGTTTCAATCGCTGAAAACATCTTCACACTTTCAATACACAAGACCAGACTTATATCAGCAACTGAATATTCTCCATTAATGAAAAGGATATACACAGAATTGTATTTCACTGCCCACACAAAAAATATTAATAGAAAAAAATTACATCAAAGTTGACTAGCTGTAGTATCTCACATGGGAATACCCCTCCCCCCCACATATATATCTTTAAACTGCTGAAACCAGTTGCTGCTATCTAGGGTATACAAAGCAAAATGCAAAAACCCTAGATGTATATAACTTGTCACAAGATTTTTCCTTTACAAGCATGCAGGAAAGCCTTCTGAGTGCCAGGCTTAGCCAGCTACAGGGCTGAAGGCTGCAGGAGACTGAGCTAGTGTCCCCTCTTGCAGACCTGTAACCAGGTCCCCTGATACAGGTAAGGTCACAGTCCAGGGGATCTTGTTGTTTGCTTCAGTTTCTTTCTCTGACATTTTGAAGTCATATATTACTAGGTAACTTGCAAATGAGAGACCTTGCAAATTAAATGCCGAATCTCACATAATATGTTTTTTTATTCAGGGTTGTTGTTTCCTGTTATGGCAAGACTAAGTAATGGCAACCCTTTAAATATTTGCTACATAGATCTCTCCTCTCAGCTTCCCTTTATGAAACTGCCATGTTTACTTCGCCATTATATTTTTTTCCTCCGAAAGGCAGAATACCTGTTTTGGTGCAAATTTGTATCTTCAAGAATTCATACTTATTTTAACAACTGATATTCCAAACACTGGTCATAGCATTTTACTGTAGGACCTTAATCAAGCAGAGCAGAACCTTTTCCATATTTCTCTTGTTCATGAGCCATGCAACCTCTTTAGCTATTTCTGCTGCTGCCATTCTTCATTTAATCAGGGATGTTCATGAAATTCTCTCTAACTGAAATTTCTTCCCAGATTTTACATTGAGGGTTCTGAATTTCCTGCTGCTAATGGCAAAACATGTGTAGAAGGTTTGAGTATGAGTAAAACAAGAACCAATAATGTTGTTGGGTTCTCTCTTTCATTTAGCAGTGGTCAGCATCAGAGGCTAGCAGGAAATTACCACCTGATCCAGAGCTATCTTCTATATTAGGGAACATTAATATTCAACATATACTATTACTTAATAAGGGGGGGTTCTCCTTGGCAACATTTTCTGAGTCTTCTAGTTGTTTTGCTATAATCATTTGTAGTGTAGGATCCTGTAAATTTATTTGCAAATCACTAAACATTAAATCAAACATTTTTGAAGCCCTACAAGAATCATATTGCAACCTATGGACAACACTTTAAACCATTAGATAGATGTAGCAGCTTTGTTCAGGAGTCTGAAAAGATGGCTTTGTTGCAGAATTGTTTTTTAAAATATATTTTATCATATAACATTCCTTAACATTGTATTGGCAGCCACACATTTCACTTGAAAAAAAGATACATGTTTTTGTGCATGTGAATGGGAAACTATACATTATATCATTGTCCAACCTGATTTTTTGTACCAAATCTCAAGACTTGTATGTTACATTTGTCTAACATTTCAGTAAATGTTGCTCTGACTTCAAAATTTTTAGAAATTCACAATGAGCAGTTAATACAATGCAAGAATTTTTTTTCCTCTTCTCACTGTAAAAATTGTCTGAATGCTGTAACTAGGGAACTTTTCCTTTTATATCTTTATGAATTCATTGCTGATATTGAGCGCCAACAAGACTTGGGCTTGTCCTCTAAGTATGCCTCAATGGACAGAGCGCTACATTTCAATAAACCCGCAAATTATCTTTTTACACTGTCGGTGCAAAAACATCACAGAGCTTTCACATTGGGACATTTTAATGTTCTCCCTTCTGCTGTCCTGGAGGGCAGATATATATATATATAAAAACCTACTACGATTGTAAGTGCCCTTGTGACGCTGGAGAGGTGGAATCAGTGACCCATGTCCTCCTACACTGCCCATTTTATTCTGATCTACAAAGATCTTTAATTGTACGTCTCCTATCAAATACCCCAGGATGATCAGATGCATTTTATGTCCTCCTACTTCTTTCTGATCAAAATACTTTTATCACTTCCAGTGTTGCCAAATTTTGCGCTGCAGCGATCAAAATTCGCCACGAACTGACCCCAGCCACCTTGTAATTCTTGGCTGTTCTGTTTTGTTCTGCATTGGATTTTATAACTATGCCTTTTATAACTATGCCTTTGATAATTCTATTTTATAGTACTGTGTTTTAACAATTTTATCTGACTACCTCATGCTGGTCACTGACCGTAACAATAAAGATTATTATTAAGACTGGGCATCAAACATATGGTTAGAGTACTCAAGATGCCACCTTGCTAGTCCTTCTTGTTCACACTCTGGCTTAGCAGACCTAGTGAACTGGTAGCCTCCAGTAAAAGCTTAATTGGCACCCTCTCAATGATGCTGTGCAGAATTTGAGAAGAAACAACCTATGCATGAGATATAACAGTCAGGGAGAATGAATGCTCTGCTTGGTCTTTTGTAGGAGGTGACATTTCTTGAGCAATGACTTTTCTGTGAGGCTGGCAAAACACATTTTAGGGATTAATGGAAAAATTTCTACATGCTGACTGCCACTAAGAGCTAGCTGTGAGTGCCAGTGGCATTGTACACACAGCCCCCACATTGAATTCACATATGCAGAGATCTCTACACCCTGTTTTCTGTGCACAAGACTAAGGACTGTATCGTGTTGTCTTCTGAGTAACTATAGCAGCTATATTGTACAAACTGAGAATTCAAGGTAGTCGCACTGCCAAAAACAAAGATCCCAATATAGCCCCCCACAGTCCTCTAGAAAGTTTGTTTTAGTTTTAGAATTTATATACTGTATTTCAGGACACAACCGCCCCTTCAGGTTCATTGAAGTGCTTTGGTGCTTCAGTCAGGTATGGGTTAAGAAGTTAAGAATGATCTTGCCCTCTCTTCCCCCTCTCCCTCTGTACAATTACTGTTGAAAAACATGGGTGCTTAGTGTGTTTAAAAATTATTGATGATATCTACTCCTGTATTACACTGCAGGAAATACGTTACTGAACTTAGTGGTCTTGGAATGCAATCCACCAGGTATTGCTCTTATAAAACCATATTATTTTCTTAACTGATATTTCACCTATAGCTCTTTATATATCAAAGACCAAGGCCACATTTATTTTTTTCACAAGAATATCCAGCTTGATATTTCACATAGCTGTGATTCTTTTTTAAAATTATGCTTGGAAAAATATTCTGATTCTGCAGAGATTTTAGGCTGCACTTTTGGTCTGTGCAATTATTCTTGATTTTTACTGGTAGGCCACAGAGAATATCGTCTTTAGTATCTCCTACTGCAAAAATGAAAGCACTGGGTGTTCTGATTTCAGCATCCAATCCACCCTATATCTCTTAAATCTCCTAATCCAGCTACTTATATTTTGAAAATCAAATATTTGAAAGTGAGCTTTTTGTGTTTTATGATACGTGTCTTTGAAATCCCACTTGGCTCTTGACTATTGCAGGGTTCTGTTTCACTTTGCAGTGTTCACTGCTCTGTTTCTGTTCCTTTCTTTTCTTATAGATTTCCATTTACTCTTCTCCTCAATTCACTTCTCCTGAGTCTCCTTTGCCTTCCTAGTATTTATTTATATTTATTTATAAAAGTATTTATATACCCTTTCCTCCCTGTTCCCCCGTTAACTCATGAAGAACCATATCAGTGTTATGCCACAGCTGTTTCTGGCTATCTCTCAGTCTGTCCACCTAAAACTCTGATTGGTTTCATATTCGTATTCTGAAGGACAGAGCCACTGAGAAACATTACGCGGCTTTGGAAAAATATCTGACCCTCATAAGGGAATAATTCAGGTAAAACCATTGCGATAGTCCCACTCAATATAATCAAGAGGCAGCTGAAATGCACGACAGCTATTATTACTCTGGCTACTCTCTCATCATGAGGGTAAATACGGTGTGCAAAAGCAAGCACCTTTATCTTTTGTGAAGATATCAGAGCTCTGTCAGCTCTTTGCTATCTAACATAATTTATTTTTAAGGCTGTCATCTTTCTGCAGTTCACAGCACCATTAGCCAAGTCCCGCTCCACTCGCCCAAGCGCAGCCCGGGCAGGCAGGGTGCAGTTGCAGCCAGGGGTTGAAGTCCTGGCTGCCATCGTAGGTGAGGGCAGCGGTCATGCAGCACACACACAGTGCACGCATGGCATGCTGCATGGGGGTGGGGCATTAGGGCTTATCTAAAGCCTGCGCTGCCCCCTTAGTCGTCCTCTTGGCTTGCAATGGAGAGGAGAGGAGGACAGAGCAGTGCAGGACAGGAGCAGGAGTGGTGAACATTTTGTTTGGCCGCACGTGGTCGGTGCCATTTTGTGGGGCACCACTGCCTTCAGTGGCAGCACATTCTGGGGCTCCAGAATGCCCTAGGGTGTGGGGCAGGCCAGGGATTAGCCCTCCCTTGACTGGCAGTAGCAGGAGCAGCAACAATTTTGTTTGTTGCATGTGAGCAGTGCCATTTTGTTTGGTGCCATGGGAATTTGCGCCTGCAGCAGCGGCGCCCTGGAACTTGGGGCAGGCCAGGGATTAGGCCTCCCTTGACTGGCATTATATAGGCTTTGGGGGCCTTTCAAGCCACCCCCCATGCCTAGGGGGGATTAGAGGGGAGGAGGTAGCACAGGCCTTTCGGGCTTTTCAAGCCACCCCCCTTGCCCGGGGTGCAGTATAAGGGAGGAAGCAGCACAGGCCTTATGGGCCTTCAGGCCTCCCCCTCCCATGCCCAGGGTGGTTTATAAGAGAGGAGGCAGTACAGGCCTTTGGGGCCTTTCAATTCCCTCCCCCCATACACCCAGGTTAATTCAACTTATTTAATGGCTTATCATTATTGATGGCAATATATAGTTTTCCCTTCCTCAGCAGCAGACATGCCACCTAAGAAAGGTAGAGGAGGGGCGAAGGGCAAGGGTAAGGCCCCCAAGCCACCGCCCAAGCATCCCCCCCAGTGGCAGTGTCATCTGATGCAGATGAGGTGCCTCCATGGGCTACTATCTTAGCCTGCTTGGAGGCACTGGAGCAGCAGAGGGTACACTCAGGCAGGCAGGAACAGTTGCACACTGATCCTCCAGTGGCTCCATCAGCAAGGTCTAAGCAGGCTAAGGTGGGATCGAGGGCAAGTGGAATGGGTTCCAATCAGAATGCTGTGAATTCAATTTTAGCATGGATGTACATGCTGGAAGCTGAGCCTGGCATGGCCCCCCTGTTGGCACCTGATGATGCCAGTCCCTCAAGACCAGCCAGCTGTGGTTTCCTTACCAGGGAATGTGAGAGGTGAGTTGCCAGCACATGCTCAGTGGCCTGGGTGGCCAGGTTGGGGGATGCCACCTTGGGGGTTTGGGGTTCTGGACCAGGGATGGCCTTTTTCCTAGCCTTGTGGGGTGGAGGCAATCCCCATGGCTGGGGTAGGACAAGGAGTTGAAGGTTTGGGTCAAAACCAGCAGGCACCACTTATGGCAGCATGCAATGAGGAATGGCAGCCTCCTGGGACTGGTCAGGCTGCTGCTGGGGTTGCCTCAGCAGCGAATTTAGGCCAGACATCAGAGCTGACGGCTACTTCTATGGTAGCAGAACAGTCAGCCAAGGAGGCCAGTAGGGAGGTGGTCATGGACCCATTGAGATCCATTGCTGAGGACACTATTCCACTTGGGAAAACATCAGCGCTGCTCAGCTTCCATCTACCCCCCACTACAAAGGAAAAAAGTTTGCAGTGGGAGTTTATGGACTTGTTCACTTTTCTTTACCGAGAGCCTCCGAAGAAGGAGGAGGAGGAGGGGGAGGACAGGGAGCAGGACAGACTCAGGTGTAGGAAAATGGACCGGATGTGGGCCAACTGGCTGCTGGCCTACTTGATTTACGCTGGGGTTATACTACAGAAGCAGCTGTGGAGGGGTCCACTACTGCTTAAATATTTAGATATCATTTATAGGAGGGTGTTCTGAGTTTTCTGGCTTTGCGTGGCTATCTTATGACAAGGCCTTTCATATGTGGACTGCATTCAACAAGGCCTTGTCATGGGACAAGAAGGAGCCTAAATTATGGGTGCAATTCATGGTGGCTGCTCGGGCTATGACAGGAGACAGGAGTGATAGTGGGCATTTGTTGAGCAGGCAGGCAGTGGCTACCCTTCCCCACTGGAATGCAGGGCAAGGGGTTCAACATTGGCTGCTCTGCTGTGAGTTTAGCTCCCGGGGCTCCTGTGCCCATAATCCCTACCGTTTCAAGCACAAGTGCTTGATATGCGGTGGCTCTCACTCCTGCACTAACTGCCCTCGGGCAGACCCTTTAAGGGAGGGATCAGGGACATGCATGGGGGTAAAAAGCCACCCCCTGTAGGAGCTGCTCAAGGAAAAGGCTTTCTCTCTGGTTAAACTGGAAGTACTTCGGGCTTTGGTGATAGGCTACTCAGTTGCTGGGGATGCATGTTTTTTGTTACAGAGTTTTTCTTTTGGTTTCGGATCCCATACTCAGGCTCACATATTGCCTTCATGGCCCATAATCTTAAATCTGTTTTAGGCATGGAAGGTATTGTAGAGGGTAAGATTGATAAGGAAGTTCAGGCTGGTAGAGTTCTGAGCCCTTTCCCATCACCCCCTAACTCAGTTCTATGGGTGTCCTCTCTTGGCATAGTGCCCAAGAAGGTTGCCAAGGAATTTAGATTGATTCACCACCTCTCTTATCCATGGGGGCAATCCGTTAATGATTTCATACCAGACAGCCTTTGCACATTCCACCTCTTTCAATTCTGAAGTGTGCATAGTGCATGAATGCGACAGAGGTGCCCTCAAGGACAAATATGACATCAAGTCTGCCTTTCATCTCTTGCCTGTTCACCCGGATGGTTTTGAGCTGCTGAGATTTCAGGTCAATTTTACATAGGGCATTGCTTATAGGCTGCTCTAATTCTTGAGCGGTATTTGAGCGCTTCAGCTCAAGAGACGAGTCAGCTTGGATGCAGTGGTGCACTATCTGGATGATTTCTTGTTTGCAGCTGGGGTGCGTTCCAGTGAATGCCAGCACCTGATGTCCCAGTTTTACAACCTGACTAGGGAGTTGGGGGCCCCCTTGGCTACAGAGAAAATAGAAGGCACGGCCCCTATTTTAACCTTTCTAGATATCAATATTGACTCTGAGGTCCAGTGCTGCAGGCTGCCCAAGGATAAGCTCAACCAATTGCAGCGCAAGATCCAAGAAGTTTCAGGTGCCAGGAAGGTTTCTCTTTCTGCCCTCCAGGAGCTGGCAGGGCATTTAAACTTTGCATGTCTGTCATCTCATCAGGCTGGGCATTTCTAAGGTGGGTGTATGATGCCGTGGTGGGACTTTCCCAACCTTACCACAGGTACAGGGTTACAGCAGCCTTATGCGCTGACCTGGCTATGTAGTCCTCCTTCTTGCAGGAGTTCAGTTGCAGGAGTTCAGCAGGAGTTCATTCTGGAAGGAGAACCTGCTCCTGGAGGTAGAGCTACAAGTCCACTCAGACGCATAGGGAGCATTTGACTTTGGGGTTGTTTTCAGGTCTTCTTGGTGTTATGGGTACTGGCCGCAGAGCAGGATTCAGGAGGTGGTAACCAGGGATTTAACTGTTCTTGAATTCTTTCCCATCGTGGTTGTGGTCTACTTGTGGGCAGAGAGGCTGCAGAACTCTACTGTCCATTCCTGGTTTGATAACATGGCCACAGTCCAGGTTATCAACTCCCTTACATCTAGGAATGCTAGGGTTATGGGTCTGGTCCATTTCTTTGTTCTCCAATGCCTGCATTTTAATGTTCTTGTTTGGGCATGGCATGTACCTGGTATTTTAATTATTTATTACATTTATATACCGCCCCCATAGCCGAAGCTCTCTGGGCAGTTTACAACAATGTATTTTACAGCAAAGTATTGACAATGGTGTTGCTGACGCTCTGTCACGGAATCAGATGGAGAGGTTTTGACAGCTGGTGCCGTTGGCCAGGGCTCAGCCGGATGCTGTGCCACCCCAGATTTGGGAGATTGGAGAGCGGAGCCTATCCATTGCACCCAACATGCTGACCAGCTATCAGAGAGAAGGTAGGGAGCTCCAGGGCCAGCAGGAACTACACAGAGATATGGCCTATTCCTGTGGATCACCTGCTGGAATTCCTGGTGGATGGCAGGAGGAGGGGCCTTTCTGTCAGGACACTGCGAGGTAAGCTGGTGGGGCTTTCATTTGTGGCCAAGGCAGAGGGCTTTCAGGACCATTCGGAGGACTTTTGGGTCCATTAGGTGCTGGCTGGCTGGGCTAGGGAATGCCGCTGCCCTTTATCCCTGCCGCGCTTTTTCGCCTAACCTGCTACTGGGACTGTTAGGTCAGTGGGTCGCCATATGCTCTTCCCCCAATGAGGTTCAGCTGTTTTAAGCAGCGGCCCTCACACTATTTTGGGGGGCATTCTGCATCGGGGAGGTGATTGCAGGGTCAGACTTATCTCTATGTGCCCTCCTGTGGTCCGATGTTAGTTTTGAGGGGGTTTGTGCCAATATTAGGTTGCATTGGTCCAAGACAGACCAGTGCCATAAAGGGCACGCCATCATGTTATTGCCTTCCCCAATGCCAGCCCAGTGCGGGCTTTACAACACTTTTTAGAGGTGAGAGGCACAGCCCCGGGCTGTTCGTTTATTCATGGAGGAGATTCCCCTCCAAAGTTTCAGTTTTTGGCGCTTACCAAACTAGTGCTTCAGGGCCTAGGAGTGAACCCTTTAGGGTTTGGGACCCACTGTTTTAGGATCAGAGCTGCCTCCCTGGCAGCAGGTCTTGGGTTTTCACAGGCAAGGCTGCAGCCCATTGGAAGGTGGAAATCTGGCATGTATAAGAGTTATGTTCATCCCTTTGGTAAGCCTGGAGGTCTGGGAGCCTAACTGTTTGTAATTATTTTGTTTTTGGCAGGTTGCTGGATGGGGACAGAGCAGATGTGCATCCTAATCTGTGGCCATAGCATGGTCTTCTGGGAGGGAGAGAGTTTGACGAGGCCTGGGATTGGGGAGGGGTTGGGGATTAGTGTTCCTTTGCATCTCAGATGGCGGGGGGGGAGAGAGAGAGATAAACAGGGGAAAGTATCACAAAAGATTGAAAGTATCAGCATGGGGCAGATTTTGCAACTCTTCCCATACTGTCTTTCAACCTCTGATGTTGGGATTTTGACAAGTGGATGGGGTAGCCCACCTGTCAATCATGTGAAATCAGAATTATGTCATGTGATTGTTATGTAGGTTGCCCAGCCTACCTGTCATTTGGCCCACTGGGTGGGAGCCAAAAAGGTTCCCCACCCCTGATCTAATGGGTTAGTGTGTGGGGATTAGTGAGGTTGAGGGGGTAGAAAGGGGGTGGCTAGTGGTAGCTGGAGGTGGGGTTACTGAGCAACACACAAGCAGGGGCAGAGCTCTTAGTATAACTATACTTGAAGGGAGTGGAGAAAAGAAGGCTTTTAAATAGTCCAGCCATTTCTACCTGACTTATAGCAGCACTAATACTCCAGCATTAAAATGTGCCCTCTGGTCCAAAAAGGTTGGCAAAGCCTACCCTAGCATCTAAATTAAGATGCAACATTCTTTATCCATCTGTTGATCACCAAATACCAGAAACTGGTGAAGAAACACTCAACCTTCACCAGCCAAACACACGTCTATCAAAAGGGACGTGAAATCATACTGTGGGGCTGGGTTGACTTTATTCTTTTCATTTCTTAACAGATGTTTCTATCCAGGATGCAACAAGAGTGAGCATAGCTAAATGTCATTGGCCATTGTTTCTTTCTATAAGGTGCACTCATAGAAGTTCAAGCAGTTGTTTTTCTCACTGTGACAATTGAAAACATCATTATCCTACACAGATCCCTTTATCACCAAGTTCTTCTTGTGTATATTATGAATAGGTCTGAATGTATAGAAGTCAGAGTTCAAAATACAGAAAGATAATAAATCACAGAAAAGAATACAAAATGCTAAACAGTAAAACACAATATATGTGTTTATATGGTATGTAAGTAAATAATAAATAAATTCTACCTGGTGTTAAAAGAATTACAGACATTGTGATGAGTGAACATACAACTAGAATCACCAGCAGTGCAATTGCTATTCCCTTCCAGTTCCTCTGTGGCGGGCTGTTGCTTCCAAGTTCCTGGGGGGATTTAAAAAAAAAGAAATTGTTTCATAATTACATATAAAATAGTATCCATAAAATACATACTTCTATTCATAGTTATAATAACAGTATGAGACTATTATCAGTCCTTTCACAGCAGTTCATTCATTATTTAGAGGTATTCAATTCCTTCATTTTTTACAAAAGAAAATCAATCCCCTACCTACTCATATCAGACATACACACCTAAATGATAATCAAATTGAGTGTATAGAGTGCTGCCCAACATTTGAATAGTGAAGATATACTTTAGGAGAACATGAACTAGCACTTTACAAGATAATTAGGGAAATAAACTATAGTAATTAATTATAATTCTGTTGAAAGTAGCATGAGTCACAAAGGTTGAAATACATATGGTTCTAATGTGGAGTGTTAAGATTCCTCTTCAGAACCACAAACATTTACTGCCTGAGGATTTGAACATTTCATTTTAAAGTGAATGCAATTCCTTTCTCTATATCATAATGTGTTGTATAAGCAGCTCCCATATTACTCATAAAAATCAACATTATTCTGTAGAAGCACGAGGAGATATTCCAAAATTGCAAGTATATAAATTCCCCTAGGATATGTGTGCACCCCAACTCCTATCCACACTAGGCAATCATGGCTTTTTTTCTTTTAATAAAAGAAATTTTCTGTGTGCTAGTATCTTAAATAGACAGCAAGAAAAGAATAGAAAAGCCCATGCTAGAAATTGAATTATGTCACTTTTACATACTATCAGAAATACAGAGATGACTAACACACATTTTGTAACATTCTCATGGACTGAATAGCAAATTATAATGATGTTGCATGCTGTAATCCAGGGCTAGCACTATCAGCAGGCAGACCACCTAAGGACAGAAAGAAAAGTTGCAAGTCCTGTTGCAGGACTAAAGCTCAAGACTGAGCTTGGTTGTGGTTTGCAGTCTCTCTGTAGAGTTACAGGGCATCTGCTTAGTTGAAAGTAGCATGCAAATTCTAGAGGTCTTCATACTTCAAAAGTTCCTGCCCAATGTCAGAGCAACTTCTTTTGCATCACTTCTAATCCTACTGAGCCAGCAGAGAAGCTACACTGCAGCCCAAATCTCCTGATGATGGCCCCCAGCGGCTTTACATAGATATTGAATAGCATGGGGGAGAGGATAGAACCCTGTGGCACTCCACAATTGAGAGGCCAAGGGTCTGAAACCTCGTCCCCTAATGCCACCCATTGATGCCTGTCTGAAAGATAGGAATGGAGCCACCGTAAAACAGTGCCCCCTATTCCTAATCCCTTCAGATGATCTAAAAGGATACCGTGGTCGACGGTTTCGAAAGCCGCTGAGAGATCAAGGAGGACGAGGAAGGTATATTCTTCCCTGTCCAACGCCCTCCTCATATCATCCACCAGGGCGACCAAGGCTGTTTCAGTTCCATGTCCAGTCCTGAAGCTCGATTGGAATGGGTCTAGATAATCTGCTTCCTCCAAGTGTGTCTGTAGCTGTTTGGCCACCACTCGCTCAATCACCTTGCCCAAGAATGGTAAATTAGAGACTGGACGGAAGTTATTCAGCTCTTGAGGATCCAAGGAGGGCTTTTTCAAGATGGGCTTTATTACTGCCTCCTTGAGGGCTGATGGCAATGCACCCTCTTCCAAGGATGCATTTACCACTGCCTTGATCCTTTCGTTCAGCCTCTCTTTACAGCTCATAATGAGCCATGATGGGCAAGGGTCCAATAGACAGGTGGTTGGCTTCACAGTAGAGAGCACCTTGTCCACTTCCTCGGAGGGAACAGGCTGAAATCGATCCCACCGGACCGGAATGCAACTGGCCGACTCTGGCTCACTTCCTGTGTCCACGGCGTACGGAATTGTGTTCTTCAGGCACTCGATTTTATCAGCAAAGTGTTTAGCAAATATGTCACAAGAGGCTTTAGAGTGCTCCATGGGTACCTGGGCAACTGGACCGACCAGGCTTCGGACCACTAGGAACAACCTCCTGGGACAACACTCTGCAGACGCAATAGAGGCAGCAAAGCCTAAGCGATAGATCTAGCAAGAGCAGCCCTCTCTTGCTCCATGAGGTGGAGTTGGTTCGCTTGCAGCCAATAGGCCTCTCGCCTCCCGCCGCTCCCAGGCCTCCACCACGGCTCTCTCCTGGTCCACACAGCTGCGCTATCCCCACTCCTCGCTGCCTTCCCGGCACGCCCAATGGCTCCTCTTCCTCATCGAGGCCAAAGCGCCTCATCGTCCTTCTCCCAGAGCGGCCGGTGGAGGGCACGCTATGCCGCGCTGATAGTGCTGTGGCCTCTCCCCACTCCTCCGCTGTGAGCCACAAGAAAATGAGGCGTACGACGCGGGCAGTGCTGCCGTACCTGGGCTGCGGCCCGGGTCCACCGCTCCACGCCCTCAACCAGCCGGCTCTTCCACTCGAGCAGGGGGTGCCCCAAGTCTGCCAAGGAGGCGCCACTCTTCCTCAAGAGGCAACCAAGCGGCGGTGGCTGGAGGGCCACGGCGGGAAGCGCAGGCGGGAAGCGCAGGCCGCAGCAGCGGCAGGGAGGTGCCGAAGAGGCTGCCACCGAAAAACACAAGCTGGGATGGGACCCCCACAGGGCCGGCACCCACCCGCCCTGCATGCCCCAGACGGCAGCGGCCCCCTGTGCCCTCCACCCCCCCGCCTCCCCGAAGGACCCGAGTAGGAAAACGAAGGCGGGACGGGAAGACTCCCAACAAGGTGAGGAGCAGGCAGCGGAAAAGTGTGCACAAAGTTAAGTTTGTTGTAGCTTTGCAAGCGGCTTAAGTCAGGCCAAAGTGCCTGACATAAGAGTAGGATAAATGCTGTTTGAGCAATCTTCCGGCCAGCAAAGAGAGCTAAAGTTGTCTCATTCAAAGGCGGCAATTGTTAAAGTAAGTATTGTTGTTGAGTGTAGAAAAAAATCAACGCTTTAAAAGATAAGCTACGGAGCTCCTGGCGTAGTGTCCTCCTGCGTCGCCATCTTGGTGTAACCATATCACCCACATCATACACACGTTCTCTGGCTGTTCTATCATACCAGTAACTTTGCTTCAAACTTGCATCCTTATCCAGCTCTTCCCTGAACTGCTCTGCCTCTTCACTAGAGACCATTCAATACAGTTTGTCTCTTTTAGCAGGCCTGCCAGGGGTTGCTATGGCGACCTTAGGCTCGATAACAGGTTCCACCCTGTTTTCTTCGGCCTCTGTTAACATGGTTTCTGTTGCTTTGCCAAGTTGTTGTCTGGTCACCACATATATTTTTCCTTGTGCCCCCATAACATCTCTTCCCAGTATCACTGGTTCTTGTTGTTGGGCATTAATACCTACTTTACATATTTCCTCCTTTCCTCTCCACTTTAATTTTATCAGGGCCATGGGTATGCTTTCTGGTTCACCCCTCACTCCTTGGATTGTCACCGTTTCCTGAGGTACTATTTCCTCAGATTTTATCAAATCTGGCCTCAGTAACGTCTGAGCGGCACCAGTATCAAGCAATGCCCAATAATTTGCCCCTTGCACACTCTTCTTCCCTCAGACTCAAATCAACGTCTTTTACATTTGTCCAGTTTATCTGGCAGAACTGAACCTTCTTCATTTCTAACTCCCTTGGTTCTGTTTTCACTGCCCTTCCCTGAGCAGGATTACCAATGGGGTTGGCAACCTCACATTGAAAACGTAGGTGCCCCGGTCTACCACATTTATAACATAATTTCTGCTCCATTTTAGGGTACACAGATCCACTCTGGGGTGTCCTGTGCCCTTCAGACTTTATTAGAGGACTCACTCGCTGTGGTACCACATCCTTTCTGCCACCATTATATGGTCTGGGTTTAAACTCTCTTGATGTTTTCCCCACCCAGCCAGTTCTATTGGAGGCAAAGTGATCTGCCAACTCTGTGGCCTCTTGAACAGATGTAGGGGAACGGTCTTTGACAAGGAGCCTTATTTCTGGTGATAACTGATGGTATAATTGATCCAGTATCATGAGGCTTTTCACCTCTTCCACTGACTGAGCTTTGGCACTTCCCATCCACTTTCCAAATATGTCCATCAATTTTGCTCCCAGTTCAACAAAAGACCTCCCTGCTTGGATCTGACAGTTTCGAAATAACTTCCTAAAGTAGTCAGGACCCAGTCTGAATCTTTTGTACACTGCCTCTTTAAACTCGGCATATGTGATGGGCCTGTCTGAGGGGAAATATTGGTATACCTCTGCCAATTCCCCTTTGATCAGATTTGATAAATATTGCATATATTTATCCCCTGGTAGCCCCCACATCTGAGCTGCCTTTTCGAAGGTTTTATTATTATTATTATTTATTAGACTTATATACCGCCCGACTAGCAATAGCTCTTTGGGCAGTGAACACAGAAAATACAATAAAATCACATAGTATAATACAACATAAACATATAAAATAAAATAATTTAAAAACAATCACAGCAGATTTTAAATTAAATTAACTTAAATTAGTATGCCTCGGAGAAGAAGAAGGTTTTAACTTGGCGCCGAAAGGATAACAATGTCGGCGCCAAGCGCACCTCCTCGGGGAGACCATTCCACAGTTTGGGGGCCACCACTGAGAAGGCCCTAGATCTTGTCACCACCCTCCGGGCCTCCCTATGAGTCGGAACCCGGAGGAGGGCCTTCGTAGAAGAACATAGAGTACGGGCCGCTTCGTATCGGGAGAGGCGTTCCGACAAGTATTGTGGTCCCGCACCGTATAAGGCCTTATAGGTTAATACCAACACTTTGAATCTGGCCCGGAAGCATATTGGCAGCCAGTGCAGGCGAGCCAGAACAGGTGTTATATGCTCGGACCGCTTGGTCCTTGTTAACAATCTGGCCGCCACATTTTGCACTAGCTGTAGCTTCTGAACTGTCTTCAAAGGCAGCCCTACGTAGATCGCGTTGCAGTAGTCCAAACGCGAGGTTACCAGAGCATGAACAACTGATGTAAGGTCCTCCTTACTCAAATAGGGACATAGCTGGGCTACCAACCGAAGTTGGTAGAACGCATTCCAGGCCACCGAAGCTACTTGAGCCTCAAGTGAGAGGGAAGAGTCTAGAAGGACTCCCAGACTACAAACCTGTTCCTTTAGGGGGAGTGTAACCCCATCTAGGACAGGGTATGTATCCACCATCCGATTAGAGAAACCATCCACCAACAGCATCTCAGTCTTGTCAGGATTAAGCCTCAGTTTGTTAGTTCTCATCCAGTCCATTGTCGCGGCCAGGCAATGGTTCAGCACATCAACAGCCTCACCTGAAGAAGATGAAAAGGAGAAGTAGAGCTGCATGTCATCAGCGTACTGATGACAATGCACTCCAAAGCTCCTGATGACCGCTCCCAACGGCTTCATGTAGATGTTAAAAAGCATGGGAGACAGAACCGACCCCTGCGGGACCCCACACTGGAGGGCCCACGGGGTCGAGCAATGTTCCCCAAGCACTACCTTCTGGAGACGTCCTGCCAAGTAGGAGCGGAACCACTGCCAAGCAGTACCTCCAACTCCCAACTCCGCAAGCCTCTCCAGAAGGATACCATGGTCGATGGTATCAAAAGCCGCTGAGAGATCAAGGAGAATCAACAGAGTTACACTCCCTCTGTCTCTTTCCCGACATAGGTCATCAAACAGAGTGACCAAGGCCGTCTCAGTGCCAAAACCGGGCCTAAAACCCGATTGAAATGGATCTAGATAATCGGTTCCATCCAATAGTGCCTGGAGCTGGCCCACAACCACTCGTTCCAAGATCTTGCCCAGGAATGGAACATTCGCTACTGGTCTGTAGCTACTGAAATTTTCTGGGTCCAAGGAAGGTTTTTTCAGAAGTGGTCTCACCACTGCCTCTTTCAGACAGCCAGGGACCACTCCCTCTCGTAAGGAGGCATTTATCACTTCCTTGGCCCAGGCAACTGTTCCATCCCTGCTAGTTTTTATTAGCCAATAGGGGCAAGGATCCAGTATCGAAGTGGTTGCATGTACCTGTCCAAGTACCTTGTCCACGTCCTCGAGCTGAACCAACTGAAACTCATCCAATAAAACATGATAAGACTGTGCTCCGGACACCTCATTAGGATCAACTGCTATAAATTGAGAGTCTAAGTCCTGGCGGATGCATGAGATCTTATGCTGGAAGTGCTCAGCAAACTTATTACAGCGGGCCACCGATGATTCTACCGTGTCCTGAAGGCCTGGATGGAGTAGCCCTTGGACAACTCTAAAAAGCTCCACTGGGCAGCAGAGAGATGACTTATTAGTGGCAGCAAAATGTTGTTTTTTCGCCGCCCTCACCGCTCCTACATACAGCTTGGTAGAAGCACAGACCAGCGCATAGTTGCATTCGTCGGGAGTTCGTCTCCATCTCCGCTCAAGCCGCCTCCTATCTTGTTTCATCGCTCTCAGCTCTGGAGTATACCAAGGAGCTGTATGAGCTCTACACAGGAGAGGGCGCGCAGGAGCGATCGTGTCAACAGCCCAGGTCATCTCCGCATTCCACAGATCAGCCAGGGCTTCGACAGGAGCGCCAGTCCTCTCAGCCGGAAAATCCCCCAGAGCCCTTTGAAAACCTTCTGGATTCATTAGTCTCCGGGGGCGGACCAATTTAATAGGTCCCCCACCCTTGCAGAGGGGAAAGGCTACTGACAGTCTAAACTTCAACAAGCAGTGATCTGTCCATGACAAAGGGAGAGATGTAAGACTCCCCACTTCCAGATCACTATCCCCATGTCCAGTAGCAAAGATAAGGTCTAGAGTATGCTCCGACACATGTGTTGGGCCACTAACATATTGAGACAGCCCCATGGTTGTCATGGCTGCCATGAAGTCCTGAGCCGCCCCGGACAAAGTAGCCTCGGCATGCATGTTGACATCCCCCAGTACTAATAGTCTGGGGGATCTCAGCAATACCTCCGAGACCACTTCCGTCAGCTCAGTTAGGGAAGCCATTGGGCAGCAAGGTGGGCGGTACACCAAGAGGATTCCCAGCCTGTCTCTCTGGCCCAACACAAGGTGCAAACACTCCAGACCAGTATTTGTATGGACATGGTGCTTGGTGAGTGAGATGGAACTCTTATAGACCACAGCAACCCCACCTCCCCGACCCTCAGATCTACCATGGTGCCGAACCGAGTACCCCGGTGGGCAGACCTGGGAGAGACCAACTCCTCCCTGCTCACCCACCCAGGTCTCAGTTATGCATGCCAGATTGGCTGCCTCATCCACAATCAGATCGTGGACGAAGGAGGTTTTATTATATACCGATCTGGCATTTAAGAGCAGCAACTGTAGATCTGAGAGTTGGCTGAGAGGACAACCAACGACCCTGCGGGTGTGAGAAGGACCGGAACAAGGCACAGCCACCACATGTCTGGGCCGTGTTCCCCTTACCTGGCACGTCCTTCTCACAAAGCCATACCTCCCTCTGCCCGTTACTACGGTAATTGGGGCCCCCTCAAGTCCCCCCGCTTGATGGAAAAACCTCCCTCCGAGGTTTACCTGTTCAGGTAAATCTGTGGGTCTTGTCCAGGTTCAAACACCGCAAAATCTTTTGATGTAACCTTTATTTTGGTTTCATTTCTGTCCTTTCATGTTTCATCAGAATGAAACTTCTCTCTTTCAAATTTTAACTTTTCCACCTGTATCTCAGCATCCAATGCTCGTTGCTTCTCCCTCTCCTCAAACCCCATTCTCATTCTTTCAGTATCCATTCTCATTCTCTCAATTTCCAACTCCCGCTGTTTTTCCTTCTCTGCACCTTCCATCCTCAATCTCTCAGTTTCCAACTTTAACTTCTCTCTCAAATACTCTATATAAGCGGGATTGCTTGAGTACCCTTCTGGGTTCTCTTCTCTGACAGGTTGTTTTTGTTGAACAGATGCGAATGCTATCAATGCTACTTGCAATTCATCTACCCCTTTACCCTCGTGAGGTAAATTGAATGTTATGCACTTCTCCACCAGCTCCTTTCTTTTCATCTTTATATATTCAGTTATGTTTTTAGGAGTTCACTCGCACTTTGCCACACACTCTTTGCCAGTCACTCTCACAAGTAATCTTTATTTGTTATTTCTTTTAGCCACACCACTTTTAGGGACTCTCTAGGGTTCGAATCCCACCGCTACAGCCACCACATGTGATGCCCTTCCCTGGTTCTCCCTGTCAGGTTCCCACCTGCTTGTGGCTACTGCCTTTCACTAGGCACCACCAGGGATACCACCAGTCCGGACCGTCCTTTATATGGTTTCTCACTCCGCTCTAGCACAGATCTCACTAGATCCCCTGCTAGGCAGCACCACCAGTCACGTCCTATAACCAATACTCCCAGAGACTTTGCTTGAGTCTCTCTCTAGCTGGTTACTTTTGTGACTGCGTGCTTATGCTGTTCCCAACCCCCTTGTATCTTTATAGATAACGCATACAACTCTGGGTTGCTCTGGATACTTGAATTGTTATTATTCCTCCCTTCACCGCTGCCACCATTAGATACTGTTTCTGTTCAGCCTTGGTAATTACCTTTCCCTCCCTTCTGGTATGTATATCCCCCAGCCAAGGATCAGGCCTTTGGTAAACCAAATTAAGTATTTATTAAATATCAGAAATAACAAGATTAGTTTTAGAATGTTTCACAAGCGTATGGTTTCATCTATTCCTGTTTTGTACTTGACTTATTATTAATCAGAACTCCAACTCCCTCTTTCTCCACACTCCTGACCTCCACCCTCAAACACCTCTTTCTCCACACTCCCAACATCCACCCAGATTCAACTGTCATTCTTCCATTTATACTCCCAGCCATTCAAACGCTCAGCCAATCATCCAGCATTCTACTGCTCATGTACTCCCCCCTCCTCTTTCACTCCGCTTACCATATGTCTTCTATATAAACAGCACTTACCATATTTACACTGTAAGCAGGAACATCACAGCCTGTTCCTTTGGAGTGTGGGGGTGTCAGAAAGAGGCTAAGGCGGTGATCAGCTGGAGCAGGCTGAGGCGCGATCAGCTGGAGTGTGGGCTGATCAGCTGGAGCTCAGGGAGGTGAGGCTGAGTGGTGGCGGCACAGCAGGAGGCTGAGGTGGCGATCAGCTGGAGCACGGGGAGGCCAGGCTGATCAACTGGAGTGCGGGGAGGCTAGGCTGATTGGTGGTGGCGCAGCAGCGCGAGCTTCATGCAGGGAGCTTTGTTCGCACCTCAGCAGAGCCGCGTTGATGCAGCAGCTGTGGGAACAATCAGCTGGACTGCGGGCGAGGTGAGGCTGAGTGATGGCAGTGCAGTGAGCGAAGGCGACTCTGAAATGGGAGAGTGGCTGCGGCAGCGGAGATTTGGCGCGGGACTCCTGGCTGGCCTTCTGGCCTGTGTGGTTTGAGGGAGCAGTGAGCCTATTCCCGGGGGCTGCGAGGGTGGCATCCCTGGGGGGGCATTGGTGATCTCCTGCATTTCTGGGAGATGCAGGTGACCATCTGTGGGTTTCTTGCCACTCTCAGGTTTGGAGTTTTGCTCCTCCTGGGGGGTGGTAGCCATTTTAGGGCAGCCAGCTTTGGGGGTGGCTGTTTTAAGCCTTTTTGGATATGTGGGTGGCCATTTTGGGAGCACAGTTTGTTCCTTCATGCGAGTGGCCATTTTGGGCACATTTTGCTTTCTTGTGTTCAGTGGCCATTTTGAGGAGCCATTTTGGACACATTTTGCTGCTTTGTGTGTGGTAGCCATTTTGGAGTGGCCATTTTGGAACACATTTTGCTCCTTCAGGGATGTCAGCAGCCATTTTCAACAGCCGTCTTAGACGCTTTTGATCTAGCTGTTTAGGTTTTTCTCAAAGGCTGCCTAGCGGGTGCTATTATGCCTCCCAAGCAGGGCACGGGGGGCTCAAAAGGTAGGGGTAAGGCTGTGAAGCGGCCAGCACAGAGGCCACCTCCTCCACTTCAGGAGTCCTCATCCTCGGAGGATGAGGGGCCTGATATGGCCTCAGTGTTAGCCCGCATTGAGTCACTAGAGAGGTGGAATAGGCAGCCTCAGGAGGCTAGTGGGGCGAGGGTTAAGGCAGGTAAGGGTCCTCAGAATAAGAACAGGTGGTATAGTACTGATTGGGACTCTGTTTTAGGTCGAGTGGCTATGCTGGAGGGCCTCCTTGTTGAGGTAGAGGCTGTGGCTCCTGGGAGTCCTACAGTAGAGAAGGCTGCGGCCCATCCAGGTTATGGTGAGTCCATATCTGCAGGTAATGTCTGGGGAATATCTGGGTGGCCTGGGATTGGGGCCTTGGGAAACGCCTTGAAGTGCAGGGATGGCCTCATTCTCCTTATGCAGGTGCGGTGCCTTCTGGGTATGGAAGGGGGATGTCTCCTGCCGGTCCAACAGCAGCCTGCAAGTGAGGCTTGCAGGCAGGTTTGGACTTCTATGGGCGGTCCTACCATGGGGCCGGCTCAGATGCCTCAGATGCCTCCTGATCCTTTGGCTTATGTTCGGGCTGGTGCCTTGCCATTTGTGGAGATGTCAGCTCCCCTGGGGGCTCATGTGTTGCTAGCAACAAGAGAGCATATATGGAAAGGGGAATACATTGATATGTTTTCCTTATTATACCGAGAGCCCGAACAGAAGGAAAAGGATAGGCAGAAGGAAAGGGATAATGAGAAATTTAAAAATAAAAAACTAGATAGGACCTGGGGCAATTGGTTGGCAGGTTTTTTTTATCTCTATGGGGGTAGTCATCCAGCATCAGCCTATGCAGGTGGCAGCCTTGGTGAAGTACCTTAATATAATTTTTAGAGAGCAAACAGAATTCATGGGATCAGCATGGCTAGCCTATGATGAATCTTTTAGGATGAGGGAAGCAGTGGATATTCACCTGCAGTGGGACAGGAAGGACCCAGACTTGTGGTTGCAGTTTATGACTGCAGCTCGATACATGCAGGGTGATAGGGCAGATAGGGAGTATTTGCTTGGTAAGTCTGCCAGTGTGGCTCCTACCCGTGGGTCCATGGGGCAGGGGGTTCAACCCCACCTACTCTGTTGGGAGTTTAGCACCAAGGGCTTCTGTAACAGGAACCCGTGTAAATTTAGGCACGAGTGTTCCATTTGCTCTGGCTCCTATCCTTTCACCAGTTGCCCTAGGGCTCAGGGATTTGAGGGTTTTCAGAGGGGGAAAAAACCTGGGGCTGGAGGACGGCCTTCAGGAATGGGGCCCCACACTGATTAAAATTCCTCAGCTTATGCATTTGCCCTGGTATTGATCACCCTGTCGTGCCCAAGCTAAGGGTTTCCCCTTTGGGCATCATTCCTAAAAAAGATCCTGTATAGTTTAGGCTCATTAATCACCTGTCTTACCCTAGGGGGCAGTCGGTGAATGATGCTATTTCTGAACATTTGTGTTCGGTGCGTTATGCTTCCTTTGACATTGCAGTTTTGATGGTCCAGAGTTTTGGCCAGGGCACTCTCGTAAGTGTGATATTAAGTCAGCGTTTTGCCTCTTGCCAGTCTACCCTTTGGACTTTGATCTGTTGGGATTTTCTCTCAAGGGTTTGTTTTATGTGGATCGAGCTTTACACATGGGGTGTTCTATTTCGTGTTCAGCTTGTGAGCGCTTTAGTACATTCCTTGAGTGGGCTCTCAGGAGGCGAGCTGGCTGTGATGCAGTAGTGCATTATTTAGATTATTTTCTGTTTGCTGGTCCTGCTGGTTCACAGCAGTTCAGCCAGCTGATGAGGATGTTTGGGCAGTTGGCAGAGGTGTTAGGTGTGCCTTTGGCCAAGGGAAAAACTCACCTTTATGGGTATTGAGCTTGACTTGGTGGCACAGGCTTGTCGATTGCCGGTAGTCAAACTAGGGGCTTTGAAGTGCAGGGTTGATAATATATGGGAAGCAAGGAAAGTTACACTCACAGAACTTCAGGAGTTGGTAGGACATTTGAACTTTGCATGCAGAGGCATAGCACCTGGCAGAGCATTTCTACTCAGGATTTGCGACCTGATGACAGGCCTAAGCAAGCCTCACCATCGGGTTAGAGTTACTAGGGACATGAGGGAGGATTTGCTAGTTTGGTCGCGTTTTTTGGAGCAGTTTAATGGGGTTTCATTTTGGCATAGGGATTTGCTGTTGGAGGTGGAGTTGCAAGGTCACTTGGATGCCTCTGGGGCTTTAGGCTTTGGTTGTTTTCTGGAATAGATGGTGTGCTGAGGCATGGCATGTGACATGGGCAGAAGTTGGCATCACTAGGGAGTTGGCAGGGATGGTCATCTTCCAGACTGGTATCAGGAGTAGCAAACACCCCTGAGAAGTATGACAGGTGGACTTCACACATGGTGCATTGTGTCCAAGACTGTGGTGGCCGTGCTTTCTTGGTGATCATTTTGTCATTTGAAGAAAGGCCTAGTCCTGAAGGTGCATGGGGCTGTTAGGAAATATTTTATTTCTAGGCCCCAAGAGTTGTTCAGAGATGCTAAATTGTAGCCAGAACTAGTGCCGCAATGAATGATGGAACTAAGAGAGGGTGGGGAACATAACACTCTAAGTTTCGTTTCTTCTCTCGTGAGAGATAACACCCAGAGGCGCCTCTCAGGCTGTAGCATCTTGGAAAAGAGATAAAGTGTATCCCCTCTGGCTTGTTGCCATTTCTCTTGCCTTGCTTCACTTTACACATTCTGTTCATTGTAGCAAACTCATCACAAAGGAAGAAGTGTTCCCAAAATACTTTGCTAAAATTGTATCCATAGATTTAAGTCATACTGCTTAGTGGATAACTTTCACAGGCATACTAGCCCTATCTTTATCTTTTACTGGTGTCAATCTAACTCTCTTCCTCGCCTTCCTCAGTTCTTATCTCAAATTAAGTTTTCTTAGATTGACAAGTGTATAAATTCTTTATCAATTTCTCACTTTTTAAGAATTATAAGAAATGTAACAAGGATAAGAAAATGCGCTTGCTTTATCTCTGTAATGCTGTATTCCCTGTCTGTTATGATTTTAGTATTATTATATCTTGTTTTGCTTATGAAACCTATATAATGATGCTTCAATTAATAAACCATGCTCTCTTCCCTGTCAGACTGCTGTCTGTACAGTTTAGAGACCCCTCTTGATCAAGCAGTATTGTGTGTCTACTTTCTGTTTATGTTTGGTATCTGGCTGAACCACTGAGACAGGTAAATTACATTGCCAAGCTTGCACTCCCGTCCAAGGCGGAGGGGTGCGTTAGCTCGTCCCTTCAGTAAAGGGGGGGCGCTTAGATTTGGACCCAACAGGGCCATCATGTTGCTGATGCTAAGCAGGTCTGGGTCTGGTCAGTGCCGATGGGGACTGCCTGGGAACCACATGTAGGCTGCCTTGGGTTTTTTGAGGAAAGAAAGGCAGGATATTTAGTCTACATTCAGAATATACCATATCTAATCCCAACTGCTTTAATGTTATACTGAACCAGCAAAAGCTGCTCTGATAATAAAGTAGCAGATTACCCAGTATGGGACATTATGGAAACTGCTATTCACATTACAATAAAGTGCAGTGACTGCTCTCTGCCTTTCAGAGGCTGACCACAGATTTTAATTACTGTCAAGTTTGGGGTTGGATCCCAACCAGTTCGGTATGCACTCTTTCAAGATTGGTGTGGCTTCTACAGCAGCTATGTTTGGGAGCACAGCCATGCAGGCAGTGGAGCGCTGGCAATTGGGTGCTTCCCGGGCCATTCGAGGGCCCACGTGGACCATTGCACTAAAGAGTGTACTATTAATTGTTGTTTCTGTTTTAACAGGTTGGAGGGTGCTGGAGAGCGTCAAGGTACTCATGTGTAGCCACAGATGGAGTTCTGGGCCAAGAGGAGGGCATCACAGTGGCTGGGTAGACATGGCATGCTGTGGGAACACCTCTTACCAATGCTGATGCATCGCTGGAGCAGCACCCTCCACAGGTTTTGGTTCTCCATTAGGGAGGCAATGACTTGGGAGTGTTGAAGGGGAAAAGCCCTTATCATTCAGATTTCCCTGGACTTTGAGGCAGTACGTAGAGGGTGGCCTGGGACTGTGACTGTTTGGTCCGATATCCTCCCAAGGAGGATTTGGTGGGGTGGGATTGACCCCAGGAGCCTGAACAAGGCTAGTGGAAAGGTAAATAAGGAAGTACGGCTCGCCCTTGCTGATAAGCAGGGCGAGGTAATACATCATCCGGAGGTGAAGTGTGGCAGGGCTGATCTTTACCAGCCAGACGGTGTTAATATGTCTGATATGGGTAATGATCTGTTTCTTTCTGATCTGCAGAGTGCCCTGCGTGAAATAATTTGCCACAGGTGGGGGAAGAGGGACTAAGCTGTGGTGAATGTGTGCAGAATTTCACATGGTAGGGTTTGGTGACCACCCTTAGGCACCCATTAAGGTGATCAGTGGGTTCTGAGGCTTGCCTTCCAGGTTGTGTGGCCGGTTGGGGCTAAACTGTAACACCCACTCAGAGTTGTGCAGCCCTGAGGGGGATGGAGCACTTGCCTCTGCAGATCATTTTATTATGCAATCAAGCATGTAATTGGCTTTATTCCAATAAACATGGCACTTGATTTACCCACACTTCATCTTGTCTTGCCTCTTCATTTCCCAGCTATGCACTGCAATTCCCGCCATCGTCAGACCCAAGGGACTCTGGCGATGGTGGGCCTTTGCAGCCATGCCGGGGAAGACCTGGCATGGCTTCAAAAGCCCCTTCCCATAGGTGTGATGTGGCCACGTGCACCTGTTGTGTAGGGGTCAGAGCAGGGTGGCTATTTAAGCCCTGCTCTGTCTGCCCTTGGCATCTTTCTGGCCTCATGCAAGACCCACCCACACTCCCTTCAGGTCAGTACAAGTTTAACTGGTCGCCTCGGGGCTGGGTAGGAATTTTTAGCTCACCAGCCTTCGTGTGCTGGCAAGTTTTTTGCCTACGCTGTACTGTTTTTCTAATCCGGCTGATTCACTCAGTTTTATTTGGCTTAATTTTATTTGGCTGATTTGTTGCCTGGCCTCGTAGTTTAATCTGTAAATAGGTTATTTGGTCATGTTTGGTGGATATGTGTGGAATTTCACAAAGTAGGGTTTGGTGACCACCCCTAGGCACCCTTTAAGGTGACTGGTGGATTCTGACACCTGCCTTCCAGGTTGTGCAGCCGGTTGGCAGGATAAGGCTCACCTTTGGGGCTAACATATAACACCCACTCAGAGTTGTGTGGCCCTGAGGGAGGGTAAAGCAGGAAGGCCTCTCTAACCACCCTGCAGGGATGGGGCCCAAAAGAGGGGACTGGCCTTGGACCACCCCCATTTCCCATGGCAGGGTGTCCTCGCCCGATTGGGGATGAGTTAGGTTCCACACTTGTCTCTGCAGATCATTTTATTATGCAATCAAGCATGTAATTGGCTTTATTCCAATAAAAGTAGTCCTTGATTTACCCACACTTCATCTTGTCTTGCCTCTTTATTTCCCGGCTATGCGCTGCAAATATATTTCAGTCAGGCCCATTTTTTCAGTAAATTATCTTTCCTTTGGAATCAACATAAAAGGAAAGCAAAATCTAAAACAAATTAATTTTCACAACTTGCAAAGGATTGTTTACATTTGCAACTAGATGCATCTCTTTATGGTTTATTCAAGGTACTTGCTTTTCTTGAGTGTTTTACTGTTGGCTGTTCATTTTGTGACTATGAATTCAGTCAATATTGCTTACTATCCCAACTGCCAGAGCAAAGAAAACAAAATTATAATTGTATGTTCATAAATCAGAGTTGCCAACTGCTCATTTCTAATGGCTCTGACTATTTTGTTGGCTATGGAGGTGCCTACCAGGGAATGGTTGCTTTCTTTGAAGTGCATATTTTTAAAAAAAATATAGTAAGGTTTTTTTCACCTAATTTACTTCCATTTATTTACTGATTTCTGCCTTGTCTTGTGCACATATGCATTGCACACATATACATACCAGGCGGTATGGGGCAGAGAAAACTCTGGAATCTTATTTTCTTCCTTTTTCTTATTTTCTTTCAAATTCAATGGGACAGGCAGAGGAGGTGGGCTTCATTTCTTGGGCTGACTTGGCTCTGGCAGCTGCTAGTTGAGGCAGAGGCTGCTAGTGTTGTGTCAAAACCTGTCCTCCAATTTCTCAAAACATTTTCTTCATTTGCAAAAGAGGCTTTTGTTTTTCAGTCTCCTTCATGGGATACTTTATAATTACTTTATACTTTGGGTGAACATATGATAGTGTTGTTGCAAAGTGGCCATGGGCTGGGGTATTTTTCTTTCCATTAAACTATGCAGCCTCCCCAGCTGCCTATGCTACCTGAACTCAAAAGTCCCATGGCAGGAATTACCTCCTGATTGTTTGCTATCGCTGCTCGGCTCCAGTTTGCACTGGCTCAGCCTTTTCTACACTGAACACTTCCCCATTAAAAATGCCCACATTTCAATGGACACTCACCCTTCCATCCATTCTAAACATAGCAGAGGTGCAAAGAGTTTCTCTCTGTAAACCAGCACGCCTGTGGGTGGTGTAGGGTGTTCTTTTCTTATTGATGAGGGAGAGCATTCCTACACTATTTTATGGTCTCACATCTTTTCCTGTTCTTTTAGATGTGGCAGCCATTTTGTGTTCTGCCACACCTCCACAGCAGCTATTTTGTGCCTGGCATCCACAGCACTTTCTCAAAATTCCAGATGTGTCCACTTTATCCTCAAAGGCGGGCAACCCCTGCACTATAGGTACATTTCTTGTTCTTTAATACATAATGTGATTGCTTATCAGACATTTCTAGGCATTTTAAATGGGTTGTATCCAAATAAATAATACTCAATCTCATTGAAATAAACGGATCTACTCTGAGTATGACTTTGTCAGATGCAACCAAATCTCTCCCAAAAAGCATGCCACTAACTGAAATCAAAAAGATTTTATTTTACCATCCATTAATGTTGGGAAACCACTGAAGGCACGTGCAAGAAATAATATTAAACTTGGGATAAGCGCTATTGTAACTTTTTATAATTTAATGCCAATATAGATGTCAATTTCTTTTAGATGAAAGTGTCACCACAAAGTGATTCCTCACCCCCACCCTCAGTATTCTCTTTCACATTGTAAGATCACACATCACCACGGTCTGAAAAAAAATTCAAGCCATGGTAACTGGTGAATTTAAATTACACATAAGGAGTTTTGTCAAGACAATTTTGCTATGTCAATACGACAGGGAAAGTGAACTCAACATTGACTATTATGTCTCAAAATTATTGTTAATTTGCTATTTTTACTTTTTTATCTTTATATTTCTAATAAACATGTTTCTTTACTTATGGCTAGTTTTCTGTAATGTTCACTCCTGAAACAGCTATCTCCAGTCACCAGAAAGCTGACTATAAGCATCCACAATGGTTGATTCCATTGAGCAAACCTGAGGAAAAAGTGACTTTTGTCCAATTGAAGAATATGCTTTTCAGGGCTGATTGATAGTCATGCTGGCTGCTGCCAAGAAAATTTCCAAAGTAGAAAAGTACAAGGACATTTAAAAGTTAAACACACTGACCCAGAGAAAGGTAGTATTTCTTTCCTTTTCTCCTGAGACCATGATGAAGAAAAACATTTCCTAAAATAAGACTTTCTAGAGGAAGGTTTTATACTAAGGATGGCTAACATTTTTTGGTCCAAGGGCCAGCACCTTTGGCTAACCCACTGGGAGATGCATGGCAGTGGTGCGTGTGGCCTCCCCCACTTTCATATGTGCACCCCATATACCAGATGTACACACACAACACAAAGACATACAGATGAAAGCGCCACTATAAAGTGCTTCCTGCCCCACTCATCAAATCATGGCTCTGATTACTGGGCAGGGGGCAATTTATCAGGGCATTGGACTGAAGTACCATGTGTAATTTACTTTCTTCTTCTCTTCCTCTCTTCCTCTCTCTCTCTCTCTCTCTCTCTCTCTCTCTCTCTCACACACACACACACACACACACACACACACACACTATTTTTTTACCACTAACACTAAAATTGGAAGGGACTTGGGAGCCCAGAAAAATTTGCTGGGGATGCTTATCAGGCCCCTAGCTAAAGATTAGCCTACACCTGTTTTAGGCCTTGGGCTGTTATTTGCAAAATAGTTATGAGAAATTTTTTTTGTTGTTGTATACAGCTCTTCTTTTAAGAGGTAAAGGTATATTATTTTGCCATCAGATAGGATTCATAAAAGTCAATATTATGGAACTTCTACATAGTTTAAAGCAGTATTTCTTAGTGCCACAGTTTGATAATACCTTTATTAACACAAGTCAAATGTTATTTCTAGGACCAACATTTATTAACAGGATTGCTATTAGGATCATGCAGCTTTTGCATTTTCTCCCCTTGTGGGCCCCCATGGCTGCATGCATTTTAAAAATATTTCTTCATGTTAATCTTAACATTCTGTAGCATGTAGCATTGCCACTGGCTACATACATTAAAATGCAGCATAAACATTAAAATAAGATGTCACCTGGTGAGGGAAACAACTTACTGAAACTAGAAATTCTAGTGTACAGAAATTGCATTTTCCAAGCGCAAAGGAGTTTTTAGGTTTTTGGTATTCCCATAAATTAGGTTAGAATTATTACCATATAAACCCTAAAGCGGCGATGGATAACCTGTCGCCCTCCAGATGTTGTTAAGTCTTATGAATTTCTCAGTAAGACATTATTTTGAACTTTTTTCACTGCTTAAAAATATTTGCTTAACTATTTGCTTAAAAATACCAGACAGCACACAGGCTTTTCTGGTTCCTTCCCATGGCAGCCCATTCCAAAAAGCCACTCTGAAGGGAACTCTTCGGAAGAGAGTGTGACAATGTGTGTTGAACTGCAGTCGAGTGGTGATGGGTATTGGAATAAAACAGCAATCTCCCTGCACAGGAATGGAATTGAATTCTGTTCATATATGGAACAATTTGGAATCAAAATCATTGGTAACAGGGCTTTCATAGCAATACTTAAAAGCAAGTGGTGCTATGTCTAACTTGGTGGTGCTGGAATGCAGTAATGGCATATCACCGGTATGGAGTATAGGTACCTCTTTTCTTGCTGCCCATGGCAGCCATTTTGTGCTGGCACCCACAGCACTTTTATCAAGATGTGAGTACAAGAAGCTCAATTTTTTTAACCAACAAAGCACTGTATATATACGTGTATGAATGTGTGAGAGCTATGTAGAAAAGGTAAAAGACGCCTTTAAAAATAAGAGAGCTATCTGGAACCCTACAACAACACTTTGCCATTGCATGAACAGCGCCTTAGCAAAATCCAAATGGTTTTAGCTTAGGTTATAAAACTTTTTTTTTTAATTTCTTCAGGGCGTTATTTCAGGGTAATGTTCTATTAACACATTTTTTTCTGCTTGGTTCCAGAATCCACAATATTTTTGAAATTTTGAAGCTGGTATCAATAGTCCAACCAAATAATATAAATGAGAATCTAGTCTAGACTGTAATAATTGAATTACATATTACATGTTAATTCTCACCAAAATGCAGTTTATATAGATTACCTGTGAAATAACATTTAATGTTTGATTTAATCCACATATTACTAAAATGTATTTCCACAATATTTAAATTTTATGATGCAAGATACTCACTGTAGTTCAAATTTTAGGACAGCTCACATATATTCTATATATTCTATCTATTTTACATATATATTCCATATATATGAGCTATATTGTATGCAGCATTGGTTAGGCCTCATCTTGAGTGCTGCGTCCAATTCTGGACACCTCACTTTAAGAAGGATACAGACAAACTGGAATGATGGAGGATCCCCAGGCATCCTGGCCCCTAGCAATTTGGGCCCTTGAAAACTGATAAAGGAGAAATGGATTTCTTTCTCTTATTCACATACAACAGGCATTAAAACAGGTCAAGCTCACTTTGCTGCAAATTCCTGAGCATCTTTCTGTGCCAAAAATGGCTAAAGCATGGCCAGCAGATCATTAATTTAGTATTGTTTAAGCCAATGCGTATAATCTTGATTAATATACTTTTACTATGTGATCTTGGAAAACCAGGTTTCTGATCTTGCATACTATAGAGCCTGCATCCCTCTGTGTTTGATGGAGAGTGGCTGGCTCAGATTTACCCCTTTTCCTTTACTGTGTTCCCTAATCATTTTTTATATTATGTGGCTTTCAGCTATAATATGGTGATTTGAAATTAATCCTTTTCTATAGCAGTGTATAGAATTTCCAGTCCTTAAGGGGAATCAAAATTGACTTTGCATCATGATATTGTCTAAAGTACAGGCTGTTAGGGGACAGATTGACATTAATCTAAGAAGACATGAACACAATGAGATGGGAGGTATCTGTAAAACTATGAATATACATGTATTCATTTTAATAAAGTTACCTGGTTTATTGGAAATATTTCAAGAGGGAAGAACTGTTACAAAGAACATAGGGGATTGGTAAACTACTGTCACATGCTGTAATTTTAAGGTATAAAAGATCTGTGCACACCATACCTCTTTGCAGTCCCTCCTAGATTTGGGGGGAATGTCCCTGCATGTGCTTGTAAAGAATAAAGGCCTACCTTTTTGCTTTAAGCCTGTGTCTTTAACTTACTTAAAGGACCCCCACCCAGCAAAGATCCCACAGGAGAAAATAAAAATTTCTCCATCAGGAACAGGTTGAGAGGAGGGCAACAAGGATGATCAGGGGACTGGAAACAATCCCTATGAGGAGAGACTGAAAGAACTGGGCATGTTTAGCCTTGAGAAGACTGAGGGGAGATATGAAAGCACTCTTCAAGTACATGAAAGGTTGTCACACAGAGGAGGGCCAAGATCTCTTCTCAATCATCCCAGAATGCAGGACATGGAATAATGGACTTAAGTTACAGAAAGCCAGATTTTGGCTGAATATCAGGCAAACTAACTGTCAGAGAGGTACGACTATGGAAACAATTACCTAGTTAGGTGGTGAGCTCTCCAACACTGGAGGCATTCGAGAGGCAGCTGAACAGCCCGCTGTCGGGTATTCTTTAACTTGGATTCCTGCATTGAGCAGGGGGTTGGGCTTCTCCTCCAACTCTACTATTCTATGATATTCTAAAAATCAGCAGCTGTAACTAACAGGCTCAGATTATAAACCTCCATAGACCCAGCTGTGTGCACATGTAGTAGTACTGACCTCCTATATGTGAATTGTTGGCAGAGGGGGGTCTCTAAACTATTTTATGACATGGGAAATTGCAGCAGTGAGATAGAAGAGACAATACATATGCCACACAGTTCTGCACTCCAAGGTACTATGGCACAGAGACATGTCTGGAACGCCCTCTAATTTTTCTGCCATTGGATTGTTACAAAGGATGCTTAGCCAAATAACTGGCAGCTGTTTGATGGAGACTGGTGAACAAGTTGATGATTAAATCTAGTCATATTGCTTTCTGATGCAGCCCCAACAGCTAGTCAGAGGCGGCACACCATGTGCAGCATCTGTTTTTGTGTAGGGTTGCTTTTCATTCACCTGGGGATATGTATACAGAAGTCTACTTTTGCTCATTCATATCCCTCACTAGATCAGTGTTGTGTGGGCCTCATTGTAATGTGGGTATGGTGCCCATAGGCTGATAATGGGGAATTTTATATATCTATACATGTATGATCATAATTATAAAAAGGGGTATATGTTTTATAATCATAAAGAATTAAGTATTGAATTGCAGGCCTAGTGGGCCCCTGAGATTCATGCTTATAGAGAAAACAGAATCTTAGCATTATATTCAGGCTAACAGCAAAAACCTGTTGCGATGGAAACAGGTCACAGCAATTCCCTGGTTCGGTGCCAAGACCCGGCTGATGCATGATTAATTACCACATTGTTTGGAATCAAGAAGCGTTAGGAGCTAGAGAAGCTGTGATTGATGAAATGAAGTAGGGATTGCCAATGTTTGATTCTTGAATGCCATCTAAAGGAGAAATGTTTTATAGCATAACCTAAAGTTTTAATGAAAAGAAAATAGTTAGATTTTATAATGTTTTAAAATATTTATAACTTTATAAGTGTGTTTTCATTAGGAAAAAGGTACATCTGGGGTGGCCTGCCTGCCTCTATATTTTGAGGCTGAAAAATATTAATTAACCAGTCACCCAGTTTTTCCTGAGTTTGTGTGTTCTTTAAGGATTGAAGCTCAGTGTGTTTAAATGATTCCCTCTCTTGAGCTATGTATTTTTCAAGGAAGGAAATGGGATTTCTGAGAAGGTATAAGGACATAAGAAACCCTATGGCAAAGGAATAGAATTGGGGGTGCTCATACATTTACAAACACCCTGAGTTAAGTTCCCAAACTTAACTCAAGGGAACTTGTCCAAATATATTCAGGTGAACCTAAGTCAGCCTGACCCATCAGAAACAATGCAACAATGGATGTACTGAGTATGCTTGGAAGCATGTTCACAATAGTAACTGTTCTAACTAGAACCAACATTCATTAGTCTTGAAGAGACAGTAGGACAATGGTAACATTTATGATATGGACAGAATCTTAGAATTACCACGAGTTAGCTAATGCTCTCTGATTGGTTTGGAACGATGTTATGTGGACAAGAACTCATGAGATTGGTGGAATCATTGTCACATGCTGTAACTGCACTCTATAAAAGATCTGTACACACCATACTTCTTTGCAGTCTCTCCTGGATGTTTCTGGAGGCTGACCCTGCATATGCATATGCTTGTAAAGAATAAAGGCCTGCCTTTTTGCTTCAAGCCTGTGTATTCAATTTTATTCATGGACCCCCAGCAAAAGATCCCAATGGAGAAAGAATTCTCCTACACTGAAAAAGGTTGGCAACCACTGGAACAGATACTGCAGTCTGTTCACTATGACTGGAGACCTGTGAAACACAGGTCAGGGTTCTTCTTTAGTGAATAGCTAAGCCAAGGGTCACATAATATGCCAAACTGAGGCCACATATTGTTCCCCTCTCAAGAACTGCAAGAATTGCTTTCTCTGTATAATTCCATTTCCAGAGACAGGGGAATATCCCATTAAACATGCATCCATTCATACAGGAATTATCAACAGAGCTGATGAGTTGGTCTAGACAGGAACTAAACAATGGTTAATAAAGCCTTCTGTAGTGGCTTCACTTTTTTAAAAAAATGTAGAAAATTCTCTACTTTTTCAGTGTTCCTTCAGTACATATTGTGAAAAACAGGCCCAACTACAGTTAATATTCTTTTTGTGCCTGAGGCTCAGGTTTGGAGCCTCAGGCAAAGCCTTTAAGTTGGAGTTTGGTTATACCTATTTGCACAGGTTTACTGTACACATTCACTGATATGCAAGAAGCAGGGGTGAAATTGAATGAAGTGTTATACTAATGAAAACTAGCATTTAAAGAACAATATAAAACTTTAATTTTGGCAAGGCTAGACTGCCCACAAGGCAATCATTTTTGGTGTACGTTATGGAAGATTTAAACATTATCTTTCTTCTGAAAGTAATAATATATCTCCATACTCCCCATGTCTGAATTGTCATTCAGTTTGTAATCTCTTTTGAGGGTAGGGGCCTGACTACTTTCCATGGTATGATGCAAATATTACATTCTTAGGGAAGGAATTATGACAGTTTTAAAAAGGGATTGAAATGACACACATGACAACACACTTATGCTATGTAAGTTGTGCATTGTGGTGTTATGTTGGTCACGAGAACTGTTGCATGTAAAACACATTTCAGAAAATATCTCATCACCTTTTCCTAATGCTAACAAACTCAAAAAAGAAAATGAAGTTAAAATTTATAGATTTTTTCTTTTCATTTGTTGGGGAGGATATGAGTTTGTATGATCAACATAACATGCTCAACTAACATAGGTTTTATTGTTCTAAACTCATCTGATTTTTTTCCTAATGTGAAATTTCTTCTCATTGTATTGTATTTACTATCAGTACAATAAAAGGTCATTTATCTATTGTTTATTTTCTTGAAGAGGTGTTTAACTGAAGACTGGGGGTGAAGAGAAATTCAACTTGCAACCCACACATCTGGCTGTTTTACTCATGTGTAAAATACCATTTTGAAAAACTGTTTCCCGATAATGAAATTTTCCTCAATTATCTTTAAAATGATATAGAACATGTTAACTATATATGAAAATGAAAAATGGGTCTATAGGTTGACATTTTCATGGAATTATCCATTTATGGAAATGTGGCATATAAATAAACTAGCTATGGCTATGAAAAACTAACCTCTTTAAAAAATACTATATTATTTATTTATTTATAGTATAAAACCCTCAAAGATCTCTATTAAATAGAATGTCCAATATATATTGTTATGGGATTGAGGAATGAGATAAAGATTCTGTGGCTATAGGGTTTCCAGGTAAGAAGCATCCCAAACCCTGAGATTTCAAGGGGGGAAAGAGTGATGTCATGGGGGCATGTCTTAGTGATGTCATGGGACATGTCCTAGTGATGTCATGGGGTGGGCCCTAATGATGTCATTAGGCATGATACATTAAGCATCAACCACAGTTGCTTTAACTACAGGAGTATACCACTCAAACAAAAGAAATCCTCCAATTGGAAATTAAGATAGAAATCTTAGCTAAATGAGGGTGTTTCCAGGTCCAGCTGAAGTAACAGGATTATTCCTTCTCGCCTGCTTAGAGACCCTGAGTAAGGAACATTTAACCTAATCTACTTGCTTCTGGCAAGAAGGCTTTAACTGCCCTCAGGCCAGGACAGTTACCAGAAGGCCATTGTAGGAAGAAAGCCTAGTGTTGTGGAGACGTTAGATGGGAGCACTCAGTAGTAAACATGGATGCCCTGAAGGCTGCAATTCTAAACATACTTACTAAGGGACTAAGCCCATAGAACTGAAAAGGACTTACTTCTGAGTTGATATTGTTAGGATTGTGCTGTTGGTAAGCCTTGACTACGGATCATCTACAACAATATCCATATCAAAGCAGAGTTAGCAACTCCATGCTTGGAATGCCCTGCCTGCCTTTTAACATGGAGTCTCCAAAGTTCTTTACATTCTTGACCCTTCAATGCAGAGAGAGGTTTGAGAAATGAGTAAGAGTTAAGAAGATTCTTTTAAATTGTTTTTAAAGTGTTTTTAAATTTGTATATTTGTTTCTAATGTTTTTAATTGTTGTAAACCTCCCAGAGAGCTTCAGCGATGGGGCGGTATACAAATGTCGTTGTTGTTGTTGATCATGATGATGATGATGATGATGATGATTCATCATCATCATCATCATCATCTTTCCTACCTACTCTGTGGGCTGCTATAAACTATCTTTGACAGCCAACCCAATTCCAGTGAGTAATAATTGACAGAGAGAAAACATACATGGTTTGGTCTCCCTTACAGGCAGTCTCTTCAGAACAGCAACTGAAGCCACACTGCCCAGTATGTAAATTCTCTTAAACCACTATTGGGCAAGAAACAAACCATCATGCAAATAACAAGGTGCATCATCAGCGGGTTTAAGAGGGTTGAACTGACCACATGAAACCACTGTTGTTGCTTCTATGGATGTAAGGGAGTTAGGTCAGAAGAAAATGAAATGCAAATAAAAAAAGAAAAAGAAAAGACAGTGATGATTTCCTAAATGCAATACCATACCAACCACAACAAAATTCCTATGAGTAAGACAGAAAACTCTGCATTCCACAATCAATCAGAGTTCTTAATCAAACTAAAAAAATCCTGGCAGCCAGTCAGCCAAGGTCACAGAAATCCCGATGCAGCACAACCTGACCCGGGGGCTGCAGTTAGTGCAGAATGCTGTGGCATGATTGCTGACATGAGTGAGACCCTATCAGCATATAATACCTCTGCTCTGAAATCTGCACTGGTTGTCAATTTGCTATCAGGCCAAGTTCAAGGTGTGCTTTCAATGTTACAGGTGCCACATAGTACATGTTCTCCTCTTGTAAGAAATTTTGGTATGGCAGCAACTACGCGCTGGAATTCCTTGCCTAGGCACGTGCCTTCATTGTACTCATTTTGGCACTTGCTAACATTTTTGTTTAGCCAAGCCTCCCCAGGCGTGTAGAAGCTATGACATTTTTTATGTTTTTAATACATTGTTGGTTTTATTATTTTGAATGTTTTAAACTCGTGTCTTTAGTTATTTTGGGCAATAGTTTTATTGTTTTAATTCCTTCTATTAACTGGTTTGAGGGTTTTTTACAATAAAGTGGTGTATAAATACTGTAAATAAAATAGATAAATTTCAGAGTCACTGTGGCCCTTGGGTCTCTTTCCTCTTTTAGGCACAAAGGAATCTGCCTTATATCGACTCAGGCTATTTGATACCATCTACCTCAGTACTGATAACATGGACGAGCATTGATTCTCCAGGAATCCAGACAATAATCTGTTTCAAAGACTCAATTTTTGATCTTTGCATGCAAAGCATGTCCTCTACCTGTGAGCTACAGCCCAGTTTTAAAAAGTATCTTTTAAAATTCTTCTTTTCAGTTTACAGATGAATGCACAGCATACTAGTGCCGATCCACACAATACATTTAAAGCACATTCAACATACATTGAAGAACATGAATCCCATCACAGAATCATGGAAACTGTAGCTTGCTAAGGGTGGTGGGAACTCTAACTGTAAAGGAGAAACTACACTTCCCAGGATTCTTTGCAGGAAGTCATGCACTTTAAATGCGAGTTGGATGTGCTTTAAATATATTATGTGGATCTGCATTACTTCATAAACTTTGCCTGCATATAAATCATTTTAATTAAATTTTAAAATGGAAATAAGCTACAAAGTATACTGGGTGTCCATGGGTTATGCACCATCAATCAACCTAATGTGCCCCTCACGGTGAAACAACAGAGGGGAACTATGACAACCCCAAGGAAGAAGGGCAAACTAAAAATGTAGAGGAAATAATTTGTAATTAATAATTTACAACCATAGCGTGAAATCAGATACATATTAAGATATAGCATGAGAAATATTTATGTAAGCACGAATGTCAAAGATATTTATTATTTACACAACCTATAAAGATATTTATAGTGCTATCCTATGCATGTTTACTCAGAAGCAAGTCCCAATGTATTTAGTGGGGCTTACTCAAACAAGGAAGCATGCACAGGACTGTAATTCAGTGACAAGGAACTTCACTCACTCAATCCAAAACTGAGAATCACGCCTCTTCAAGCTGTTTTGCAACTGTTTTATACTTGTTTTATGGTTATTGGATTTTAAATGGCTTTATTTCTTGTTGTGAGCTGTCTTGGTTTCCAACCCTACCTCACAGGGTTGTTGGAAATATTATATATACACATACACTGGAGATTTAAAAATACATGCACCCCATATAATAATTTATTGTCAAAACTAGTTGGCCATAGCAGAACATTTCCCTCCAAATAAAGGCAATGACACCTAAGTAAGCCCTGCTTATCTGCTTTAAAAAGAGGATTGGAGGAGAGAAAGATTTACAGCACAATCCTTTTCTATGCTCACTCAAAAGTCCCATGGATTTTCAGCACAATCCTAACCATGTCTACTTGGTGGCCAAACAGTTACAGACACACTTGGAGGAAGCAGATTATCTAGATCCATTCCAATCGGGCTTCCGGACTGGACATGGAACTGAAACAGCCTTGGTCACCCTGGTGGATGATATGAGGAGGGCGTTGGATAGGGGAGAATATACCCTCCTCGTCCTCCTGGATCTCTCAGCGGCTTTTGATAATGTCGACCACGGTATCCTTCTAGATCGCCTGGAGGAACTGGGATTAGGGGGCACTGTTTTACTGTGCTCTACTTCAAAATGGGCAAAACATTTGTGTAGTGGACACATGATAGTCTATTGCATGGTAAATATCTATTTAGACAAATATTGTTTTCTTGCCAAACCATCCCAAATATCTCACTGATCTAGGAAAACGACCCCTGTTTACACCTGGTAGTGCCATAAAGTCTGATGTCATTTTGGACCTTTTTTCCCTAAAATAAAAACAATAAGTAAATTGATAATTAAATCACTTGTCATAGGACTAGTACCAGTGGGCATCCTGGGGGGCACTGGCTAAGGGGCCCTGTAGCTGACAGGGGCCCCTGTGGTTGGGGCTGGTTGGGTATAGCTGCCACTCCATGATCCGTGCTGGCATTGGGTTGCCGAGTGTGCGCCCCATGACCTGATGCTGGCGTGGATCATGGAGCAGCAGCTACCCTCCCAGGCAATACCCAGGCACCACAGGCTGACCATGGCACTTCCCGCGTTGCACATGTATGCTTCCCATCTTGGGTAATGACAGGCATTACACACAGTTCACTAACACACTCATGTGACCACGCCTATTTAAGCCCCTAGTAGCAGTGGTAGTGCTGCTGCATCACCATGACTTTTTAGGGCCTGCTGCAGTTTGGTGCCAACCCTGACTTCTCACAATGACTAGCAAACCACAGCAACAGTCTTATTTTATGAATTCCATTCATTTTAAAAATTCATGATCAATTGTGAGTATCATGGTAATAACATACTACACACAAAAGAATGAGTGTTGTTGTCCAGAAATAATGCTTTTCTCATATATGTCAAAAAACTTATGCTAATAAAGGTCATAACATTTCATTGAACATCTTATGTCAAAATATTCCAACCTAGAAGTTTGCCTTAGAGCAAGAGCAAATAGCTTCATTAATTCATTTCAAAACCATTACTTCGTACTAGGTGTTGTACTAGTTTTCATGGCAAATAAGGAAGATATGTTTGGTAATATTTATTATCTCATTTTATTACAAAATCATGTATATTTAATCTTCCAATTTTGAAACAGAAGCACATCTATGTAGAGTCAAATTGTACTGTATAAGGAGAGGGGAAAGAATAATTGCCTGATTCAGTCAAGGGCATTTTTAGATTGTATGTCTGTGGGAAGGTGTTGTCCACTTTTTAATTTATTTTTGTGCAGTCCCTGATCATTTTTAGGTGTTTTACAGTGCAAGATTATAGATGATTTCTCAGAAGTAAGAGTTCAGTGTGCTTTGTGTATAGATTGGTAGCTTTAGAACTCTAATAATGTATATCTTCCTGGCAATAACTGTGGTGTTGGTGTGTTGTTGTTGTTGGTGGTGTGTTGTTGTTGTTGTTGTTGTTGTTAATGTATGATGGTCCTTTCAGATCTTGTTTGAAATACTCTTATCAGCTAACCATATGAGAAGCAGTTGATGGGACATGGTCCTTTCACTTGTCTATTAGAGCAAAGACATGAATTTCCAGAATATGAAACATATTTGCATTTTATCAGTTGGTTTAGTAGATATATTTCAATGTGGTATTAGAAGCTATCCCTTCCATCCTTTTATCCCTTTTCATTTTCTGTAAGTTAGCGAGAATCAGATACACTTGGTAATTGTAGAAGAAAGTATCTCAATACACTGATGGTGCCCCAGTTTTCAGAAAAGAATGGGAAGAGAAACACTGGAACCAGCACAACATCTGTGTGTCATGCAAGCAAAATGGAGGAAAGCGCCAAGGTGCATGACTCTGGCCAAGTGGAAGACGCCCGGCAGCAACCAGAGCAGCTGGAGCAAGACTCACCCCTGCGGCGGTTGGCCAGTGTGCTGGTGCTGCTAGAGGGGCTCGATGCTGTCAATGCCTGCAACCTCCTCACCAACTTCAGTGTCCCAGACACTGATGCAGTTGCAGGTACGCTGTGGCTCACCCTCATGCAGCGGGGCGGTGGGTCCACCTTCTTCAAGAAGATCTATGTGGCCGCCAAGTGGGGGCAGCTGCCATTTACAACTATGGCAGCAGGATGGGGAACGACATCCAGGCCATGACCCACCCTGCTTCTGTAAGACCGTCTGGTGCTGGGGAAAAGCTTACTCATACTTTGCCATCAGAGAAGCTGATCAGAAGTTCAACTGAAGGTGTTGCAAGCATAGAAGGAAAGAGAGAGAACCAACTCACAGCTTTGTTGGGGGCAACCTGAGATGTTTCTTCCGCTCCAGGTGCCTGCACCACCCCGTATTTTCACTGGAAGTTGTAATCGCTGGTTTTTTAAAAAAATAATGTTATTTGTTATTTAATTTTTGTAAATTGTATTGTTTTATTTTTATATTTGTGTTCTTGTAAGCTGCCTTGAGGGCCATTTGGCCATAAGGTGCGGTATTAATCATAATCATAATCATAATGTTCCATCTTACTTGCTGCAGGAAATTTCTTCCTGTCATTCTACATACATACAAGTGATTAATGTCTCCCTGTGAGACGGGGTGGTCCCTGACTGTTTAAAGGAGGAAGTGGTAAGACTACTCCTTAAGAAACCCTCGCTGGACCCAGAAAAATTGAATAATTATCAGCCAGTTACCAATCTCCCCTTTTTAGTCAAGGTTCTTGAATGTGTGGCTGCAGACCAGATCCAGGTTATCTTGCATGAAACTGATTTTTTGGACCCATTTCAATTGGGGTTCAGGCCTGGTTCAGTTTTTGGTACAAAAACTGCCTTGGTCACCTTGTATGATGACCTATGTTAGGAGAGAGATAGTGGGAGTCCCTGTTAATACTTCTTGATCTCTCAACTACTTTTGATATCATCAACCATGATATTCCTCTGGAACAGCTGTCTGAGTTGGGAGCAGGCAGCACTGCTTTGCAGTGGTTAGAGTACTACTTGGATGGTCATTCTCAGAGGGGAATGGTGCTTGGGGAATGCTGTTTGGCCCAGTGGAACCTTCAACATGGGGTCCTGCAGGGTTCAATTTTATCCCCCATGCTATTTAATATCTACATGAAACAGCTGTTATGACATGTGTTCATGTCGTAACACAGCTGAAAGAGGCCATCTGGAGTTTTGGAGTACTTTGTCAGCAGCATACTGATAACATACAGCTCCACTTCTCCTTCACATCAGCAGGTGTGGATGTGCTAAATTTGCCTCAGTAATGCACTGGATGAGAGCCAGTAAACTGAAACTTAATCCAGAAAAGACTGAAGCACAGTTAGTTGGTGGTTTCCTAGACAGGATGGATGGGTTGTGGCCTGGTCTGGATGGGGTTGCACTCCCTCTGAATGAGCAGGTTTGTAGTCTGGGGATACTCCTGGATCCATTACTGCTGCTTGAGGCTCAAATGGCCTCAGTGGCACAGAGTGCCTTCCACCAGCTTCAACTGGTGAACCAGCTGCACCCATATCTGGATAGGGATAGCATAACATCTGTTGTCTATCCTGTGGTAACCTCTAGTTTAGTCTTCAGAAATAGTTATACTTGAAGCTGCCTGACAGTCCAAACTTCAGCTAGTGAAGAATTTGGCAGCCAGATTGCTGACTGGGGTAGGTCAGTCTACACATATAACACTAATTCTGGCAGGGCTGCACTGGCTACCAGTTAGCTTCCAAGCTCAATTCAAAGTGCTGGTTTTGATCTGTAAAGCTTTATGTGGCTCAGGACCTCAATATCTCAAGGACCACCTCTTCACATATGAACTGACCCAGGCCCTGTGTTTATCATCAGAGGCCCTTCTTTATGTGCCTCCTTCCATGTGCAAGTATATGAAAGATCTCCACTATATCCCCCCAAATTCAATAGGGGGAAGACCTCCACCACCACTAGTGATGCTTGGGGTAACAGAGTTCTTGCTGCAAAAGACATTTTCCCTAATGCAGTATTTTCAGGGTCTTTTTCCACCAACACATTTCCTTATGTAAGTCAGTGGAGAGAGATCTCTCACCCAAACAGAAGAGGCTATATCCCCAAAAATCCACAGGGGGGGGTCAGACTCCCACCAGTGACCCTTAGGATAACAGGGTGCTTACTAGGGGAGTAAAATTTCTTCCATCAGTCTTTCCTGTGGGTTTTCCTAGGTTTTTTCTCCCACAACCACCGCTGCCTCCTATGATTCCTATTGTACCCACTCTAAAATGGTGGAGTCTGCCCTTGTAGGAGCACCACTGCAGCTATCATTCTGAAATCTGATAGGCTTCATTCCCTCAAAAAGGTTGGCTATATCTGTACTCCCAATTCTGGCCAAAAATAAAGTTGAAAACTTTTCCTTTATTTACAAAATCAAGCTTTAAAGATCCCTAGATGTATTTGCTTACAATTTGGCAAGCTTAGTCCATTCTGGAGGGGATGTTTTGGCTGCAAATTTCATTCACTTATATGAAAAGAAACACAGTTACAGCAGCTTTTAGATTCCCCATTATGAATTGCGGGAAGATGGAGAGAGCTTTATTTTTAACAGATTTAATTCCATTCTGAATAATGAGTCAAACTGAAAAGACACAGAGTGGCTCTGAAACAGACCGGGCTGCTTCCCAAAGCTACAGATGCAAGTTGAATCTTGTGGCCAGTGCACATCCTATTGTTTACATTTTGTTGCACAACAACTAGTGTCATATGTGGTAAAAGGTCTGTCTTTCTGATAGGTGAGTTTTATGGTCAATTACTAAATACAAAGGTTCCCTATTCTACAACTCAAAGGTAAAATAAATCACACAGCTACACGCCCACTCCTTTAACACCTAGAGCTGAGCCAAAATTACTCATACTTTTCTTTAAGAAATCACTAACACAAAAGTATTTTTGAGTCCTAATGTTGGATTTGGAAGTGGATGTGGATACTCTGGGCCTACGTGAAACTTCTTTGTTTAACGCTTTTTGAAAATTGAATTTTCATATAATTTGACTACTGAACTTACAAAAATTCCATCCTCTCAGAAATGTAAAATGTTGAGGTTTGAGCTGATTTATGTATCATAGGTCTACACTGTATTTTACAAGGCAGCTAATGTAACAGTGCTTGCAGTTATAATATAGAACTGTGTTACTGAGGAAGGCAGAAGCCAAGGCATTTAAATAAACCATTTTGGACATGTATCTGTTTTATAATTTGCTTATCTTTCATCATAAAAATCCCTTTTAATCTCTTCTCTGAAGTCAAGGGAATTACATCAATTAAAATGTACTTTTAAAAAATAGACTTAATTGTTCCAAATATATGGAACACCCTAGTATGCTGAATGACTCAGCTAATATTTGTACGAACTGCTGACCTTCATCTTTTTAATTAATCATCAGTTCCCTAAAGCTATTTGCAAGTTACCTAGATTCATGCCAAAGACCATCCCTCTTCATCTGCGATACCCATTTCTATTAATACTGCATATGCTTAATGTAGCAAGTCCTTCTGAAATTTCTAAAAATAATGAATAGTAAGCCAATTTCACACCAAAATGTTAATTAGTCACAAACTGGCAGTGAACACATTTAAACTAATTCACAGTCTGTCACCTCTCTAGGTGCTAGCAAGTATACTACATCCAAATACATCTATCTTCATATTTCTTTTGACTTTTTCCCTATAATTCTCTGCTTTGTGCAATCCATACTACCATAAGCTACCAATTCCTTATTGAAGAGTCTCTCTGAATAATGAATTAAACAGGTGCTTCAACAGTGTAAACACTTTATCTGTTTGTTTGCTTTTTCAACAAGTATACTCTGCAAATCACCAACCTAGAACTTTGGACAGCTATAAAGTTTCCTATGGGGTAATAGTTTGAACAGCATTCTAACAACCAAATATATTAGCGTTCAAAAAGTGCCTGTACTTATTGATCACAGTAATAAAGGGGGGAATGGTGTAAGTGTACTTGTTAATTTAGACTTCCATCCTGCCACACTGGGGATGGAGACTGAATGGGGGAGTTGGATAGGGCAAAACAGCTCCACCATCCTTACTCATGAAGATCTCCATTCCACACACACCCAAATTCTCCCTTGTTCCCATAAGTAACGAGTGCCAACCAGTTGTTGTTGTTGTTTTTAAATCAATAGGTTCCTATGGATAGACTTTTTAAAAAGACGTTAAATAGGATAAAGTGCTTTGTTCTTGAATCCATCAGTTTCTAACCCATTCTTTATACCAACCCATTTTTATGTGGCATGTTCATCTTTCATATTGCAATGTAAACAATGATATAAGGAAATTGCAGTCCATAGCTGGGAAATGAAGAGGCAAGACAAGATTAAGTGTGGGTAAATCAAGGGCCACGCTGATTTAAATAAAGCCAATTAAGTGCTTGATTGCATAATAAATGATCTGCAGAGACAAGTGTGGAACCTAACTCTTACCCGAGTGGGCAAGAACACCCTGCCATGGACAAGGGGGTGGTCCAAGCCCAATCCCCTTCTCTGGGCCCCATACCTGCAGCGTGGTTAGGGAAGCCTTCCTGATCCACCCCCTCAGGGCCGCACAACTCTGAGTGGGTGTTACAGGTTAGCCCCAAATTTGAGCCTTATCCTGCCAACAGGACTCGCAACCCGGAAGGCAGGCCTCAGATCTCACCTATCACCTTAAAGGGTGCCTATCACCAAACCCTACCCTGTGAAATTCCCACACATAACTGCCAAACATGACCAAAATAACCTAGTTACCAGATTAAACTACTTGGCAACAAATCAGCCAAATCAGATTAAGCTGGAATAACCGAATAATGATGAACCAATCAGCTGAATACAGTACAGTATAGGGTAGGCAAAAAACTTATCAGCAAATGAAGGCTGATGAGCTAAAAATTCCTACCTGGCCCCAAGGCAACCAGTTATATTTGTACTGCCCTAAGGGACGGTGGGTGGGTGTCACACAAGGCTAGAAAGACGCTGAGGGAGGGTGGAGCAGGGCTTAAAAAGCCACCCTACCCCACCCCCTACATGATGCAGTGTGCGTGGCCATGCTGCCATGGAGGGGGCTTTGAAGCCATACCAGGTCTTCCCGACATGGCTGCAAAGGCCTGCCATCACCAGAGCCCTCAGGGTCTGTCGATGGCAAAAAGTCTATTAAAAATAAACATAATAAAATCAAGTCATCATGTGTTATGCCCACAGCTAGAAGTGGGGGTGGATGGGAAGGAAAAGGATGAGACTACACACAAGAGTTGTCAGTCCACTAGTTTTATTAAATTACTGCTCTCACACAGATTGCACATGCCAAAGAAAGGGACCCAGTAATTCTGGCAGATGGCCTGATGCCACTGATACATTCCAGCTTAACTGCTGCTGAAGAGATGAACAGAGATGAAGACCAGCATAGGGAAGGAGATGGCTTTGACCGCCCATTTCAGTCACTGTGACCAATACAGAATAGTCCTATAATGGACCAGAAGTGAGCTAATACCAGCAAGACACCTTAAGAATCCCCCAAAGGGAAGACATGTTGGGAGTCCACCATTGTTCAGCCTGAGTTGTGGTCCCTGCTCAACACCCAGAGGCAGACCAGAACTAGTTTTGAAAGAGTTGGTACAGCAATAACTCAAGAGAATGATAAAATAAATGTTTGTTACTAGGAAGGCAAAAAATCTGGAAGTACATTGCCAGTCAAGAACAGAAATGCAATTCCATCCTAGTCTGTTCAGTTAGTAAGCAACCATCCTATAGCAAAGGAAGTGATCAGTAAAGGAGGTGACAGTTTGAGCATTAGAGGAGTGAAGGAGATCAGAAAAAGAACATGTTGGCCAGAACATAGGAAGCTGCCTTCTAGTGATTCAGACTATTGGTCCATCTAGCTCAGTATTGTCCACACTGACAGGAAATGGTTCACCTCAGGCAAGAGATTCAGGCAGGACTCTCTCCCAGCCCTACCTTGAGATGCCGGAGATTGACTCTGGACCTTCTGCTTGCAAGGCAGATGCTCTACCACTGAGCTACAGCCCTTCCCCCAAGAGTCTGAACTAGAAGTCTCAGTTTATGGATTACAAGGATAATGTGGCCCTTCCGGTCTACCCCAAAGCTGTCCCAACCCAGAGCTAGGCAGACATCACCAAATCAGACAGGGAAAATGGATAGCAGGGCCTTCAAGGTGCAACTAAGGTGACCTGCATGCCATCTGAACCAGCCCAGCCTATCGTCCTGCTCACTAGCCTGTATCACTGGACAAAACTGTGGTCCTCAAGGAAAAAGAACACCCTTTCCACCTAACAAATATTGCACTTATTATCTAAAATTACTTCCTTCCATTGTTTTTCCTTCTACAAATTCACTCTGAAAATTCATTTTGGCAAAAATTGTCAGCAACACACTTTGTCACCAGAATTGATTGATGCAATATACTGTCACAGTAACAGCCATTTCTTTTTCCTAGAACTGGGACTCACGGCAGCTTACAAAAATTAAAACAAATACAGTTAAACATATAAATAAAACATATGAAAATGGAAATGTACTTCCTTCAGGTCAATCCCAACTTATGGCGACCCTGTGAATAGGGTTTTCATGGTAAGCGGTATTCAGAGGGGGTTTACCATTGCCTTCCTCTGAGGCTTACGGCAGTGACTAGCCCAGGGTCACCCAGTGAGCTTCATGGCTGTGTGGGGATTTGAACCCTGGTTTCCCAGGTCGTAGTCCAGCACTTTAACCACTACACCACACTGGCTCTCTAATAAACATATAGAAGTTATAATTAAAAAGTAATTAAACTAATTATACAATTAGAACTATTTAAAATACGGTTATTTAAACAAAACAAAATACAAATCAACATAAGCAGCACCTTTTTAAATAGCCCTTGCAGTCAGTTACCAAGAGCCTGTTTAGGATTGCAATGTTAGACTCTTTTCCTTGTAAAACCTACATTGTAACACAGTAGTAATTGGTAGTAATATTGAACACAGTAGTTCCTGAAAAGCAACCAAACTTGCTTGAATGTTAAAGCTACAGCCCCATGTGTGGACATAGCACCAATGAACACAGTGACACATATTTAAAGTGCATACAAAGGATTTTGCTGCATGTTTTCAGATGCTAATGAATAGTTCATTTCAATAAATGAACTTTTGTTTAATAATTTGGACATACACAAAGCCTATTAATAGCAACAAATATACTGGTAACACTTTCTCAAGACAAAATTAAATCTCAGTTGTAAAAACTAAAAACAGTATTTTGAAAGTTTATGAAACAGTATCATCGATGATGATGATGATGATGATGATGATGATATACATACTCATAATCCCATTGAATGTACCTTACCATTACAATATTATAATTTGGTATGCCATGATCACTGAGAATACAACAGGCTGGGCTGGAGGAAATGGCTTTGTTCAGTGGAGCCCTATAGTTTCTTTTAGGAAAGTGAATTTACTGAGGTGGAATCGAGAAACAAACAACACTTCTAAGTCCTACTGATTTCAATAATAATATTAAACTCATAGGAGAGTTAAGCCTTTGGAATCACTGGCATTGAGAAATGCTTAAATCTCTCAGTATTGTGCCTGATTATGGTGATAGTAACAAATAAATCAAAATAGGGGACTAGGCATGCTTATAACATTAATTCCTAGAGGATAAGGATATCAGTGACTACTAGCCATAATGGCTATGTACTACTTTTGGTATTGTAGATTGTGTGCCTCTGAATACCCTTTGCTTGGAACACAGGGGAAGAGAGTGCTGTTGCATTCATGTCCTGCTTGTGTGCTTTCCATAGACATCTGGTTCGCCACAGTGAGTATAGGATACTGGACTAGATAAGCCTTTGGTCCATGCAGAAAGGATCATATGTATCATATCTGTCAGACCGTATCTCCCTATACGAGCCTGCCCGGGCCCTGAGATCTTCAGGAGAGGCCCTTCTCTCAGTCCCAACACCCTCGCAAGTGCGATTGGTGGGGACGTGAGATACAGCCTTCTCGGTGGCTGCTCATAGATTCTGGAACTCCCTTCCTAGGGAGGCACGAATGGCCCCCTCCTTGCCGTCCTTCCGTCGGCAAGTAAAGACTTTTTTATTCTGACAGGCTTTTGGGATAGAAGGTGTTTAGGATTGGGCTTTACAAGGCTTGTTTTATTGTTTTATATTATTATCTGTATTATTTTAAATTGTTTTTAGATTTTAAGTGCCTTTTATGGTTTTAAGGTTGTGCATAGTTTAATTGTATTTTAATTGTATGTTTTTCTATGTTTTTAACTACATGCAGTTTTATTTATAAGCTGCCCTGAGTTCTGGGAGAAGACGAAAGTCTTGAACTGGCACCAAAAAGATAACAGTGTTGGAGCTAGTCGCACTCGTCAAGAAAATCCTTCCATAATTTGGGGGCCACCACTGAGAAGGCCCTCTCCCTTGTTGCCAGACTCCCAGCTTCCCTCGAAGTAGACACCCGGAGTAGGGCCACTAGCAGCATCTCAGTCTTGTCTGAATTGAGCTTCAATTTATTAGCCCTCATCCAAACCATCCGACTCTTAGGGTGATGTCTTGCGACGTTTACTAGGCAGACCGTATATATGGGGTGGGATTGCCAGTTCCTTCCCAGGCCTTTTCTTTACCCCCCAGCATACGCTGGGTACTCATTTTACCAACCACGGATGGATGCAAGGCTGAGTGGACCTCGACCCCTTTTACCAGAGATTCCTCCTTCCTCCTTCCGTTGGAATCGAACTCCGGCCGTGAGCAGAGCTTCGGCTTTGTTACCGCCGCTTACCACTCTGTGCCACAGAGGATCTTAAGCTTTAACTTGGGAAATTCTAAATTTGTTTCACACTAAAACAGAAAAGCTAAACCACTAGTTTGTTCATCAGTCATACCCAATATAGCCTAGCATGTAGCAAAAGCAAACCACTGGTTCTCATTATAAATAGCGCCTTGGATTCTCCACCTTTCTTGAAATTCACCAAAGATTTAGCTGTAAGCAAGTTTCAAGACTGTATAGTTTTATTTTATTTTACCTCACCCCACAATCTCTGAAACATTCAGTGTTATTCTTTGGTAAGAAACCAGTACCAGATAAACAAATATTGTAAAAACCAAAGAACCTGACACATCTCTGTATTTTTGCTACACATCTTTTATACAAAAGTTGTGAGCGAAATGAGGGATATTACTTGCTGCTGTCTTAGGTACCATAGAAAAACCAATGGACATATTCAGAATCTAGGAAAATGTAAAACAAGTGTGAAGGCCCATCAGGATTTGCTCTGCCTAGTTATGTTTGTATTTCTGGATACAATGTTTGTTCTCCAATACACTGATCCTATGGCTTAGCTTTAGCTTCTGGGTCACAAGCACAGCCACTGCCCGAGGGGGGGGAGCACCCTAACATTTCCTCATTGTAAATCAGAGGATTGTCTGGATTGAGCCTCAGTTTATTAGCCCTCATCCAGTCCATTGTCGCAGCCAGACACTGGTTCAGCACATTGACAGCCTCACCTGAAGAATATGAAAAGGAGAAATAAAGCTGCATGTCATCAGCATACTAATGGCAACACACTCCAAATCTCCAGATGACCACACCCAACAGTTTCATGTAGATGTTGAAGAGCATGGGGGACAGAACTGACCCCTGCAGAACCCCATACTAGAGAGTCCAGGATGCCGAGCAATGCTCCCCAAGCACCACCTTCTGGAGCCGACCCACCAAGTAGGAGTGGAACCACCGCAATGCAGTGCCTCCCACTCCCAACTCAGCCAGTCTCCCCAGAAGGATGCCATGGTCGATGGTATCGAAAGCCACTGCGAGATCAAGGAGAATCAACAGAGTCACACTCCCTCTGTCTCTCTCCCGACAAAGGTCATCATATAGGGCAACCAAGGCTGTTTCTGTGCCAAAACCAGGCCTGAAACCAGACTGAAATGGATCCAGATAATCGTTCTCATCCAAGAGTGTCTGGAGCTGGCTTGCCACCACTCGTTCAAGGACCTTGCCCAGGAATGGAGCATTTGCTACCGCCCTATAGTTATTAAGATTTTCTGGATTCAGGGAGGGCCTCTTCAGGAGTGGTCTCACTACCGCCTCTTTCAGGCAGCCAGGGACCACCCCCTCTTGCAGAGAGGCATTAATCACTTCCCTGGCCTAGCCGGCTGTTCCATCCCTGCTAGCTTTTATTAGCCAAGAAGGGCAAGGATCCAGCACAGAAGTGGTTGCACGAACCTGTCCAAGCACCTTGTCAATATCCTCAAGCTGTACCAACTGAAACTCATTCAAGAAATCGGGACAAGGCTGTGCTCTGGATACCTCGCTTGATTTGCCTGCTATAACACTGGAGTCTTAAGTCCTGGCGGATGCTAAAGATTTTATCCTGGAAGTGCCTAGCAAATTCATTACAGTGGGCCTCAGATGGATCTACCATGTCCTTGGGGCCAGTGTGTAATAGTCCCTGGACAATTCTGAAGAGCTCCGCTGGGCGGCAGATTAATGATTTGATAATGGCAGCAAAATATTGGGGTTTTTTGCTGCCCTTGCTGCCCCTAAATAGAGCTTACCATAGGCACTTATCAGTGTGTAATTGCATCCACTAGGAATCCGTCTCCATCTCTACTCAAGCTGTCTCCTATATTGTTTCATTGCTCTCAGCTCTGGGGTATACCATGGAGCAGTATGAGCTCTACACAGGAGAGGGCGCTCAGGAGCAATCGTGTCAACTACCTGGGTCATTTCTGTATTCTACAGTTCAACCAAGATTTCGACAGGAGTGCCAGCCCTATCAGCCGGAAAACTCCCCAGAGCCCTTTGGAAACCATCCGGATCCATTAGTCTCTGGGGGCAGACCAAAACTGGAATAAAAACTTTGGATCCATTCCAAATCAATGTTGGGAATTTTAACCTGAATAAGTTTCTCTTCCCTCAATAAGAATCAACCAAAAAGGCCATTCATTGATCAGATTCTAATTATAATTTTGATATAGTTTTTCTTTTGAAACTAAACATGAATTTAAACTACACAGGCTTCATTTCTCTTGTCTAGTTTATCTGTTTTAATATTCAAATTTTAATGAATTAAAGCATTCAAGGACATCATCTTTAAACATAGCCTTTTAATAAAACATTACAGACTGTTATAAATAAAAGCAAATTCTACAAATAACTCAATTCTATTCAAAGGTAGCAAGAAGATTGTCCTTAAAAGAAACTCGGGTGCTAACCATTTACACAGCACTTGTAATTTGTAAAGTAATTTACCATCTCACAGTGGCTTCTAAAAGTTGCTATGAATTTCATTTCAGAAGAAACAGAGACTTTTTGTAGAAAACAAAGAGACTTGGTTACAACAGGACAATTGTTCAAAGATCTTCTACATCTCTCTCATTTTGAACAATCCCAAAAGGGCTAACTAGCAGAGAAGAGTACAACCATTCTCTATTTCACTTCAGAAAGTGAAGGCTCTTATCCATTTACCAAAGAAGAACATCAACTGCCTAACAGCAGTATAGAATAAAGATCACAATATTTTCAGATTAAGCCTAGAATGATATATTTTGTCCTCTATGAAGTTTCTCTACTGGAAAACACCATCAGTCAAGTATCAGTCAGCATATCCAAGTTCTAAACAGGGCTTAGAAGGGGCCTCACTCAAATGGTCTGACTCAGTACAAAAGAGGAAAGAGACCCAAGGGCCACAGTGACTCAGAAATTTATTTATATATTTTATTTACAACATTTATATACTGCTGTACTGTAAAAAACCACAAAGTGGTTAATAGAAGGGATTAAAACAATAAAATTATTGACAAAACCAGTTAAAGACAGGTATTTAAAAACATTCATAATAATAAAACCAACAATGAGTTAAAAACAGATTAAAAAACATTTATTTTATTTATTTAAATTTATTTATTTATTTAAAATATCCCACCCTTCTACCCTGGAGAAAGGATCGGAACCACTGTAAAACAATTTGCCTGGCAGGGGTCGAATCGCCCCAATAGCTGCAAGCAGGCTTTGCCTGACTCACCAAGATAATCCCGCACTTATGTTCCCCTCTGCAGGTTCATTATTCTGATATGGATTTGGTTAATAAAGTGGCCCGTTATTTAACCCAATGCATATTGTGTCTGTGTCTTATTTCACCCCTGGGCCGCACGTGGCAAATGTATATTAACTAGTAATAACAAATTTACTGTAGTAAAAGTGTAGCACAAGGCATTTCATCACCACCACATGAATCCAGAGCTTGGAAAAGTTACTTTTTTGAACTACAACTCCCACGAGCCCAATCCCTGGGGCTGATGGGAGTTGTAGTTCAAAAAAGTAACTTTTCCAAGCTCTGGATTCACGTGGTGGTGATGAAATGCCTTGTGCTACCATTTTACTAAAGTAAATTTGTTATTACTAGTTAATATACATTTGCCATTTATGAAGGAGTCGGAATCGGAGTCGGAGTTGGTACATTTCTACCGACTCTGACTCCGACTCCACCCAAAATTGCTCCCGACTCCAACTCTGACTCTCCAACTCCAACTCCACAGCCCTGGTGGTTTTATTAACATTTAGCACCTAAGGGTCTTATCTTGTGTGACAAGGGGTCCCTGATGTCACAGTTTCTAGTGTGAATTCATGCCACAATAACTGAGCATTACAGAGATAAGTCCCCACTGAATTCCATAGGATTGCTCCCTGTTAAGTATGTACAGGATTGCAGTCTGAATTGGCTAGTCTGAAAGGTGCCACACAGAACAGTTAACAAGGGGCCCCATATATTTCCATATCTCTGAGAAAATATTATTTTTTCCATTACACCAGCTTATTCATTTCTACATCTTTACAGGATGTGGAATAAAATGCTGGGAAGTTAAGCAGACTGAGACCTGGGAGACCAAATCACCACTCTGCTGTGAAACTCACTATGTGACCTAAAGCCAGTCACTATCTCTTAGCCTAATGGACCTCACAGGGTTGTTATGATAATATGAAGAAAAGGAGACCTATGAATGCTACCTTGAGCAGAGCTTGGAAGTAACTAGTTACAAGTAACGAATTACTTGTAATTTATTACTTTTTTGAGTAACGAGTGGGTAACTTCATTACATTTTGCTGGTAATAGAACGAGTAGTAACTTCATTACTTTTGAGGAGTAATTGTAATGTTTCCAGCATTACTTTTGCGGATTACTTGGGGGGGAGCAGGGGAAGTCTTCTGCTCCTCTGATTTGTGAATAAAAATCATGTGCTTCAAATTGGGCTTCTGTGCAGCGTTGTTCTTCCTTCATGCTCTATGGGTGCTTAGGCGATGAGGGAGGAGGTGGAGAGCGTGACAGGGTGGAGAAAACAATTGTTTAAAAATTGACAGGAGTGGAAGGAGAAAAGAGCTGGAGGCAATATATATATACAAAAATATGTGTGTTGGGGTATCATCATTACTCGGGGTGGGGTGAGGGGATGTGAGATTCTGTTATGCCATTCTGTTAATCTTATGGATAAAAAAATATATTCTACTACCCTCTGTGTGTGTGTGTGTTTATTTTTAATGTTGTTTTAGGCTACTTAGATGTGCTGCAGCCAAGGCCAGCACCTTGAAGGCAATCTTTTTTTTAAAAAAGTAACTAAAATGTCATTGTAGCAATTACTTTTAAGTAAAAGTAAAGTAATCAGTTACTTTCAGAACAATTGTAATTGTAACAGTAATTACTACTTTTGGGGGGCCATGTAACTGTAACTGTAATTTATTACTTTTTAAAAGTAATCTTCCAAGCTCTGACCTTGAGCTCCTTTGAATAAAGGTAGAGTGGATATAGATGCGACACTGATAAACAAGGAATAATCAAAATAAAAATATATTTCCAGCTTGCTTGCCTTGATTTTGCATTGTGGGAGGAGTGGGGATGCAGGTTTGAAATCATGAAAAAAATTGAATCTAAAAAACAAGCCCTGGTACCGTTTCCAAAATAGGGCCCCCTTTTTCTTACAAAGGAACACATGAAATAAGCTACCACAAAATAAATCTTATGCTATTTTCAAGACTAACAAATTTATTATTGCCAAAGCTTTATTTATTTATTTATTTATTGTTTGATCTATATCCCACCCTTCCTCCCAGCAGGAGCCCAGGACAGCAAACAAAAGCACTAAAAACACTTTAAAACATCATAAAAACAGACCTTAAAATACATTAAAACAAACCAACATTAAAAACATTAAAAAAGCTTTAAAAACATCTTTTTAAAAAGGGTTAAAACATTATTTAAAAAAACATTTTAACAAGCAATTCTAACACAGACTGGGATAGGCCTCAACTTAAAAGGCTTGTTGAAAGAGGAAAGTCTTCAAAAGGCACCGAAAAGTCAGCAGAGATGGCACCTGTCTAATATTCAAGGGGAGGGAATTCCACAGGGTAGGTGCCGCCACACTAAAGTCCGTTTCCTATATTGTGCAGAACAAACCTCCTGATACGATGGGATCTGCAGGAGGACCTCACCTGCAGAGTGCAGTGATTGACTGGGTATATAAGGGGTAAGACGGTCTTTCAGGTATCCTGGTCCCAAGCTTTATAGGGCCTTTGTACACCAAAACTAGAACGTTGAACTTGGCCCGGTAGCAAATGGGCAGCCAGTACAATTCTTTCAGCAGTGGGATGACATATTGGAGATACCCTGCCCCAGTGAGCAGTCTCGCCGCTGCATTTTGCACCAGCTGCAGCTTCCGGACCAACCTCAAGGGCAGCCCCACATAGAGCATATTACAGTAATCCAGCCTGGAGGCTACCAGTCCATGGACAACAGTGGTCAGGCTATCCCGGTCCAGAAACAGCCACAGCTGTCTTACCAACCGAAGCTGTTAAAAGGCACTCCTAGCCATGGAGGTCACCTGGGCCTCTAGAGACAAAGATGGATCCAGGAGCACCCCAAGACTATGGACCTGCTCTTTCAGAGGGAGTATGACCTCATCCAAAGCAGACAACTGTCCTGCCCAGAGTGTGAAACACAAGTCGGAGGCAAGACTGGAATTAATTCTTGTTTTATTAAAGTAATTGAGACATCAAAAGCAGCTCTCTTCATAAATTTAGCTACGCTAATGCAGTTCTATCCCTAACTAAACTACCTAAGCATACTCTGCAGCATGTGAAGAAAGTTGACTCAGCAACCGAGTGGGGGGGGCTTAAGTAGGAAGATCTTCACCCGTAATCTCTGACTCCTTCAGAGTCCCACCTTCTCGCGGCATTTTGTGCGGGGCGAAGGGGGGGGCAAGCCTCCATCAGCTCATCTGACAGTACAGGCTTGATAGGTGCCAGCTCAGCTTCAGGAGGCAGGAAAGCGTTTGAAGTACCAGGCGGTTCCTGGGGGGGTGGAGTTGGTGCATGCACCAGATCATTCCCCAACTTCTCTGTTAGGGCATCTGTAGGTGGACCGAAGCATGCTTCAGCAGGAGAACTGTCTGTGGGAACTGGCAGCCTATCAACTACACCCCCTCCCTCCTGGCTCTTGAAAGCCTCATCTATGTCTGATTCCTCCCCCTGGCTCCCCTCCCTGATCCTCCCGGAAGAGCTGGGGCTGAACAGCAACTGACCAATTATCCAAACTCGGGAACCACCAATGCACAGTGCCTCCATCTTGCTAGGATTCAGACTCAGTTTATTGGCCCTCATCCAGCCCACCACCAAGCCCAGGCAGCGGTCCAGGGCTTGCACGGCCTCTCCTGATTCAGATGTTACAGAGAAATAGAGCTGGGTATCATCAGCATACTGCTGACACCTTGCCCCAAAGCTCCTGATGACTGCTCCCAAGTTAAACAGCATGGAGGACAAGATGGTACCCTGTGGCACCCCACAGCACAACTGCCAGGGGGCCAAAAGACAGTCACCCAATGGTATTCTCTGAGAGCAACCCTGGAGAAAGGATCGGAACCACTGTAAAACAGTGCCTCCAATACCCATCTCACCAAATCGGCCCAGAAGAATACCATGGTCAATGGTATCAAAAGCCGTTGAGAGATCAAGTAAGAATAACAGGGTCGCACTTCCCCTGTCCTTCTCCCAATAGAGGTCACCCATCAGGGAGACCAAGGCCGATTCAGTCCCATAACCAGACCTGAACCCAGACTGGGATGGGTCAAGATACTCTGTTTCATCCAAGAGTACTTGCAATTGCTGTGCCACAACCCTCTCAATCACCTTCCCTAAAAAGGGGGTATTTGCAACCAGTTGGTAGTTGTCACAAACCAGTGGGTCCAGGGTGGGCTTTTTCAGGATCACTATCTCTTTCAAGGCAGTTGGAACCACTCCCGCAATGATGCATTGACCACACCCTGGATCCACTCGGTCAGATCCCCTCGGCAAGCTTTAATAAGCCAAGAAGAGCAAGGGTCGAGAGGATATGTTGCTGCGCACATCATCGCCAGCACCTTGTCCACGTTATTAGGCCGCATCAACTGAAACCGTTCCTAAGAAATTTCAGCAGATGTTGCACTGGACACCTCATTGGGGACTACAGTAGATGTGGATGGGGCATCAAGACTGCTATGGAGATGAGCAACTTTACCCTCAAAGTGCCTTGCAAACAATTTACGGTGGGCCTCTGAAGGGTCTAAAACTCCATTTCCTGGAGTTGATGTCAACAGACTCCTGACAATATGGAAAAGCTCCACCAGATGGCTACTTGAGGATGTGATGGAGGCAGAGAAGTGGGCCTTCTTTGCCGCCCTCACTGCCACTCAGTAGGCACGGTTATGATGTTTTACCCATGCCCGATCAGCTCACTGGTGTACCAAGGTGCAAGCCGGGCTCCACAATGCTGGAGAGGGCGCTCGGGGGCAACTGTATCAAGAGCCTGACACGCCTCACTGTTCCACAGTGTGACAAGGGCTTCAGCAGTGTCATCTGCTCTGTCTACTGGGAACTCGCCCAGGGCATTCAGGAATCCATTAGTCTCCAGGGGTGGACCATCTTAATCTGTCCACCACCCTTGCAGGGAAGGATTGGAGCCATAAGTCTAAACTTCACCAGGAACTGATCTGACCAACCCCCCTATCTCCAGACCACTCCTTCCTCCATCTGGAGCAAAAACCAAGTCGAGGGTGTGCCCTGCCCTATGTGTTGGGCCAGTAACAACCTGAGACAGTCCCATGGTCATCATGGAGGCCATGAAGTCCCGAGCCAGAACACTAGAGGCAGCCTCAGCATGGACATTGAAATCACCCACAACTATCGTTCTAGGCTCCTCCAACACCACAGCCAAGACGGCCTCTGCCAGCTCGGTCAGAGAAGCTGCCAGGTAGCAGGGTGGACAATACACCAGCAGCAACCCTTGTTCACTGTCTCCTTGGCCCGACACCAGATGCAGGCGCTCACAGCCAGCTCCAAAACAGAGTGGTTTCCTGGTGACAGAGATAAAAGTTCTGTAGACCACAGCAACTCCTCCCCCACATCCCTGAAGCCTGTGCTGGTGTTGCACAGAGTATCCAGGTGTGCAAAGTTGGGTCAGATTGACTCCTCCAAGCTCACCCACCCAGGTCTCGGTAATGCACACCAAATCGGCACCTTCATCCACAATCAAATCATGGATGAGAGTGGTCTTATTGTATACCAATCTGGCATTAAACAACAACACACACAGGCCAGTGGGCACAGCAGATGAGCAACGAGGAACCCATCCATGAGAGGAGTGGCAGCAAGGAACAAGGCGCAAATAGCCTTGCCCTTGTCTTCTATGGTAATTCACCACATCCCCATGGCTATATTTCCCTCTGCCCATAATCACTGAAATTGGGGTGGCATCACCCATGTTCCACCGTACTAAGACTCCTCCTAAACACCTGATATGGACCCAACACAAGCCCACCAACAAAACCTGCCAGAGCGAATTATCCCAATAGGCCTCTGCGAGGATTAGGAATAGTCATACCCATTCAAACTTTTTCACACAGGGCCCATCTACTCCCCTTCCTGTCTCACACCCAGAGAGGGCCAGCCTTCTGCCAGTTACAAACTCTCACTCTGAAGGCATCTTCGTGGGCTACAAAAGACACTCTGCACACATGTAATTTAACATTTTAAACTCACATAACTGGGGATGGAAAGATCTGTTTCGGTTCTCTCCGTTTCTCATTTTTCAAATGTTCAATTTCTACAGTGATCTGCGATTTTTTTTAAAAAAAAACCTCATGAAAATTCTCCACCATTTTATTGTGAATGTCTCCAAATAGACACATTTTTGTAGGCAGTTTTGACAAAGGTACACATTTTTGCAAGCAATTTCTCCTCATTTCATGCCTTTTTGCATGTTATTTTCACTCATGTATCTATTTTTATGCACACTTTCCCCTAATATATGCATTTTTGTAAATGTTGTTTTGTTGGCGAACTGCATTCCAAAATTCTAATAAATGGCTGTGTATCGGTTCTCATATTGTTTTGGAAATTGCAAATTTGATAAATTCTGCCTGAAATGCAAACTGAATAGAAATTCTCACCCATCCCTCATTGTTTTTGCTCACTTCCTGCTTTGGGCTGGTTACCAACTTTCAGCCTCACTCATTTTTTTTTAAAAAAAACCTCACAAATAGTGCAATCCAATACATGCCTTCTCAGAAGTAAGCTTCACTGCTTTCAATGGGACTTACTCCCTGGTAAGTATGCATTGGATTGCAGCCTTACTCACTCCCCACTCCAGTCCCACCAATACTCCTGTCCCAACCAATACTACAAGTCAAACTGCTTTAAGAAATCACCAGGCACTGAACTGATGTCTGAACTGGCTTTTAATTTTGGCAAAAGGCAAGATAATAGGGGCACATGTAACAGAGAATTCCCCCCCCTTAAATTTGCTTTAGCAATAACTGGGAAGGCATTTCTCCAGTTAGTACTAGAGCCAGTTTATAAGATAAAATAAATCATTGCATGGTAGTCCAATTATTAGAAACACAAAATATATATTTCACGTGCATTATATCACACACATTTACCTTTCTTTAGCCAGAATATCCTCTATGACTGCATGTGTATGAGACAGACCATATATACTGGCCACTGAGTGACTGGTAAGATTAGAAAGTAATGATGGATTTTTGTCTCTGGGAACCAGTTGAAAATATGGTTCTTGAGACAAGGTATCAAGTAGCTAGTCGTTTCTGAGATGGTGAACAAAAATAATCAAAATGACCTCCATCTTAGTAGAGCAGAGTTCAGTTTCAAAAAGGTTCAATACAGTAATGCAATGACTTCATATGCACCTAATGTGATCAAAGCATGAAAAACTGTAAACACACATCTCCTTCTAGAAGCTAACAATAAAAACTGTGACTCTTTTATTAAGGATGGCACTTGCAAAAATTTGAAAGCACAGCACTCTGCAAAACATATGAACTTAACAATAAATCATTTCCTATTTTTTAAAAAAAGCTAACAGTTTTTCATCATTTCTACTAAGATATCTTGTTCACTCTTTTAACAATTTGAAAATAAGATACATAACAGTTACAGTGAAATCCAACTCTTGTGAATATATTTTAACAAGGTGAAGAACACACTCTTATCTTACATGTTTTTTAATGTATGCATTGTCTATCATCTCTTGTTTAGAAACTCTGAAGGCTAAGACTCTCCATCTTTTAACAAAATGATGTGTTCAGTATGCAGATCATTTTCCCCTGAAAATCAGAAATCATTTGCAAATAATTTGATTTTCCATCCCCCAACTACAAATAAATCTACAAAGAAGCAACAGAAAAACATATCTGAAAACATTATTTCAGATTTATCTCTAAAATGATCCATCCATTTCTTAGCAATCTATTTAATGCCAATGTGTGTGATTATGACTTCTTAAAGAATCTGGAAACTATGCATTTATTGATGCATAGTTTGTTTGTTGCACCAATGTAGACAGTAAAAGGAGATTATGTCCAAATGTCCTGCTTTTGGCAGGAGGATCCTGCTTTTGGAGTGTTCTCCTCCTCACCACCTGCCATACTACATAAGAAAAATGGCTAAGAAAGGTCTGCTCTGATGTTCTTAACACCCCACCATCTGACTCAGTTCTGTTTCATCTCTCTTATATTACAGGATTACAAAACTCCATTTAAGAGAAGGGGCAAGGTTCTTGAAATTTGTTCATGGTTCCAAAAGCATGAAAGTTGCATTGGGGATGCACTTCCAGACCCACTTTAGTCCCATTAGACTAGATAAGCATAGGATTGTGCTGTAATACTGCAGTCCTGTGCAGCCCAGGGGGACTGATTTCTGAGTAAGCATGAATAGGATCAGAGTCCATGACCTACACACAATATAAAAATGTTTCCAGCCCACACACACACACAAAAGTTAAATGTCAATATATATCTTATGTATCACTGGGTGAGTTGATCATTTTATACACCCTGAGGACATTGCTATCTGCACCAAGTGAGTCGCTTACCACAAAGCACTGATAAATATTTAAAAGCTAATTTATGTTGTAATTATTGATGATTAGGTACCTGGGGATTTACTACATTCCCCCCATCCCACCTTTCTTTTTCTCAGGAAAAAAAAGACCTTTGCAGTCAGCAATTGATAGGAATCAATGGAATTAGCTGAAGATCTATAACATGTGGTGGAGTCTATTGTAGGAATGCTTATAAAAAACTCTTCATCCAAATTCTCTCAAATTTTAGAGGGACTAAAATACCAGATCTTGTTTTTGATACCAGTAAGTTGCCATTTTTTTATTTCTACATACCTACAAGAGGTTAGGTGGGTGGCTTCTCTGTGAAAACTTAAAAATAGCTTTAATGCTAGAAACATTGTATCCATAAACCTTTTTATATTGCTGGGATTATTTTGACTCTGATTAAATCAATTATTATTGTTGTTATTTTTATTACCCATCCTTCACCATAATGTCCTAGGACATGTGACATCAATGCAATATTAAAAACAGTTAAAACAATTTACAACCAGAAGACTAGAGTGGGTCCTAACATATAGATAGATATAGTGCCAAAGCCGCAGTGTGTCTACAACATATGGTGGCAGCTATACATTGATGAAGCTAGATGCACCTCTGTGCAAAGGCAATTTCACAATTTAAGAGCTGCCACAGAGAAAGCCCTCTCCTGGGCCACCATATCCTGTACTTCTGAGACTGGCTGAACTCCGAAGAGGGCCCATTCTACCAATCTTAACATCTGAGAGAGTTTGTAGGGTAGGAGGCAGTATTTCAGACATCTGCAGCCTAAATCAATTATGGTTATATTTCCAAGACATTCATTTAGTATTTAAACAAATCGAGGACAAGTTAATACACATTCTTACATTATTAGATCTATGAAAACTTAAAAATGGTTTTAATGGTAGAAACATTGTATCCATAAACCTTTTTATATTGCTGGGATTATTTCTACTCTGATTAAGCCAACATGAATTCTCCAGCAGGTCCAATAACAACTGGAGTAGGTTCAAAACTAGCACATCCAAATATGAGATGAGTGCAAAATGAAATGAAATGATGGCTGGTGCCAGTACCTTGCTGTTAGTTGCTCTGGAAACACAAAAGGATTCTAGTGAACTCTTTGAAGGTACAATATTTATGCCATGCTCTTTATTCATATGCAGCACTTTCAACTATGTTAATCAGACTCAACAAATAGTTCTATCAGAAAGCTCTGGGCAATCCTTTGATGCACAATCTGGTTTTGTGAAGGAAGTGCCATGGGGACTGAAGTTAAGATTTTTAAATAGAATCCATACAGAGGAGGCAGCTCAGCTAAAGGCTTAGCAACAATGCTTATGGAAAAGTTATGTTCCAGACCATGATTTTTCTCAGGCCCCTGAGACAGAAGAAATATTTTAAAAAAACTTAGAAGATTGTGGGCTGATTTCTAGCATGCTGTGGAGAAATGAGCACGTCTGTGCCAGGATATTTGACAGGGTTCAACATGCTCTTGCTTTATCCATTTTAATTAAGCTTTATCACAGAAGCAACCCTAACTGAACACTTCAGATTTCCAAGCACTGTCAATTCCATTTCCCCCCACCACATCCTGATTCGGGGTTGGAAAAACAAAGATTCAGTAAAAGTACAAGGACAGAAAAATCCACAAATACAAGGTTTGTATAATCATAATCAAGACACATTGATTAAGAAAAACGTGTTAGGCATTAAACAGCATTTTAGGTTGCAATCATATACCCACATATACTCCTGAGAGTAACCCTCTTTGAACTCAGGGGAATTTACTTCTGAATAGACATATATAGGATTATACTGTTAACACAATTCAATAGCCTGGTTTGCATGATACAGTAAGCCAAACTATGGAATATATCAAACTGTCTTTTCACTAAATATAAGCTGTAGCCAAGAACAAACCTTGGCTACAGCTTGTGTTTAGCAAGCAGCGAGCTTAACTATATGCCTAGATTTGGACAACACACTAAAACAAATCTTGGCTTAGCTTAGTGCAGTATGAGATGAAAAAAGACCAGGGAGAAGCAAAACAAGCTCCTCTCCAGGAGCCTACATGTCCACACAGTCCAAGTTTGACTTACCATGTCTTGAGAACCAGGACACTATCTAAGATTCTAATACTAAAATATATTTTGCCACTTAATTAGTTGCTCATTTTAAATGGTATATTTAAATGATGCTAGCAGGGGTACATTGTTAATGCAGGAAGGGAATCTAACAGAAATTCATTTTGAAAAGAGGAAATTATACCCTTGGGATGAGTGTAAATCCTAAGAATTCACCAATAACTGCAAAGATGGTAAATCTTTTTGGAAAACTCCGACTTGATGTAAGGTTTGAAACCTAGCTGATCCAAGATCTTTAAAGTTAACAAAGAAATTTTCTGAATCATTCTATGTGTAGCAGAAAAATATTTGTGTTAGGAGTATGGTCATACATGCTGCTTCAAGCAACATAAACATTTATCCCTCTGCTTTGGAGCTCAAATTCAAAATGAGCCTCAGAAAGGTTTGAGCTGTTTTTATTGTACTCCAAAATGCCAAACAACTACATAGCCTAAATAACTTAGCAGACAGTGAGAGTTTTTCATTATATATATAATTATTAAATTTATATCCCACTTTTCCTCCTGAAGGAGCCCAGGGCAGCAAACACACAACTGATAAAGCAATCAAAACTTCTAAAAACAATTCCAATACAGATGCAGACTGGGACAAAATCACACACACACACACCTCTCCACTGGCTCCCCGCTTGAGCTCAGAGCATTTCCATAGTCAGCTTATTTTTGTTTTTTAAAATGATGTTGATGATGCAGCATCTACTTTGCAAATGCAGCATTTTTAAAATTGTAATTGGCTGTACCTTATTGTGAGCCCATCCAACCATTGCTGCATGAAAACAATGTGTATAGTATGCAAACAGCAAAGGGATTATACAACATTTTCTTAAACTAAAACAGGAATAGCACAAATACAGGGAAACCTTTAAAGGAAAATGAAAGTTCCATCTTGATTTTGCAGCATTCCTTTAACCTCTCCCTCAATATTTATTCCTTGCAGGAGGTGGAGAGTTTGGGAGCAGGGTAGAAGGAAGAGCAGCTGTGCTCTAAATCTTCAAGGTGATGCTCTGGCAGGTAGTACAGGCTGAATCAGTACTAATTCTCCTTTGAGGGTATATCCAGTGTTTGAAGGATAAATATACTCATAACAACTCCATCTTAACAGATGTACAGATTCTGACTGAGTGTCAGAACTTGAAAGGCTTGAACTGTATTTACCTGTGTGCTATCAAAGCTTACATAATTTGCAAGTTACATTTTAAAACATTTCATTTCTAAGGTTTGTGAACAAGTGCCATTGCTCACTGCCAACTACATTATTATACTTCAATGCATTTCATCACTTCCCTAAAGATACAGAAAAAGAGTACAGAAGCACGACTTATATCAAGGATATAATTATCACAGTATAGAACAATCTTACTTAGAACAATATATACATACACTCCAACTTTTACCAAATGCACATAACAAAAATACATGTTTGCAATTATTTTTTTAAAAAATGAAAAGAACAAAAAAAGTACAAGCATGAAACTAATTAATAAAAAAACTAATTCAGACACCAGCTCCAAAATGTAGACCAGGGGTACGGAACCTGCGGTCATCCAGATGTTTTTGGATTCCAGCTCCCATCATCCTTGACCACTTGCCATGCTGGCTGACACTGATGGGAGTTGGAGTCCAACAACACCTGGAGGTCCACAGGTTCCACACCCCTATTATAGTGAAAGCAAAAGGAACTTGTATCAATCACAAGCGGAGATTATGTTTTGGATCTAGAGTTCTATGGCTGTGGAACAATCCATAAAGTTGTATTCTGGGTGCTCTTGTCACTTAAAGCTAGTGCCTGGATATCGTAATCCAAGCAAATACTTACAGCCTATGAGATGCCAAGTTTTCCAGTTGTGTTGAGAGCAAGCACCAATATGAGCATGAATCTATTTGCTATAGATAGCAAAAGTTGTCCTATATGTATCAGAGGCCTCTTGTCTATATTTGATTAACAAAAAGTGGAGAGAGAGAGAGAGAGAGAGAGAGAGAGAGAGAGAGTATACTAAGAAAGCAACCAATTGTCTTGACTTTATAGATAAATAGCTAAAAAACAAATAAATGTTTCCTAAATAAACATTTTCTCTATCTTGTTAAAGCATACACTTAAAAAGTAAATAAGTACAATCACAATTTTTTTTCCAGAAATTCCATGTTTTCTGTTGTTATCCAGCAGCTTGTAAGCTATTTCCAAAGAAGGACCTCCAGGATCTTAACATCCAGGTAGGTTAATGTGGAAAAAGAGGCTCTTATAGTACCCTGGGCTCAAACTGTTTAAGGATTTATATGTTAAAACTATCATTTTTATTCTGCTCCAATGAGAGAACACATTCCCTAAATATCACAGAAGCTTGAATGAGTTTCTGAATATCACTAGCCTTCTATTTCAATTTGATTAAATCAGTATAGAAAAGGAGTCAACCCTGTATCTCATGTTTCAAGGAGAATTGCAATATGAGTTTCATTTCTTCCTAAACTCTCAAAATCACTATAACTGTGAGCTCAGCTATGTTTTACCATAACAGCTAAAATACAGCATAAGATAGTTATAGGTAATGTGTTTGGCAATACCTTGTAAACTGTTTGAAATGAACAGGAAACAGGCAATTCTGTGGGGGGAATAATTCAATTATAGACATACACAGAGCTCTGAGGTAGGGAGGGAGGGAGGGAGGGGGAAATAATCAGGAACGCTAAGTCACAAAAACACCTCCAGATGTATACATAACAATTTGACCTAAAACTTTTAAATAACCAAAGCTTCAAACAAGATGCTAAAGAGATAAAAGCTAGTGCTGACTGTTTTCAGTCATTTTCAGATTTCAAACTATGTAAAAATATCATTCATTCATTCGACATTTTATATACTACCCATTCAACAAGGTCCTCTGGGCCTATCCTCCACCTCAGTGGTATTCATTTCATTTTTACAGTAATGTCTCAATTAACAAACTAGATGCATTCCTGGACATTACATCTTTAACAGATACTTTGGTACCAGAGGTAGGTATACCATGGAAAGAAAAGGGATAGGTGCCTACACCTGCTCATAGATGGTGAGAGCAGCTTCAGCAGGCACTGCCTACCCAACATCCTCCTCCTCTCTCCCTGAATCATATTGGATTCTTCCTTCCTGAGCCCTGGGAGAAAGCAAGGCATCTCTTTAATGCAAAGACAACATACACGCTTGTCAGTTTCACCCTAGCAAAGCAAAGGCACAGGCTTATCAGCATATTGATAGCAAAAGGAAGACACAGGCTGGTCAGTTTCAGTTTAAAGCAAAGACACAGGATTGAAAGATTATCCAGCTAGTCAGTTTTACCTTTTTAAAAAAGCCTTTGTTAAAAGGAGCTTCATTCCTAGAGGATTCCTTAACTGAGGTATTACTGTATTTATTTTACTTCTGCTGTACCTCATGTACTTCAGGGCAATACATTTACATTTACAGTTCTGATATGTTGCTATTTTGGCAATGTGTTAAGGACTTTTTCACTGTGTAATCCCAGCCAGTTAGTGATCATATAGTGAATGAAATGATGTCACAGTGCTTTACAGACAATCAGATTTGTCTATGTGATGGTATCACTCACAGCAAATCTTTCATGTTGCCCTTACTGTGAACTGGGAGATGGACAGAGACAAAAACATCTCAGCTAGGCCATTCCTTGTGTTGCAGGCAGTTTCATTTTCCATTAGTGCTATACAGTAAGCCTATCACTTTCATCCCAGTTCTACTTGCACATGACTAGTCACCACAGTACAAAAACTGGAGTTTAAATTTCCTCCAGTGGCAAGTAACATAGTGTGGATAGATGACATCCACCTTGAAATGAGACCAAAGTTGTCCCAGAAAATTCCAGTTGTCTTGAAAATATATGATCTCCATAAGACCCAACATCTATTCATTTATATCATGCCATTCCACCTTCTGCCTCTTCTTGAACACTTTGACACCCTTTCATAAAGAGGTATTGAAAAAAATGGACTTTATTAATACAATGAAAGGGATCACAAAAAACCTCTTCCCCAATTTCAGCTCATGCTAATGAAAACCTGTCAAATACATCATTTTTCTACCATCTCTAATAGTATTGGTAGTGTGTTTGGGAAAGTGGAGAAAAGAACCAAGATATGGGCTAGTGGTCAAGACCCAAATTGATGTTCAGCTTCCTTATTCCAGCAATTACCCCTTTATGCCCACAAGCATCCTCTCTCTCAAAAGTCAGGGACCTTCTGGAGTGGCACCTCAGACATGCAAAGGCCTGCCACTAGAAGGAAAAAATGGCAACCCTCACCATGCAAATAATGTATGCCAAATATATAGTTAGCATTTGTGGTTTACACTAATATCTAATTGGAATATTGCAGAAACAAGAATTATTATCAACAATATTTTGAACTTCCACATTCTATAATTTTTTCTTGCAAGAATAAGGCAATATTCTCACCTGGCCACAGTAATCAATGCCACAGTACATCCAAGCTTGACTACTTTAACTCGCTCTAAAGGGGCTGCCTTTAAGATGACTAAGATCATATAAAAACATTTTTGGATCCTGTACTGGTTACCATTCTGCTTCTCGGCCCAATTTAAAGTGCTGATTTTAACTTTTAAAGATCTAAACGTTTTGGATCTGGATTAGAGTTGCCAGGTCAGATGCATCCCAAACCCTGAGATTTCAGGAGTGGGCCCTAGTGATGTCACAGGGCAGGCCTTAGTGATGTCATTAAGCATGATACCACAGTTGCTTGGAGCATATTAATCAAACAAAAATAATTCTGCAGTTGGAAATTAAGATAGAAATCTTAGCTAAATGAGTATGTTCCCAGGTCCAGCTGAAGTGAGGGGATCATTTTTTCTCACCTTTTTAGGGAGCCTGGGCAGAGCTTGGAAAAGTTACTTTTTTGAACTATAACTCCCATCATCCCCAGCCAGCATGGCCACTGGATTAGGCTGATGGGAGTTGTAGTTCAAAAAAGAAACTTTTCCAAGCTCTGAGTCTGAGTAGGGAACATTTAATCTAGCCTACTTGCTTCTGGCAAGAAGTTTTAAGTGCCCTTAATGGAGAATTTTTATATATCCATACATATAATCATAGATGTTAGAAGATAAAAGTTTATGAAATATAAGAGAATCACAAGGAACGAGGCAGGGGGGCCATAGGCCTTTTGAAGACTCCTAAAATCCAGTCTCACAGAGAACCTAGCATTAAAATCAGGCCTGTGAGTAAGGCCTGGAGAGCAGGCAATGGTCAAATTCACCTCACTTTGAACTCCTGCTTTTGCCAAAAAAGGCCTGTGTTGGACTGACTTTAATTAATGAGCATATCGTTTGGAAGCAAATGAGCATGTAATCCATGATTGATATCTTAAACCGTTTGATCCTGGGAAACTAATTATTAGTGAAGATTCTGTAGAGCAATGGCTCCAACTAGCGGAAAAACTTTGTAACATTATCAAAACAGTAATGAGAGAAACTTTGAGTTTAAAATGATCTGGTGTGTTTAATTTAATAGAATACAAACTCTGTAAGTGGGTTTTCATGGTAAAAATGTATTTTTTGGTAGTTTGCCTTTTCTATTCTTCTGGGGCTAAGAGATAGTGGCTGGCTCAGAGTCACCCAGTGCCTTTTCTTAACTGTGTGATCTTCAGTCATAGTCCAGTATTATAACCATAACCCTTCTCTATAGCTATGCAGTTTCTTTAAGTAGGAATGGGATTTCTAAGAAAATATAAGAAATAAGAACCCCTATAGCAAACTAATAGAACTGTGGTGCTCATGAACTTTCAGTCACCCTAGTTAAGCCAAACCCAACCTGGTATCATTGTACTGCTCAAGGAACATGTTCTAATATCTCCAGGTGTAGCTGGGTCAGCCTGGCCGATCAGGAACAATGAAAGTACCAGGTATGCATGAAGGCCCACTCACAATGGCAGAATGTAGTGTATGGTTTCAACTGGCCTGGAAAAGCATTAGTCATGGGGGACAGCAGAGCAATGGTGATATTAGTAAGACAGACAGAAAATTGGAATAAGAAGTATATTAAAACAGTGACAAATTACCTGTACACGTGTTCATGTAACTAGAGAGTAGAATTACGTAATGTTTTCTGATTGAGTTGGAAATATTGCAAAGAGAAGGAACTGTTACGTTATGTGGGAAGGAACTTGTGGGATTGGTAAACTAATGTCACATGTGTACTTAGTACTGTACAAAAGAGCCATGCAGACTGTGCTTCAGTGCAGTCCTCTCTAGACTCTCTGGGAGGCTGACCCTGCATATGCTGGTAAAGAATAAAGGCCTACCTTTTTGCTTCAAGCCTCTGTCTTCAAATTTCTTCAAGGACCCCCAGTCCAAAGAACCCCAAAATTCCCCAACACCCTCAGGCCAGGACAGTCACCAGAAAGCCATTGTAGGATAAAGGGAGCCTAGTGTTGTGGAGATGTTAGATGGGGAATGCTCAGGATTAAAGATGGATGCTCCTGAAGGCTGCAATTCCAGAGAGTAATAATTGACAGAGAGAAAAAACATATGGTTTGGTCTACCTTCACAGGCAGTAGCTTGGGAGCAAAAGCAATTGCAGCCACACTTTCCAGTATGTGAATTCTCTTTTACTACTATTGGGCAAAAAACAAACCATCATGCACATAACACGATGCATCATCAGTGGGTTTAAAGGGGTTGAGCTGAGCACATGGAACCACTGTTGTTGCTTCTATGGATGTAGGGAGAGAGGTTGGAGGTAAATGAAATGCAAATAAAAAAAGAAAAAGACAGTGATGATTTCCTAAATGCAACACCATACCAACCACAACAAGATTCCTATGTGTAAGACAGAAAACTCAGCATCCCACAACCAGTCAGGATTCCTAACCAAAAACCAAAACTAAAAAATTCTGGCAGCCAGTCAGCCAAGATCACAGAAATCCCCATGCAGCACAACCTAACCCAGGGGCTTCCAGTTAGTGCAGAATGCTGCAGCATGATTGCTGACATGAGTGAAACCCTTTCAGCACATAATATCTCTGCTCTGAAATCTGCAATGGTTGTCGATTTGCTACCAGACCAAGTTCAAGGTGTGTTTTCCATGTTACAGGTGCCACATACTACTTATTTTGCTCTTGTAAAAAACTGATCCTTTAGTGTGGCAGCACCTACACTTTGGAACTCCCTGCCTATTGACATTAGGCAGGCACCTTCACTCAACTCTTTTCAGCACCTGCTAAAAACATTTTTTGTTTAGGCAAGCCTACCCACGCATGTCGAAGTTATTGTTTTTTATCTGTTTTTAACTCATTGTTGGTTTTATTAATTTGAATGTTTCTGAATACCTGTTTTTAACGGTTTTTGCCAATAGTTTTATTGTTTTTATTCCTTCTGTAAATCACTTTGAAGTTTTTTTACAATAAAGAGGTATATACTGTAAATGTTGTAAGTAAAATACATAAATAAATGTCAGAGTCACTATGGCCTTTGGGTCTCTTTCCTCTTTTAGGAAAAAAGGAATCTGCCTATATCAACTTAGGCTCTTTGGTACTATCTAGTTCAGTACTGATGGCATGGACTAGCATTGACTCTCCAGGATTCCAGGCAATAGTCTTTTCTAGAGATTGAATTTTGGACCTTTACATGCAAAGCATGTGCCCTACCACTTGAGCTACAGCCCTGTTTTAAAAAGTATATTTAAAAATTGTTCTTTTCAATTCACTAATGAATGCACAGCATACCTAGGGCAGATCCACACCATGCAGCACATGAATCCAACCAAAGAGTCATGGGAACTGTAGTTTGTTAAGAGTGGTGGGAATTATAACTGTGAGGGGGAAACTAAACTTCCCATGATTCTTTGGGGGAAGTCAGGGGCTTTGAATGTGTGTTTGATGTGCTTTAAGTGTATTATGTGGATCTGCATAACTTCATGAACTTTCATTAATTTTTAAAATTGAAATTAGCAAGTTTACTTGGTGACCATGGGCTACTTACCATCTCTCTCAGCCTAATCTTCCTCTGAGGGTGAAAACAGCAGAGGGGGACCTTGACCACCCCAAGGAAGAAGGGCACACTTAAAATGTAGAGGAAATAATAATGTACAACCATAGTGTGAAATCAGATATATATCGAGGCATAGTATGAAAAAATATTTATATTTACATAAGCATAAATGTCAAAGATGCTTATTATTTACACAACCTGTAAAGATTACTATAGTGCAATCCTATGCATGTTTACTCAGAAGCAAGTTCCAATATATTCAATGGCATTTACTCAAACAGGGAAACATGCAGAAGACTGCAACCTCAAGTGATAAGGAACTTCACTCATCCAAACCCAAAATTCAGAATCATGCCGCTTTAAGCTGTTTTGCATTGTTTTATAGTTAACTATTTTATGGTTATTTAATTTTAAATTGATTTATTTCTTGTTGTGAGCTGCCGTGGTTTCCAGCCCTACTTCACAGGGTTGTTGGAAAAATTCCGTATATACACACACACACTGGAGATGTAAAAATATGTTCATCCCATATAATAGTTTATTGTCAAAACCAGTTGGTCATTGCAGAACATTTTTTTTTAAAAAAATCAATATTAATTTCCTACCAAATAAAAACAGTTACACCTAAGTAAGCCCTGCCTAATTGCATAAAAAATAGTAATGGAGGGGGAGAAAAAGATTTACAATACAGTCCTTTGCTATGTTCACTCAAAAGTCCTAGTGTTTTACAGCACAATCCTAACCATGTCTACTAAAAAATAAGTGCTACTGAATTCAATGGAGTTTACTCCCAGTTTGTGGGATGAGCATTGCAGCTTTACTCCCATAAAAGCAAGTACAGGATTAAAACTTCATATTGAAAAGGTTTTCAAAACAGGCTATGACTTAGACAAATAAACTGCCCTCTTCAACAGCCCAGGAGAATTTAAACTTGTTTGACTCCTTATAATTAGAAAAGTATAATACATTGTAATGGCTTCAAAAGCTGCAGCATGTACACTTTTTCAAATTTCTGTTCAAAAATTATCTGAAAGATAAAATGTATAATATGCTATTTTTGTATAATATGCTATTTTTGCAAGTAATTAAAAAACCTGCATGTATACTTTTTATAATCATAACTGAAATTGTTTATTGTGCATGTCTACCAAGATCCTCCTGTGATCTTCTGTTCTAGAACTCCTGCACAGAGAAAGTACTCTTGATGCTGCTGAAAGCTATATATTTACTGAATTCCTGATGTATAAAACACGAAAAGGAAGCTATTTTCAGAACTTGCAGTGGGTTTTAGCTATTGCCTAGAGGTCAACCCTGACTCCATTTATTGGCTAAAACCCGAAAGGGTGGAGATTGCAGCAGCTGGTACTAATAATATAAGTTGCTGGGCTGTGTGACATTTTTGTGTATACCTCTTGAAACAGCCACCTAACATCTTAATTTGTTTAAAATGAAAGCTAAGAGTCTGGAGATGGGGGTGACTCACCCAGAGACCCAGAAAGGACTCCTAAAAACCAGAGTCTCTATGCAAAAATTAGAAAACTGGCAACCCTGGTCTGACTTATTTTATGGTCCACCCTCACCTATCATAATTTTGCCCATTATCTAAGATCTACAACAGAGCCCTTCCTTGCTTTTCCTGCTGCCTGAGTCTGTGAGATTGACAGGCACAAGAAATTAGACTTTAACCTGCAACTCCTCACCCATTGACATCCAGAGGTCCACCTCCACTCTTTTTGGGAAACAGTTTCAGGATTCAGGGGGTTTCAGATGGTCGTTATTCAGCAGTGATAATATTTTACTGCTGATATTATTAACCATGTTAATAGAATTCTGTTATTTGGATTTTTCTTTAGGAGTTTAGGAAAGGCTAATTTATTCTGTTATAGTTTAGTGCCCTTATTTTAACATATAATTCTATCTTGGAGGAATTTTTATTTGGAAAGGCAGCATATAAGTGCTTTAAAATAAATGTTAAAAATAAATAATAATAAAAAATTTGGTATGTGTAGAATGGAGGTTGCTGGACTTTCACAATCTACCAAAATGCCATTAAAATATTAGAATAATTTTTAAACTGTTGGTGTTTAGCAACCAGAATGTCAAAGGGAGTGTACTAAATCTCTTTTTTGTATCACCAAATCAGGCAGCTGACAAGAAAAATAAGTCGCCACAGTTTTGGAAAGTGTAGAGGGAGGGGAAAAAAAGATGGAACATATGGTCACCAATTTTAAAAGCCCAACAGCAAAACTGAAAGGTACTAGTAATTTCAGCAGAATTCTAATTAAATGACCCAATACCACATTTTATATTAAAGATGACATCTTCCCTCAGAAAATCAATCTGTTTTAAAGTGGATCTTTGGAACTCAAGAATATTATCTGAATAGCACATACCATCCATTTTTAAGAGGGGGTGGGATCAATACAGTCACCTACAGAATTTTCTATGACAGAGCAAAAAACAAGGCTTTAAGTAAAAATTAACACTTACAGTTTCAGGATTACAATTCTGCAAAACAAGGTACCCCCTTTTTTAGAATAATAATTTGTACTTGTAAAGTATCTCATAATTGAGCATCAAAACTACTTTATTAATGTTTTCAAACATATCACTATAATAGCTTTGTGAACAAGGCATATCATAGAGGGGGAAATTAGACCCTAAAGAGGTTACAAATCCCCCACTCAACATGTTTCACCATTCAGACACCAGTTCCTGTTTTCATATGTCCATCCCTCATGGCTCCACATGCAGCTGGCTGATTCACCTTGCTGTAAGGCAACACCAGCCTTGCGATATTATGGATGATATCCAATTAAGTCATATTAATTCAAAGTGGAGCCAAATGAAAATCAAGTTATGTAGGTCAATTCATTCCAATGGGTCTAGTCTGAGTATGACTTAGTTGGATATCACTTTGTTCAGAGTAGGTCCACTACAGCTGGTGTAAAATGTGGTGGCGTGACTGCTCCCTGGGACAGGGTATCACCAACATGTCATGCCATTCCTGAAGAAATTGCTCTGGCTGACCATTAGCTACCAGGCCGAGTTCTAGGTTCTGGTTTTGGTGTACAAAATCCTATACAGCATGGGACCAGGATACCGGAAATATTGCCTTCCCCCTTATATATCCAGTTGATCACTATGCTCTGCAGGTGTGGTCTCTTATCAGAAGGTCTGTTCTGCACAACTTAGGAAATGCATCTTTAGTGTTGTGGCACCTACCTCTTGGAATTCCCTCCCCTTAAATATTAGACAGGAACATATATGTTATCTTTTCGGTGCCTACTGAAGACCTTCCTCTTTCAACAAGCCTTTTAAGTAGAAACCTTATCCCAGTCTGTGTCTGTGTTGGAATTGCTTTTTAAGATGTTTCTAAAGCTTTTTTTTTTAGATTTTTAAAAGATGTTTTGTTTGAATATATTTTAAAGTCTGTTTTTATGATGTATTAGAATGGTTGTAAGGTTTTGTTTGCTGCCCTGGGCTCTTTCTGAGAGGAAGAGTGAGATATAAATTTAATAAATAATAATAACTGCAGAATAAACTCCTTACTGCAGGCAGACAAATATGCTTCTTTATTTCTGGCTGTGTAGAGAACACAACAAACTGAAAAGCAGAGCAAAGGAAAGTCCAGGGGGTGGACTCTACTGTAACTCTAGCCCATAATACAAAGTTCTAATATTTAACTCTTCAAGGGTTATATTACCATGCATGATGCTTTTCCCAGGATCACTTAAGTAATTATAGGGTGATGATAATGGAAACTCCACCCTCAGTGAGGGAAAGTCTTGAGTGAACAGACTTTTGAAGGCACTTCCAGGTGAGGCTTTTGTTGTGCATTTACCCTGCCTTATTCACTGAATTTTTCAGAGGTCCCTATTTTTAAATTGCTCATGTTCTTAAAACAAGCTATCATTCTTTAAATTGAGCTTGTCACTGTCTGTCATGTCACAAACTAAAAAGAAGTCAATTCCGGGAAAAAAATTCCTGGGCTTGGGGAAGGTGCCCCTATTTGACCCCCCCCATCTCACCTCTCTTCCTCCTGCTCAGTGACAGCAATTCCACTGCTGGGTGGCCATTTTTACACCAGCAGCCCTCCTCACTGGTCACTCCTACTTTTAATCTTATTTTTTTCATGTAAAGCGTAGCAGTTTGTTTTTAGATTGCTGAATCTTGTGGAACAAAGACTGTCTTCTTGTTATTTATAAAGCTAAATGTACATACATGGTACTTTATAAATAATGTATTTGTTTTAAAGCATTTCAAAACCACTTAATATTTTAAAATCTCTAAGAGGTATACAAAAATACAACCTAAAAGCAGTAAAACAGTGTCAGTAAAATGGATAAAAACAGAAATTCAGTAATAACAGCTGAAGAAGTGAACAAGTAACTTCACCAAAATAAAGTATGTTTATTTGCCAACTCAATTGTATTAAATATCTTACTAACTTCTGCCTTGAAACTTGCACTTTTCAGTCAAAAACAATAATTCATTTGTGGATTAGTGTTCTGGATAGTGATCAGCTGTAGCTAGTGTACAACAGGTTTGGGGCAGGGGGAGGGGAGAGCGATTATACATAATGATAGGGAAATCCATGTAAAATTATCACTCCTGCATTAGGGTACATGTCTTGGACTTTTGGTGCATGTGGGTAATCCCATTCAACAGACGGTGCAGAACCAATACAAAAATAAGTGTGCACACAGAATAGCTTTCTCTATTAACATGAATATGCTCTGTGCTGTGCATATATCAGCATACCTCACTCATAAGAAATCAATAGATTGGGTCAGAAGTATATAAATTTAAGATAAAAAGTGTCCTTTTAATTCTAATCAGACCTGAATAAAACCTATTTTATATAGAATTTACCTAGCAATTTATCAACCAAATGACGCCCCGCTCGCCGCACAGCTGACGGGCGGGGCATAATTGCAGATGGGGGCGAAGCTGCTGCCTCCATCTTTAAATGGGGCAAAGTCGCACGTCGCACCTATGATGCAAGTGCGACTTGGCTGAAGGGAGGGGCGAGGCTGGAGGACTTATTTAAGCCGTTGGACTTTGGTCCACGGGTGCTGATAAGAGTTATATGCATTTATTTGCGCTTGCAAGTGAGGATACCCTCACAAAATACCAGTTTGAGCTCTCGCAAAGTGGGCCTTACAGGGGCTAGGGCATGACCCCACAGAGTTTGGAATCCACTCTTTTGGAATTGTAGCTGCTTCTACAGCAGCAGGTCTTGGGTTTTTCCCAAGCGAAGGTGCAGGCAGTTGCATGCCGGTCCTCTGGCTTATAAGGGCTATAGTTCCCCTTTTTTGGAGGGCCTGGGCATTCTGAAGCCTAACATGTTAAAATTATTTCGACAGGTTGCTGGACTGGGACAGAGCAGACACGCATCCTAATATGTGGCCACAGCATGGTCTTTGGGGCAGCCTGGAGGGCCGCGAAATCGAGCATGGGCTCACAGCTGGGCCTCAGTAGATGGGCTGCAGTACAGTAGCTTGGCCGGAGAGGAATGCGTTGAGATGGGCGCCTACCCACTTTAGTTCCAGCAAGGTGCTGTGTGGACAACTCTGCACGTGGTGGTCATTTACCTCGGTGGTAATGACCTTGGCGTGATGCAGGGCAAGGCCCTCATCGTTCAGGCATGTATGGACATGCAGCTGTCAAGGCAGCAGTGGCCTTCGATACGTCTGATGTAATCAGACACGCTTCCACATCTGATGGACAGAGCAGACACGCATCCTTATTTGCGGCCACAGCATGGTGTTCTGGGCAGCTCGAAGGGCAGCGAACTTGAGCGCTGGCTCACAGTTGGGCCTGAGCAGATGGGCGGCGATACAGTGGCTTGGCCGGCAAGGAATGCGTTAGGAGGGGCTTCTACCCGCACTATTCCAGCAGCATGCGATGCGGATTACTCCGCAGGTACTGGTCATCCACCTTGGTGGGAATGACCTTGGCTTGATGCAGGGTATGGCCCTCATCGTTCAAGCATGTGCTGACATGCAACTTATCAGGCAACGGTGGCCTGGCGTACGTCTGATGGTCAGACATGCTCCCACGGAGGGAGTGGCATGGGGTATGGGATCCAGGGGCTATAGATTGGGCATGGAAGATGGTCAACCGATGGATTCGGTTGGCCCTTCTTCCACATGGTGAGTTAACCATCCCACTCCACGCATTTGGCACTGGCAGGGTGCACTTTATGGGGCAGACGGTGTTCACCTGTCTGACACAGGTAACGCCTTATTTCTTTGGGACCTGCAGAGGTGTCTGTGAGAGGTGCTTCTTGGCAGTGGGGTAAAAGGGGACTAAATAGAGATTTGTCCCCTTTTTGTGACGGGAAGGTGCGGGAAGGGAAATAGTTAAGGACAGCTAGGTGGCCCCCTTAGGCACCTTTGGAGGTGATTGGCGGTTCTGGAGGGCCTGTCTCTCAGGGCTTTACAGCTCTAGAGCAGGATATGGGCTGCTTCTGGGGCCAACTTATCCTCATCTACCCAGGGGTTATACGGTCCCGGGTGGGGATGACGTGGGAAGGCCTCCCTACTCACCTACAAGGTGTGGCCGGGGTAAGGGGTAAGCAGATGGGCTTGCCCTTGCCCCGGCAGGGGCTGGTCGCCCAAGAGCTGTATGGCAAGCTACTTGCTTATAGATAGTCCCGCACCTAGATTTTCCCTCTGCAGGTCACTTTAAAATTGGGTTTGTCTGCTGTAATTTAATAAAGTGGCCCTTGTTTAACCCAAGCTGATGTGTCAGTGTCTTATTTCGCCCCTCAGCTGCAATAAGCCCTTCTAAGAAACCAATTTATTGTCATTGTTTAACTATTTAAGAACCACTTCCCCTGTAATTTAGAACAAAGTGTGTATGAAAATAAATGTAATACAATATTATAACTTATTCTTTTAGGGATCCTTCAGCATGGCTATGTATAGTAATGCTTTTAAATCTGTTCTTAGTTATAAGGATCATGAATGCATGTTGCAACATGAATTTCATTTTTTCCCATTTTTCTAGGCCAAACATTTCTTTCATAAGATAATATTGTTTTCATCTCCTGTATAAGGATATTACTAGCTCTACAATGAACATATTAATTTAGCCTTAAACAAAAAACTGTTCCACAAAACATGACAGTATCTGTCCTGATTTCCATTTGGGCTAGATTAGGGTTGCCAGGTCTCTGATTTCTGCCTGGAGACTATGGTTTTTGAGGTTCCTCTCTGGATAAGACACCTCAACCTCTTAGCTTTCATTAAAAATAGTACATTTCTAGGTGGTTTGGTTCAAGAGATATGCATCAAAATGTCTGTCACCTCGCAACTTCTGTTAGAAGTCAGCTGCTCTAATCCCTGCCCTTTCAGGTTTTTAGCCAATAAGTGAAGTCAGGGTTGTGATTGACAAGAGATTTGCTGACCTCCAGGCAATAGCTAGAACCCATTGGCAACCCAGGCAATAGAACCCAGGCAATAGCTAAATCCCCAATCCATTGTGACTCTGTGTGATACCAGTACAGGAGTTTTAAAACACTGTTCCAATAAATTCACCAACACTTTGGTCTCATCTAGATTAAGTTTCAGTTTATTTCATTTTGGGCTCTGGTCTATAGTGGTTTCAAATTGTGTGTTCACCCATGCACTATTGAGAACAAATGAAAATAGAGTTGTGTTGTCAGCATATTCATGGCATTCCATTGCAAATAAATGATGCTCCCTGCCTTGCTATAGTGCAATACAGAATTTTATGGTACTCTGGGAAACAAATTCTGAGACATAGAGAGTAGTGATCAAGAGCTATCCTCCTATAAAATTCAGTCACATGTGAACAAAAGTATATCACAAACTGACATCACCACCTTCCAGCCATTTGAAACTGTTAAAAACATGTGTTCAGCTAATAAATGTTCCATACTTAGGGGTTTACACATGCAAAACCGTATATACAATCTTGATATTCTTTGAGATTACTGTTAAAATTTCCATTTGCCAAACTGTGTTAGAATGATGCATTCTTTCCTGCAACATAAAACTCTTACGTTTTCAACTGCTTCTTCATCATTCAGGACATGAGTTGTTTATTATTAATTGGTTTATGACAAAGCTAAATATCTTAACACACACTTCAGATGATTTATTTGACAGAAGGAGAAATGTTCTGCAGTAGATAAGTGCATCTGAGGCTTTCTATATGATATCTCCATTTTCCTTCTATCTAGCTGATTACAGCCACTAGGAAACCTGTACTAGAATATAAACATACAGTGTTCTATATGGCAAACAAGGCTCAGTGATGCTCCATCAATCACAAAAAGAATATTATTGTCATCTGTTTCTGAATGAATGTCCTTTCATCATAGTTTAATAAACTTCCATTCTAATAAGCATACATAAAAAATTGGAATATCCAAAGCTATAATTACTTTAAAAATGAACATATACCAAATCCAAAGTACTTGCTGAATAATTCATATCAAAAATTTATTTATTTATTTATTAAACTTATATACCGCCCCATAGCCGAAGCTCTCTGGGCGGTTCACAAGACCAACATCAAAATACAATAAACACATATTAACAATTTAAAACACATTAAAAAGTTTAAAAATTTTTAAAAAGATAAAACAGTTCCAAACACATGCGAAAACATATTAAAATGCCTGGACGAAGAGGAAAGTTTTAACCTGGTGCCGGAAAGATAGCAGTGTTGGCGCCAGGCGTATCTCCTCAGGGAGATTGTTCCATAAATCGGGGGCCACCACTGAAAAAGCCCTTTTTCTTGTTGCCACCCTCTGAGCTTCCCTATGAGTAGGCACTCGGAGGAGGGTGTTCGATGTTGAGTGTAGTGTACGGGTAGGTTCATATCGGGGGAGGCGTTCCATCAGGTATTGTGGTCCTGTGCCATGTAAGGCTTTGTAGGTTAGAACCAGCACTTTGAACTGGGCCCGGAAACATATAGGCAGCCAATGCAAGCGGACCAGAACCGGTGTTTTATGTTCGTACCGTCTGGTCCCCGTTAACAATCTGGCCGCTGCATTCTGCACAAGCTGCAGTTTCCGAACCATCTTCAAAGGCAGCCCCACGTAGAGCGCATTGCAGTAATCTAATTTAGAGGTTACCAGGGCATGAACTACTGAAGCGAGGTTCTCTCTGTCCAGATAGGGGCGTAGCTGAGCCACCAGCCGAAGTTGGTGAAAAGCACTCCGTGCCACCGAGGCTACCTGAGCCTCAAGTGATAGGGATGGTTCTAAAAGAACTTCCAAGCTATGGACCTGCTCTTTCAGGGGGAGTGCAACCCCATCCAGAACAGGTCGAGCATCCGCCATCCAGTCAGGAGAACCACCCACCAGCAGCATCTCAGTCTTGTCTGGATTAAGCCTCAGTTTGTTAGCTCTCATCCAGTCCAGTGTTGCAGCCAGGCAAAACTTCAGCGAAACTCTTATAGGTAAAATGCTTTTATTAGATCTGTGGATGAAATCCAAAATCTTTACAAGAAATATTGTTTTAATACTTCAGTTAAAAATGTTTTATTCAACAAATTCTTCTGTGCACATCATTCCACCTGGCAGCACATCATCACATTACTTAAAAAAGAATGGATTAAAACCAAACCAAGCATTTTACTCCTAATGTACTCACAGTTATCAATCACTATCTTCTGAAGCTCATGTTACATTAAAAAAAAAGCCAACACTGAAATAAAAATCCTGCCCAAAAAGGGAGAAATGATGTGAAACATTTCAGTTTAAACAACAAAGGAACTTATGGCACCTTAAAGGCTAACAAATGTATTATAGCTTAATCTTTCACTTCAGATGATGAAGTGTGGACTATTGTCCATGAAACAAATTTGTTGGCTTTAAGGTGCCACAAAACTCTGTTCTTTTTGCTGCAAATGCTGTTCCCGCTCTTTAGTGGGGGTGAGCGTACCATACACTCCTTTTGGGGAAAACACTTGACTTAGTGTCTGCCAAGGGGAAAAGGCCTTGGGGATCTCATGGGCTGGAGTGCCCAATAGGGAGGTGGCCATCAGGCTGTTATTTATGCCTGCTATGCCCCCTTCGCTTCTTTCTTCTCTTTTGCAGGGCCTACCCTCTCCCTCCCCCCATGTATATATATATATATATATTTACTAGACTTCTTTTCAAGGGGCTGAGTAGGAATTCTGGGGGGGGAGCCCCTGAATGGCCCTTAAGACTTCTCTTTTTTGCCTACTCCACACTGTATGGTTCTTTGATTTGCTCTTGTTGAAGTGGTTATTTGGTTTGTTTGCCATTCAGTGCAGACAGGGAAGGGAGTTTCAGAACTTAATTGACAGGCACCCTGAGTCATCACTGGGTTAAGGGCACTCTTGAGCCATCATCCACAGCCTTCAGCTTGGGGAAAGGTCCTTGGGGCTGGCCTTTAGGCCTGGTGTGAGCAACTTAGTGAACACTGGACAGTGGGGCCTAGGTGCATATGTTGGGTTCACATATCCAAGGCTCGCTTAGGAAGGAGGGAAAGTTTTCTCCCAGTCCTTGGCTAGGGAGCCATGGAATGTGTCTGTTTACATGCTCAGGGGAGTGGAAGGATACTTCCCTCGTATATGTTAACTCAAACCCTCCTGCCTGTACTTACATAATTCGATTATTGTTTGCCAGATCTTCTATTGTTATATTTCAATAAATATAATGTTTCCACCATTACTCTGTCTTACATATCTTCTTTCAAAGTGTGTTGACAAAGACTAATATGGCAACTCCTCTGAAAAGTATTCCAATTTAAACGGGCACTGCTTCTATTCAACTGCGCCAATTACATACAACTAAATGTATCTGCCCTTGATTAATCCGATTTGTGTGGTTATCCATATTGGCACTGGGATATAAGTAGGAAGGTATGTAGTTAATTATTACATTAATCTAATTTAGGCCTGGTTTGGACAATGGCCAACATATACACAAGTCTTTTTGCTCATACATAGAACCCATTTCATCTAAACAAGGAAACTATGGTTACCAGTTTCACTACAAGTGAGGATATTAAACCAGATTCAAGCTCTGGTTTAATGAATAGCATTGGAAGATTGTCTTTTGGCCCCCTGGCAGTTGTGCTGTGGGGTGCTGCAGGGCACCATCTTGTCCCCCATGCTGTTTAACATCTATATGAAGCCCTTGGGAGTGGTCATCAGGAGATTTGGGGTGAGATGTCAGCAGTACGCTGATGATATCCAGCTCTATTTCTCTGTAACATCTGAATTGGGAGTGGCCATGCAAGCCCTGGACCGCTGCCTGGACTCGGTGGTAGGCTGGATGAGGGCCAATAAATGGAGTCTGAATCCTACCAAGATGGAGATGATGTGGGTTGGTGGCTCCCAAATTCAGATAATTGGTCAGTTGCCTGCTTTGGGTGGGGTCAAACTCCCTCTGAAAGAGCAGGTCCGTAGTCTGGGGGTGCTCCTGGATCCATCTTTGTCACTAGAGGCCCAGCTTTGGCTGGTAAGACAGCTGTGGCCATTTCTGGACCAGAATAGTCTGACCACTGTTGTCCATGCACTGGTAACCTCCAGGCTGAATTACTGTAATGTGCTCTATGTGGGGCTACCCTTGAGGTTGGTCCGGAAGCTGCAGCTGGTGCAAAATGCAGCAGTGAGACTGCTCACTGGGGCACACTATCGCCAACATGTCACCCCGCTGCTGAAAGAATTGCTCTGGCTTCCTATGAGCTACCAGGCTAAGGTTCTAGTTTTGGTGTACAAAGCCCTATACAGCTTGGGACCAGGATACCTGAAAGACTGTCTTATCCATTATATACCCAGCTGATCACTGCGCTCTGCAGATGAGGGAGATCCATTCTGCACAACGTAAGAAATGGACTTTTAGTGTAGTGGCACCAACCCTTTGGAATTCCCTCCCCTTAAATGTTAGACAGGAGCCATCTGTTATCTTTTTATCACCTACTGAAGACCTTCCTCTTTCAACAAGCCTTTTAATTAGAGACCTTATCCCAGTCGGCATCTGTGCTGGAATTGCTTTTTTAAAAAAAGATGTTTTTAAAGCTTTTTTAAAAAAAAGTTTTTAAAGATGTTTTATTTTAATATATTTCAAAGTCCTGGTGTCATGACAGGTAAGGGTCCACAGATGTCACTGTAGATTAAATCCAGGGTTTTTTTTCCCTGATTGCACTTCAGCAGATGGCCTGTAGCTGCATTCACTTTAACACAATCAACACACTTGAACTCAGATTTGCACATGTTTATGTCTAAATTCTTTGTTAAATTGTCTTTCACAAGTTTTGAAATGCTTTCAAACATGTCTGAGGCCAAATCTGTGATGCCACAACCCTATGCAGTCTTTATGAAGACATTTTTAGTAGCATTAGCTTGCTGTCTTACACAGTCTACTTCATAAAGGTCTTCATTACTTAAAAGTACTCTCATAAGTAGTTATCTGCCTTTGAACACAAAACAACAATCTCTCCAAACAAAACTCTGCATCCTCACCTTGTAGCTGTTTTTACACTCATTAAACTGTTCTGTAGAGATGGCCCATAATAAGCTCCACAATGCACACCTCACTGGTGCTCTTTTCACCCAATTTACATTTTAAATGAACTGTCGTCAGCAAGATAAACTGGGACTTTACAATCTATATCTATATCTGAGAAAACATAGAAGCTGTCTATGCAAATCTTGTTGCGGGCTTGGTTTGAATCAACACTACAGATTATTTCTCGTGCAGTATTTATTTTATTTCCTTTGCCAAAATCATTTCCCGGAGAGGTATTTTCCCTTATTCCTTTACCTTTTGGTCTTATTGACTCACTCCCTTGGAATTTTCCTGTAAAGGGTTTTCTCAGGTGAGGGCAACCACTTTTCTAATACTGATTACTTCCACAAAATCAACTATGCTCACCTTGAGTCAGTCTGTAAGCTTGGCCTTTAGTTTCCTCATTTTGTATCTGTTTTCCTAAATTAAATTCTTGCAAATGTTCTTAGACAAACCTCAAAGTTACATTTTCCTTAACTTGAAGTAAATTAATTATTCCTTCATATTCTGGAGGCAAAGTATTGAGCGAAGGTCAATCTTAGCTGCCTCAGGTAAATTTATCTCCTGTTGCTCCAATTCTCTTACTGTTCCCAAGAAAAAAGCTCATATGCTCTGATAGATTATTTGGATCTTTAAGCCTCTTGTCAAGGAAACTTGAATATTCATTATGTTTTGTTGAAAAACTTGCCTCAACCTTTCCCACATTTCACTTGCAATTTGATTATCTTTAATATGGTAAATTAAATTATCACTTACAGCTAGAGATATATGTCCCATGGCTTTCCTGTTTGCAGCATCGCCATTCATCTTGTTTCTTTCCAGATGCCTCTGGCCTTGGTTCTTCGAGGATAAAGGCTAACCCCAAAGTATTCAGCAGCATTTTCATCCATCTTCTGTAGTTTGAGTCATTTAGCAGTTCAATGACATCAGACCCCCTAGCAGATTCAGAAGTAGCCATCCTTTCTTATCTAATCTGTCTGTATTACAGATCCCACAGACTCCTTTTTCTTTTTCCTTTTCTAAATCAGACAATTATGTCTGGGCCCATGACCCTATGAAGAGAGTTGCTTTATGCAGCAGAGTTCTTGGAGATATAAAAGAATATGAAAGAGAGTGGTGTTTATCTTAAAATAAACTCATTTTATTAAGAAAGTACACGTGAATTGTTATGTGCCTACAAGTCGATTATGACTTATGGCAACCCTATGAATCAGTGACCTCCAAGAGCATCTGTCGTGAACCACCCTGTTCAGATCTTGTAAGTTCAGGTCTGTGGCTTCCTTTATGGAATCAATCCATCTCTTGTTTGGCCTTCCTCTTTTTCTACTCCCTTCTGTTTTTCCCAGCATTATTGTATTTTCTAGTGAATCGTGTCTTCTCATTATGTGTCCAAAGTATGATAACTTCAGTTTCATCATTTTAACTTCTAGTGATAGTTCTGGTTTAATTTGTTCTAACACCCAATTATTTGTCTTTTTCTCAGTCCATGGTATGCTCAAAGCTCTCCTCCAACACCACATTTCAAATGAGTTGATTTTTCTCTTACCTGCTTTCTTCACATTATTATTATTATTATTTATTATTATCTTTATTTATACCCCGCCATTTTTCCAAAACTGGAACTCATGGCGGCTTCCAGATAAAAAATACATATAATTAAAAACATACAAAGTCTACATTAAAATAAGATTAAACTATTTCCAATATTAAAACCATACACACATATAGCTAAAAAAGTTCAAACTAGTTTAAAAATGATATAATAGACATTAGCAATGCAGCATCCTTCACGCCCTATCCTTAGCCTTCAATTCCAAAGGCTTGTTGGAATAGGAAGGTCTTTGCTTGTCGGCGGAAGGACTGCAAAGAGGAGGTCATTCTTACCTCCCTAGGAAGGGAATTCCAAAGCCTAGGGGCAGCCACCGAGAAGGCCCTCTCACGCGTCCCCACTAGTCGTACTTGAGAAGATGTGGGTGTTGAGAGAAGGGCCTCTCCTGAGGATCTCAGGGCCCGGGCAGGCTCATACAGGGAGATACGGTCTGATAAATAGCCTGGACCTAAGCCGTATAGGGCTTTATAGGTCATCACCAGCACTTTGAATTGTGTCCGGAAACAGACTGGCAACCAGTGGAGCTTTTTTAACAGGGGGGTAGTACGGTCCCTGTAACCAGCCCCAGTTAGCATTCTGGCTGCAGCACGTTGTACCAACTGAAGTTTCCGAACAGTCTTCAGAGGCAGCCCCACGTAGAGCGCGTTACAGTAATATAAGCGGGATGTAACTAAGGCATGTCACCAACTTTCACATCCATACATAGAGATTGGGAGTACCATGGTCTGAATGATCCTCACTTTAGTGTTCAGTGATACAACTTTGCATTTGAGGACCTTTTCTAATTCTCTCACAGCTGCCCTCCCCAGTCCTAGCCTTCTTCTGATTTCTTGACTATTGTCTCCATTTTGGTTAATAACTGTGCCAAGGTATTGATAATCCTTGACAAGTTCAATCTTCTCGTTGTCAACTTTAAAGTTACATAAATCTTCTGTTGTCACTCCTTTAGTCTGAGCACGTGAATAGGAAAGCCTAATCATCTGCACTAGCTGAATTCAAAAGGTAGGGGGAGAGAGAATTGTGGGAAGAAGGAGGAATTGGAAGTGATGATAGCCCTGAGAATATCAATCTAACCAATCAGAGGTATGCTTACACTTGAGGAAAGTAAGGAGAGAATTCAAGCAAGGGCCCTTTCAACTGACTAACTATATCTATTGCCCCTAATGGTCAATAGATTCAGAGCACACAGCGAGACAATGCATTGATTGAAGTGAAACTTCCAACACCTTCATGATGGTTGCAGCCATGCCCCTCACAGCCATGTCCCCGTTCCTCTTTCTGTCATCTCCCCTGCTCTCCCTGTCATCTCTGAGTCAACACTCCATTAAAAACAGACATTCCTAAGAGTCAATCAGCATACAAGTGGAGGCTGTGTATTAGCACCAATCAGCATGAAAGGACAAAGACTCTTCTCAGTGGTTAACACACTCCTCTTTCATGATGATTGGCACATACATTGGGACCTGGCTGGGACCCTGCTCCCAAAAATGTAAGAGCTCTATGACCCCCCTAACAACATCCTTGCACGCAACACAAATTAGAATACTGTATAATTTCTGGCTGAGAGCTCAGTTATTACAGTTTAGGCAAAGGTGTTTTTTGGGGGGGAATAAGAATAGTTTGGGCTTCTAATAAACACATTTCTTATCAACAATAATATGCACAAACAAGTTATACATAGCTTTGGCATACCACTTCAGTGTTCAAGGCCATAGTTTTGAGGGTAAAATCCAAAAGTGTGTGTTCCATTGATGGAAATAATCTGTCAGTGGAACTAGGAAGGAAGGGAATTTCCAGTGATTCCTTCTCTCCCCCTCCCCACCCTCAAGAGCCTGCCAAGCAATTTGGGAAGATGCAGGGGAAATACACAGGAAGAATTACCAAAACATGCTTCCCTCCCCTGTTTTTCTATAAAATGCTATTTGTCAGCAGATATCCATTGAATACAACCCTTTATCAGTATAAATGAAGGTTCACCTTTTACATCAGCAACTTCTGCCACACAGACAAATTGTGCCAAACCATCAAGCACACAGAAAGACAAACAAAAATGGATCAAATCTATGAATGAAAATATCTGAACCATCTCAGAGAGAACCCACAGGCATCTAGATATAACCTCTAAAGTATATAGGAAATATATTTTCTATGCATCATTAGTTTTATACAAATAAGTAAGGGAATAAGTGTATTTTGCCAGTGAAGGGCTATGATTAGACTTCAGTGAGATAGGTAGCAGCCATATTGCATAAAGGGAAAAGACAGAAATATTTGCACAACACCCATTATCAATCAGCATCCATATATACAGTATATGGATGTATATACATAAACATCTGCTCTGTGCATCACAGAATCTTTTCTTTCGAAATGAAAACAAATTAGCATTCTATATATTAATCTTGCAGTTCTGTCAGACCTCATAAGCATCTATAACATTACATAATTACATGATATTACATAATTGCAGTGGTGTTTCTTGCTTGTATAGCCTAGTTGTTTGAATAACAGAAATTGATCCATTTGATTCTTACAGATCATCTGTCCCACCAACTTACTCCTAGCTTGCAGGTCATTTTGGCAAGCTGCATGAGCTCAGTGCTTATGATACCCTATAATCGTAATGGTATCCTTTAATCTAGGGTGTGTATGTAGAAAATCCTATAACATAGGAAGCCTATATACAGAGTCAGATCATTAGCCCATCTAGCTCAGTACTTACATTGATCGGCAGCAGCTCTACAAAATTTCAGACAAGGATCTCTCCCACCCCAACTAGAGATACCAGACCTTCTGCATGAACAGCAAGAGCTCTATCACTGAACTTTGGGGATATATTATATTAGATAACCTTTGAATCCTGATTATTTTTGGCAATCTATGCTCTTTTTCCACTGTTACCCATTAACCTTTTAACATTTAAGACTCTGAAATGTGTCTCAAAGTATACAGTCATTTGTCAAGAAATAAGTGATTTATGATAGAAGGACCTATTAAAACATTTATTTGATCTATGAATGCCTTTAATGGTTCATTACAGCACTTTAAAGCTGGTAGGCATACTTCTATTCTTGTAGTAACACTATTAATGGAAGAACTTGTTGGCTAATATAAGGGTCCAAGTTGTAATTCATAGACTTGAATTATGAAATACAAGGTTTTAACATTTAGAACTGAAATAGTATGATTCACATTTGGTTAAAAAAAATGTAGCCACAATAGAAAGATTTGTCCTTCTAAATAAAATATTTTTCTCTCCTATTAGCCAAAGCTCTGCTCATAGCTGGAGTTCGATTCCAATGAAAGGAGGAAGTCGAATCTCCGGTAAAAGGGGTCGAGGTCCACTCAGCCTTCCATCCATCCATAGTTGGTAAAATGAGTACCCGGCATATGCTGGGGGGTAAAGAATGGCCGGGGACGGAACTGGCAATCCCACCCCATATATATGGTCTGTCTAGTAAACGTCGCAAGAGGTCACCCTAAGAGTCGGAAATCCTCTTAATGATTGTGCCTAGATACTAATAATCCTTGACAAGTTCAATATCCTCATTATCAACTTTAAAGTTACATAAATCTTCTGTTGTCATTACGTTAGTCTTTTTGACGTTCAGCTGTAGTCCTGCTTTTGTGCTTTCCTCTTTAACTTTCATCAGCATTCGTTTCAAATCATTACTGGTTTCTGCTAGTAGTATGGTATTGTCTGCATATTTTAAATTATTGATATTTGTCCCTCCAATTTCACACCTCCTTCTTCTTGGTCCAATCCTGCTTTCCGTATGATATGTTCTGCGTATAGATTAAATAAATAGGGTGATAAAATACACCTCTGTCTCACACCCTTTCCGATGGGGAACCAATTGGTTTCTCCATATTCTGTCCTGATAGTAGCCTCTTGTCCAGAGTATAGGTTGCGCATCAGGACAATCAGATGCTGTGGCACCCCCATTTCTTTTAAAGCATTCCATAGTTTTTCATGATCTACACAGTCAAAGGCTTTGCTGTAATCTATAAAACACAGGGTGATTTTCTTCTGAAATTCCTTGGTCCATTCCATTATCCAACGTATGTTTGCGATATGATCTCTGGTACCTCTTCCCTTTCTAAACCCAGCTTGGATGTCTGGCATTTCTCGCTCCATATATGGTAAGAGTCTTTGTTGTAGAATCTTGAGCATTACTTTACTTGCATGGAATATTAAGGCAACAGTTCAATAATTACTGCATTCCCTGGGATCCCCTTTCTTTGGAATTGGGATGTATACGGAACGCTTCCAGTCTGTGGGCCATTGTTTAGTTTTCCATATTTGTTGACAGATTTTTGTCAAAATTTGGACTGATTCAGTCTCAGTAGCTTGTAGCAACTGTATTGGTATGGCAGCTATTCCTGGTGATTTGTTTCTTCCAAGTATTTTAAGAGCAGCTTTCACCTTGCGTTCTAAAATTTCTGGTTTTTCATCATATGGTTCCTCCGTGAATGAATCTGTCATCCTGGCATCTCTTTTATAGAGTTCTTCAGTGTATTGCTTCCATCTTCCTTTTATTTCATCTCGGTTATTCAGTGTGTCCCCCTGTTGATTATTCAACATCCCTACTCTTGGTTTAAATTTCCCTTTTATTTCTCTAATCTTTTGGAACAGGGCTCTTGTTTTACCCTTTTTGTCATCCTCTTCTATTTCTATACAGTAACTATTGTAATAGTTCTCTTTGTCCCTACGTACTAGTTGCTGTATTGTTGCATTTAGGGTTCTGACTGTGTTTCTCTCTCCTTTTGGTTTTGCTTTCCTTCTCTCTTTAACCATTTGAAGAGTTTCTTCAGTCATCCATTGGGGTCTTTCTCTCTTTTTAACTAGAGGTATTGTCTTTTTGCATTCTTCTCTGATAACGTCTCTGACTTCAGTCCATAGATCTTCTGGTTCTCTGTCAACTAAGTTTAAAGCCTCAAATCTGTTCCGATTAAAGATTAATCTTAAACAACTTCAGTTGTTTTGTGAATTTGTGTATATGTAAGCAGGGGGTATTTAATAGATTATTTGTTTCATATACCATTTGTAAAAAGGCCAGGACTCATAATAATGTACTTCAACATTAATGTGCAATGAACCAGGCAAATGTAGGCCTCAAAACCTCCCTCCCTTATCAGTTCAGCATAGTACTTAAAGCAAGCTGTGATGAACCAGTATCATACCTCCAAGCCATATAAGCCAAAGTACTTCCTAGCCATAATTGCATATATCAACAAAGAACTCAGTCACCTAAAAACACCAAAGAAGAATTCAAATGTCTGCCCAATGATAAAACATATGAATCCACAACAAAATGTCAGAGCGAATAAATCTTTCCCTCCTGCAGTAGGATTACCACATCTGCAACTGACAAAGTTATGGCAAATTACGCTGAAAGTACACATTACCACACATTTATAAAAATACTAGGTTGGATCCAAGGATCCCAAACACATAAGAATTTTTAAGATAAATGGTCTAAAGTTAGGGATAAGCCGGAAGATAGTCAAGTTTGCTGATGATACCAAATTGTTCAGGGTAGTTAAAACAAAAAAGGACTTTGAGAGTTCCAAAAGCTTCTCTCCAAATTGGGTAAATAGGCATTAAAATAAAAAAATGCAGTTCAATATAACCAAGTGTAAAGTGATGTACTCTGGACAAAATATCCTAATTTCACATCCACCATCATCTCATGGGGTTTGAACTGGTGGTGACTGGCCAGGAACAAGATCTTGGGTTGTTGTAGATAGTTGGGTGAAACTGTTGACTCAGTGTACAGCAGCTGTGATTCCATGTTAGGGATCATTAGGAAAGGGACTGTAAATAAAACTTCCCATATCATAATGCCATTAATACAAGTCCATGGTGCAACCTGTATTTGGAATGCTGTGTATAATTATGGTTGCCAGATATTGTAGAGCTGGAAAAGCTGCAAACAAAGGGCAACCAGCATGTTCAAGGAGCTGTAGCAACTCCCTTATGAGGAAAGGAAGTAACAAAATTTGGGGCTTTAGTTCGTTTGGTTTACGGGATATGATTAGAGGTGCATACAATTTTACATGGTGTGGAGAAAGTGGATACAGAGACATTTTCCTTCCTCTCTCATACCAAAACCTTGGGCCATCCAATGAAACTGAATATTGGAAGATTCAAGGCAGACAAAAGGAGGTACTTGCTCACACAACTCATAGTAAGAATATGGAATTCACTCGCACAAGATGTAGTGATGGCCACCAACTTGGATAGCTTTAAAAAGAGGGTTAGATATTTGCGGTCGATGGGCGAAATAATACGCAGACAACAGCAGCTATGGTTGAATAAAGGGCCACTTTATTAAATTACAAACAAAAACCTTTAAAAGCGACCTGCAGAGGTGAAACCTAAGTGCGGGAACTAACTATAGGCAAGCAGCTTGCCCTACAGCTCTCGGGCGATCAGCCCCTACTGGGGCTAAGGGCAAGCCCCTTCTGCTTACCCCCTGCCCCGGCCACACCTTGTAGGTGAGTAGGCAGGCCTTCCCACATCACCAACCCCCCGGGGCCGTAGAACCCTCAGGTGGATGAGGTAAGTTGGCCCCAAAAGCAGCCCATATCCTGTCCTCAGGCTGTAAAACCCTGAGAGACAGGCCTCCGGAACCACCAATCACCTCCACCTAGCTGTCGTTACCTATTTCCCCTCCCGCACTTTACCGGGTCTGGGTCCCAAACATGCCCACATTAATATTTTGATTCAAACCAAATTAGCCAAATTAGCCGAAATAAACCTATTAATCATGACACCCCCTAACCCTTTGTTCCCTCCATCCCCAAAGTGTGGAGTAGGCAAAAAACCTGCCCGCCAACAAGGGTGGGCAGGATAAAAATTCCTACTCGGCCCCGAAGCGATCATGGGCACACCTTAAAAGAGGGAGGGTGGGGTGGGTGTCGCAAGCCAAGAGGAAGACGGAGGGGGCAGCACAGGCTTAAATAAGCCCTTGGCTCCGCCCCCTCCATACAGCACGGCACGGCACGCGTCATCTGCGTGTGACGCGCGACATTGCCCTTCCTGAAGATGGCTTCTGCGGCTTCGTCCACGGCCGCAATTTATGCTGCCGCTCCCCAGCTTCGCTCAGGTAAGCGGACCTGCATATTCATGGAGAATAAGGTTATCAGTGGCTACTAGATATGACCATTATGTTATACTTCCAGTGTTGGAGGCATTATGCCTCTGAACACCAGTTGCTCAGGATCATGAGTGGGGAAACTGTTTAGCCACTGTGAGTTCATGATATTGGACTAGATGGGCATCCTATTCTGATCCAATGTCAGATCCCACAGAGAAAGCTGCAAGGCTGAAGGAGAGGCAAAGGTAGAGGAAGCTTGCTGGACTATGAACAGCTCCAAGTGAGCTGCTTCCTTCAACAAAGGGACCTTTTAAAAGAGACCTTTTAAGCCTTTGGCTCCAACCCCTTGAGAAACTTCAGAGCCTTAAACAGTCAACCCTCTGCCCTCAGGCTGGGCACTCCTTCTCCATTCCATAGCCTCCTTCCTGTGTGCTCCCTGCACTGCTGGACTGATGGTGTGCAGTGGAGACATCTGGTTCTTCATGCTCAGAGGGTGGTGTCCATGATGGTGCATGCTCTGGCCCTATAGGCACTGGTGGTCTGTAAGGTTCCTCCGGGAGTGACTGTCTAACAGCCTCAGACACAGTGGTCTCCCTATCATCATCAGTCAGCTTTGACCCTGACCCAGCCCCCCATCTGGTGCCCCTGTAGCCTCCATCTCCATGCCCAGATCACTGGTGGATACAGGGGTCATAACAATGGACTTTGGTCTATTCCAGCAGGACTCTTCTTCTGTGCTTATGTACTTAAGGGGGAAAGGGATTTTTTCCAATTACCCTGTTCCCCCTAAATCCCCCCACCAACCTGAAAATTTGCTCCAAAGGTTCCTCTAGAACACTGTTCTTCAACATTGGGTCCCAGATGTTGTTGGGCTACAACTCCTATCATCCCTGACCATTGGCCAAACTGGCTGGGGATGATGGGAGTTGTAGTCCAACAACATCTGGGGACCCAAGGTTGAAGAACACTGCTTTAGAGGTACTGTGGGAGGCTGCAGGAAAAGGGGAAACTGGCTAAATTGCATCCCATCCTCCTTCAATGAGCAGGAACATTCATTGTTTCATACTCCCTTCTATTTACAGAAGGTCTAACTCTGGATCAAAGCCAGTGTAATTTGTTGCAGATCACTATTTTATGAAATGCCCTTAGATTGTGTCCAAGATATGGTTTATGAATTAATTTAACTCTCTGTCACTGAAACTATCTAGCCCTATCTCTATGCAGAGCTGTAATGACATAGCATCATTCACAAGGGTTTATGGGAAATAACCTAAGAAAGAAAATAGGAGTCTCAGTTCATTTTAGTGGTTTAGTATTGATGCTCTCAGAGAGAGCATCTGTGCCATGCAGCCTCTCTCAATGGTGGATAGATCAGCAATGGAGAATATTCAAAAATCCCCCAGGACAACAGAGGAGGAAGTGAGGTAAGTAACCCCACCCATTAGGAAGTTACATCATGGTAAAACAGGTACATGGGATATTTCCCCAAATATCCCTTAAAGGGAACATGCAACATTTGCCTATTCCAACAGTATACAATATAGAAAAAACATTACAGATTTTCCTCTATCATTTTCTCACCTAGTTCTCTACTTTGCATGCCTATTCTGTGTTTTGCAACAACTTTGCTTAATACCACTAGATATCCTCCCACAGTGGCAGTTATTCATGGCAGAGCAAGAAATCCTAGTTTTGCTGTACTAATACAAAACCCTGGGAAGGCTCACAACACAACATAATGCCACAAGATGTGAGTTGTACTGGTGTAAAACTGGGCTGTTATCTGAACACTGAAGAGCATTGGTAGACTTCATCCCATATGAGCAATATTTATGATCTTTGAGATTACTGTGAGGGAATGGCAGCAACTTCCATGACTTTGGAAGCTACAATATGTCTCTGCAATCATAGAAATTTGTTTGTTTTTAAATTTATATTTCACACTTCCTCCCAGAAGGACCACAGGATGGCAAACAAATGAAAAATGCTGGAAAAAAATCTTTAAAACATCTTAAAAGCAAAACATCTTAAAAATATCTTGCAGACTTGACAAAGTTTGATGATATATCTGGGTTATCCAATACATTTCAATCTAGTAGAATTACTCATCTGAGTAGCAAACACATTGGCGGTGAGATTAGCTAGGGGATGTGGGGCACTCTTGACTACCAGTACATGGAGGTAATAGCAAGTTGGGTACCATTTTAGTATGGAACCAGCAGAAAGCATTGGGTCATAGACAGAACCCCCTTCCAATGAAAGCCATTGGCCATTGAAAGCAATTTGTGTTTGCATATGTCTCATTCAGTTATATGAATAAAGAAAGGCAGGATATACATGTAATAAAATAGAAATCTTTTAAATAACAAATTACTACATATATATGAAAAATCCTTGAGTTATGAATTTAATGATATGCTCAAATAACATATAAAAGTCCTAACCTCATGATTAATTTTCTACACATGATTTTCACATCCTCTAGAAATCCAACTAAAATATGTACAAAAAGTATTTATACTTTTAGATATCATGGTTAGAATCCAAGGGAGAATGATTATTCATACTAAGCAACTGCTTGCTGTTTATGCAAGCCATCTGACTATTAAAAAGTAAACAAACAAGCAATAACCTGTGCTAGACGGTATCTGCTTTTTTGTAAACAAGCTAGAGCTCTCACTATGTACCTACCTGGAGGAATTATGTATTTTTGTCTGTGGAGAAATAGAAGCATTCATCAACTAGCACTCCACAGAGGTACATTATGGATTTGTGTGTGTGTGTGTGTTCAGATCTGTTGTGTCTGTTGGCTATTGAATGTCTGTAGTTTCTCTTATGCTCATTAGGAGCTATTGTCTGAGATACTGTGGAAATTTGCTACAAATCACAGGCTGAAAAATGCCATTTGATGAATTCTTCAAGTAGGTTTGAGGAAGGTTCATTCAGGTTCAGAAGGAAGCGATCAGAACTGTACACTGTCTTCCAAATGCGTTCTCACCATAGATTTGTATAACAACATTATGGTATCAGTTTTATTTTCAATACCTTTCCTAATGACCCCTAGCATGGAATTTGCCTATTCCACAGCTGCGGCACACTGGGTCAACATCTTCATCGAGCTACCCACTACATCTCCAAGGTCTCATTCCTAGTCAGTCACTGCCAATTCAAACCCCATGAGTGTATATGTGAAATTTTTAAAAAAATTACCCTGATATGCATCACTTTACACTTGCTCACATTAAATTGCATTTGCCATTTTACCACCCATTCGCTCAATTTGGAGAAGTCCTTTTGGAGCTCTTCACAATCTCTTTTTGTATTAACAACTCTGATAATTTTAGTATCTCAGCAAACTTGGTGATTAACCCCTAACTCTAGATGGTTTATGAACAAGTTAAAAAAGCACAGATCCCAATACCAATCCTTAGGGGACTCCACTTTCTACATACCTCCACTGGTTGAACTGTCCAAAGGATGAAGAAGAAATCCCCACTGGGATTCCATAGTTTTGTCTCTAGATCATAGCCCATCTAGGTTCTGAACAAAATATATGGGCACACTTCTGTAGGAGAATTCTTCTTCTCCTTGAGATCTTTGCTGGGGGTCCCTTAAATAATAATCTCTGAGACAGGTTTGAAGCAAAAAGGTAGGCATTTATTAAAAAATAAAACAAAAACAAGCATATTGAAGGTCAGTCCCCCCAGAACACATCCAGGAAGTATCCAAGAGGGACTGCAATGAGGCACTGTGTGCAAACTTCTTTTATAGAGTACAGGTACAACATGTGACAATGATTTCACCAATCTATGAGTCCTTGCCCGCCCAACATCACAGTTCCTCCTCTCTACATTCATTCCAAACCAATCACAACGCATTAGCTAACTCCAGTGGTGATTTCCAAAATTCTGTCCATATCATAAATGGTACCATTGTCCTACTGTTCCTTCAAGACAAATGCATTTTGGGACTAGCTGGAACAGTTCTTTCCATGAACATGTTCTCAAGCATACTTTTGTACATCCATTGTTGCATTGTTTCTGATCGGTCAGGCTGACTCTGGCACACCTAGAAATATTTTGGACAAGTTCCCTTGAGTTAAGTTTGGGAACTTAACTCAGGGTGTTTGTGAATGTATGAGCACCCGCAGTTCTATTTCCTTTGCCATAGGGGGTTCCTATGTCCTTATCTCATTTCCTTAGCTTATAGCTCATGAAGGAGGATTTTATTTACACAAACAAAGGAAAGCTGGGTGACTCTAGCATCTTTGGATATATAAACAGACAAGCAGGCCACTCCAGATGTACCTTTTTCTTAATGGAAATACATCTATAAAGTTATAAATTTAATACACTGTTACTAAAATCTATTTATTAAAACATTTGATTACTTGTCCCCTAGATGGCATTCAAGAATCAAACATTGGAAATCCCTACCCATTTCATCAACCCCAACCTTCTTTTACAGTCTTTACACTTCTTAATTCCAAACAATAAAATCATTAATTTCAGCCTTATTTTATTTTATTTATTTATTGCACTTGTATACCGCCCCATAGCCAAAGCTCTCTGGGCGGTTTACAGCTATCAAAAACATTAAAACAAATACATAATTTAAAAACATATTTTAAAAACAATTTAAAACACAATTTTAAAATTCAAAACAATATACAAACAATTTAAAAACACATGCTAAAATGCCTGGGAGAAGAGGAAAGTCTTGACCTGGCACTGAAAAGATAACAGTGTTGGCGCCAGGTGCACCTCATCAGAAAGATCATTCCATAATTTGGGGGCCACCACTGAGAAGGCCCTCTCCCTTGTTGCCACCCTCCAAGCTTCCCTTGGAGTAGGCACCCGGAGGAGGGCCTTTAATCTTGAACGTAGTGTACGGGTGGGTTCGTATCAGGAGAGGCGTTCCATCAGGTATTGTGGTCCCAAGCCGTGTAAGGCTTTATAGGTCAAAACCAGCACCTTGAATTGAGCTTGGAAACATACAGGCAGCCAATGCAAGCGGGCCAGAATCGGAGTGCAATACTGGAGAGTCCAGGGTGCCGAGTAATGTTCCCCAAGCACCACCTTCTGGAGGCGACCTGCCAAGTAGGAGTGGAACCACCGCAATGCAGTGCCTCCCACTCTCAACTCAGCCAGTCTCCCCAGAAGGAAACCATGGTCGATGGTATCGAAAGCCGCTGAGAGATCAAGGAGAATCAACAGAGTCACACTCCCCCTGTCTCTCTCCCAACAAAGGTCATCATACAGGGCGACCAAGGCTGTTTCCGTGCCAAAACCAGGCCTGAAACCCAACTGAAATGGATCCAGATAATCGGTCTCATCCAAGAGTGTCTGGAGCTGGCCTGCCACCACTCGTTCCAGGACCTTGCCCAGGAATGGAACATTTGCTACCAGCCTATAGTTATTAAGATTTTCTGGGTCCAGGGAGGGCCTCTTCAGGAGTGGTCTCACTACAGCCTCTTTCAGGCAGCCAGGGACCACCCCCTCTCGCAGAGAGGCATTAATCACTTCCCTGGCCCAGCTGGCAGTTCCATCCCTGCTAGCTTTTATTAGCCAAGAAGGGCAAGGATCCAGCACAGAAGTGGTTGCACGAACCTGTCCAAGCACCTTGTCAATGTCCTCAAGCTGCACCAACTGAAACTCATCCAAGAAGTCGGGACAAGGCTGTGCTCTGGATACCTCGCTTGATTCACCTGCTATAACACTGGAGTCTAAGTCCTGGTGGATGCTAAAGATTTTATCCTGGAAGTGCCTAGCAAATTCATTACAGTGGGCCTCAGATGGTTCTACCATGTCCCTGGGGTCAGAGTGTAATAGCCCCCGGACAATTCTGAAGTGCTCCGCTGGGCGGCAGATTGATGATTTGATAGTGGCAGCAAAATATTGTTTTTTTGCTGCCCTCACTGCCCCTAAATACTTGTCAAGTACTAGTCGGTTTGCCAAGAAAACAGGCGGTCAGTATGACCCGTTGCCATCGCAACGGATTTTTGCCGTTAGCCTGAATAAAACACTAAGATTCAGGACTCCTCAGGGCCCCACTAGGCCTGCAATTCAATACTTAATTCTTTATAATTATAAAAGAAATGTGTCTTCTTACTAGTCATGATCATACATGTGTGGATATATAAATTCCCCATTACTTCTTCCACATGTGGTCATAGCACCCACATATGAAAGGATCTCCAAAGGACAAAACAATTTACTGTTTCCCTAATTTTCTCACCCCCACAGCACATGTGTCTGTGCCATTTCAGGGAAAGGAGGTATGAGTGTGCACATCCTATATCTACACTCAGTCCCCTTATCTCACTACCACTCTGAGCTTATGTTTCTTGGCCAAGCAGGAGTTTACTAGACTGGAATATAGCACGTGTGTGCATATCTCCCAGTCCCCTGCAGCAGGCTGGCATGGTGCAAAGGAAGGAAGGAAGGAAGGAAGGAAGGAAGGAAGGAAGGAAGGAAGGAAGGAAGGAAGGAAGGAAGGAAGGAAGGAAGGAAGGAAGGAAGGAAGGAAGGAAGACATTTTGTACCTTACTCCCAATATATGGGCACTGCAGCTACCATGGAGAAGGATTGTGTCAAATGTAAATAAAACCAAGGAAAATTTGCAACATTTTTGTTGTTGTTGTTTAGCCTTGGAGTGAAACTGAAATGCAGAAGGCCAAACTCTATCTGTTTGCATAAATCTAAATTGGTGGGTTCATGCTGCAGATTTAAGAGTCATGCCCAGACTCAGAAAAAAACTGGAAATTTTCAGAAAAATTGAAAAAATGCAATATTAGCACTTTTTACAGATTGAAAGTCACTTTGTTACTTCAGGAATATAACATGTAATTATGTACAAGTTGGTTTGGCATAAAATTATCACATTTGGTATATTAAAAGTACATATTATTCAAACAATTACAAATTGAATTTACTTTTTAAAGTTTTTAGCTTTTTTGTAACAAATGGATCTACAAGCTCCTGAACTGTAAAGAACACCTGAACTGTAAGGAACCTCTTTCATTTTGCCAGTTTATGCGGAGCAGGCAAAAGACAAATTAAAAAAAACCCAGAAGAAACCATCAACATATGGGAAATTAGAGAAGATTTGTAGATATATTTTATTATTGTTACATTCTTTTTTGTTTTGCTTTGTATTTCATTTACTTTGTTTTCATGTTATGTATATTGTTTAGAGATTTATTGTTCAGTTATGTTTATTTAAAATGTGAATTATTGTTTTTCTTTTTTACTAGCAATTGTACCAAATGTGAATGTATATTTATTTTTATGTTGTAAACCACCCAGAGAGCTTTGGCTATTGGGGGGGGGCAGGTATACAAGTGTAGTAATAACAACAACAACAACAATGAAAATTATTTATCTCTCTGCTAGTCCTCCACAGTGTCAAGCAGACATAAAGCATCCATTCCCATAAAAAGAACTGAGAAAAAGGGGGGGCAAGATTCAATGAAACATTTTATTCATCATGCTAAAATAAAACATTCCATAATCCATTTTTTCAATTTTTTTCAATTTTTCCAATTTTTTGAAAAACAGAACAAAAACGGCTTCAGAAAAAACCCAAAAAACCACATTTTTTTCTGATTTTTTCTGGTTTTTTTCCGGGCCTTCACATCTCTAACCACTGATAATTATATAAATTATTAGCAATCCAGCTAAAAGTTTTAGGCTGCAATCTAATACACACTTACCTGGGAATAAGTCCCATTGAACCCAATGGAACTTACTTCTGAGTAGACATGTATTAGATTGCATCTTTATTCATCTTCCCTCCCCCAAACTAAAACCTCTTTACACTTTGGTGTTTAAATAATTTGATCATTTTAGTTGCTATCTTGTCTATTTTCCCCATATTTATTATATCTTTTTTGTGAGATATTGTAAACCATTGTTTTCCAAATGTGGCTGAACAAAAGTCCTATGTGGATACTTTGAAGATCAGGAAGTGGCACTGGGGAGCATGTGTTTAAACTTTTCCCACCAAACCATGTCCCGCTTTCACCCAAGCACAGCCTGGGCGGGTGGGGTGCAGTTGCAGCCAGGGGGTGAAGCCCTGCATGCTATTGTAGGTAAGGGCGGCAGTCGCATGTCGCAGTGTCAGGGCCTATCTAAGCCCATGCCGCCCCTTAGTCCTCCTCTTGGCTCGCAACAGCCACCTCGCCCTCCCATTGCTATGGTGTGATCTGGGTCTCTTTGGGGCCAAGTAGGAATTTTTATCCTTCCCATGCTTGTTGGCGGGCAGGTTTTTTTGCCTACTCTACACTGTGGTGGTTGGATGGAATCGTGTTAGGAGGTGTCATGGTTATTAGGTTATTTTGGCTATTTTGGCTAATTTGATAAGGTTAAGTTTAATTCCCTGAGTTGGTTTAGGCTGTCTGGTCACTTGTGCAGCAAGGTGCGGGAAGTGAAGTAGGTAAGGACAGCTAGTTGGCCCCATTAGGCACCTTTGGAGGTAATTGGTGGCTTTGGTGGCCTGTCTCTCAGGGCTTTAGGGCCCTAGGACAGGATATGGGCTGCTTTGGGGGCCAACTTACCTCTTCCACACAGAGTTGTAGGGCCCCAGGGGGTGGTGATGTGGGAAGGCCCCCCTGCTCACCTACATGGTGTGACAGGGGTAAGGGATAAACGGAATGGCTTGCCCTGTCCCCAGCAGGGGCTGGTCGCCCGAGAGCTGTTTTCCAACTGTTTGCTTATAGACAGTTCCCACACCCAGGTTTCCCCTCTGCAGGTTAAGTTTAAGGGGTTTTGTTATAGTTTAATAAAATGGTCCTTTGTTCAACCCAGCTTGCTGTGTCCATGTCTTATTTCAACCCTTGGCAGCAATTGCCTTTCTCCAGTGTAGAATACTGTACACACAAATAAAGTTCCCATACATTTAAAGCACATTGCTCCCCCCAAAGAATCCTGGGAACTATAGCTTACTCTTCACAGAGCTAGAATTCTCAGAACCCTTAAAAAACTACAGTTCCCAGGATTCTTTGTGGGGAGATCATGTGCTTTAAATGCATAGGAAAACACAAAGTTGCCATTTAGACACTTTATGCTTTCCCCTGCAGAGTTAATGCTTGCATCAGGAAGTTTGACGGGTGTGGAAGTATAACTTAAATCATGGAAATGGTGTGCGAAGAGCACCCACTCTCACAGCTATCTTTCTGGTCTTCAGAAAATCCTGATCAAGGATCTATGGTATAATGTCTAGTTTGGCCCTTAATCTGCCTTTGTCACTGCTACTACATACTGAGCTGACATATTCAGTAATCCACCACAGGTCCTACAACTGTTTCCAGTATGGTCACAGCTGGATTAGACTCCACCAGCATATATATAGTTATGGGAATTCTAAAGTGACAAAGATTATACTTTGCATTTATTTATATTAAATGTGAGGTGATTTTTAACCCAGCTCTGGGAAAGATTCTTTGGGAGAACTTCACTGATCAGCTTTGGGTTTTACCTTTCTGAATAATGTTACAATCCACAAAGAAGGCTATTTCAGTCTGAATACTGTTCTTTTGTATTTCTTTCCAGGGCAGCAGCAAGCACTAGCGCTGGATATTTTATATGTATATAGGGGTTTACCAGCAAAATAGTAATTAGAATCAAGTTGTGAGTGGTAGGCACTATACAATAAGTTCTACTGATTTGCAGAAACTGGAAGTTATTTGCACATTACACAAGAACAATAAACATAGGAAGCTGCCTTATACCAAATCAGACAATTAATCTATTTAGCTTGACACTGACTGCAAGTAGTTTTCCATGAATTCAGGTAGGAATTTCTCTTTCCCAGCCCTATATAGAGACACCAGAGATTGAAGCTGGGGCCCTGTGCATGCAAATTGTGTGCTCTACCAAAGAGCTATAGTCCTTCACATTGCAGTGGAACACCTGGGTTCAAGTGCCGCCACAACTGTGGACTACTCAACATGTGGCTCAGGCAAAAGTGATAATTTCTTAGCTTACAAAATGGAAGAGTGACCAACGTAGCAATGTGAGAGTGACAATGATAAAGATGAGGGACAGGACAGTCTGCAAATCTAAATAAATTAATTCCAAGGAACAAAAGTAGTAATATTTTATTCAATGGAGAACTCTGTAAAAAATTTAAAAAGCTACATGAATTGACTTAATCTCTCCTCCAAGTAAGCATTAAGTACTGATTGAAATACCTCAATTCTTCTCTCTCAAACAAGTTTAATTAATACATTGATTTTGCTCAGAACATTGAAAGACTTCTTACAACAAAGCTGAAGCTTACTAATTAAGTTTAGTGTTTCAGAAAACATTACCATATAATTGCAGATGAGGGCCACACTTCAAATGATAACTTATGCATTCACAATACTTTTTTGTGAATAATTCAGCAATGAAACTAAAAATGTAGTCAGTGTTGGGTAAGTGCAGAATTCCTACACGATCTTCTACTAGCATTATCAAAAACTTTCATTATGCAAAAACTCTTCTATATATTTTTTCAAAATATTTTCCAATAGTTTTCACAAAGGCAATAAACATTTTTAAAAATAATATGGAGAGGGTCTTTAAAATGCTCTGCCCCCATATTGAAGTATTCGGGTTTTCAAAAGTCTTGAACTTGAAATATGCTTTGTAAAAAATGATGCATGGAACTATGATCAGCTATGCATGGCTTAGAGCAAATGTACTTATTTCTATCCTCAACATGTTCTGATGAGTTCCCCTCTTCCTCCCACTTGCACTCTGCAATGCCTTTCCAGGTGGTGCACAGGTTAATGAAAATAACTGGGGGGGGCATGGTGAACTCACTGAAAAACAGGTTGTTAATGAAACAGTTTCTATGACTCATAAGATACTATAAGATACAGCAACCTATCGTAAGGAAATCTAAGATTTTTGTGAATATTGTGAAGATTATCTCTACAAACAGACATTTTTGTCTTGGCCACACTTTATGCTCCAGAAGAAAATTGCTTGCTCTTTGTTTCCTTGAAGATGACAGAGCCATTTTAGTGCTTTAAGCAGTATGATATAATAATACAAACATGGAGGGGGTCACCAAAAAGTGGGGGGAGAGAGAAGATGAAAAAGCTTTATATGCATGAAGTTAGACATGATTATCTGAAGTACATTTTGGACAGTTAAATGCTCTGTAATTGCTTAGCTCAATATATTACTATCTCTGGAGCATGGCAGTGAGTACTTTTGCAAGTGGAATGGAAAATATAGGCGAGCAGCGAGCTCCAAACTGAGCTCTAGGGAATCAATAACATTTTCCTCCTTTTTTCTAGTTGTGACTGTTTGGCTGGCACAAGTTCATGCATCCCGCTCCCAACCTCTCTCTCTACACACACCAGTTTATTTCATTCCTTTCATCCCTGCTTCTGGGAATAGAGTATCTGACAAGGAGAGAGAATTGCCCTGATTCCTTGTGTCGATGTTGAGAGCACAGCACCATCTCTGGTAATACCAGCCAGCCTCTTCCTGTCTCCAGCACGCCACTGTCAACCAGTGACCTAATAGCCGACAGCCTCTACATCGGGCCATTAATTGATGTAAACACCACACATCTATAAAAAGACTCCACATTTTCCATTTGCTGGTTTTGTTCAGTGCAACTTGCAACAAAGGAAAAGAAGCCTACAAGCCAGGGCAGAAAATCAAGAGAGAAGACCAAGCATTCCTTAGGATGATAACAGAAGGCTCTGAGAGATGCTAGCCTATATTCATCTTCACCTCCTTGCATTTTCTAGTGCTGTGCCTTCTCCTCCTCCCTGCACCTGTCCATCTCCAGTATCCATATAATCTCTCTCTCTCTCTCTCTCTCTCTCTCTCTCTCTCTTTCTCTCTCTCACTCTACTTCATCCAAGAATCTTTCAAAAGGGGATCACAACACTGTACTCCTTAAAAATCTGCATTCAGACTTCTACATCTTTTTCTTTCTCTCCATCTAAGCCTTCTGTTTCCCTTTGACTGCACCTTCTCTCTTCTCCCACTTCTTCCGCTCATTAAAGGTCAGCGTGTGGATTGTTATTATAGACGCATCTAAAAGCATGGCTCCTTGTAGTACTTTGCCTGCCAAAGAAGAAAATGTATGCAGTTTCCCTTCCTCCTCTTGGCTCTCTCTCTCTTTTCCACCCCAGCCTCCTCACCTCACCTCCCTTTCCCATAGCCATCCTCCCCCTCCCATCACTTCCAGTCTAGCTAAAATGGTCCTTTCAGCGCGTATAAGCAACAGTCTCAGCGAAGTCGAAAAGTCCTCTTCGACAAGGGAGACGGCGGTACCACCTGTCCCTGTATTGTGCCTTCCTTGATGCCGAGTAGGATGGTCGCATTCCTCAGCATGGGCACGGAAACCTTACTTTCCTCTCCCCGCCCCCATTATTTGCTACAACTTGGACTGCTGCACGGGAAGCACGGTCCCAAATAGGAGGGAAATGGTGCCTCGGCTGGGCGCAGAGGGAAGCAAGCTCTAAGCCCCACAAACGGGCTGTTGCAGCTTCCTTCCCGCCAAGTCCTACCTGGTCTTGCTGTTGAGCCTGGCTTCCCCGGCTGCCCGGGTTAGGCTGCTGCTGCTGCTGCTGCTCTTTCATGGCTGTCATTGTCGGGGATGGAGGGATGGGAGGGGGAGAGGCTTGTACTTCCTTTCACTGGTCCTGCAGTCGGAGAGGAGCTTCCCTTGGCTGCACTGGCATGACACAAGCTTCCCCTTCTTCCCCTGGGCACCAGCAAAGGACGGGAAAGTAAAGACTCCGCGAGGGGAGGCGAAGAACCCCACCAGGCAGCAGCGGTGAAAGCACCAGTCTCCTCTCTCCGGCTACCGCAATCCCGCCCTTCAGGCTGGAGCCAACTGAGGAAACACGGAGAGAAAAGCGCGCCCAAGAGACTGGAGTGAAGAGCTCCGAGGGGGCAGCTAATGAGCGCGCGGCAACCCCACGCCGGCAGCCACCCGGGACTCGGGCTGGCTCCTCACGCAGGCACAGTCTGGCATTACTGCAATGTGGCACCCTCGAAAGCAGCAGGATCAGTGGCAGCGGCTGGTAGTGGTGGTCCCAGGGTCCGAAAAGCTCCCCTCAGATAGAGGCAGATGAGGGGGGGAGCAAAGTAGCAGCAGCAGCAGGAGCAACAGCGGACCAAGGCGCGCGCGCTCCTTTTCTTTCGCCCTCGCCCTTTCTTTCTCTCCCAGCAGCTGTATCCCTCAGCCCGGCGCCGCTGGCTCCACAGCAGGAGCTGAAGGGAAAGAAGCACAGCGCTGCTCCCTCAGACGGCACATTGGCTTTCCCTCCTCAGCTGGAATGGACCATTTGGAATTCCAGGCATGGGGGACGCTGGCGGTGGCGATGGTGCTGTCGCTGCTGCCTACCTAGCTGCTTACACTAGCTGTTTATACTGTTTTTCTCTCTCTCACACACACACACACGCACGCACTTTCCGGTTTTTGCACGACTTCCTAAGAATTTAGTCTCCAGTAGGTGAATCGAATATCCACCTTGGGGTAGTAGACAGGGTGGGCCATTCGCTCGGAGACCCGAGGGATGGATCGAGCGCTTTGATGGGGAAGGGAAGGGAAGGAGGAGGGGCAGACAAGAGGATAAGGTGGAGATTTGGCTTGAGCAGGAACTGTCAAGTTATTATCTCCCAGTGTGTGACTTCTGCGGACACACACAAAACATACACTATAAAGTACACACACGCACACACCTGGCTAAGTTACAGATTGCCCTAGTAAATTCCACTCGGAAATGAAACATTCCAAGCGGGAATGAGCAATCCAGTAGTCTTTTCCAGAAAGGTAAAGGGTTGATTTCTGACTGCTGTTTCTGTGTAGAGACCCACACATTGGAAAGGTATTGCTGGCTGTTTATGCCTTTCCCTGTGAAGATAGATACGTGGACATAAATACTGTTTTGCAACGTGGAATAGTTTTTAGACAGAAAACGAGGGGTGACCATAAGGACTCCATTGCTAACAATGTGAGCCCAACAAGAGTTTTTTTTTTATTTCTTACAGGTAAACATGCTGTAATTCTATGTCCAAGACTTCCTGCACTTGGAAGGAGGGAGCAACATTCTAGCCCTAGGCTTTGCTGACCTACATGAGATAATTTACTTTGAAAGGTACTCTGTGGCGTTCACTGAAAGTACAACTTATTTTTATAAGAAATGTCCTATAAGTTTCCCAAAGGTCATGTTCATGCTTTAGAGTCTAAAGTAAGGGTGGGGAACTTTTCGCTTCCATATGTTGTTGGATTCTAACTCCCATTAGGCCCAGAATGCCAGGAATAATGGGAACTGTAGTCCAACAAGATCTGAAGGCTACATTGCTGCTCTAAGGTACGTGATACACCATTTCTACTAAAGCTAAGCAGATCTGGATTTGGCCAGACGAATTGCTGAATACTCAACAGCTGTCAAACTCATGATATTTCTGCAATATCTTTATTAAACACATGAATATTAAGTACGTGGGACTATAGTCATCCACAGACATCCTTGCAACATTCCAGACTAGAGTTTTGCCAAGACCCAAGTCATTATTCAAAGCATATCTATGAAAATTAGTTGAGCTGTCTCCTAAACCTTAGTCTGATACCATCCATCTGCACATTAGGTTGACAATGAAATATCCAAGAGCTGGACATATCCAGAAAACAAAGACTGTCAAAACAATTCATTGCTCCATAGAGCCCTCATATTTAACGTATATATCTCAATAAGAATGTTTGTTTATTAAAAGCTAACTACTACTTTTCTATTTACTTTCTTATTTTCTACCTACCTACCAAACTTAAGAAAGATTGTCCAGTAATTGGGAAAATCACCATCTCTCTATTCTGTTTCCTGACTCTAAAATTGGATTTATTTATATTAGTGGATTCATACTAATTGTCAAGATTAGTGAAATAGACAACCATGTACTCCTGCATGCTTAATGTGCTATCTAAGTAATAAATGAGTAATAAACAAATGCTCATTAGTGGAAGAGTGTGGGATTTTACAATAAAAGGCAGCTTCGAACAGCTATTAGCTAAGAGGTCAATGAAATGCATTTGGAAGGTATCATAAATTCCAGACTGATTGAAGCTTCAGGTGACAGACAAGAATTATGTACTGCATTAGTGCTTTGGTCTGCTTTGTTATGTTGCTACTGTCTAAATACTTCCTCTAAGATGCAACTGTTGTTTTATTTGGAAGAGTTGAAAGTAGTGCCATGCAATTCATTTTTACTCTAGATGTTTTGTATACTCTGCTTGAATTGTTTTTTAGCCTAAGATTACTATGACATCTATTTATTAATTCATTTATTTATTAATTCAATTTATATACCGCCCCATAGCCGAAGCTCTCTGGGCGGTTTACAACAGGTAAAAAACATCTCACATACAATTAAAACCTCACATTAAGCAGTTTAAAAATAAGTTAAAATATCAAGAATTAAAACATAATTAAACACACACTAAAATGCATATTAAATACTACTAAAATGCTGAAAATGCCTGGGAGAAGAGGAAGGTTTTTATCTGACGCTGAAAAGATAATAATGTTGGCGCCAGGCGTATCTCATCAGGAAGAATATTCCATAGTTCGGGGGCCACCACTGAGAAGGCCCTTTTTCTTGTTGTCACCTTCCGGGCTTCTTTCTGAGTAGGCACCCGGAGGAGGGCCTTCGATGTTGAGCGCAGTGTGCGGGTAGGTTCATATCGGGAGAGGCGTTCCATCAGGTATTGTGGTCCCATGCCGTACAAGGCTTTATAGGTTAAAACCAGCACCTTGAATCGAGCCCAGAAACATATAGGCAACCAGTGCAGGCGGGTCAGAATCGGTGTTATATGTTCAGAACACCTGGTCCCAGTTGTCAGTCTGGCCGCCGTATTTTGCCCGAGCTGCAGTTTCCGAACCGTCTTCAAGGGCAGCCCCACGTAGAGTGCATTGCAGTAGTCTAATTTAGAGGTTACCAGAGCATGGACAACTGAAGCAAGGTTTTCCCTGTCCAGATAGTGGCGTAGCTGGGCCACCAACTGAAGCTGGTAGAACGCACTCCGTGCCACCGAGGCTACCTGAGCCTCCAGTGACAGGGATGGATCTAAAAGAACTCCCAGACTACGAACCTGCTCCTTCAGGGGGAGTGCAACCCCATCCAGGACAGGTTGTACATCCACCATCCGGTCAGGGGAACCACCTACTAACAGCATCTCAGTCTTGTCTGGATTGAGCTTCAATTTATTCGCTCTCATCCAGTCCATTATCATAGCCAGGCATCGATTCAGCACCTTGACAGCCTCACCTGATGAAGATGAAAAGGAGAAGTAGAGCTGTGTGTCATCAGCATACTGGTGACAACGCACTCCAAAACTCCTGATGACAGCACCCAGCGGCTTCATGTAGATGTTAAAGAGCATGGGGGACAGAATTGACCCCTGCGGAACTCCATATTGGAGAGCCCAGGGTGCCGAGCAATGCTCCCCAAGCACTACCTTCTGGAGACGACCCGCCAAATAGGAGCGGAACCACCGCCAAGCAGTGCCTCCAACTCCCAAATCCGCAAGTCTTCCCAGAAGAATACCATGGTCGATGGTATCAAAAGCCGCTGAGAGATCAAGGAGAATCAACAGAGTTACACTCCCCCTGTCTTTCTCCCGGCATAAGTCATCATACAGGGCGACCAAGGCCGTCTCCGTGCCAAAACCAGGCCTGAAACCCGATTGAAATGGATACAGATAATTGGTCTCATCCAAGAGTGTCTGGAGCTGGTCCGCAACCACTCTTTCTAGAACCTTGCCCAGGAACATGTCCCATACATTATGAACATGTCCCATACATTATGCAGCAGTCAATACTGGTTCACCAGGTAGTGTACACTCAAGAGATACCATAGCCAATCTCACCTCCCTGATGGGCATCTGTTTATACATATGTATAAACAGTGTGTGCAAACATATTTCCTGGATCCCAACCAAAGAAGCAGACTCAGGACTAGAAGGCTGGATTTTTCTTCCTGGATTGTTCAGGAAGTCAATACAGAAACACTGCATCACACTCTAGGCATGAATTAGAATACTGGATCATCTTTTAGAATACCAAATAGTCTAGGCTTATCTCAGGAACAAGGCATGGAAGCAATAGCAAGGAGTTGCCACAACATCGCTAAACAAGCATTGCCACACTTTTATATCAGAGAGGGGTGGGGACTTACTTCTAATGATTAATTCCAGGTCTTTCTTGCTTATAAAGTGAAAGCTCTTTCTAAGAGCTGAGAGCATCTTCTGAAACAATTTCTTATCTAATCTCCTTAACCTTGGTGAAAACATAAACACTAGTTCAGACTGACTGCTTTCACTTGCTCTGAGCTGTTCATTAAGTTTTAACTGTTCCAAGCTAAATCTAGGTTGGGTGCCTGGGCAGATTCATCACTAGACAGACCAGAAGAAAGGAGGTAGGGTTCTGGGCTTTTCTCAGTAATTCTATTAGCAAGTCTGGACACTTCTGTGTCTCCTTCAATACTAGCAACCCCCTCCCCGAGATCTGTACTCCACTCTTCATCTTCCCACTCTTGCCAGCTCAGCTCGGCCCTCAGCTTGGTGCCCTGGTGACTGCCTAGCTCACCCACCCATAAGACTGACCCTGCCTAGCATCTCCTGTTAAAAGTGGCCAAAACTCCTGTCTGAATTCTTAAAGAGCTGCTGCCAGATAGTTCAGAAAATACTGAGCTAGATGGACCAATGATCTGACTTGTATAAGGCAGCTTCCTACTAAATGTCCACCTAAAAAGCATAAGGTATGAAAAAGGCCCATGACTGTAATCTGATGTTGCAAAACAACAACAGCAACAGCCAAATACCCAAATATAACACCATCCATTATACAACCACATATTGCAGAACAGCATAGTTTAGACAACCTATTGCTTAAATGATGAATCAAAATAATTATCATGATATTTTATAACAACTTTTTAACATGTTGCCCATATATTAAAATGAAGGTTTCCTTTTAGTTTGCTATTTTGCGTGTCATCCATTGACTTTAATTCCACCTGTTTGTTCTCCATTGTGATATACAGGCCATCACTTGCCAACATTGTTCTTCTGCTGTCTGCATCAGTCAAGCAGTTTGTGATGCGTCCTTCCCTGGCTCTCCCTGTCAGGTTCCTACCTGCTCGTGGTTACTGCCTGTCTCTAGGCACCACCAGGGACTCCACCAGTCCGGACCGCACTCTCTTATGGTTTACCTATCCGCTCTAGCACAGATCTCAACAGATCCCCCTGCTAGGCAACCACCAGTAACGTCCCAATACTAGTATTCCCAGAGACTCTGAATACTGGTATTGTTATTCTCTTCACCGCTGCCACCATTTGTTACAGTTCCCCTTCAGCCTTGGTCATTACCTTACCCTCCCTTCTGGTCTGTGAAACCCCAGCCAAGGATCAGGCCTTTGGTAAACCAAATTAAGTATTTATTACAGATAACAAAGCTACCAAGATTAACAAGATTTCTTCTTAAGGCACATCATATGGTTTTACTCAATACTAATCCGAACTCCACCTCCCTCCTGGCAAACAACTCTCTAAACCCCACCAAGCAACCCACTCAATTCTCTTCTCCCCCCCGATTCCACTCTCACTCTTCCTTTTATATATTCAGCCATTTTAAACACCCAGCCAATCATCTCGCGTTCTACTGCCCATTCACTCCCCCTCCTCTTTCACTCCACTTACCATGTATCTTCTAAAACAACAACACTTACCATATATACATTAATATAGGAACATCACATTTCCGCCCCCTTAAACAACAGCAGAGTATTATTCCTGTTCCAGGATTTATACGTCGCGTTAACAAATAAAAGTCTCTATGGGGAAAATGTCTTTCTTTGTTCCTCTGTCTGGTCACGTCACTGCAGTCCCAGCCACTTGCCTGGAAAGTCCATTGGCCAGTACATTGTCCTTGCCTTTTATGAACTGGAAGTCCACTTGATAGTCCTGTAGGGCCCAGGACCACCTCTGCAGCATAGTGTTATGGTTTTTCATAGTCTGCAACCATAACAAGGCCCGATGATCCGTAGTCACTGTGAATCTTCGTCCCCACACGTATGGGCGCAACTTCTTCTGTCCCCACACGACCGCTAGGCACTCCTTCTGGACCGACGAATAGTTTTTCTCCCTCGGTGTCAGCTTGCGACTCAGGTACGCCACTGGATGTCTGGTGCCTTCTCTCTCCTGTAGCAAGACGACTCCCAGCGCCAGGTCCGACGCATCTGTAGCCACAATGAATGGTTGCTCATAGTCTGGTGCTATTAATATGGGTCCTTGGCACAAGGCTTGCTTCAGTAGATCAAAAGCCTTCTGACATTCATCCGTCCATACCACACGCTCAGAACACTTCTTCTTTGTTAATTCATGCAAGGGGGTTGCTATTTCCCCAAAATTTCTCACAAACTTCCTATAAAATCCAGCCACACCCAGAAATGCCCTTACTTGTTTTTTGGTTAAGGGGATCGGCCACGCTTGTATTGCCTCCACCTTGCTCCATAAGGGGGTTATTTTCCCACTCCCCACCTTATGTCCTAAATAGATTACTTCCTTTAGTCCAAACTGGCATTTCTTAACTTTTATTGTGAGGCCTGCTTTTCTTAAGGCCTCCAATACTGTTGTCAGGTGTTGGACATGCTCAGGCACCGACTTGCTAAAAATGGCCACGTCATCGATATAGGCCACTGCAAAATCTGACATGCCTCGCAACACAGTATTGATTAGCCTCTGAAATGAACTTGGTGAGTTCCTTAGTCCCATGGGTAAGGTCACAAACTCATATAACCCATCTGGTGTACTGAAGGCAGTTTTGGCTCTGGATTGCTCGTCTAGTTCCATTTGCCAAAATCCTTTACAGAGATCTAGTGTAGAGATAATGGTTGCTGCCCCCAATAACTCTAACATTGCATCTACCCTAGGCATAGGATACGCATTTGGGACAGTAATTTTATTGATTAGCCGATAATCAATGCAAAACCTTGTCGTTCCATCTTTTTTCGGAATCAGGACAATACTTGAGGCCCAGGGACTGATGGATTCCCTGATCACTCCTAATTCCAGCATATCTTCCACCTCCTTTTTGATCTCATTCAAAACTTTCCCATTCACACGGTACGGAACAGATCTGATTGGGGCATGATCTCCAGTATCAATGGAATGTATAACTATACTGGTTCGGCCAGGTTTGTTGCTAAAGAGATTCCTATAGGTTTTCAAAACTCTCAGAATCTCTTCTTTTACTTCCTCCTTCACCTCCTCTGACCATTCCACTTGATCTACCCCTCCTTTGTCTTTGCTTTCCTGTACCAAATCTGGAAGTTCAGGCCCACTTCCCTCAGGGAATAAGGTAACTTGCAACACCTGTACATCCCTGGTATGGTAAGGCTTCAACATATTTACATGAACCACTTTGCTTTTGTTTAATTGGTCTGTGGTGATTACATACGTCACTGTGTCAAGCCTTTCTCTGATGGTATATGGTCCTTCCCAGTTAGCCTGTAATTTGTCATGTTTCCTGGGTATGAACACCATAACCATATCTCCCACATCATACACACGTTCCCTGGCTGTTCTGTCATACCAGTAACGTTGCTTCTCCTGTGCTTGACTCAAATTCTTTTCCACCACCTCCATCATTGATGTTAATTTATTGCGGAATTCCAATACAAAATCTACTACAGATGTTTTGTACTCTCCCAGGGTTCCTTCCCATGAATTTTTTAATAGTTCCAAAGGTCCCCTCACTTTTCTAGTAAACATGAGTTCAAAGGGTGAGAAGCCTGTTGACTCTTGAGGGACTTCTCTGTATGCAAAGAAGAAGCATCCCAAATGTTCATCCCAGTCTTGTGGGTGATCTTGAACATAGCTTCTGATCATGCCCTTCAAAACGCCATTGGATCTCTCTGTTAACCCATTAGTGGCGGGATGGTAAGTAGTGGTCTTTAGATGTTTTAGACCACAACATTTCCACATACATTGCATCACTTCTCCCATGAATACACTGCCTTGATCCGTCAGCACTTCATGAGGGAAACCCAGCCTCATAAAGATTTTTAATAAAGCCTCTGCCACTACAGGGGCTTCCACGGATCTTAGTGCTTCTGCGTCTGGGTACCTGGTGGCAAAATCCACCACCACCGCTAGATATTTCTTGCCATGCCTTGTGGGTTTGGAAAAAGGGCCCACCAAATCTATTCCCACTCTATAAAAGGGTTGTCCAATTATAGGAAGGGGCTTTAAGGGTGCCTTAGTCTTTACTCCACTTTTCCCCACCTTTTGGCATATTCCACAAGATAGACAATGTTGTTTTACATCTTTGGAGATGTTTGGCCAATAATAGTGTGCATCCAATCTCCTCTTGGTCTTTTTTATTCCCAGATGTCCTGCACATGGGACATCGTGGGCTACCTCTAGCAATCTGGTTCTGTATTTGCTAGGTACTATCAATTGCTTCACTGGTTCACATTCATCCTTTCTCTCAGCAGGCATCCACAGTCTATATAAAATCCCATTCTCACACACAACTTGATTCCTCAGTTTGTCAGTGAAAGGAATCTGTTGGGTCAGATCTTGTTCCTTTATCTGCTTCAAACTTATATCTTTTTGCAGCTCTTCCCTGAATTGATCTGCCTCATCATTATCAGAGACCACTTGATACAGTTTGTCTCCTTCAGCAGGCCTGCTAGTGGTTGCTATGGTGACCTGAGGCTGGTTAACAGATTCCACCCTGTTTGTTTCATCCCCCCTTAATATGGCTTCTTTTTCTCTGCCAATTTGCTGTCTGGTCACTACATAGATCTTTCCTTGGGCGCCCATTACATCCCTTCCCAGTATTACTGGTTCTTGTTGCTGGGCATTAATGCCTACTTTATATCGGCCCTCTCAGCCTCTCCAAGTCATATCCACCAGGGCCACAGGCAAACTTTCTGGTTGACCCCTCACTCCTTGGATAGTCACAGTTTCCTGAGGTAATATTACCTCAGATTTTATTAAATCTGGCCTCAATAATGTCTGAGCGGCACCAGTATCAAGCAATGCCCAATAATTTGCCCCTTGTACACTCACTTCCTCTCTCAGACTTGAATCAAGGTCTGTTACTTCTGTCCAGTTTATCTGGCAGAACTGAACCTTTTTCGCTGTTTCTAAAGCCTTGGGCTCTGTTTTCACTGCCCTTGTCTGAGCAGGATTACTAATGGGGTTGGCAACCTCACATTGAAAATGTAGGTGCCCCGGTCTACCACATTTGTAGCATAATTTCTCCTCACTTTTAGGGTACACAGATCCACTCTGGGGTGTCCTGTGCCCTTCAGATTTTACTGGAGGACTCACTCGCTGTGGTACCACATCCCTTCTGCCAGCATTATATGGTCTGGGTTTAAAATCTCTTGATGTTTTTCCCACCCAGCCAGTTCTGTTGGAGGCAAAGTGATCCGCCATCTCTGCGGCCTCCTGCACCGATGTAGGGGAACGGTCTTTGACCAGGAGCCTTATTTCTGGTGGTAACTGATGGTATAATTGATCCAATATCATGAGGTTTTTCACCTCCTCCACAGACTGAGCTTTGGCACTACTCATCCACTTTCCAAATATATCCATCAATTTTGCTCCCAGTTCCACAAAAGACCTCCCTGTCTGTATCTGGCAGTTTTTGAAAAGCTTTCTAAAATAATCAGGCCCCAGTCTGAATCTTTTAAACACTGCTTCTTTGAATTCAGCATAGGTGACGGGCCTGTCTGAGGGGAAATATTGGTATACCTCAGCCAATTCCCCTTTAATCAGGTTTGATAAATACTGCATGTATTTATCTTCAGGTAGCCCCCACAACTGAGCTGCTTTTTCAAAGGTGCTGAGGTAAATTTGAGGATCTTGACCAGGCTCATAGCAAAGTCCTTTGGAGTAATTTTTATTTTTGCTCCATCTCTGTCTTTCCTTGTCTCCTCAGAGTGAAATTTCTCTCTATCAAATTTTAACTTTTCTACTTGTAATTCAGCATCCAATGCTCGTTGCTTCTCCCTCTCCTCAAACCCCAATCTCATTCTCTCAATTTCCAACTCCCTCTGTTTTTCCTTCTCTGCACCTTCCATCCTCAATCTCTCAGTTTCCATCTTCACCTTCTCAATTTCCAGCTCCCTCTGCTTATCTTTTTCTTCCATTTCAAAGACCCTCTGCTTGTCTTTTTCCTCAGTCTCCCTCCTCAACTTCTCTCTCAAATACTCTATATAAGCGGGATTGCTTAAGTATCCTTCTGGGATCTCTTCCCTGACAGGTTGTTTTTGCTGGGCAGTTGCAAATCCTATAAGTGCTACCCTCAATTCATCTACCCCTTTACCCTCATGAGGTAAATTGAATGTTATGCACTTCTCCACCAGCTCTTCTCTTTTCATTTTTATATATTCAGCCATGGTGTTTGAGTTCACTCACTCTTTGCCACACACTCTTTGCCAGTCACTCTCACAAGTAATCTTGTTTTGTTATTTCTGTTTGCCACACAACTATTAGGGATTGTCTAGTATTCGTATCTCACTGCTACAGCCAACACCTGTGACGTAGTCTCATTTGTCACCACGTGTCTTTGGGATTCTCTTTGGTTCGTATCTGGATTCTCTGTTGTTCGTATCCCACCGCTACTGCCACCACATGTGATGCGTCCTTCCCTGGCTCTCCCTGTCAGGTTCCTACCTGCTCGTGGTTACTGCCTGTCTCTAGGCACCACCAGGGACTCCACCAGTCCGGACCGCACTCTCTTATGGTTTACCTATCCGCTCTAGCACAGATCTCAACAGATCCCCCTGCTAGGCAACCACCAGTAACGTCCCAATACTAGTATTCCCAGAGACTCTGAATACTGGTGTTGTTATTCTCTTCACCGCTGCCACCATTTGTTACAGTTCCCCTTCAGCCTTGGTCATTACCTTACCCTCCCTTCTGGTCTGTGAAACCCCAGCCAAGGATCAGGCCTTTGGTAAACCAAATTAAGTATTTATTACAGATAACAAAGCTACCAAGATTAACAAGATTTCTTCTTAAGGCACATAAGCATATGGTTTTACTCAATACTATTCCGAACTCCACCTCCCTCCTGGCAAACAACTCTCTAAACCCCACCAAGCAACCCACTCAGTTCTCTTCTCCCCCCCGATTCCACTCTCACTCTTCCTTTTATACATTCAGCCATTTTAAACACTCAACCAATCATCTCGCATTCTACTGCCCATTCACTCCCCCTCCTCTTTCACTCCACTTACCATGTATCTTCTAAAACAAGAATACTTACCATATATACATTAATATAGGAACATCACACAGTTCCCTCTCTATGTAAAATCTGGCATCAGTAAATTATAATAATCAGATACTAGTGGGAAAACATTTTAATCTGCTACAATACTCTAAAGCTGCTGAGAGTTACCATTTTTCAACAAAAAGACTTCAAATGAAACTGCTGAATTCTTTTATTTTTATTTAGTTAGTTATATTTATATATATTGGGAGTAAAGCACCAATACATGTTGCAAGTGATCTGAACCAGTGGAGGGCAATAATCAGAAAGGTAATCTATTCTTCCCTCTGCAGATTCTGTTGGAAGTGGGGCAAGAGCAACTCCTGTTTGGGTTATTTTATTTGTATTCCAGAAGGAAGATAGAGTTAGGGTTCTCCAGCTGGCTAGGCTTGCCTACCATTACCTTGTGTTCTTCTCTACCTAACTTCCTTCCTTTGTAAACTGATATGGTCAGGGAAGCTGACTTGCCCCTCCTTCCTTTGTCTTCTTCTTCGACTGTCTGAGGAGAGAGGAGACATCTTTGTCTGAGCCATGACGGCAATACCCAAGTCAAGGCATTGTGCCTCCAACTTAATTAGTTAGAACTAGGTATGCCTTTCCTATCTACTTTGTATTTCTATAAATAAAGTAGCTTTCTTATTTTACTAAGTCTCAATGATCTAAATGCAGGGTAAAAGCCTTCTTCTAAGGTAAATACACACACTGGCACACACAGCTCAGACCGCTGAGTATCTCTGCACACACACACACACACACACACACACACACACACACACACACACACACACACACACACACACACATTTCCATAACAAAGGGTTATAACAAAAAACAAAAGCTAAAAAGGCTAAGTACTGTATGTGATTTACAAAAGAGATCAAAAGGAGACTTTAGGTTAGAGGGAAAGAAAGCAGAACAAAAGATAGGAAACCATGGCTGAAGAATCAACACTTAAGACAAGCATTCCAATTATGTGATTTGGAGTCTTCGAATAATGGCACTTTTGGAAGGGGAGAATCTTCAAGGAGTCCGGACTGATCCTGAACCCTCAAGCAGTGGATGAAGCAGCCACTGCCTACTGGAAGCATAAGCATGCCAAACTGAAGTCTTTTTGTATTTCTGCTTTATCATATGAGGCATTAAATGTTTGCTTAGGCTATAGAAATTCTAAAGCGTTATGGGGAAAGCTTGAAAAGGTGTATGAGAGAAAATCTAAACATCATGTGATCTTTCTCTACATGTCACTGTACCCGCTGAAACAGTCTGATCTGAATCAACATCTGGAGGGGCTGCTCTGAGAATCAGAAAGATGTGGCAGATCATTGGACAAAGATTTGCAAAAAAGTTATTTTGTTGGCCTCTCTAAATAAACATTATCGAGTGACTGCTTGCATATTAGAACAGACAGATCAGAATCAGATTATGTCATATTTGAAAGATCCGGACTATAAAGAGAGACAGGAACAAGCTCTGTCTGAAAAAGCAAATTTTACTGTGGGCAGAAACAGCAACCAAAGGCAGGATAGAGAGATTAGTCATGCCCTGAAGCCACATCAGGGCACAGACAAACAAAGGAAGAATTGTTTCAAATGCAAACCTCCTAATCATCTTCAATGAGATTGTCCTGGAAGGGAGACAGGAGAAAGAGTTGATTTTAAACAAAAGCAAGCTGAAAGAAAAACACATAGCCAAACTAAAGTGAAGCATTCCAGTTACCATGCATCTGATGGAAAGAATGATTATTATAAAACCAGATTTTTAATTGACACTGGTTGTACAGCGCATTTCATAAATGATAAAATGTGTTTGAGAACCTTAGCCTCCATACACAGAATGTAATGACAGCATCAGATGATGTTTTCTGTTCCCAAGGTATAGGTACAGTGGAATTACTTTGCAAAACCCCAGAGGGCTCCAGAGAGCTTGAACTGAAAAACTGCCTATTTGTTCCAGCATTAAAGAAAATTTAATAAGTGCCACTAAAATAATGGAGCTTGGAGGTGAACTTTTTTTAAGTGACAAAATCTGCCTAGTTTTAGATGAAGGAGAAGTATGTCATACTGCAAAATTGAAAAATGGACTTTGCATATGGAATATTTTGAAACTATGCATGCAAATACAGCCAAAGAAACCTGTGATTCTGGATGTTAACATGCTTGGCATAGAAGAATGGAACATGCCAGCTTAGCCAGAATCAATGCTCTAGAGAAGGAAAATTTGGCTAGAGGCAGTAAATTGGAAAATGTAAATCTATAGAAAAATGTGAATGTTGTATAAAGACAAAAAGTGTGAAACCAAAATTTCCTAAGTGAAAGGAAAACTATAAGACCTCTAGAATTAATTCACACTGACCTTTGTGGACCCATGAGAATGCCATCACAGGATGGAAATTTATACATGCTTACTTTCATAGATGATTACTCAAGGTATACTACAACGTACCTATTGAGAGAGAAAAGTCAAGTACTTCAAAAACTGAAGGACCGTATCAGAATTGTGTCCAACAAATTTGCCAAAGCCACAGATGATAAAATCTGACAATGGAGGAAAATTTGTGTCCAGGGCTATGGAAGACTTTCTACATGAGGAAGGCATAGAACACCAGACTACTGTTGTTTATACTCCAGAACAAAATGGGGTTGCAGAATGCATGAACTGGACTCTTGAACAGATGATTTGTTCCTTGTTGGAAGATGCACAGTTACCACAGAAGTACTTGGGGTAAGCAGTGGTTACTGCCACCTATCTGCAGAACCAACTTCTGGCAGCTGCAACCAACAAAACACCTTTCGAGCTATGGCATGATCAGACAACAAAGTGTGTCTCATCTTCATGTATTTGGGAGCAAGGCCTTTGTGCACATCCCAAAACAAAAGAGGTCAAAATTTGACAACACTGCCAAGGAAGTAATATTCATTGGATATTCTTTAATGAAGAAGGCATACAGAGCTGCCCGCTTTGAGGAAGGAAAGTGTGCACACCAACCAGAAGGGGCGCCACACCAAACAGGTGACAGTGAAATTGAAGAAGAAACTGAGTTATTCTTCCACAACCGAAGGGATCATAGTAATACACCAGCAGAGGAAGATGTGTAGTCTGAGCCAGAAGAGGCATCAGAGCCAGAAGGGGCAGCCAAAGCACCAGCAGCTAGATGCTCTGAACACACCAATAAAGGTGTACTACGAGAAAGACTTGCTTATCTCATGAGAGATGAACTTCCAGAACCTGAGACCTGGAAAGAGATTGAATCCTTACCAAAAACTGAAGCTGAGAAGTGGAGGCAGGCAGGCATGGAAGAGCTGGAAGCTCTACACAAGAATAACACTGGGACACTGACCACGCTTCCTCAAGGAAGAAAAGCTATGCGCTGTGAGTGGATATTCAAGAAAAAGTCAGATGCTGAAGGAAATGTTGAGGGATACAAGGCAAGACTTGTAGCCACTCTCAAAAGTATGGACAAGACTACTATCAAACATTTGCTCCTGTGGTCAAACACACAACCATCAGTACTCTTCTGAGTGTTGCTGCTAACAAGAAAATGCAGGTGGAGCACATGAATATAAAAACAGCATTCTTTTATGGAGAAATAGAAGAGGAAAACTACATGCAACAACCACCAGGGTTTGAAGTTCCAGGAAAAGAAACCCTAGTGTGAAAACTTCAAAAATCGATCTATGGACTTAAACAGGCTGCCAGAGCTTAGAATGAGAAACTGAGCAAAATGCTTTTGAAAGACAGCTTTGTACAAGGCAGAGAGCCATGCCTACACAGCAGGTTCAGGAACAACAGATGGATTTACTTACTGATTTATGTTGATGATCTACTGTTGTCCCACTGGACAAGCAACAACTAGAGAATCATCTCAACAAGGAGGTTGAAGTGAAGTGCATAGGTGATGTCACTCACTACCTCGGAATACAAATTGAAAGAAAAGATGATGGATCGTTCTTGCTGAGTCAAAGACAAAAGATTCAAGACCTTCTCAAGAGTCTAGGACTGAAGGATGCACATCTAGCACCTACTCCAATGGAAGTAGGATACCTGAAACCAGACCACAACAAACAACCAAGAGAGCTACAGACGAGCCATCAGGAAACTTCTGTATATCAGCACTGTTAACAGGCCAGATGTGGCGGCAGTAGTGGGATACCTGTGCAGAAAAACCAGCTCACCCACCAAGAAGGACTGGGAAGCAATCAAGAGAGTAGCGAGATATCTGAAGGGTACTGCAACCATGAAACTGAAATTAGCGGCTACCCAAGATGCTAAACTAGTGGGATATGCAGATGCTGATTGGGCTGAAGATACTACAGACCGAAAATCCACCAGTGGAAACATTTTATACTATGGAGATTCAGTGAACAGCTGGGCAAGTAAGAAACAAGAGACTGTAGCACTGTCTTCCACGGAAACAGAGTATGTGTCAGCTTCCGAAGCTAGCAGACAGTTGACATGGCTACTTGAACTGTTCAAAGAAATAAAGCATCTCTATACCTAGGCCTGTCATGATGCATGAAGACAACCAAGCATGCATCAGATTCATGGAGTCAGAAGGAGTGAGTTCATGAACCAAGCATACAGACGTGAAGCACCATTTCATTACAGATACCTACTGCATTCAAGATGGAGTATTGTCCAACAGAAGACATGACGGCAGACACTCTGATGAAGGTATTGGGTTAAGTCAGATACTGCAAGCCAAGATGAACCCAATGGAATGAACCAAACACTCACTGAGAAGGGGTGTTGGAAGTGGGGCAAGAGCAACTCCTGTTTGGGTTCTTTTGTTTGTATTCCAGAAGGAAGATAGAGTTAGGGTCCTCCAGCTGCCTAGGCTTGCCTACCTTTACCTGTGCTCTTCTCTACCTAACTTCCTTCCTTTGTAAACTGATATGGTCAGGGAAGCTGACTTGCCCCTCCTTCCTTTGTCTTCTTCTTCGACTGTCCAAGGAGAGCGAAAACATCTTTGTCTTTGTTCTCTCTCCTGAGCCATGAGGGCAATACCCACATCTGGGTATTGCACCTCCAACGTAGTTAGTTAGAACTAGGTATGCCTTTCCTATCTACTTTGTATTTCTATAAATAAAGTAGCTTTTCTTATTTTACTAAGTCTTAAGTCTCAATGATCTAAATGCAGGGTAAAAGCCTGCTTCTAAGGTAAATACACACACTGGCACACACAGCTCAGACCACTGAGTATCTCTGCATGAAAATGTAAATGGGCTGCCTTCAAATCAATCCCGACTTATGGCAACCCTATGAATCAGGTTTACATGGTAAGCAGTATTCAGAGGGGGATTACCATTGCCTTTCTCTGGGGCTGAGAGGCAGTGACTGGCCCAAGGTCACCCAGTGAACTTTATGGCTGTGTGAGGATTCAATCCCTGGTCTCCCAGGTCATAGTCCAGCACCTTAACCACTATACATATTTTCATAACAGATTCCTCCTCTAAAGAGTTTGTTGTTTTTGTGGGCTTTGCCCCTCCTCTTTCTCCCTTGTCTTCCTTTCTTTGTTCTCAGTTAGCTTGTAATGGCTCCCTGAGTGGAAACTGCATAGCTGTTTCAGCATATATGACTTTACCTCTTTGTAGTAATAAACCTTTATTCTTACGACTACCAGTCTTAACAGACCAGTTATTTCTGTACCCTGCTGCAATATATATATATATATACCAAAAACTCTAACAATATATCACACATCATATAAATCCCATGGGTAGGTGCCAACAGTATTAAAGCAACTTATAATAAGAAAATACAGTAAAAAGGGCATCTAATAAAACCAACAAAATAATCAACACTCAGAACACATAAGCAACAGTAAAATCCAATCATACACATTCCAGCAGTGACTAACTCCTCATAAATGCCCAGTAAGTCTTAGAATTTATCAGCAAATTTGATTCTACTTGAAATATAATCTATCTCTCATCATAACTAGTAAGCTAATATTATGACCAGTGACTGCTGTTGGAAATGGATCATTCTTTGCTTATGTTGCATGCATTTGTGCTCTGTGCAGAAATTCAGATACTTACTACTAACCTTCTCTGTTAATAGAATTTGGAGCCCACTTTTTACTGTATTTGTTGTGTGTGAGGGGGGGAGAGCATAAGCTAAAAATAACACTTAATGCATTTGTCAAAATAGGCTCTTGTCCATGTGAAGTTATTCTGCAATAAATCTATACTTTAAAGGGCCATAAGGTGCTTTGTTGTTCCTGTTGACTAACATGGCAACTTCTTTGGAATTTGCCCCTACTGATCAATAAGCCTAGAGAATCAAAGTCACACTACATTTAGTTTTACTAGCAGCATGTGGGTTACAGCTATATACTAATCAAAGACAAATTTGCACTCACTGTTCAACACCAACACCATGTCTGGACTTGCTTTTGTTCTGTAGCATGTATACCATCTTTTACAGGCAAACATTAAGTCACAGGGTCAAAAAACTATAGGCAAATGCTAGGCAGTAAAGCCAATCATATCATGTTGGGTTAAGCTGCATCCTAATTTTGTAAAGGTCTTTGTGGGCTGGCCATTGCATTGAGGTAAGCATAATTATTAGAAAAATACAGGGGAAACAATCTTACAGTTTTAGGAAGATAATCCACCAAATTCATTGATTATTAAATTTAGGCTGCAATCCTATACCTGCTTACCTTGGATGAAGCCCCATTGAACTTAGGACTTTCTTCTGAGTAAACATGCATAGGATTGTGGTGTTAACTTTTAAGCCCTTTAAATACAGAAACAGCATTCCTGAAAATTTATTACTTAAGATGTGGGATTGTATTTTATGTCTGTCCTCATGCACAAAATGATCTCTATCAAAATGATACAAACACTTACTTGGTCATTATGGTGTGGCTCATTAGATCAGCATCTCCATCTTAGGAAGTAGATTGATGTACACAGAAACTTGTAGTAGAGTACAAACTGAGGCAAGTTTGGCTTCTAAGATGTCCTCTTACCAAAAATAGTAGCCTTGAAACAGAATTAACTTTATGTGCAAATTGGTTTCCACTTTCTTCTACACTGTGACCTGACACATTCTATACCCCCCTCCTTCTCTCAGATTTGAAAAATGAAATAACTTTTAAAGTGGCAAAATTTAGTGCTTTAGCACGTACTATTAGGAAACAGATGGATAATGCATATTTAACTTTAGTATACCAGACTTTATCTTCTTAAGTTTGTTTATATATAAGTTATATAATTTAATATAAGTTATATAATTTAACTTGTCTACTTGTTTATATGTAATTCTTCTGCCTTTCTGCATTTAAATACTTGTACCTGAATGGCTGGGCAATGACCGCAAATAATAAAGATGAAATGAAGAAAATATATGATTGATCTAAATGCTTAGTTACAGTAAGTTATGAAACACTCCTTAGAATTTGAGTCAGGTTTAATAACTAGTTAAAGGAAAGGAATGACACAAATATATGTTGCAATGTTTTATCCTCCCAACAAGAATCCATTAGCGTCAGTGCTAGAAGATCTGCACTGGTTACCAGTTGTTTACCAGGCCCAATTCAAGGTGTTGGTATTAACCTTTAAAGCCCTACACGGTTTCGGTCCAGTTTATCTAAAGGAGCGCCTCCAGCATCATCAAATATGCCGCCTGATGAGATCAGCCTCACAAGACCTTCTCTTGGTTCCGCCAGTTAAAACAGCTAGGCTGGTGCGGACCAAAGAGAGGGCATTTTCGATTGTGGCCCCCACCCTCTGGAATTCTCTGCCATGTGACCTTCGCCATGCCCCCTCCCTGGTAGGTTTCCGCCAAGAATTGAAAACCTGGCTGTTTAGGCGGGCCTACGGGACTTTTGGGTAATCTAGTTTTATTCTGTAACGATGTGGGTGGGTTTAGATTAAGTAGAGTTTGATGTTGTATTTGTATTTATATGTTATATTTTAATTTTCGGCCAGATAGGCGACTTAGAAATATTATTATTATTATTATTATTATTATTATTATTATATAGTATGGAAATCATATTTCATATCATGCACCTTTTGAGGATCTGGACTAAATGATAGCTGCGGGATGACCCAGCTTTGGATCTTACTTGAATACTTGGACAAATGGCTAATTTTACCTATTACCTATCCATCCCATTTATAAAATGCATGTGGTCTCTTGTGCAAACTCCAGCACACAGTCAAGATTGCTGTAGCCATTTGCATGCAGATTATTTGTGCTCTTAATAAGGTTATAATATAGGTGGAAGGTTGATTTTATCCAACTGACAATAATTTCATTCACAATTGACTCAATTATTTCATAAATGGTTTTGAATATAATATCCTTTTAATAGATCTTCAGTTATTCAACAGTTATACTCTGTGGGATGCTGTAACTAAGCATGTCAGTGATGGAACAGAAAGCAAAGGAAATTTAACAGATCGTTCATCTAAATTGATTTGGGAGTAGGCACCTGTATACTATAGATAAGCATGGTTGAGCTGTAGGCATGTGGAGTGGAAAATGGGCAAGTCTTTCTTGCTTTGATGACCAACAGTTGGAATTCTTCTACTTACAAAGGTTTGTACCTATTATTAAGAGCAAACACAGATGTTCTGTGGGCAAGGCATTGCCTTTAGGATATCATGGAGAAGGTCTCAGTTGATTCCCACCTACGTTAGGCTACTTGCTCCTGGAAATTCTATGCTATACACTCATTTTGTGTGACACTACACTTGGCAACACTCACTGTAGCCATCACTAATGCACTAGAGCTCTGCTGAGTTGATATGCTCAACTCAGCCACCTAACAAATACACAAGTTTCAATACTGCAGTCATTGTACTACACTCAAAACAATTATTTGTTAGCACAGTGCCTGAAAAGATGAAGCTGTTAATGTCTAAATCTGTTTTGTAACTCCTGAAATGTATATTTATATGCCAGTATCCTTTCCAGACATTGCTTCCTCATAACGCAAGTACCATCAGACATACATTTTGGACAAGATGTCAGACTTAACTTGTTTCTGGTGAGCAAGTGCTAACATGAAGTCAGCATTTATCTTAGCTAACATACTAGATGTAATAAGTGGCAGAGTGACACTCATCATAGCATGCATGCAGTACTGGCTAATAATGTAAGGAAGAAACATAAATTTTCTGTGTGACTAGTTTTTTTTCCTGTGATATATTAAATGCATACAATACTCAGAAACAAGGAATGAATCCCTAGAAAAGAAGGCACAAGGCTTGATCTTACAGCTGTAAAACAAGAATGGCTGCCTTTTGAGCCCTCAAATATTTGTTGGACTCGAACTCCCATAAGCCCCAGCCAATATGGCCAATGATCAGGAAAGGTGGGAGTTGTAGTCCAACAGATATTGAGGGTCAAAGGTTCCCCACTTTTAAAATTCATTAAAAATTCATAACATGGCATGAATTAGTATAGCATAATAAACCAAATCTAGAGGTTAGCAGACAAAATAGAAGCAGCTTCCCTTGCACTTGGATGCTAGCTTTTCAATTTGCCACTAAAATGTGAATGTGGTAGATTGTATGTAACAGGCAGAGCTTGGAAAAGTTACTTTTTAAAACTACAACTCCCATCAGCCCCAGCCAGCATGGCCACTGGATTGGGCTGATGGGAATTGTAGTTCAAAACAGTAACTTTTCCAAGCTCTGTTTTCTGTTCAGTTCACATCCTCATATCTAACGATGTGTTTACTGTACAACATTAATCAGGTAGCCAAACTGTACAAAAATATTTTAATCTGTCAGTAGTGAAGCTTTCAAAATTATAGCATTTGAAATGTAAAAACTATGTCAGCATCTGTTATTAAAGCTGCTTGCCAGAGCAAAAATAATGATTTTTTAAATGTTTCACTAGGAGTTGCTAAAAATCTGGAAGTGTTTTCTACAAATAACTCCTTCTTAGCATATGTGCTATTAAGTGGCATCATCTCATTTTCCATAACAATCCATTATAGTGAATAAATGATCTTCAAAACAAGAAAACTCTTATGAAGGAAATTTGATGGACACCACACAAGATAGATTTCCAACAGTGAAGTATGTTCCATGTAGGAAATTACATGAATGTAAAATTCATAACATGGTATGAATTAGTATGCATATATTTTGCTGCATATATGGTGCAGTAGGAAGCTATAGCTGTGTGAATCAGCAGATTAGTTATGCAAAACAACTACTTGCGGTATTCATGGAGTTTCCTAATCCCTTCCATATATAATCATGTATAGTACTCTTAAGCTATTTCATGAATACATGGACAATGATAAGGGAAAATAAAGTATATTAAACTCAACATCCTTGGTGAAAATTACCGGCCAATGCGGATGGTAGATTGTTGATGTGTTGTTACAATTTATGTACTACCTATATCTAAACAGAACTTTAAGTTGTTCACAATATAGGTTAACACATCTAAAATTAACAGCAAATACAAAAAATACCAGGGACCTTCTACATCTTGTAAAACTAATTTAACAACTAAACAATGCATCCCTTTTAGTATCAAAATAAACATTACACATAACAATCAGCTACAAAAATACAGGGCAAATTCATAATAAACACAGTAAACAACTATACAATATATCCTCTAAACACCAGGAAGTAAAATGTTACAAATGAAAATCAGTGAGCTACTGTGAGAACAGGAAGCTAGACTAGATAGGCTGTTGGCCAGATCCAGCAGGATCTTCTTATGTTCGTTAAATCAACTAAAAAGTATAAAGTCAACCTTTGTAAAATAGCATGATAGACAAATAGGCAAAATAAAACTCACTTCCTAACCACCATACATGAATCAAAATGGAAATGGACTGCCTTTAAGTCGATCCCGACTTATGGCTACCCTATGAATAGGGTTTTCATGGTAAGTGGTATTCAGAGAGGGTTTACCATTGCCTCCCTCTGAGGCTAGTCCTCCCCAGTTGGCTAGGGCCTGCTCAGCTTGCCACAGCTGCACAAACCAGCCTCTTCCTTGTCCACAACTGCCAGCTGGGGGGCAACTGGGCTCCTTGGGACTATGCAGCTTGCCCACGGCTGCACAGGTGGCAGGGCACATAGCTCTTGAGCCATTCACTGTGGGGGTGATCTTTAGCTGGCTCTTTACACCCAGGAGACACACGTGGGGATTTGAACTCACAGACTCTGGACTCCCAGCTAGGCTCTCCTCCCCACTGTGCTATACCATGAATCAATCATGCCATTAAACAAACCTAAACAATTAAATTCTGAACCCCCTATACAACTATAAACACAACTTATCTAACTACTGTTGGAAATACATGTCATTCATTTCAGTTCACTCAAACAGGGCCCCTTCATGATAGTCATGCCATGCTCCCTCACTGCCATGCCCCCTCGCTTGCTTGCTGTCCATCATCATCTCCATGCACCTCAGTCTTTCCTCGCATACCTTCTCCCACAACAACAGACATCTCTAGGAACCAATCAGCATTGAATGGAAGTATATTAGTTACTGAGGAGAGACTTCTCAGTGCCTGACTCGGAGCCTTTCACTCTGATTGGCTCCAGTCAGCAGGAAAGGACAAGAAAACATGTTCGATGATTCTTCCCAGTGGCTAACACACTCCCCTTTCATGCTGATTGGCTTGTAGGATGCTGGAGACAAAGGGATGCAGCTGGGACCCTGCTCCCCCAAAAAGTAAAGGATCTAAGACCCCCGAGACTCTGGATGACACTCGCATCAATCAAACGCATCAATACTCTAAACCAATGTACTCCAACTTACTATTCTAGTACACCTTCTGATTGCACTCTGCCAGTAGTCATGTAAGTCAATTTCACATCATCAGTCAACAACCCACTCATATGTCTACACCATGAGAACCAGCCAAACCTGGATAAAAGCAAGCAGCAATGCACAAATAACCCTTAGATAAAACATTCATACAAAGCACTCCCCCTTGTCTCTCATTTGGGAGATGAACAGAATATATTCCCAATAATGGTCTCTCAGCTTAGGGAGCACAGAATCTAGTTCTTCAACTTTCTAACAGTAGCAGTAGCACTTCTTCCTCACCCAAGGGACCAAAAACTATTTATATATCAGGCTCTCACCCTAAGAAGGGATAGGAATCTGTACCTATAAATTCATATACAATCTGGACATAGAATGAATCTTTATTTTTAAACCTCACATATTTCTCTCTATAAAAAGAAAGAGAAAACAATGGCAAGAGCCAGCAAAAATATAACATGGGGGCACATGATGACCCCGAAGACTGGCCCAGAAACAGCAGCAACAGTCAGCCTGTTGTCCAGCTGATGATAATGAGACAATTAGCAAAGCTCTCAATCACATACCAGTTTGCCCACCTCTCTCCAGCACCTTCAAATTGTAGTGATAATTTCTCCTAGAGTGGGATGGGCAAGAGTTCTTCAACACCCATTCTGCTCCAGAGAGATTTTCCTTCTTCCAGCACACTTAGCTTACACCCACTCTTGCCCAGAGTCACCGAGGGGTCAACAACAGGTGTGGCTTAAATGCCTGTGTTTATTTTTCAAGTTTATGTCAGAATACATATAGAGTTGCAAGATTTCTAGTTTTCACCTGGATATTTCCTTGGGGGGGTACTCTTTGGGTCTCTGGGTGAGACACCCCAATCTCCAGACTCTTGGCTTTCATTTTAAAAAGAATTAAATTCCTAGATAGTCTGGTTGAAGAGATATACAACAAAATGTCACACACACCCCACAACCTTTGTTAAATGAGCTAATAGCCAGCTGCAAGAATCCCCCCCTTTCAGGTTTTTAGCCAATAAGTGAAGTCAGGGTTGTGATTGATGAGGGATTTGTTGACCTCCAGGCAATAGCTAGAATGCATTGCAAAGCCTCAAAATAGCTTCTTTTTCCTGCTTATCTGCACATGACAAGTTGAGTAAGTTTATAGCTTGCAGCAGCAGCAAGAGTACTTTTTTAGGAGATTTAGAACAGAAGATCACAGCAAAATCTTTGTAGGCATGCACAGTAGACACTTTAGTTATGATTATAATAAAAGTGTACATGCAGGGTTTTTTATACCTGCAAAAATAGCATATTAAACATTTTATCTTTCAAATAAAATATTTTTGAACACAAATGTAAAAAGTGTACATGTATCTTATGTCATTACAGTGTGTTATACTTTTGCAATTATAAGGAGTCAAACAAGTTTAAATTTTCCTGGACTGTTGAAGAGGGCAGTTTATCTTTTTCATACCCTGTATTGAAAACCTTCCCAATTTGAAGCTTTAATCCTATACTCACTTTTCTGGGAGTAAAGCTGCAATGCTAATCTCACATACCTGGGAGTAAACCACATTCAATATAAAAGGACTTACTTTTGAATAGACATGGTTAGGATTGTACTGTAAATCAATGGGATTTCTGGGTGAACATAGCAAAGGATTGTGTTGTAAATCTTTCTCTCTCCCTCCAATCCTATTTTTAAGCAATTAGGCAGGGCTTACTTAGGTGTCACTGCTTATATTTTGCACAAAACTAATACTGATTTTTTTAAAAAAAGTTCTCCAATGACCAACTGGTTTTGAAAACAAACTATTACATTGGGTGTATGTATAATGGCATCTCCAGTGTGTGTGTATGTGGAGTCTTTCCAACAACCCTGTGAGACAGGGTTGCTGGTTGAAACCAAGGCAGCTCATAACAAGAAATAAATACATGTAAAGTCCAGTAACCATAACACAAGTATAAAACAGCTGCAGAACAGCTTAAAGTGGCATGATTCTGAATTTTGGGTTGGGTGAGTGAACTTCCTTATCACTTGAGGTTGCAGTCCTGTGCACACTTCCCTGTTTCAGTAAGCACTACGGAATATATTGGGACTTGTTTCTGAGTAAACATACATAGAATTTTACTATCAATATCTTTACAGTAAATGTGTAGATGTCTAAACAATAAACATATTTGACAGTCATGCCTATATAAATATTTCTTCATACTATGTCTCCATAAGTATCTGATTTCACACTATGATTTCACACACATTATTATTTCCTCTACATTTTAAGTGTGCCCTTCCTCCTTGGGTTGGTCATGGTCCCCCTCTGTTGTTTTCACCCTGAGAGGCAGATTAGACTGAGAGATAGCAAGTAGCCCATGGTCAGCTAGGAAACTTTGTAGCGAACATTTCATTACAAAAAATAATTAAAATGATTTATATGCCGACAAAGGTTATCAAGTAATGCAGAGCCACACAATACATTTAAAGCACATCCAACTCACATTTAAAGGACATGACTTCCCCCAAAGAATCCTGGGAAGTGTAGTTTCCTCCTCCCACCACCCGTAACAAACTATACTTCCCATGATTCTGTGGTGGGATTCATGTCCTTCAAATGTATGTTGAATGTGCTTTAAATGTATGGTGTGGATCTGCCTTAGATCTGCTGCGCATTCATTAGTAAATGGAAAAGAGCAATTTTAAAAGATAATTTTTAAACAGGGGAAGGGCTGTAGTTCAGTGGTAAGGCACATACTTTGCATGCAAAGGTCCAAAATCCAATCTCTGGAAAAGACTTTTGCCTGGAATCCTGAAGAGTCAATGATAGTCCATGTCATCAGTACTGAACTAGATAGTACCAAATGGCCTGAGTCAGTATAAGACAGATTGTTCCTAAAAGAAGAAAGAGATCCAAGGGCCACAATGACTCTGAAATTTCCTTATGCATTTTACTTACAACTTTTATATACCACTTTATTGTAAAAAATCTCAAAGCGGTTTACAGAAGAAATTAAGACAATAAAATTATTGGCAAAAACAGTTAAAAACAGGTATTTAAAACATTCATAATAAACCAATCAGTTAAAAACAGATAAAAAGCACAATAGCTTTTACATGCCTGGGTAGGCTTGCCTAAACAAAAAATGCCTTTAGCAGGTGTCGGAAAAAGCACAATGTAGGTACTTGTATAATATCAATAAGCAAGGAGTTCCAAAGTGTAGGTGATGCCACACAAAAGGATTGATTTCTTATAAGAGCAGAACAAGTACTATGTGGCACCTGTAACATGGAAAGCACACCTTGAACTTGACATGGTAGCAAATCGACAATGAGTGCAGATTTCTGGCAAAGATATTATGTGCTGAAAGTGTCTCACTCATGTTAGCAATCATGCCACAGCATTCTGCACTAACTGCAGCCCCCGGATCAGGTTGTGCTACATGGGGATTTCTATGACCTTGGTTGACTGGCTGCCAGGATTTTTTTTAGTTTTGGTTAAGAACTCTGATTGATTGTGTGATGCAGAGTTTTCTGCTTACTCATAGGAATCTTGTTGTGGTAGGTATGATATTGCATTTAGGAAATCATCACTATCCTTTGTTTTTCTTTTCTATTTGCATTTCATTTACATCTGACCTCACTCCCTTACATCCATAGAAGCAAAAACAGAGGTTACATGTGGTCAGCTCAACCCCCTTAAACCCACTGATGATGCACCTTGTTGTTTGCATGATGGTTTGTTTCTTGCCCAATAGTGGTAAAACAGAATTCACATACTGGGAAGTGTGGCTTCAATTGCTGTTGTTTCCAATCTACTGCCTCTGAAGGTGGACCAAACCATGTGTGTTTTCTCTCTGTCAGTTATTACTCACTGGAATTGGATTGGCTGTCAAAGTGAGTTTATAGTAGCCCACAGGGTAGGTAGGAAAGGGCAGATAAACTTCTTAACTGTTACTCATTCCCAAAACTCTCTCTGCAGTGAAGGGTCAAGATTGTAAAGAGGTTTGGAGCAGCCACATTAAAAGGCAGGCAGGATATTCCAGGCAGTGCATTGCCAACCCTGCTTTGATATCAATATTGTTGCAGAGGATCCCTAGTCAAGACTTACCAACAGCACAATCCCAACCATATCTACCAGAAGTAAGTCCTGTTGAGTTTTATGTGGCTGTATGGGAAAACTACTGAAAGAAATTGTAACAAGGAGTGGTGTGCCCAATTCCCCCTCATGCCTAGATTTCCATGTATTTTGGCCAGGTGGTCCTTTTGGCGTGCTTCTTTAATCTGTTTATAGTACAACCTTGGAATATGGGAGACGTTATCTGTTTATGTGGGATAGCTGAGCTCATCTGTGAAAATATTAATAAACATTTATAAGGGCTGGGAACATGAACTTCAAATCAGGTGCAGTTACATAAACTGTTATAAACTTGAAGAGTGCTGGTCAAATAGAATTAATAAATAATGATAAGACCAAGGACATGGTCATCTCAACAAGTGGGATTAATTAAACTGCAGTACAAGCCTGCATAAAGGCCAGGAGCCTTTTGTGTATAAATAAGGCTCCCTTGACCCTTGAGTCTGTCCAGAGAGCTTTGACACAGACCTTGACCATGGTGGTGTTGTGTATTCTGTTGGCCACCCCCTGGGATCTCTCATTGTTGCCTATTTGGAGCTCCCAACAACTGAAAGGAGAATGTAAGATCATCTTTGCTCAGTAGCTTCTTGTATCCTTCTTGTCTCGTCTTGCTTTGAACCTTCTCTACTTATATGTTTTTGTCTCTGTATACAAGACAATTGGCGTATTTGGCAGAATACAGTGGCAATGCCCTGGTGGGGAAGGAAAGCTGCTGAGCAAGGTATTAGCCAGAGCCATATTCTGGGGAGGCCGGACACCAGTGTCTGGACTCCAGTGGCTCAAATATTAAAGCGGGTGTTCCTGCCAGTGGAATGGAAGGCTGAGATGGCTGAGCATGGGGGTCCTACTCCCAGTGCTGTGTTAAAATTCTACAGACACTGAGGGTGAGGGAGAATGGTGGTCAGAAGGCAGTGGCAGAAATAGGATGGGTCCTTCTCACTGAGCTAAGCAAAGTTTGGGAAAATTTGGAAGCCACTCAGAAGCAGTTTCAACAGCAAGTCGATGACATTGCTGCACTTAAAGAACAGCAAGCTCTCCTGTGGGAGGCACTGAAAGGTGAGCAGGGGAGAGGGGAGTTACCAGAAGAGAGAGCTGCAGTGATGGCTGTATGGTTTGCTACACTCAAATATCGAAAGCAGGAATGCAGGGGTGCATATCAACCCCCTGTAAAGTTTGAACCCTTATTGCATCCCAGGAATGGGACCCAGAAACCTGGGATAGGGATATGTGGGACCAGGCAGCGGAGGTGAGGTCCTTAGTCACTAACAAATCTAAGGGACCATCTGGAAATCCAAATGCAACCCACACAACTAGAACAGTTAGGGACTATACTCAGAAGGAGTTAGCTGACATTGCTAAAAGTGTTAGGCAGCGCCAAGGGGATCAGCTGAGCCAATGGTTGGTAAGACTGTGGGACCAAGGTACTAGCAGCATTTACATAACAAAACTGGGAGCTTTATCAAAGGATACTCTAATTAATCAGTATCTCAGAAACCCAACTTCTGGGGCAGTACGTACTCTGCTGGAATGGTGTATACTTGCAATACAGACTAGATATCCCACTGCAATGGGTTGGAAAGAGCAAGTGCCTTCATGGCACACTGTTGATGAGACAACAGAGCAATTGAGAGCCATGGCTATGCAAGCTGGGATACATCAGGTAGACTTCAAAGAACCTGATGCCCAACTTCTTACTGCTAGCATTGAAGGGGGCTCTGGCTCACATGCATGGTGCTCTGCTGGCATTACTGAAGCCCGCCCAAGGGTCTACAGTAGGGCAGGTGGTTGTTCTGATTGGACAGTTGGGAGACATCCAAAGGGAGAATGAGTCTAAGCCTCGGGCTCAAGTAGCAAAAGAGAGGAAAGCCACAGGATAGCCAGAGACTTCAAAAGGAAAAAGTGGCATGGTGACAAATGTTTTTAGAATTACTTGAGTGTGGGATATAAAAAACTGACATAGATGGCACTCCCACACCTGAACTGTATCAAATGTGGAAAGGGAACTGTGCTAACATAAAGGGATTGACGGAAGGAGCTCGGCAGGTCAGGCTTACCACCCCAATGGCTCTACCAGAAGAACATTTGTATCCCCCACTGCTAAATAAGGTGATGGGGGATGGGAAATGCCTCAACCAATAGATTAGGGGTGTGGTAAGGCTCCAGTGGTAAGGCTAATAAAGACAGCCATCCCTGGAGACCCACACCCACATATGCCCTTGCCAAGACAGAAGCTTAGTCCCCATTTACTATGTGTTTGGACTTGAAGTCTTCAGAGTCATCCATCTTTACTCCTACTTGCTCCCATGTAACATCTCCATAACACTATGCTCCTTTCTTCCTACAATGGCCTTCTGGTGACTGACCAGGCCTGAGGGCAGTTAAACCCTTCTTGCCAGAAGCAAGTAGGCTAGAATAAATGTTTCCTACCCAGGCTCCCTGAACAGTTGAGAAGGAATGATTCTGTCACTTCAGCTGGACCTGGGAGCATTCTCATTTAGCTAAGATTTCTATCTTAATTTCCAATTGGAGATTTTTTTTTCTTTCAGTTGTATGCTCCAGGCAACTGTGGTTGATGCTTAACATATCATGCTTAATGACATTACTAGGGCTCCACCCCTGTGACATCACTAAGGCCCTGCCCTGTGACATTGCTAAGGACCACCCCTGAAATCTCAGGGTTAGGGATGCTTCTGACCTGGCAACCCTAGCCCACAGGGTAGGCAGAAAAGGGTAGAAAATCTTCTTACTTTTACTCATTTCTCAAACATCTTTCTGAAGTGAAGAGTTAAGTCTGTTAAAAGGCAGGGGCAGGGCATTCCTGGCAGGGGATTGCCACCCTGGGCTCCTGCTGAGAGGAAGGGTGGGATACAAATCAATCAAACAATCAAACAAACAAACAAACTCTGCTTAGATATGGATATCTTTGCAGAGGATCCCTAGTCAAGCCTTACCAATAGCACAATCCTAACCATGGGTGCTTTCACACTGCACTTTATTCCTTTATTCTGACGATTTATTTCCTATTAATTTGCGCATAAAATTTGAGCTTTCACACGACATAACGGGTAGCTCTGGAATTCTGGTGGAATGTAGTGGAAGTTTAGCGCTAAATTCTGCAATAAATGATACCTCAAAAATTCCGATAGCAAGGCCGGGGACACAGAAGATCACGGGAGTTTTGCACTAGCTGCCGCTGCTCACGTGACAGCCATCCCAGCAAGCAGTGCATTCCCGCCCTTACCAACAGCCCTCCCAGCATGCAGTGCATTCCCGCCCTTACCAACAGCCCTCGCCGCGCCTCCCAGCCGATCCCAGCTGCTCCTGAGGCGCCTCTGCTGCAGAGCCTCTGCTGCTGCGCCTCTCAGCTGGTCGCGTTCATGATCGCGCCTCTTTCAACCCCCCCATGCACCGAAAGAACAGGCCTCAAACCAGCTCATCCAGTGTCGCATGAGGCCGAATGGGGGGGGGGGGAGAAAAACTGTGCTCTGTGTGAATGACTGTTGCGCAAAATGCCGGTATAACAGGTACTGCAGTGTGAAAGGGATTTTTGAAATATGGAATGAAGGGCTACCTTTTTAATCCGGTAAACTAGCGCTATTAGCCCTATGTGTGAAAGCACCCCATATCTATTCATTTCTGGACTTAAAAGGATTTACTTCTATTGAGTTCTATGGGGTTTAGTCCCTTAGTAAGTGTGTTTAGAATTGCAGCCTTCGGGGGTATCCATCTTTACTCCTGAGTACTTCCATCTAACATCTCCACAATACTAGGCTTCCTTCTTCCAACAATGGCCTTCTAGTTACTGGCCTTGCCTAAGGATATTTAAACCCTTCATACCAGAAGCAGATTAGAAAACAGATTAAATGTTCCCTATCCAGGCTCCCTAAGCAGGTGAGATGGAATTATCCTGTCACTTCAGCTGGACCTGGGAAACCCTTTTTTAGCTAAGATTTCTAGCTAAAGAATTTCCAATCAGAATTTTTTTTGTTTGAATGATATGCTCCAAGCAGCTGATTTTTAATGTATCATTAAGTTGATTCTTAATGTATCATTCTTAATGACATCACTAGCACCTACCCTGCGACATTGTTAGGGACCATCCCTGAATTCTCGGGGTTTGGGATGCTTCTGTCCTGGCAACCCTAAATACATAGCATAGTGGCTTCAGAGAGCATCATGGTGAGACAAGCAACAGTGTCTGAGTGTTTGCTGGGACAGTACTATCTATAACTTGGGGAGTGCATGATCTGGAAGAATTTTCCCATGAGCTCTGTTGAACCCTCTAGATATCTATTTACAGCCCAGTCCTGTGCATGTGTACTTGGAAGCCAGCTGCAGTGAATTAACTGGGACTCATCCCTATATAAATATGCACAGAACGGAATAATTAGACTGGTATTTCCCCTCCAAATGTCCTGGTTTCTACTTAGTAATAATCATGAGTTAGGAAAACTGGATTACACATTAATAATGGTCAAACAGAGACTATATATGGTGGAAGAAAGCTAGTTTTATATAATAATTTAAGAGTCCTGATATATCAGATAATTCTGTTCCCAGCAATGGCTAATCAGTTGTCCTTAGAAAGCTCACACAAAGGATATGAAGCCAATAGCCTTCCAGGTTGTTTGTGCCCTAGCATCTGGTATTCACAGGTATACTTCCTCTCAACTTGGAGTTTCTAGTTAGCTTTTGAGGTTAATCACTCTTAATAAACCCATTATCCATGATTTTCTCTGTCTATGGGGAGTTTGGGAACCAGGGGTGTAGTCATCCAGGGTTATGGGAGGTCATAGACCCATTACTTTTTTGGGAGCAGGGTTCCAGCCAGGTCTCTTACTACAAAGCCAATCATCATGAAAGGGAGTGTGTTAGCCACTGAGAAGAGTCCTTTTCCTTTCATTCTGATTGGAGCCAGTCAGAGTGAAAGAAGGTGAGTCAGCAACTGAGAAGACTCTTCTCAGTAGCTAACCCACAGGCTCCCCTTTCATGCTGATTGGCTCCGAGGGATGTCTGTTGAGTGGAGTGTGGGCTTGGACACCAAGGGAGATGAGGGAAAGTGGGGAAAGGGGCATGGCTATAAGGGAGTGTGGTGATTATCATGAAGGGACTCTGCGCTTCTGTTGCCACTATACTACTGTTGGGAACAGATTAATAAGGCCTACTCCTGTGTTACATCCTTGTAAAATACTATTGGTTGGATCCATGGGCTTCATCTTCTGTGGATGGAAAGGCACCTTGCATTAATAAAAGGCCCTTGAACTAGCAGAGGGATTCTGCTGGTGTGTGTAGTAGTGGTAGTGTGGAAAGTGACTTTTGAATACTGGAAATTCAAAAAAGTAAAATTAAAGCATGAAGCAGTATGCCAGAGGAGAACAGCCTTCCAAGCTGGTGAAGACAATGTTCTTTTTGTGCCATGCAGGTGCATCATTGGCCCAGAAATTCAGCTTATCCACATAAAATGACATTTGTGTGAACTGGCTTCAGTTGGGCGGTTTCCTACATAAAATACTTCCTTTGGAGTAGAGGGAGGGAAAGGGTTGATTTATAGAGTTCAAGTATAACTCTGCAACAAAAAACACCATTGCTGTCTAGTCAAGAATGTTTCATTCAAGCTTCTGCCACTTGATCTTTTTAATCTCCTTGCCTATTTAGTTATAAATAAATAAATAAATAAATAGAAATCGAAGCAAATTATGCACAAGAGGCCCCCAGCCTGAAAAATCATGGAATTTATTCAATACTTCCACAAACATTCCAGCATGAATGCAAACATCCAAGCTAGAATTCAGAAATAGCAGCCCTTACCCTAAGTGCATAATCAGCATACACAATGGTATGTCTTTGAAAAAGCCCTGGAAGGAATAATTTATTAGTCGAGGTTTCAGAAGTCACAGCTTCATTAACATGACATTTGCCTCTCATTAAAATAAATAATTTATGCTTTCAGAAGCAATACTATATCATCAAGAAAAAGTGATACAAAGCAAGACAGCAGCCAGATGAGCAAAGTATCTGGTGATCATTATTTGATTCAGTCATGCTCCATGTTCACACACAAGTCCCAGACAATGGCAGTATCTATCATTACTTGGAAAGAGAATTCCCGCCATTGTCAGACCCAAGGGCTCTGGCGATGGCAGGCCTTTGCAGTCATGCCGGGGTAGATCTGCCATGGCTTCAAAACCCCTCCCCTTCTGGACACAATGTGGCCACACATGCCTGTTACATAGGGAGCAGAGCAGGGTGGCTATTTAAGCCCTGCTGTGTCTACCCTCAGCCTGTTTCAGGCCTTACGTGACATCGGAGCGGGTTGCTCATCCGTGTTGGGCAGCCTGTTTCAGTGGTGCAGGGGCGAGAGAGAGAGGTGACGGGAGCAGCGGTGGCTAGCAGCGACAGTGGAGCAGTGGTGCTACCACATCACAGTAACTGGCTTGACTGGCTGCGCGTCCCTTCATTTGGTGGTGGTGTTGTGATCGGCTTCAGTGGTGGCAGCAGCTGCATGAGTGGACTCTTGGGAGCCCACATGGTTTCCTGTTGGGGGCAGTTTAGCAGCCTGACAGTCCTGTGGGGGGGGCTGTAGGCCCCTGCAGAGGTATGCTGGGGCTTTAGTGGCTTGATGAGCCCATGGGGGGCTGTGGGCCCCTGCATGGGTTACCTGGGCCTCATTTTTTGGCACCATCCTTTTGGGGCGTGGCCATATGGCGGTGGCCATTTTAGTTGGGCCCAGGTTAGGTCTTGGCTGCAGGCCCCTGCGGATGTTGCTGGGCCTTGTGTTTAGTGCCATTCTTTTTTGGGTGGTGGCCATCTTGCAGTGGCCATTTTAGGTGGGCCTAGGTAGGGCTTCGTGTTTGGCACCTCTTTTCAGTTGGCAGCCATCTTGTGGTGCCATTTTAGGAGGGCCTAGGGTGGTGGTGGCCATCTTGCTGGAGCAGCCATTTCAGGGAAGCCTAGGTAGGGCCACATTGCCTGGACAGCCATTTTGTTTGTAGTCCTGTGGGGTGGACATTTTGGGTCAGGCTTTTGCCAGCTGGCTTTACCTCTGGGGTGGGCAAAGGTTGGTAGTACTTGCTATATTATTATTATTATTACTATTATTATTAGTTTTACTGTTATTGTTATTACTATTACTACTAATTTGTCCTATAGTTGTTACAAGGCCAGTGTGGCTATGCCTCCTAAGAAAGGCGGGGGTGGCTCTAAAGGGAAAGGGAAAGCCCCTGAGTGGCCTGCTCAGTGGCCACCTCCTCCACCCCAGGAGTCCTCTTCCTCAGAGGATGAGGGGTATGGTGTGGCCTCGGTGTTAACCTACATTGAGTCGCTGGAGAGGTGGAACAGGCAACCTCTCAAGACTAGTAGGAGGAAGGTTAAGGCAGCTAGGGGCCCACAGAATAAGAAAGGTCAGTATGACACTGATTGGAATTCTATTGTAGACCAATTAGCTGCGCTGGAGGGCTTCTCAGGTCAGTTCACATCTGCTTATTCGGCACCTGAGGTGGAGGCAGTGGCTCCAGGGAATCCTGCAGTGGAAGCGGTTGCAGCTTATCCAGGTGGTGAATCCTCTCCTTCATGTAATGTGTGGGGAATGCCTGGGTGGCCTGGAATGGGGCCTTGGGCCATGCCTTGGAGAGCAGCTATGGGGTGGCCTTAATAATAATAAATTTAATTTTTAATTTCTTTGTCGCCTATCTGGCCAATGGCCACTCTAGGCGACTTACAAAATCGTTAAGATACAATTGATAAAATACAGTGATACAATATAAAAACAATACATCTGCAACAACAATATTAAAACTGGGCAGGAGGCATTACAGTTATAACAATTAACCCTCCCCGGATACCCCGAAGGCCTGTTGGAAGAGCCAGGTCTTTAAGGCTTTCCGAAATACATTTAGGGAAGAGGCGTGCCGGAGATCTTGTGGGAGGGAGTTCCAAAGAGTGGGGGCCGCCACTGAGAATGCCCTCTCTCTTGTACCCGCCAATCTGGCTGTTTTTGTTGGCGGGATTGAGAGAAGGCCCTGTGTGGCCGATCTTGTCGGGTGGCATAATTGGTGGCGTTGAAGGCGCTCCGTGAGATAAACTGGGCTGAAACCGTGTAGGGATTTAAAGGTCAATACCAACACCTTGAATTGGGCTCGGAAAACAACTGGAAGCCAGTGTAGATCGAACAACACTGGTGTGATGTGATCTCGGCGGTGACTATTCGTAAGTAGTCGAGCTGCCGCATTTTGTATAAGTTGTAATTTCCGGACAGTTTTCAAGGGTAACCCCACGTAGAGCGCATTACAGTAGTCCAAACGAGAGGTGACCAGGGCGTGTACCACTAGTGGGAGCTGATGAACAGGAAGGTAGGGTTGCAGCCTTCGTATGAGGTGTAGTTGGAACCAGGCTGCCCAGCTCACTGCCGAAATCTGAGCCTCCATGGACAGCCTGGAATCAAGCACAACCACAAGGCTGCGGACCTAGTCCTTTAGGGGTAGACTCACCCCATTGAACTTCAGGTCAATATCGCCCAACCTTCTCTTGTCTCCCACAAGTAGTACCTCGGTCTTATCAGGGTTCAACTTCAGCTTGTTCCTTCCCATCCATCCACTCACAGATTCCAGGCACTTGGACAAGGTCTCCACAGCCAACTCTGGTGAAGATTTAAACGAGAGATAGAGCTGAGTGTCATCCGCATATTGATGACACTGCAGCCCAAATCTCCTGATGATTGCCCCCAGTGGCTTCATATAGATGTTAAATAGCATGGGAGAGAGGATAGAGCCCTGTGGCACACCACAATTGAGAGGCCAAGGGTCTGATACCTCCTCCCCCAACGCTACCTGTTGGTACCTGTCGGAGAGAAAGGAATGGAACCACTGTAATACAGTGCCTCCAATTCCCAATCCCTCCAGGCGAAGTAGAAGGATACTGTGGTCGACAGTATCAAAAGCCGCTGAGAGATCGAGGAGGACAAGAAAGGTGGATTCTCCCCTATCTAATGCCCTCCTCAAATCATCTACCAGAGTGACCAAGGCTGTTTCAGTTCCGTGACCAGTCCTGAAACCCGACTGGTATGGATCCAAATAATCTGTTTCATCCAAGTGTGCTGACAACTGGTTGGCCACCACTCGCTCAATGACCTTGCCCAGAAATGGTAGATTCGAAATTGGGCGGAAGTTATTGAACACTTGGGGATCCAAGGAGGGCTTCTTTAAGATGGGCTTTACAATTGCCTCCTTGAAGGCTGATGGCATCACACCCTCTTTCAAGGATGCGTTTACCACCGCTTTGATCCCCTCGCCCAATTTCTCTCTGCAGCTCACAAGGAGCCACGAAGGGCAAGGATCAGTAAGACAAGTGGTTGGCTTCACAGATGAAAGCACCTTGTCCACTTCCTCAGAAGGGAGAAGCTGAAACCGATCCCAATTTACCGGCATGCAACTGGCCAACTCTGGTTCATCCACTGTGTCCACGGTGCACGGGATCGAGCTCCGTAAGTGTTCGATTTTATCAGCGAAGTGTTTTGCTAATTTCCAATTTCCAATTTCCAAGGTTTCCTGAGCAACTGGACCGACCAGGCTTCGGACCACCTGGAACAGCCTCCTGGAACAGCACTCCGCAGACGCAATAGAGGCAGCAAAGAAAGCCTTCTTTCCTACCTTTATTGCCACTTGGTAGGCAGCTACTGCTGCTCTAACCTGTGTCTGGACAACTTCGGAGCGGGATTTCCGCCACCGGCGCTCTAGTCGTCTCACCTCCTGTCTCAGACTTCGCAACCGCGGTGTATACCATGGTGCTAGCTGAGTTCTATTCAGGGGGAGAGGACGTTTCAGAGCCACCCGGTCTAATGCCCTGGTGATCCCCACGTTCCACTCCTTCACCAGGGTTTCGACCGGGCGACCTTCAGCAGGTTCCAATTCCCCAAGCGCAGTCAGGAATCCATCCAGATCCATCAGGCGTCTGGGGCGGACCATTTTAATAGGTCCTTCACCCCTGCGGAGGGGGAATGGCAACGAGAAGTCCATATTTACCAGGTAGTGGTCTGACCATGACACAGGAGTGGCGTGAATCACTCCCAATTTCAGACCACTTCTCTCCTCTCCCAGGACAAATACTAGGTCGAGAGCATGACCGGCTGCATGGGTGGGCCCAGTATTACTTAGGTACAGTTCCCAGGAAGCCATGGTTTCCAGGAAATCCCGAGGGGCTCCTATGAGAGTGGCCTCGGCATGCACGTTAAAGTCACCCAGCACTAACAGCTCTGGGGACAATGCCCGTACAGCCGAGACCACCTCCAGCACCTCGGCCAGGGAATCTGCCGTGCAGCGGGGTGGGCGGTACACCAGCAAGATCCCTAAACTGCCCTTCAGGCCCAACCTCCAGTACATACAATCAACAAATTGAGTCCTATGGAGGGGAGGTCTGGCAAAAACCAAGGACTCTCAATAGATGACTGCCACACCCCCTCCCCGCCTTCCCACCCTCGGCTGCTGTGCATAACGGAAACCTGGCGGACACATGGCCTCAAGAATTGGAGCAGAGGCTTCATCCAGCCAAGTCTCCGTAATACATGCCAGGTCTGCGCACCCATCCAAGATCATATCATGGATGAGCGAGGTTTTCTGAGCCACAGACCTGGCATTACATAACAGCAGTCGAAGGTCGGTAGGAACCTTGTGTCCCCCAGTTTTCGTCTGGTTCTGAGCAGACCCGGAACATGGGATGGATATAATGCATCTGTCCCGTGTTCCCCTATTCTGGCGTGGTCTGCTAGCAGCACCCTTCCAGCGCCTGCCGCCCAAACTTCCTATAACTTGGCCCCCCACCTCCTTGTCTTGCTTATGCAGGAGTGGTGCCTGCTGAGTATGGGAGGGTTATTATTTTATTATTATTATTTATTAAATTTATTAGTCGCCCATCTGGCTGGCTGTCCAGCCACTCTGGGCAACGCACAAAATAAAAACATACAAATACATTATAACATTAAAAATCTCAACAATAAAACCTAACCCACCACAAAAGCCTGCCTGAAGAGCCAGGTCTTCAAGGCCTGGTGGAAGCTCATCATAGAGGGGGCATGGCGGAGATCATTTCAGAGGGAATTCCACAAAGTAGGGGCCACAATTGAAAAAGCCCTCTCCCTAGTTCTCACCAGTCTAGCTGTTTTAACTGGTGGGATAGAGAGAAGGCCTTTTGAGGCTGATCTTGTTGAGCGGCATTCCTGATGATTCTGGAGGCGCTCCTTCAGATAGACTGGGCCGAAACCAACACCTTGAATTGGGCCCAGAAAACAACCGGTAACCAGTGCAACTCCTTCAGCACTGGAGTGATGTGATCTCGCCGGCGGCTGCCTTTAATCATTCTGTACCAGTTGCAGCTTCCGGACTGTTTTCAAGGGTAACCCCACGTAGAGTGCATTACAGTAGTCTAGGTGAGAGGAGACCAGGGCATGTCCCACAGATGGGAGCAGATGGTTGGGAAGGTAGGGGCGCAGCCTCCGTATCAGATGGAGTTGATACAGCACCGCATGGCTCACAGCCGAGACCTCAGCCTCCATAGACAGCTGGGAGTCAAGAATGACCCCCAGGCTGCAGACCTGATATTTCAGGGGCAATTGTACCCCATTGAGCACCAGGTCAACATCCCCCAACCTTCCCTTGTCTCCCACAAACAGTACCTCAGTTTTGTCAGGGTTCAGCTTCAGCTTATTCCTTCCCATCCAGCCACTCACCGACTCCAGGCACTTGGATAGGGTTTCTACAGCCAACCTTGGTGAAGATTTGAATGAGAGATAGAACTGCATACTGCATACTGCATACTGCATCAGCATACTGGTGACACTGCAGCCCAAATCTTCTGATGATAGCCCCCAGCGGCTTTATATAGATGTTGAACAGCATCGGGGAGAGGACAGAGCCCTGTGGCACCCCACAAGTGAGAGGCCAAGGATCCAAAACCTCATCCCCCAATGCCATTCTCTGGTACCTACCAGAGAGGAAGGAACAGAACCACTGCAATACAGTGCCCCCTATGCCTAACCTCTTCAGGCGGTCCAGAAGGATACCATGGTCAATGGTATGAAAAGTCGCTGAGAGATCCAGGATGACAAGGTAGGTGCATTCGCCCCTATCCAATGCCCTCATCATATCATCCACCAAGGCAACCAAGGCCATTTCAGTCCCATGTCCAGGCCTGAAGCCTGATTGAAATGGATCCAGATAATCCACTTCCTCCAAATGCACTTGCAACTGCTTTGCCACCACCCGCTCAACCGCCTTGCCCAGTAATGGCAGATTTGAGACTGGGCAAAAGTCGTTCAGATCTTGGGGATCCAAGGAGGGCTTCTTTAGAATTGGTTTTATTACTGCCTCCTTGAGAGCTGATGGCATTACTCCCTCTTCCAGGGACGAATTTACCACCATCTTGATCCCCTTGCGCAGTATGTCCTTTCAGCTCATAATGAGCCACTATGGGCAAGTGTCAAGTAAGCAAGTGGTTGGCTTTAAGTTTGAAAGCACCTTGTCCACTTCATCAGAAGGAAGAAGCTGGAACCGATCCCACACCACTGGAGCACCACTAGCCACCTCTGGCTCGCTCACTGTGTCCACAGCGCACGGAATAGCACTCTTAATAGGATCGATTTTCTCCATAAGGTGCTTTGCAAACTCATCACAGGAGGCCTTAGCATGTTCCATCAGTTCCAGGGCAACTGGACCGACCAGGCTCCGGACCACTTGGAACAGCCTCCTGGGACAGCACTCTGCGGACGCAATAGAGGCAGCATAAAAATCCTTTTTTGCTGCCCTCATTGCCACATGGTAGGCTGCCGCAGCCGCTCTAGCCCGTGTCCAATTGTCGTCAGAGCGAGATTTCTGCCACCAGCGCTCTAGCCATCTCACCTCCTGCCTCAGAGTTTGCAACCATGGAGTATGTCTCCTCCGGTCCAGCAGCGGCCAGCAAGTGAGGTTTGCAGATAGGTTTGGATTCCTATGGGTGCTCCTGCTGCGGGGGGGGGGCTCAGTTCCCTGGTGATCCTTTGGCTTCTGTCTGGGCTGGCACCATGCCATTTGGGGAGACCTCAGCTCCCCTAGGGGCTCATGTGTTGTTGGCAACAAAGGAGTGTATTTGGAAGGGGGAATACGTGGAGGTGTTTTCCTTATTATACAGAGAGCCCGAGCAGAAGGAAAAGGATAAGCAGAAGGAAAGAGACAATGAGAAATGTAAAAGGAAGAAGGTGGATAGGACCTGGGGTAATTGGATGGCTAGATTTTTAATTTTCATGCGGATAGTGATCCAGCGCCAGCCTAGGAGGGCGACAGCTTTGGTGAAGTACCTGGATATAATTTTTAGAGTGCATACGGAATTCATGGGGTCAGCATGACTGGCCTATGATGAATCTTTTAGGATGAGGGAGCAGTGGATGTTCACCTACAGTGGGACAGGAAGAACCCAGAGTTGTGGTTGCAGTTTATGATGGCAGCTCTGCCTGTGAAAGGGGATAGGGCAGGTAGCAGGCATTTACTGGGTAAGTCTGGCACTGTGGTGCCTTCCCATGGTCTATGGGGTGGAGGGTTCAACCCCACCTGCTCTGTTGGGAGTTCAGTGCTAAGGGCTTTTGCAAGAGGACCACATGTAAATTTAGACATGAGTGTTCCACCTGCGCTGGCTCCCTTCCCTTTACCAGCTTCTCTAGAGCTGGGGGATTTAAGGGTTTTCTGAAGGGGAAAAGGCCTGGATCAGGGGGGCAGCCTTCAGATAAGGGGTCCCACCCTGATTAATATTCAGCAGCTTTTGCCTTTGCTCCATTGGTATTCCTAGGCAGGCAGATGCAGTCTATTTGGGGTCAGGGTTTTGTTTTGCTTTTAGAATTCCAGTGGTTGGGGAAGTCAGTACTTGGAATGGAGCTAGTGGGCAGGAGAAAATAGACAAGGAAGTGGCCAAAGGAAGGGTTCTGGGTCCATTTTGTTATCCTCCTTTGCCCACTTTGAGGGTATTTGCATCCTCTCTGAGGTTTTATCCCTAAAACAGATCCTGGACAATATTGCCTCACACATCACGTGTCTTACCTTAGGGGGCAGTTGGTGAATGATGCTATTTCTGAGCTTTGGTGTTCAGTACATTATGCTTCCTTTGACAGAGCAGTTGTTATGGTTTGGTGTTTCAGCCAGGCGCTTTCATGGGTAAGTGTGATATCGAGTCTGCTCTCCTGCCAGTCCACCTTTGGGACTTTGATCTGTTGAGGTTTTCATTTAAGGGCTTGTTTTATGTGGATCGAGGTCTGCCCATGGGATGTTTTATGTGGTGTTCAGCTTTTGAACACTTTAGTACATTCCTTGAGTTGGAGCTGGTTCTAATGCAATAGTGCATTACCTGTTGATTTTATTTTGCTGGCATTGGGCAGCTAGCAGAGGAGTTCAGGGGCTTTGGCCAGGGGAAATTTGAGGGCCCTTTGCCTGCGCTTACCTTTTTGGGTATTGTGCTTGGCTCAATAGCACAGGCTTGCCATTTATCGGCATTCAAGGTATGGGAGTTGTTATGCAGGGTTGATAGCATGAGGGATGCTAGGAAGGTGACCCTCAAGGAACTTCAGGACTTTTGAGGGCATTTAGATTTTGTGTGAAGGGCCATAGTACGTGGGCTAAAATTACCAGGGATAGGAAATATAATTTGTTAGTTGGGCCCCAATTTTTGGATCCGTTTAATGGGGTTCTTTTTGGTGTAGTGATTTATTATTGGAGGCTGAGTTGCAAATTCACTCTGATGCCTCTGGGGCTTTAGGTTTTAGGGTTATATTTTGGGATAGCTCGTGAGCAGAAGCATGGCTGGTGGCCTGGGCTGCTGTTGGCATCGCCAGGGATCTGACCTTTTTTGGGGGGGGGTTCTCATAGTAGTTGCTGTACATCTGTGGGCAGCTGATTTGGCTAACTCCTCACATGTCACTGCAAGCATGAGGATGACTAGAACTGGAAGTTTGGCTTTTATATGAAGAACAATGACTTAATAAATTATCTCTCTGGTAGCCTTTGGTACATACCAAAACTATGGCCGTGGGGTACAGAGTTGGCTGCGCAAGTTGAAGACTGGGCCTCTTCCCTGTTGATAGGCGGTATCCAATTCAGGCCTTAGGGTCCTTTTTCCAACTTAGGGGTACGTCTGGGGGGCTTCCTATTTGTCACAGAGTGGTCAGCCTTTGAGACAAGCCTTGTTAGGTTAAGGTCTGGATCCCAGGCTCTATGGGACACACTCTTTCAGGGTTGGTTCGACTTCCACAACAGCTACCCAGGGATTTGGGAGCACAGCAATACTGGTGGTGGGGCGCTGGTGATCAGGTGCTCCCGTGCTTATGTCAAGCCAGTCAAGGGCCCATGTGGACCATTGCGCTAAGGAGTGTATTGTTAATTGTTGTTTCTGTCTTAACAGGTTGGAGGGTGCTGGAGAGAGTCAACATACTCATTTGTGGCTACAGATGGAGTTCCGGGGCAAGAGGAGGGCATTGCAGACCAGGCACGGAACGCAGTTGTGGCTCAGCCATTGTGCTTTGGTCCAGTGGCTGGGTAGACGTGGCATGCTGTGGGAATGCATCCTACCAATACTGATGCATCATTGGTGCAGCATCCTCCACAGCTTTTGGTTATCCATTAGGGAGGCAATGACCTGGGACTGTTGAAGGGGAAAAGCCGTTATCATTCAAGTTTGCCTGGACTTTGAGGCCATATATAGAAGGTGGCCTGGGACCGTGATTGTTTGGTCTGATATCCTCCCCAGGATTGACCCCAGGAGCTTGAACAAGGCTAGTCGAAAAGTAAATAGGGAAGCCTGACTCACCGTTGCTGATAGGCAGGGCGAGGTAATACATTACAGGCAGCATCTCTGTTATCTTTTCGGCGCCTATTGAAGACCTTCCTCTTTCAACAAGCCTTTTAAGTTGAGACCTTATCCCAGTCTGTGTCTGTGTTGGAATTGCTTTTTAATATGTTTTTAACCTTTTTTAAAGATGTCTTTAAAGATGTTTTGTTTTAATGTATTTTAAAGTCTGTTTTTATGATGTTTTAAAGTGTTTTGGTGCTTTTGTTTGCTGCCTTGGGCTCCTGCTGGGAGGAAGGGCAGGATATAAAATAAATAAATAAAGAACCAAATAAATAAATACATAAATAATCCAGAGGTGAAGTGTGGCAGGGCTGATCTTTACCAGCTAGATGGTGTTTATATGTCTGACCTGGGTAATTATCTATTTCTGACTGATCTGCAGAGTGCCCTGCATGTAATTATTGGTCTCAGGCGGGGGAAGAGGGACTAAGCTGAGGGTTATTATTTATTTATTATTTGATTTATATCCCACCCTTCCTCCCAGCAGGAGCCTAGGGCGGCAAACAGAAACACTAAAAACACTTTAAGACATCATAAAAACAGACCTTAAGATACATTAAAACAGAACAATGTTAAAAACATTTTTTAAAAAAGCTTTAACAACATCTTTTTAAAAAGGGTTAAAAACATATTATTAAAGAAAGCATATTGAAAGCAATTCCAACACAGATGCAGACTGGGATAGGTCTCAACTTAAAAGGCTTGTTGAAAGAGAAAAGTCTTCAAAAGGCGCTGAAAAGATAGCAGAGATGGCGCCTGCCTAATATTTAAGGGGAGGGAATTCCACAGGGTAGGTGCCGCCACACTAAAGGTCCGTTTCCTGTATTGTGCAGAATGAACCTCCTGATAAGATGGTATCTGCAGAAGGCCCTCACCTGCAGAGTGCAGTGATCACCTGGGAATATAAGGGATAAGACAGTCTTTCAGGTATCCTGGTCCCGAGCTGTATAGGGCTTTGTACACCAAAACTAGAACCTTGAACTTGGCCCGGTAGCAAATGGGCAGCCAGTGCAATTCTTTCAGCAGCGGAGTGACATGCTGGCGATACCCTGCCCCAGGAAGCAGTCTCGCCACTGCATTTTGCACCAGCTGCAGCTTCCAGACCAACCTCAAAGGCAGCCCCACATAGAGTGCATTACAGTAATCTAGCCTGGAGGTTACCAATGTGTGGACAACAGTGGTCACGCTTGTCTTTTTCTGTGGCAGATATGGGCAGAAATTTCACAGGGTGGGGCTTGGTGACCTCCCTTAGGCACCCTTTAAAGTGATTGGTGGGTCCTAAGGCCTGCCTTCCAGGTTGTGTGGCCTGTTGGCAGGATAAGGCTCACCTTTGGGGCCAACCTGTAACACCCACTCAGAGTTGTGCATCCCTGAGGGGGGAGGGGGGAGCAGGAAGGCCTCCCTAACCACTCTGCGGGGATGTGGCCCGGAGAAAGGGATTGGGCTTGGACCACCCTCTTTCTCATGGCAGGGTGTCCTCGCCCACTTGGGTAAGAGTTATGTCCCGCACTTGTCTCTGCAGAACATTTATTATGCAATCAAGCATTTAATTGGCTTTGGTAGATCATTTTTTGGTGCTCTCTTGGCAACAGACACTGTATTTCAATAAACGTGGCCCTTAATTCACCCAACCTTCATCTTGTCTTGCCTCTTCATTTTCCGGTTATGTGCTGCAATTGCATAGCCTGCATCATTTTAGGCCACTATGTATGAATCTTGATAGAACAAAGCGGTGTCTGTTGCCAAGAGAGCACCAAAAAATGATCTACCAAATGGTTGTTCTTCATAATATGTAAGAGTTCAATATACCTTCAAATGTTTAGAAATGAAGGGGAGTGAACAAGAAAATCCATTTCTATGTAATTTTTTATAACATCTCATGTTTTCACATCTTGCCCACCCAAGACATTCTCTGCACTAAGATGCAGAATCTGATCACCACTCAGAGAGTAGGGATGGGGGTAACGTGGAGGTAACCAAGGTAATGTGTGCATAAAATGCTGTATTAGTGAAAATGATATAAAAATGCATTATATAGGAAACTGTCAATATTAGGGAAAATATGCTTTACAAACGTGTATATTAAGAAAAGTAAAATTATGAGAAATTCACTCTAAAATGCTGATGATTTTTCATGAGGACTTTTTTTTAAAAAAACCACAAACTCTTATGAAAATGTGGAGAATTTAAGATTGGGGAAAAACGAGATTTGGAGAGATACTGAAATTAACAGATTTGCCCATTCCTATCAGAGAGTGACATATCTGTTACTGAGGAAAAGATCTGAACTTTCGGACATTACAAAGATATGCAAGAAGAAAGAGACTCAATGTTAATTTACCACCCAAAGAGAGGTGAGAATTTGTTTAACATTATGAAACTAACTTCCTGATTTACATCTCATTATGCTGAACATAATTTTCTACAATATTAGATATAGCTCACAGAGATAACTGAGGGCAGGCTCCCTCCACAGTTCTTTCTCATAGTTCAGCTTCTGTAGGAACACAAGCAATATAGCCAACAATCATCTCTGGTTTCCATTGGAAAAATTAGCTTGAACATGTAAACACTTTACCAAGAGCAGGGGCCTCCATGCAGTTCTCATCAGAAACCACATCAACAGGATAAGATACTGGATGCTGACTACCTCAGGGCCAAACTACATGTTTCATTGATCATGCTTTTTAAAAAATTGTGTTTAAAGTGACCACCTTTCTTCTGGAGAAAAAGCAGGTGCAAGGCCCGAATCTAGAGTACATCCTCAATCCAGATTAGGACCTGCATTAGTTTCCTGCCAAAAATTGCCCTTCCTCCCCTATTTGCTCCTGAAGGTTTATTATTTATTTATTTATTTATTACATTTATATGCCGCCCTTCCTTCCAGTAGGAGCCCAGGGTGGCAAACAAAAAACACTAAATCACACCAAAAACATCATAAAACAGGCTTTAAAATATATTAAAACAAAACATCTTCAAAACATATCAAAATAAAACATTTTTTAAAAATAATCTTTTAAAAAAATCTTTAAAAACATCTTAAAAAGCAATTCCACTAAAAAGCAAGGTGCTGATTTTAAAAGTGGTCAGATTAAGTAGGCTTTTAAAAAGTCCTGATTAATGTAATATGTAGTTTGCCCTTTGTTATCACATATAAATAACCTGTCTCATTTTATGCTAAAGTTGGGCATTTGACCGGTCAAAAAAGATTTGGTCAGTTGACCAGTCAACTATTGTCAACATATTTTAAAAGCGTTATAGTTTTATTAGAACACACAATGAATAATAATATAATAATAATAATAAAATTTTATTTCTAAGTCGCCTATCTGGCTGAATTAACGGCCACTCTAGGCAACATACAGAAAACTAAAATAACATATAAATACAAATACAACATCAAACTCTACTTAATCTAAACCCACCCACATCTTTATAGAATAAAACTAGATTACCCAAAAGTCCCGTAGGCCCGCCTAAACAGCCAGGTTTTCAATTCTTGGCGGAAACCTACCAGGGAGGGGGCATGGCAAAGGTCACATGGCAGAGAATTCCAGAGGGTGGGGGCCACAATCAAAAATGCCCTCTCTCTGGTCCGCACCAGCCTAGCTGTTTTAACTGGCGGGACTGAGAGAAGGTCTTGTGAGGCTGATCTCATCAGGCGGCATATTTGATGATGCTGGAGGCGCTCCTTTAGATAAACTGGACCGAAACTGTGTAGGGCTTTAAAGGTTAACACCAACACCTTGAATTGGGCCCGGTAAACAACTGGTAACCAGTGCAGATCTTCTAGCACTGGAGTGATATGATCACAGCGGCGGCTGTTCTTAATCAACCGTGCCGCCGCATTCTGTACCAGCTGTAGTTTCCAGACCATCCTCAAGGGTAACCCAACGTAGAGCGCATTACAGTAGTCTAAGCGAGAGGAGGCCAGGGCATGTACCACTCGTGGGAGCAGATGGACAGGAAGGTAGGGACGCAGCCTCTGTATTAGATGTAATTGATACCAAGCTGCCCGGCTCACTGCCAAAACCTGAGCCTCCATGGACAGCTGGGAGTCAAGAATGACCCCGAGGCTGCGAACCTGGTCCTTTAGGGGCAATCTTATCCCATTTAACACCAGGTCAATATCACCCAATCTCCTCTTGTCTCCCACAAGCAGTACCTCGGTCTTGTCGGGGTTCAGTTTCAGCCTATTACCTCCCATCCATTCACTTATGGACTCCAGGCACTTGGAAATGGTATCCAAAGCTAACTCTGGTGAGGACTTAAATGAGAGATAGGGCTGAGTGTCATCCGCATATTGGTGACACTGCAACCCAAATCTACTGATGATGGCCCCCAGCTGCTTTACATAGATGTTAAATAGCATGGGGGAGAGGATAGAACCCTGTGGCACACCACAATTGAGAGGCCAAGGGTCTGAAACCTCATCTCCCAGTGCCACCCGTTGGTGCCTGTCTGAAAGATAGGAATGGAACCACCATAAAACAGTGCCCCCTATTCCCATTCCCCCCAGGCGATCCAAGAGGATACCCGTGGTCAACGGTATCAAAAGCCGCTGAGAGATCCAGGAGGACGAGGAAGGCATGTTCTCCCCTATCCAACGCCCTCCTCAAATCATCCACCAGAGTGACCAAGGCTGTTTCAGTTCCATGTCCAGTCCTGAAGCCCGATTGGAATGGATCTAAATAATCTGCTTCATCCAAGTGTGACTGTAGCTGTGTTGCCACCACTCGCTCGATCACCTTGCCCAAAAATGGTAGATTAGAGACTGGGCAAAAGTTGTTCAACTCTTGGGGATCCAAGGAGGACTTTTTCAGAATGGGCTTGATTACTGCCTCCTTAAGGGCTAATGGCAGTGCACCCTCTTACTAGGAAGCATTTACCACTGCCTTGATCCCTTCGCTCAGTCTCTCTTTGCAGCCCACAATGAGCCACGTAGGGCAAGGGTCAAACAGACAGGTGGTCAGCCTCACAGTAGAGAGCACCTTGTCCACTTCCTCAGAGGGAAGAGGCTGAAACCGATCCCACCGGACCGGGATGCAACTGGCCAACTCTGGCCCACTTCCTGTGTCCACGGTGTACGGAATCGTGTTCTTCAGGCGCTCGATTTTATCAGCAAAGTGTTTGGCAAATGTGTCACAGGAGGCTTTAGAATGCTCCAAGGGTTCCTGCGCAACCGGACCGACCAGGCTTCGGACCACTTGGAACAACCTCCTCGGACAACACTCTGCGGATGCAATAGAGGCAGCAAAGAAATCCTTCTTTGTTGCCTTTGTTGCCACTTGATAGGCAGCTATTGCTGCTCTAACCAGTGTCCGATCGTCTTTGGAGCGAGATTTCCGCCACCGGCGCTCTAGTCGTCTCACCTCCTGTCTCAGACCCCGTAAGCGTGGTGTATACCAGGGTGCAATCTGAGTTCTATTCAGGGGGACAGGACGTTTCGGAGCCACCCGGTCTATTGCCCTGGTGATCTCCCTATTCCACTCTGTCACCAGGGTTTCGACCGGGTGACCTTCTGATGGCTCCCAATCTCCTAGCGCATTCAGGAATCCTTTTGGCTCCATCAGGCGTCTGGGACGGACCATCCTAATAGGTCCCTTTCCCCTGCGGAGGGTGTGCGGCAATGAGAGGTCCATGTTCACCATATAATGATCTGACCATGACACGGGGTTCGAAGAAACAGCCCCCATTTTCAGAGCACTTCCTCCCCCCCCGAGACAAACACAAGGTCAAGAGCATGACCGGCTACATGGGTGGGCCCAAAATTACTAAGGTGCAGTTCCCAGGAAGTCATGGTTTCCATGAAATCCCGAGGAGCTCCTATGAGAGCTGCCTCGGCATGCAGGTTAAAGTCCCCCAAAACCAAAAGGTTGGGGGAGAGAACCTGCACGCCCGAGACAACCTCGAGCACCTCAGTCAGGGAGGCAGCTGTGCAGTGGGGTGGGCAGTACACAAGCAGGATCCCTAAATTGCCCTTAGGGCCCAACCTCCAGTACATGCAGTCAACAAACTTGGTCTCGTGGAGAGGGAGTCTGGCAAAACTCAAGGACCCCCGGTATATGACTGCCACTCCCCCTCCCCGCCTACCAATCCTCGGCTGCTGCGCATACTGGAAACCGGCTGGACACATGGCCTCAAGCACAGGAGCTGAGGCCTCATCCAGCCAGGTTTCCGTAATACACATTAGGTCTGCATTCTCATCCACAATCATGTCGTGGATGAGCGATGTTTTCTGTACCACAGACCTGGCGTTACACAACAGCAGCCGAAGGTTGGATGGAGTCGTACATCCCCCAGTTGTCTTCTGGTGATCGGCAGGCCCGGAACAGGGGATGGATATGCATCTATCCCTTGTTCTCCGAAATGAAGACATTTTAATCAACAGGTTTTAAAAGTTTGCTAATTGCAAAATCAAGTCAGTTACCGTTATTGTGAAACAATGAAATCAACTTCTTTTTAAAAAGTAATTTATTATAATATTTCACAATAATTAGTAAGGTTTCTATAAAAGTGCATGATTCATTAAACAGCTCCCTCTGGTGTTAATCCTGGAACACCAATGTCAGTCTACGGTTGCCAAAAATGAATAAGTAATTGTATCAAATTAAAGCAGGAATAAATCAGAATAACAACTATTAGGGAGGACATTCCAGAGGCTTTAGGATTTTGCCTATCTCCCTCTCTGTGAGCAGGTATGCTTCTTTTCCATCCAGCCATTCTCTAACTTTCCATCCTGGACAGTGTGAGACTGGCAGGGCTCTGGATTCTACCACAACAGTTTCTGCTTCCCCCACTCTCATTGGATCTCTCTGCCAAGAGTCAAAGGTCTGGTGCAAAAAGGTTTGCAGCCTCTCGGTTACTGTAACGAGTTAACATGTTACATACTAATATATGGCAAACTGCTCTCTCTCCTCTGACTCAATAAATATATCAGGCTAACCTATTCTAATTAGCTAGAATATAGTACTTTCTGGGGTGAAGCTATTACTTCTGTCTCATAGCTGATAATCAGGTACACTTTAAAGTGATATTTTAAAAATGCTTATTTGCTTTGGTGTTTTTGTTGGTTGAATGGGTGCTTGCCCATACATAGGAAATGCTTTTATAAATGACATTTAGATAACTTCCAAAATTCATTCAACTGCAATGTTTATGCAGCTGTGCACGTGAACTAAACATGCTGCATATTTACAGTAGAGATAAATTAATTTGGAAAGAAGAATAAAGAACAAGACTTGTTAAGACACTAAGTGGGAAATAGTATTGGCTAGTTTTTTGTCAGTCCATAAGACCACTCGCTATTTTTTCTCTGACTGCATGTTCATCTAAAGGGATTTTAAAACAATGCCACAGCATACCATTTTAACAGAAACACTTCTATAATATGACTTTTTACCCCCCATACAAGGTTCTTACAAGGGACAGCAATGAAAATTATTCACCCATACTATCTGAAATGCTGCCACAGCCTGGAATGCAGACTTATATACAAGACAGTTTGAGTACATGTTTACAACTTTAACAGAACAGAAGGATCTGCAGCAGGGCACTAACCAGAGCTTGGAACAGTTACTTTTTTGAACTACAACTCCCATCAGCCCAATCCAGTGGCAGTGCTGGCTGGGGCTGATGGGAGTTGTAGTTCAAAAAAGTAACTTTTCCAAGCTCTGCACTAAATATCTGCCGGATGGATTTTGGCAGAGCAAAGGAATGCCAAAAGCCTTGCTCTCAATATTTGGGTAACACCAGCCTGGATCAACTTCTTTATAAAAGGGAAAGGTTCTCTTAACTCACTCCACAAAGGTGAGCTGGGAGGGCTGTTTCTCCTCCCTGCTCCTGCTGTCCAGTGTTGAGCAGGGCAGATCCCCAGGTCCCAAGACCATCAGATCAAGCAAACCACTGAAGCCAGCCAACAATGCAAAGTGGTTGATCAGACAGTGGCCTTCCCAAAAGGTGCCTCAAGGTGCTTACCTTAAAGAGAAATTCCTTCCCAGCCCACCCAAACACCACAGAAAAGGCCTGTTCAAGCTAGGCTCCCTTTTACCACCCAACTGACCATAAGGTTGAACATACTTCACTGCATATCCTGCAGAAACAGACTCACCTCCTCAGTGGAGAGGTGGACACCATAATCTCTGAAGAGCTGACGTAAGAAAAAACAATCCTACTCTCTCACTTAATTTTGCTGCATGTGCAGAAACATTTTCAAATTCTGGAGATGAGATTGTTGCATTATCCTCCAGCAGTTCCTAACTCTGACTTGCAAACTTTTACAGTCTACAGGGGACTTAAGACATTTTACAGTGGTCTTTATGTTGCCAACAATTCAGCACCCATGGCATAGTTACATAATTGTTGTGAGCATGACAAAACGAACACAGAGCAGGAAGGGTCACTGCTCATTCATTGGTAAAGCAACATGCTTCACATACAAGAGGTCATAGGTTTAGTCCCTGGCATTTCCAGGTACTGCTGGGAAAGACTCCTTGCCTGAAACCCTGCAGCAGTCAGAACAGACAGTCCTGCCTTAGATGGACTAGTGAAATGACTTGATATAAGACAGCTTCCTATGCTTAGTGTTAAAATGGATGATAATGTTATTAACTATATTTCCATGGTGGCCTCTGGGTCATGCTTACTCCTAGTAGGCCTGTCCATCAGAGCTGGCTCTTCCTGTCTGGCTCCCAAACGTGGTTCCTGACACAGCATCTGTTCAGACAGGCCGGCAGCTCCTGAGCTGCAAGTGAATGCCACAGAGCTTTCTGCTTCCCCCTGCTGCCCTTTGTCCTGCCAGGTACCCATCAGTTGGATTGCCCTATTAGTTGGCTATAACCAATTGTCTAGAAATGAAATACAGCTTCTTCTGAGTGAATCATGGCAAATGACTCAAGTAACTACCATCAATTCGGGGCACATAATTTGATCTATTAAATACCAGATTCTGGACCAAACTACAAAATTTATCATACACAAGTATGCATTAATTTGACCCTGTAGAAAGACCACCCGGTGGTTGGAAGTTAAACATTCTTGGGTGATGTGGATCCTAAGAGCCATGACTATAGATCTGCACACAGAAAAGGCACACTTGTTTAGAGGAAGGAAAGTGATTTTTTTTCTGACTCAGGTCCCCCTAATCTGCTGCAGATGTTTGGGGACTTGTGTGGGACCAATGTGGGAAGTGGCATGGAAACAGTGTGGGACATGGCATGCTGTAGGGAGAAGGGAGAGAAGGAAAAGATCTCTCCTGTTAGCAGAGTCTCCATGGGATTGAAGTCTCTTCTGTTCACAGAAGTACTTACTCCATGAATGGAAGGGTGCTTTTGAATTCAGCGAAAGATTTTTAGTGAGCCAGCAATGCCTTTGGATATTATAGGAACTAGTGCACTTCCTCCCTTCTGTGTAGATGGCCAATCACAGATACCCCCAGTTTGCACTGTCTCCCTCCTTTTCTAAGGAACAACGCAAACTGGGTGTCCATATCACTTTCATGTAGTGGGTTAGAGTTTAATAATTGGTTCTACTTAAGAAAAGAGGAATAGCAACCTGTATGTTTCATGCTGTCTTCATTGTCTCCAGCACTGATCTTTTCTTGACCTTTATCATTAAAGATGGGATTGTATTTGGACCTTGGCATCTATCTGTGACACAATCTAGAGAAACTGAAGGTTGCTGGTCTCATCAGAATGAAAAATGGACAAAATCTCTGCATCTCAATATGGAGTAGATTGGGCATTTCATTTTGGGATAGTTTTCATGAAAAACTTGGACTTATTCTACAAAAACCCATGCAGTAGGAATTTCATTACATCTTACTTCACCACACTTTCTCAGACTTACAAATATATTTAGCTATCCATTAATAGGCCATCAGCAAATGTAATTCTAACAAATCAATGGATGCGCTGCTGTAGGGACTACATCTTAATTATCTGTCTTGTCCCTCTGGGAAGGAAGAGCTTAGAACTTGGACTGCATCATCAACTATCATGGGCCAAAAGTCTTTGCAAATCAATCACAGAGCTGATTCTGTGGGTTGGCATCTTCAGCCCCATCAGCTCCTAATTCCATTGGCTGTAAATCCTTCTATCCCTCTCTCTGGAAAGAGCCTAGGGCTGTATCACTAACTGCCCCCCCCAATATAACAGTATATCCCTAGTTTTACTATACTTTTTGAAGATTGTAAGCTACTTTGGGAGCCAATTTTGGGCAGAATATGGTGTATGAATAAAACAGGATAGGTGGTTTTCTGATGCATAATGGAAAGGAATTCAGGAAGTGTAATACGGCAGATAGTGCCACTGTTAACCTTTAGAAAATCCCAATAGTTACATTTTCGACAGAAGCTTTTAAGCACTAAATGCACACACATAAATTCTGGGCCACCCCTGTTTTTGCAAGATGCAGAATCATTTTCTACTTACTTAATCTTGGTGAACAATTCTCTCCCTGGACAAATGCCCTTCCACATAACACAAAAGGACCATTTTCAAGGAAATCATACACTAGGGAACTTGTAAAAAGATAAAAACCACACACACATATTCACACACACTTCTTCCATCTTTATCAAAAGGACAGTGCCTCTTGAAATTATCAGAAATTCTATGCATTCACAGCATCACTGCTAAAAGTGACATTATCAGTGACATGCAATTGACAAGAAGAATGGCAAAGCTGCAAGGAAGACAAAGTAATTTGCAAAAGTACAGTAGGCCATCACAATGATGCCAAAATAGCTTTAGGTGATGGAAATTATATGTATGTTCATGTATTAAACACTTTGCAGCTGCATCTCTCAGTTTAGGTCTTGCTTTAGGCTGGCCTCAGTTTTCAAATTCATATGTGGCAGTAAAATATCAGAATAAATTCCACACATTACAACCTAAATACTATTTACTTTAAAGGGATTGGATCCTCTTTATTCAGCTTCTCTAGAGTACTATGTTCAAGCCACACCCCACACCCCCTCTAACTTGGACTACATTCATACCATACATTTATTCAACTATTATTCCACTTTAAAAAGGCATGGCTTCTACCAAAGAATCCTGGGAAATGTAGTTTGTGATGGGTGCTGAGAGCTGTTAGGAGACAGCTATTCCCCTCATAGAGTTTCAGTTCCCAGAATTCCTTGGGAAGAAAGACTGACCAACTGCTCTGGCAATTGTAGCTCTTTGAGGAGAACTGAAGTCTCTTACCAACTCTCAGCACCCTTCACAAACTAAACTTCCCAGGATTCTTTGGGGAAAGCCATGACCATTTAAAGTGGAATAACTATATGGTGTGAATGTGGTCTTGCTAATTTAATCAATGCCAGGATTTTACTTAAAACAATAGCATGAAAACACTGAGTTGGGTCCAGAGAAATGGAAGATCTCCTTTGTTTCATAGAAGGAACTCAGAGCCTGTGGAAGTTCCTACTCAAGGGAGAATGCGTTTTATTATATGTATTGTTGTATTTTGCTCCTGTTTGATTATTTTTGTTTACCTTTGTTGGCTTGATTTTATTGTATTATTGTATTTATATATTCCTGATTGCTTTATTTTATGTACACCGCCCAGAGAGCCCTTGGGCTTAGGGCGGTATATAAATTAAATAAATTAAATAAAATAAATAAATAAATAATGAAGGTGATTTTTAGTATTTCTCCCTTCTTCCTTCATCCCCCAGCATCATCACTCACATTGTTTTGGAGAGTCACCCAACAGTTAATTGATCTACTCTGAGAAGGGCTTAGTTGAATACAATCCTTGAGAAAGGGCTTTTTAGATCTGAATTTAATTGTTATACAAATAATTACATGTGAATGTTGAACAGAGTGGATTTAATTTGCCTCATCTTTGGAAAAAATCTAACACATATCTGGTGGAGTAGGCTAGGTGTTGGAGATCATAGGAAATGCTTCTGAAAACTACAGGAGCGGAGAGTGCTCTTGCACTCGGATCCTGCTTGCAGGCTTCCCACAGACATCTGGCTGGCCACTGTGAGAACAGGATGCTGGACTAGATGGGCCACTGGCCTGTTCCAGCAGGCTCTTCTTATGTTCTTAAATAAATGACCACCCTGTTTCATTGTCACTGAAAATGTAGCAATTATTAGGAATGCTGCAAGAATTTGACTTGACTATGTGAACACCCTGGCTCAAATTCTTGCAAGCAGAATTGAGGTATGCACCCTTGTATCACTTCCCACACCCCCTGTGAGCACCCACTTTCTTCCAGTACCTTGGCCATTTCCATGTCCTCCCCCCCTTCCTGTTCTCCAAAGACAAAGAAAAAAAATGAGAGAATACTTTTTAGAAAGTGATATGGAAGTCACTAAAGGTGGAGTCTGTTATCCCACAGACATGAACAATATTTGCCCCCTGCTGGTGGGCCTCTCAAGTTTCAGGCCTAGTTCTCAGTAGGAGAAAGAAACTATCACCGCCATCCCCATCAGCTTCTAAAAGGTAACTTTCTTGCCCTTTGAGGAAAGGGAGGAGAAGAGGAATATGTGGTGACAGCTTAGCAGTTCAAGGAGGCTTTTTCCAGTCTTGTAAATCAGGCTTTGCCAAGCAAGTACACTCCAGGTGTTCTGGACTACATAAGAACATAAGAACATAAGAAGAGCCTGCTGGATCAGGCCAGTGGCCCATCAGTTGAGCATCCTGTTCTCACAGTGGCCAACCAGGTGCCTGGGGGAAGCCCGCAAGCAGGACCCGAGTGCAAGAACACTCTCCCCTCCTGAGGCTTCCGGCAACTGGTTTTCAGAAGCATGCTGCCTCTGACTAGGGTGGCACAGCACAGCCATCACGGCTAGTAGCCATTGATAGCCCTGTCCTCCATGAATTTGTCTAATCTTCTTTTAAAGCCGTCCAAGCTGGTGGCCATTACTGCATCTTGTGGGAGCAAATTCCATAGTTTAACTATGCGCTGAGTAAAGAAGTACTTCCTTTTGTCTGTCCTGAATCTTCCAACATTCAGCTTCTTGGAATGTCCACGAGTTCTAGTATTATGAGAGAGGGAGAAGAACTTTTCTCTATCCACTTTCTCAATGCCATGCATAATTTTATACACTTCTATCATGTCTCCTCTGACCCGCCTTTTCTCTAAACTAAAAAGCCCCAAATGCTGCAACCTTTCCTCGTAAGGGAGTCGCTCCATCCCCTTGATCATTCTGGTTGCCCTCTTCTGAACCTTTTCCAACTCTAGAATATCCTTTTTGAGATGAGGCGACCAGAACTGTACAAAGTATTCCAAATGCGGCCTCACCATAGATTTATACAACGGCATTATGATATCGGCTGTTTTATTTTCAATACCTTTCCTAATTATCGCTAGCATGGAATTTGCCTTTTTCACAGCTGCCGCACACTGGGTCGACATTTTCATCGTGCTGTCCACTACAACCCCGAGGTCTCTCTCCTGGTCGGTCACCGCCAGTTCAGACCCCATGAGCGTATATGTGAAATTAAGATTTTTTGCTCCAATATGCATAATTTTACACTTGTTTATATTGAATTGCATTTGCCATTTTTCTGCCCATTCACTCAGTTTGGAGAGGTCTTTTTGGAGCTCTTCGCAATCCCTTTTTGTTTTAACAACCCTGAACAATTTAGTGTCGTCAGCAAACTTGGCCACTTCACTGCTCACTCCTAATTCTAGGTCATTAATGAACAAGTTGAAAAGTACAGGTCCCAATACCGATCCTTGAGGGACTCCACTTTCTACAGCCCTCCATTGGGAGAACTGTCCGTTGATTCCTACTCTCTGCTTTCTGCTTCTTAACCAATTTCTTATCCACAAGAGGACCTCTCCTCTTATTCCATGACTCCTAAGCTTCCTCAGAAGCCTTTGGTGAGGTACCTTGTCAAACGCTTTTTGAAAGTCTAAGTACACTATGTCCACTGGATCACCTCTATCTATATGCTTGTTGACACTCTCAAAGAATTCTAATAGGTTACTGAGACAGGACTTTCTCTTGCAGAAGCCATGCTGGCTCTGCTTCAGCAAGGCTTGTTCTTCTATGTGCTTAGTTAATCTAGCTTTAATAATACTTTCTACCAGTTTTCCAGGGACAGAAGTTAAGCTAACTGGCCTGTAATTTCCAGGATCCCCTCTGGATCCCTTTTTGAAGATTGGCGTTACATTTGCCACTTTCCAGTCCTCAGGCACGGAGGAGGACCCAAGGGACAAGTTACATATTTTAGTTAGCAGATCAGCAATTTCACCTTTGAGTTCTTTGAGAACTCTCGGGTGGATGCCATCCGGGCCCGGTGATTTGTCAGTTTTTATATTGTCCATTAAGCTTAGAACTTCCTCTCTCGTTACCACTATTTGCTTCAGTTCCTCAGAATCCCTTCCTGCAAATGTTCCCATCAATTCCCATCAAGCTTAGCCAGCACAGGAGTTGTAGTCCAGAACATCTGGAGGGCACCAGGTTGATGAAGACTGTTCTAAGTGAATACTCAAAAAGGCTTGACCAATTCTGAGGCCTGTGGGAAGGTGATGAACCACCCTCTTTAGAAGAATAGGTGTTTACCTAGTATACTCTAGAACAGCCTTTCCCAGCCTTTGGGTCTCCAGATTAGGGTTGCTAGGTCCATGGCCTGATCCTGTATCTTTAGGAGAAGAGAAAGTCAGCCAAGTGCAGGTGTTCGTGCAACTCTGTAATGGGAAAAACCACAAGGTGGAATTCTCCCTTCCCCCTACACAACTTTTAAAGATACAGAAGACCTCTTGGAGGCCGGCCCTAGCAACCAAGAGGTCTTCTGTATCTTTAAAAGTTGTGCAGGGGGAAGGGAGAATTCCACCTTGTGGTTTTTCCCATTACAGATTTGCAAGAACACCTGCACTTGGCTGACTTTCTCTTCTCCTAAAGATACAGGATCGGCCTCAGGCCATGGACCTGGCAACCCTACTCCAGATGCTATTGGACTACAACTCCCATCAGCCCCAGCCAGCATAGCCAATGGCCAGGAATTATGGGAACTGTAGCCCAGAGACATCAAGGGATTCAAAGGTTGGGCAAGACTGCCCTAGTATATGTACTCACTATAAAAGCTACTGGACAAGCATAGAAATCACTTGCTGCAAAGATTAACACTGACCCTCTTGCACACAATGAATTTACCATATGGGACAATCCTCACGTTACTATGGTCCACATGCCAGTGCTATGGAAACTCTCAGCCACTCTGGAAATCTCTTAATTGACACAGCTTATATCAAAAGATCAGTCCTTCAATTAATTTCTGGACCTCACAGGATAATAATAAATAATAATAAAATTTTATTTTTGAGTCGCCTATCTGGCCGAGTGAACGGCCACTCTAGGCGACGTACAAAATACAATAATACAATAATACCATAAAATACAATATAAAAACCAAGAAGGACCATAATCAATAATTAATAAAACACCAGTTAGTAACAAGAGTTAAAAGACTAACCCACCCCAGCAATCCCATAGGCCTGTCTGAACAACCAGGTCTTCAAGGTCCGGTGGAAACTTGACAGGGAGGGGGCATGGCGAAGGTTGAACGGGAGGGAATTCCAGAGGGTGGGAGCCACGATCGAGAATGCCCTCTCTCTAGTCCGCACCAGCCTAGCTAGTTTAACTGGTGGGACTGAGAGAAGGTCTTGTGTGGCTGATCTTGTCAGGCAGCATAATTGGTGATGCTGGAGGCGCTCCTTCAGATAAAATGGACCGAGACCGTATAGGGTTTTAAAGGTCAATACCAACACCTTGAATTGGGCTCGGTAGACAACTGGTAACCAGTGTAGATCTATTAACACCGGAGTAATGTGATCATGGCGACGGCTGTTCTTACTCAAACGTGCCGCCGCATTCTGTACCAGCTGTAGTTTCCAGACCATATTCAAGGGTAACCCCACGTAGAGCGCATTACAGTAGTCTAAGCGGGAGGAGACCAGGGCATGTATTACCCATGGGAGCAAATCAACAGGAAGGTAGGGTTACAGCCTTCGTATCAGATGTAATTGATACCAAGCTGCCCGGCTCACTGCCGAAATCTGAGCCTCCATGGACAGCTGGGAGTCAAGAATGACCCCGAGGCTGTGGACCTGGTCTTTCAGGGGCAATCTTACCCCATCGAACATCAGGTCTATATCTCCCAACCTTCCTTGTCTCCCATGAGCAATACCTCGGTCTTGTCGGGTTTAGTTTCAGCCTATTCCTTCCCATCCAACCACTTACGGATTCCAGGCACTTGGACATGGTCTCCACAGCCAACTCTGGTGAGGACTTAAAGGAGAGATAGAGCTGAGTGTCATCCGCATATTGGTGACACTGCAGCCCAAAACTCCTGATGATGGCCCCCAGCGACTTTACGTAGATGTTGAATAGCATTGGGGGAGAGGATAGAACCCTGTGGTACTCCACAATTGAGAGGCCAAGGATACCTCATCCCCCAATGCCACCCGTTGACGCCTGTCTGAGAGATAGGAACGGAGCCACTGTAAAACAGTGCCCCCTATTCCCAATCCCTCTAGGCGATCTAAAAGGATACCATGGTCAACAGTATCAAAGGCCTCTGAGAGATCCAGGAGGACAAGGAAGGTATATTCTCCCCATCCGATGCCCTCCTCATATCATCTACCAGAGCGACCAAGGCCGTTTCAGTTCCATGTCCTGTCCTGAAGCCCAATTTAATGTATCACCCTTGGCAGCTTGGTGATGCTCGAAACTTAACTAGTTACATTTGACCTAGATGCAATTAGTGTAGTAGAACCTCCAGATGCACAGCACCTGTTCCTCTCAGTTGCAAAATGCAGTCTGGCAAATATACATGTTATCTTTTATATACGTAATTACATGACATTCACTTAAAGCAACAAAAATTCTTGTGACATCTTAAAGACCATTTTTGTGGACTAGAGTTCACTTCATCAGATGCAAGAACCATTATCTTCAGATGGAAAATATATCTGCACACCCATACCCATACACCAACAAACATGAGTGAAGAAAAAGATGGAAACAGTGTGATCAAATAGCAATAAAATTTAAAAGTGCAATCTGTGACAATTCAATTCAATGATAGATTTGCTATGTTAATTAACACCTTTAATGGAATATGAAACTATATTCAATTCGAAATGGATAGAATCAAACTTCACCTTTTGTGTAGTTTGATTATCAAGAAATATACTATTTAGTCTGTCCAAATATTACAGAATAATTCTCAGATGTTTTGGGTTCTTTGTTTTTTCCTCTCAAAACTGTGGCAGTGTGTTATTTAATTTGGTTTCTTGCAAATGGGAAAGGAATACTGAATTATAACTTCAGTAAGGTCACTGATAACGTCACAATTGCATTTGAATGGAAGAAAAGTTTCTAGGGCAAAAATAAAACAAATATTAACTCATTTAAAGTATATTAAAAATAATTCTTCCTTATAAATTAAGGCTGAACTTCTTGAGACTTTTTAGGATAGTAAAGGAAAGGGGGAAGGGGAATGCATACAATTATGCACAGTATGGACAAAGTGAATGCAGAGAGCTCCCCCCCCCATAATACTAGAACTCTCTCAAAATACTAGAACAAAGAAATTGATTGGCAGTAGATTCAGGACAGACCAAAGAAATATGGATTTTACTACCACACAATATGGTAATAGCCATTAGCTCAGAGACAAACTTGATGTGGAAAAGCTGTGACTGGAGCACACCTACTTCCAGATGACCCAGTAACAGACCCCCAAGTGGAGACATAACCAGGATCTTGGGAGAGTTCTGGCTCATCAGCTACAGATGACAGGGACCTCTTGACCTGGGCATATGTGTTGGTCATGCAAAGGATTGACCCCACCCTTTGCCAAGTGTTAGAGCTAGCCACCTGAAGGAATGAATTTGAGTTCATTGCTTTGAGCTTTGCAAGGACTTACATTTGGACAGAAAGGAATGGAAGAGGAGGAGGCTGTACAGTTTGTGGTGCCCCAGGGTTAAAAGAGCAAATGATGCAGTTGGCTCATAAGTAGCAACACATCAGGCCTTTGAAAGCACCTGATAATGTCTCAGGATAACTGGTTGCATATTCAGGAATAGGTGAAGCACTATTGCCTTTTCTGTCTAGAATTTCAGGATGCTTCCAGGAGGATGTTTATTGTGAGATCAGTGCTTCTCATGCATGCAAGTATCTTGCAGTGTCCGCCTGTATGTTCCCCCTTTAATCCAGATTTACCCTTTTCATGAGAAATCCAGTGTTAAAAAAATACTGTTGCTAATTACCTATTTGCAATCTTTCAGCGACCCATTTACAATAGTGTTGTGAGTTTGGGGTTGGAATGGATGATCCCTGTGGGTCCCCTTCCAGCCTCTGATTTGGAATCCTGTGCCTTGGAATAAGGAACTCGTTCTGCTGGTCAGATGAGTCTCTTTTGTTAAGCTAATAGAGTAGCCAAGTAGGAGAATGGGTCTATCAGTTGCCCAGCAACTGGTGAATGGGCCAGGAAGACCCTTTTGTCATTGAAACTCTTCAGGAGAGCCTCCTCCCCTCCTGGCTGCTAGGAGAGGCTTGTGTTTTTAGTTGTGTCCAGGAATTGCTGGGAACTAGAGGCAGGCAGAAAGGCTGGCTCTCTGCATCATGGCATTTGGGGTGCCTCCTGTGACACTGATGGAAAAGCTGGATATTAGACTACTGATGCCTTGAATCTCTCCATCCTATGCTCAGGTTGGAATGTGTGTAAATAAATAAACCATATTTCATAAAGACACCACAGTCTCTGCTGACCTTGTTCCCAAAGGAAACCAAACCCTGGAGGAGCTCAGGGACCCCTGAGATCTCACCACTCAGAGATTGGGGAGATGCACAACACTGGGGAGGCGCGCAACACTGGTGTTAGGAGTGGGATTGAGTTTCCTAGAAGAAGCATTGGGAGCAAGGTGTGCCTGAGTCAAGATGGAGGAGTTAACAGCAACCCTCCTGGAACAGATGAAATTGATGTTCCAGCAGCAAGCAGAATGGATTGAGAATAGTCAGCAACAAAGGCAAAGAGAGCTCCAGGAGGACCAGCAGCAGAGGCAGCAGGACCGGCAGCAAAAGCATCTAGAGCTCCAGGGGGACCAGCGGCAAAGCCGACTAGAGTGCCAGGAGGATCAGCAGCAAAGGCAACAGAAAGAGGAACGGGAGCACTGACAACGAATGGGGGAGATCATTGGAAGCTTCTTGGAAGAGGAAGGGGAGACCCTATGTGAGGATGTGAGAGCCCTGCCTGATCAGCCACTACAAGGGGTCAAGAGTGACCCAGGAGTCCAGCTGCAGAGCACCCAGACTGGCGTGGCTAAAGAGATCCAGAAAGGCTTGTGTTTTTAGTTGTGTCCAGGAATTGCTGTGAACTAGAGGCAGGCAACGAGGCTGGTTCTCTGCATCATGGCATTTGGGGTGCCTCCTGTGACACTGATAGAAAAGCTGGATATTGGACTGCTGATGCCTTGAACCCCTCCATCCTAAACTCAGGTTGGAATGTGTGTAAATAAACAAACCATATTTCATAAAGACACCACAGTCTCCGCTGACCTTCTTCCCAAAGGAAACCTAACCCTGGAGGAGCTCAGGGACCCCTGAGATCTCACTGCTCGGAGATTGGGGAGGCGTGCAACAATATTAAGCTTTTGTCTATTAGCTCCCTCAGTTGATGCAGGGCCATTACTTCCCCTGTTGGTGGTGTGGGAACTTTTTGAATGGAGAGCAGTTTATTATTTATTTAGTTAGTTAGTACTAACATTTAGTTAGTTAGTTAGTTAGTACTACTAAGGAGCTCAGGGTGGCTTTCAAAGATGGTTCCCCCATCTCCATTTTGTCCTCATAACAACCCTCTGAGGTAGGTTAGGCTGAGAGACTGTGATTGGTCCAAGATCACCCAGTGAGCAGGGGATTTGAACCTTGGTCTCCCAGGTCCCAATCCAACCCTTTAACCACTACACCACACTGTCTCTCTCTTTTGACCTAGTAGTTCTACTAAAGAAAATAAGTAGTTAGACATACCCATATATTGGTGTTAATTGATTATGATACCTGCATTCCTGTAGCAGTGGCCATGCACAGTAAGAACACCAACAATTTGATTACAGTGATGACAGGAATGACTGTATTTCTGTGTAGTGACAATGATGGGTGTATCATTTATAGGCATACAATTTTAATTGTACAAGCCTGTGACATTTCATTTAAAACCTTTTTATTAAAAGATAAGTCACAAAGGAGATTTTGTTTTGCACATAGTGTGAGTAATGCTACTGAGTGTTTGGAGCAATATGGAATTGCTCTTTTTTTGTCTTTAAAAGAAAAGTCAAGTACGCCACTGGCATGTCTGTCAGTGGCATAACCCTACTGAAATATTGAATGTCTGAGTTAAATGTTGTGCATCTGTGTGTATATTAAACATTCGTGACAACTGCATGCATACGTACACAGTATATTCTCATTCTCTTTACTTTGAAGAAAGGCTTTTCATTTCTGAATATCCATAGAGCTTGTTTCCTTGATTGCCAGTAAAACAGGAATTTCATTTGGTTTGGTTTGTATTCCACTGCTATCCTGTGTTTACAACACCCAGCAGGGCATCTCCTAGCAACTCTCAGCACCCTTCACTAACTACACTTCCCAGGATTCTTTGGGGGAAGCCATGACTGTCCAAAGTGAAATAAAGGCCTGGTGTGGATATGGCCAGGGACAGCTTTGGTTTAAATTTGGGTGGGAGGCTACATGTGCCTGCTGTAAAATAAAAAGGTGGGGGAAATGCTGAAAAACAATGATACTGTTCACAAAGTTTTCCTTTTGGAAAGGAAAGGAGCTTCCCCTCTGCCCAGTTCTTGCCCACCCACCCAATCTTCTCCCCTCCTCTTCCCCTTTCTGCCTCTCCCCAGATCAGTTTCACCTGTCCTAAGCATGACTGCACAGGAGTAAATCCCATTGAACTCAATAAGCATGTGAATGATCGAGCCTGCCCTCCTTTCCTCCTCCCTCCTATCCCCTCCCTCCTATCCCCTCCCTCTTGCCCCTTCCCTCCCACTTTCTTTGCCCCCTCTCCCTCCCCCTTCCAATCCCCTCCTTCCCCTCCCCCTCCTCCTTCCCCATGGTTAGTTTCACCTATTTTAAGCATGATTGCACAAGAGTAAATTCCACTGAACTCAATCAGCATGCAAAACTGCCCTCTCCCTCCTCCTCCCTGCCATCACCTCCCTTTTTCCTCTTCCTTCCCCCTTCCTTTGCCCCTCCCCCTCCCCTTCCAGTCCTCTCCTTCCCCCTTCCCCCTCCTTCCACTCCCTCTCTCCCCTTCCTTCATCCTTCCCTCTCCTCTCCCCTCCCCTCCTCCTCCCTCATGGGTAGTTTTATCTATCCTAACCAATCCCAATCTCTATTTATGGATGTGAAAGTTGGACAGTGAAAAAAGCAGATAAGAGAAAAATCAACTCATTTGAAATGTGGTGTTGGAGGAGAGCTTTGAGGTCATTGAGCGAGTGGTGGCCAGCCAGTTGTCAGCACACTTGGATGAAACGGATTATTTGGATCCATACCAATCGGGTTTCAGGACTGGACATGGTACTGAAACAGCCTTGGTAGCTCTGGTGGATGATATGAGGAGGGCATTAGACAGGGGAGAATTCACCTTTCTTGTCCTCCTGGATCTCTCAGCAGCTTTTGATACCGTCGACCACGGTATCCTGTTGGATCGTCTGGGGAGATTGGGAATTGGAGGCACTGTTTTACAATGGTTCCGTTCCTTTCTCTCTGACAGGCATCAACAAGTAGCATTGGGGGATGAGGTTTCAGACCCTTGGCCCCTCACTTGTGGAGTGCCACAGGGTTCTATCCTCTCTCCCATGCTATTCAACATCTATGTAAAACCGCTGGGAGCCATCAACAGGAGTTTTGGGCTGCGGTGTCACCAATATGCTGATGACACGCAGCTCTATCTCTCTTTTAAATCCTCACCAGAGTTGGCTGTGGAAACCTTGTCCAAGTGCCTGGAATCCGTGAGTGGATGAATGGGAAGGAACAGGCTGAAGCTCAATCCTGACAAGACCGAGGTGCTGCTTGTGGGTGACAGGGGAAAGTTGGATGTTGTTGACCTGAGGCTCAATGGGGTGAGCCTACCCCTGAAGGATCAGGTCTGCAGCCTTGGGGTTGTTCTTGATTCCAAGCTGTCCATGGAGGCTCAGATTTCGGCAGTGAGCCGGGCAGCTTGGTATCAATTACATCTGATACGAAGGCTGCAACCCTACCTCCCTGTTCATCAGCTCCCACTGGTAGTACATGCCCTGGTCACCTCTCGATTAGACTACTGCAATGCGCTCTACGTGGGGTTACCCTTGAAAATGGTCCAGAAACTACAACTGGTGCAGAATACGGCGGCTCGGTTGCTTACAAACAGCCGCTGCCGTGATCACATCACGCCAGTGCTGTTTCATCTACATTGGCTTCCAGTTGTTTTCCGGGCCCAATTCAAGGTGTTGGTATTAACCTTTAAAGCCCTATACGGTCTCGGCCCAGTTTACCTGAAGGAGCACCTCCAGTACTACCAATTAAGCCGCCTGACTAGATCAGCCACGCAGGGCCTTCTCTCAGTCCCACCAACGAAAACAGCTAGGTTGGTGGGGACTAGAGAGAGGGCTTTCTCAGTGGTGGCCCCCTCTCTCTGGAACTCCCTCCCATTCGATCTTTGCCATGCCCCTTCCCTGGATATATTCTGCCGAGCCTTAAAAACTTGGCTCTTTGGACAGGCCTTTGGGATCTCCAGGGTGGGCTAAATTCCCTATGTCTTAATTGTTATTGATTGCCCTTCATCGTTTTATACTGCTGCTATCTAAAATGGTTAGTATTTGACTGCATTGTATTTGTTGATTGCATTGTATTTTATCTGGTATTTGTATTGTATTTTATTGCATTTTAATGTGTACGTCGCCTAGAGTGGCTTCGGCCAGATAGGCAACACAAAAATTAAATTTATTATTTTATTATTATTATTATTATTACCATGGACTGTGAAAAAGACAAATAATTGGGTGTTAGAACAAATTAAACCAGAACTATCACTAGAAGCTAAAATGATGAAACTGAGGTTATCATACTTTGGACACATCATGAGAAGACGTGATTCACTAGAAAAGACAATAATGCTGGGAAAACCAGAAGGGAGTAGAAAAAGAGGAAGATCAAACAAGAGATGGATTGATTCCATAAAGGAAGCCACAGACCTGATCTTACAAGATCTGAACAGGGTGGTTTATAACAGATGCTCTTGGAGGTCGCTGATTCGTAGGGTCACCATAAGTCATAATCGACTTGAAGGCATATAACAACAACAAAATCCCATTGAACTCAATAAGCATGCAAATGCTTGCCTTTTCCCTCATTCCCCTGCTTTCTTTCTCCCCTCCTTTCTTCTTTCTTCCTCCTCCCTTACCCACTCCAGCCCTCCCTCCCTCTTCTCCTCCTCTCCTCCATGATCAATTTTTCCTATCCTAAGCATGATTGCACAGGAGTAGATCCCACTGAACTCAATAAGCATGCAAATGATCAAACCTTCCCTCCCCCTCCTCTCCTCCTCCTGCCTGCTCCTATCTCCTACTCCCCTCTGCCTTTCCTCCCCTCCCTCCTCCTCCCCTACCCCTGCCCTGGCTCCTCCTCACCTCCCCATCCCCATTCCCTGTGGTCAGTTTCACCTATCCTAAGCATGATTGCAGGGGAGTAAATCCCATTGACCTCAAGAAGCATGCAAACGATCAATACATTCTCAGCAAACTTGCACAGGATCCCATTTCTTACCTCCTGGATTCACTAGAATATCAGAGAAATTCACTAATAGGCAAAAGAAAAACCCTTTGCGGTTTAAGAACATACCTATTTAGGTTAGATTCTCTGTAGAAACAGTAGTAACACTAGAAAGAAGCAAAGTAAGAAAAACACTAGCAAACATACCAACATAGAATTGTCCGTCTTTGGAGATGGCAGGTGTTTTCACCACTCACCAGATGCTAGAGGCACATGTTACCAAATTTGTCCAAGCTACATAGGAAGTGGATTGGACTGTGAAAGACCAACCCAAATTGTGTTTGCATTTTTACAAATTTGTAGGGCAGTACAATATCTCAGAGAGGAGTTCAGGTCTCCTGCTCCCCTGGTACATTCACTGCAGCTGCCCAATTTCTCTGCTTTTTAAAGTTTGATAGGAATATCTGTTGGCTATAGGTACATTCTTAAACTGTAAACATTTTTTACCTGTTAGTGAATAATATATAAAATATTATTAGTGAATAATATATTAAATATTAAATTTCAATATTTATTAAATATTAATACTTATAAAATGATGCTGCACATTATCACATGGAGCTTGCCTCTTTTATACATATAATATACATTGTTGTTTTGTGTGTGTGTGTATATAATTTTGCATATAATTAGTAAGACTTTTTTTAAAAAAATGACAATGCATGAGTGACTTGAACACAAGGGTGCACTCAATATAAGAGGCAGTCCCATGTGGGGAAAGTTCAGTAACATCAGAATTATCAGATTCCATCTATAAATCCATTTAAAATGGATTCATCATCTGTCCCTACTGGCTATATATTACCTCCAGTATCAGAAACAGTGTATCTCTGAATACCTGTTGCCAGGGCCGGATTATCCATTAGGTTTAGTAGGCTGAAGCCTAGGGGCCCGGAGCTCTTGGGGGCCCGAGCATAAGCTAAAAAAATTATAATATAGATTTTTCATTATGTACAAAAAGAAAATGTTTGCACTTTGCAATTGCATTCATAACATTCTAAAAGGATGGCTTAAAAGACATAATGCACACCAGCCAAATAAAAATGGTCCATTAAACATTTTATTTTTCATAACTGCCTTGCACCTGCGTGCTGCGCCGATAGTATTGATCACTGTTTTTAATGTTCGCGGTTTGTGGCGTGCATACTGTATGTATAGGCAGGGCCAGTTCTAAAGGGCGGCCAGGTGGGGCACTGGCCCGAGGGCCCCTGGAGCTACAGAGGGCCCTCCACTCTCCTTCCAAGCTCCGCGGAAGCAGGAGAGGAGCCACGGATCACAGGACAAGAGCTTCCAAACTGCCCGCCATCCCCCCGCTTCACTTACCTTTTTCTCTGCTGTTTTTTGCAGTTTGCCATCAATCAAGATGGCGGCTGAGCTTTCCTTAAGGGGCTGAAGCCTCTGCCACCATCTTGGTTGATGGCAAGCATGCGGAAAGGTAGGTGAAGCAGGGAGGATGGGATGGGATGGGATGGGAGAAGGGGGGCCAAAACACCAATCAGCCTAGGGGCCCTCCTCAGCTTAATCCGGCCCTGCCTGTTGCTGGGAAACACCAGGAGAGTGCTGCTGAGCTTATGTTCTGCTTGTGAGCTTCCCATATGCATCTGGTTGGTCACTGTGGGAGTAGTGCATAATTAATTGCATGGAGGAGATGTGGAGGCTATTTCAGGACAGAAGATTTAGCCAAGGATTAAATTAAAACACTCTCTCTGGCTGCATTTAACACGGGGTTTATTGCATTAGTTTTACTGTTTATAATGGTAGCATTTCTGTCCCAATTTCTAATGTTCCTTTCATGCTACAGTACCTGTTGCATTATGGAATTGTGGCTTTTTGACCAATATACTGCCATGTGCAAAATTTCATTCACATCAGTGGGTATGGTGTGACACAACAATTGGAGTTGTTGCTACTCCCTTACCCTTTCCACATATGTGTACTTCTGTTCCCCCATGAAACAGTAGAAAAGAACTGTATGCCGATATATTGTCCCAAATTTTGTCACTTTACTCTCATGATTTTCTAGGTTAATGGGGTTGCAAATGGATTTTTTCTGGAAGCAATTACCACACAAATGAGTGCTAAACTTCCACCATATTTTGCCAGATTTCCAGAAGTGGCATTTACGTCATGTGAAAGATTAAATAAAATGCAGGAATTGTAAGGTGAAGAAACGCTGGGAAAATGGAATAAACTGCTGTCTGAATGCAGCCTCTCTCTCTCTCTCTCTCTCTCTCTCTCTCTCTCTCTCTCTCTCTCTCTCTCTCTCTCTCACGAACACACACACACACACACACTTTCTACTGAAGAATAGCACCAGACCCTCTGCTGCTGATCTTTTAAGATAGTAATAATAGAGACACTGAGTTATTAATAGAGAGATATAGACACATACAGACATGCCCTAATGTTCAAAATATCAGCAATTAATGATTACATGAATCACTTGCATCCGTCCCAATTAATGTTATTCATTAGTATAACACAACTTTTTGAAGTAAATTGAAAGTCTGACACGTTATGTGCTTCTGATCCTTTGCAATTTAATTCAAAACTGGAGGCTTAAAAAGTGCATGCAAGTGTAAATTCGTCTGAGATTAAGCTAACAGTTTAGTGCCTATCAACCGTTACTCAACTAGAACAGAAAATGTGCAGAAATGCATGTGACATGTACATGAATAGAAAATTCTGTGAGAAAAGATATAGTTAAATTAACTTCTCATTAAGATCCACTTTCTAAAATAATAAAATATTGCTCCATTTCCTTAGGAGAGCCAACAGACTTAAATTCAAGGATTTTGCCTACAGTCCAAATTAGTGATACATGTTTATAGGTGATTGGAAATGAAAAAGTGTTTTGTCTTTTCTGAAGTCAAATTATGCAACAAAACAAAAAAATGAAACTCCATCTGTGCTGATTCGTTCTTTCCAGACCTCACATATCACTCCATTGCATGGCGGCCTTTGTGCTGAAAATATTTATTTATAAATTTGTCCATTTATAAAAATGTTTCTATATTATCATATCAAAAAATATCAGGGCAGTGTACAATGTTAAAACATAAAACTCAAAACAATACATTTATGAAGTAGAAGTAATGGAAATTAATGTCACTTTTTTGTTTACACCTGAGTTTAATCTGCTGGGAGGAAGGGTGGGATACAGATGAAATATAATGATAATAATAATAATAATAATAATAATAATAAATGTCACCAGGGCTTCAGTCCTATCCTGGAGCTTCTGTAAGCTACAGGAATACAAATATTAAGGGCCCATCTATACCTTGTTTTAATCTGCAATCTAACCCCATTGTGTGTCATTAATTCGTGGGTGTCCATATGACATTCCCCGCCATTTTGGTCTTTCTCCTATTTAAATCCGCACTTTCAGTACCCTACTATAAACCAATTATTTTTTCTGTCACAACTATTAACCGCTCTAACCTCTGCAGTGAGGGCGTCTTTCCCCACTTTTTTGTATTATGGGCAGATGATGTAAGATACCACCCTCTGTCCACATCTCCTCCTCCTTTCTTACAGGTCATTCCTGCTTCCAGTACTGAACCAGGGTATTTCCTCCTTCTGGCTTCTGTAGCTGAACCACATTGCTTTCTCCCCCTTTTAAACTACTATTTTGCAATCAAATGTAAAATCAAATGATATTTCCACTTAAAAGCTATTTTGCGATATCACACAAACAATTCATTGAAAACATGGAGTTTAAAGGAGGTTTTTAACTGAGCTTCCTTGGGCTGATAGGGGGAAGGGGGGGAAGAGGTGCAAGCTCTAGTACTTTAATGTGGCATTGATCTTGCAGCTGATTCAGCAGCAGGCAAAGCCTCTCTTTTCCTGCCCAACAGCTGATGGGGATGGGGGGGAGCCTCTGCAGATCCAGCAGGCTGCCTCTCTCTGCTCACCTCTCACAGGAGCGTCCCACTATGTGCGTGCGTGCATGTGATTCATTAGCACAGCCAATTCAGCAGCAGGCAATGCCTCTCTCTCCTGCCAAATAGCTGATGATAGGTGGGGAGTCTTGTGGTAAACATACCAAGGAGCCAAAATCAGGGAATCAGAGGAAGGGAAGATCAGCTTTTCTCCCTCCAGGCAGCCAGATCTCTCTCTGTGTGTGTGTGTGTGTGTGTGTGTGTGTGTGTGCAAGTGCACACACTGTAAATTGTGTTATTTTCCTCCAAGCCTGAAACTGACTAATCTGGGTCCTCCCATTGCTAACTTGAAACTGAATGACAGATGATTGCTTGCTTTCTCCCATGGCTGGTGGCAGAGGAACTAATACAATTTGACAGGAGAAGGCTCCCATCCCTAGCATGCACTATGTTATAAGTAACAGCCCAGACGTTTATTTTGCTTGCACTTGGGGAGGAGGGGGGTTTCATTAACTTTGCCCTTTTGCACATCCACAAACATTGGTAATTAAATATATATATATATATATATTGAACTTGGGACCTTCTGTATGCAAAGCAGATGCTCTGTACTGAGCTGAAGCTCTTCCTGACTTAGCAGGGATATAAGGGAAAGGGAAGAGGGAAGACCATCAGGTGAACATCATGGGACTTTTTTACAGGTGAATGGTGGTTCCTGAGGCTTGCATGCAGGGCTTTGAGACCCATGGACAGAGTAAGGACTACTGTTGGGGCTAAACCGTGTCACTTACTCAGAGTTATGGGGCATGCGGGGAGTGTGAATCAGGAAGACCCACCTCCACACCTGAAGAGTGTAGCTTGCGGAAGGTGGCGGCATATACACATCATCATCAATAAGAATATCAGACTTAGCAGATCAGGGAGTCTTTAAGATTCTGAGTGGCTCTGTAGCCTCAGCTGTCCAAAAACACATGGCCATTCCCTCCTCCCCAGAAAAGAAACCAAGCTGCCTGGGGAAAACACCAGAGCTCGAGTGGTGAGGACTGGAGAGGTTGGGTATCTTTTTGTTTTGACAGACAGGTCTAGCTTTTAATCATGGTGAATTATTTTCTCAGGACACTTCAGTCACAGTGATTTGGGGTTAGGGATGGAGGAGCAATCCACAGGTCTCAAATTCCAAAGTGGGTGTGAGGGGGGTGGATCATGACTCACAGTTTACCTTAGTCTGCTTTAAAGCTTCAGTCCTGTGGGTTCTAAAAGTTCCAAGCTACAAGAAAGGTTCTGATTACTCCAGTGCTGCCTCTGTCTGTTCAATTTTTTCCACTTTTACAAATCTCCAGAAGTCATCCAGATGCTCAAACCATTGAGCAGCCAGTGTGTGGGTCTTCTTGCTGTCTTGAATAAAACAGAACAAGTTCCCCAGGAGTGACAGGACTCAATGATATCCCATAGCTCTCAGAGGGATTTGTATGGGGGGGAAACATGGCTGTCTCCTATGCAAGTCAATAGAGAGATCTCCATTGTATTCCCAAATCTCCATGATAGGGGGCAGTAGCCATATGGCAAAAAGATTTAAAAAAAAGAGAGAAGCTAAGATTGGCTTATAAATAGTATATATTAGGAATCCCTACCTAAACTACAAGTCATGTGGATTTAGGAGCTTCCTGATACTTGGTCAGGCAAGCTCAGGGATTGCAGAGAGCTCATCTACATGGTGGCTTACTGTGTGTTGAGTGCTACTCACATCTCATTTAAATTTACATGGTCCACGTTACCGGCAAACAGAAGCTATCACACATTTTTCCTGTAAATCCGTACTAACCCAATCCACTGATAATACGAAAAGGGAAGAAAAAAACTTCACTCCCTTTCCCTAGTGCTTGCAGATACTTTGCTTCAATGCTTTTAGGTGGGTGTATCAATCATTCCCCTCTCCATGCCCACTTCTCCTCTCTTCATTCATTTTATTTCCTGTAGGCAGGCTGACAAGCAACTTCTGGTAGCTCTCCTCCATCCTGCTGGCCTTTTGTATGTTGCTGCAAACAGTGCCTCTTTTCTTTTTTCCTTTGTGCTTCTGCACAAAAGCACAGCACTGCTCAAACAAAGATTTGTATTTCAGCTGTATCATACCAGGGAAAACACAGATATTCACACTTCCTTTTTTTAAAAAAGATCCTACTGCAGTTGGTAGAACAGATTGAGCATGCTCAGTCACCAAGCAACCAGAGGGAGTGGAAATGTATAATTAGAGGGCAGGGCCACAAGGAAAAAATGAGAATAATCCTTCCCAGAGGAATACCTGCTTGTGTGAATGGGAAAAAGTGATTGGCAGCTAACATTAAGCAGGAACTGTGGATGATGCAAATGAAAAGCAAAGGTAAAAGAAGTGTATTTCCTACAAAGAAATGCTCCCATGTAGATGAGCCCAGAATTTCTTGCTCCCCAAAGCTTTTCTGGTAATCCTTTGATTTCCCATTCAACATACTTTTGTACATGCACCTATAAGGTAGATTGACTGCTGTTTTGTAAGCATATGTCCAGAGTCTCATTTTACATTCTGAGTTGAAGAACAACATTTTTGGGAAATGACATTTACTTCATAATATGTCTGCACATTATGAGATGTACAAATTCATATTCTGAACAAACTTCTGTGATATCACTATCCTTGACACATGCAAATGTCAGTAGAACCATCATGTTTCCATTTAAAATAGGAACAGAATATATGTGCTGATATGTAGAAATATAGATATATAATGAGGGTGGGGCGGGGTAGAAGTAAGTAGTAAGGAGAAGGGCTGTAGCTCAATGGCAGAGCATCTGCTTTATATGCAAAAGGTCCCAAATTCAATCCCCACCATTTCCAGAGAGTGTTTCTTTTTTCTGTGTTCCTAAGTTTGGTGTTTTATGGGAAAAGAAGCATTACTACAAGCAAGTAGTTGCTTATTTTGAAGCCTCTTGCTCTCACACATAGACTTCCTCCCTCCGTCTAGCAACTCATTTCCAATGAACTTAGAATCTGATACAGTTTTATAGCGACACACATTCCACCTGTTCCCCCAAGGAAGGCCTCTGCCCATAGGCCTAGATAATTAGACGATTGGTAGCCTAAATAAATACCACAATTTCCTTCCTGTATATTTTATGATAATCATTTTATACCTCAAAGGCAAAAGGTATTTAAAATTAAAACTAACATAGGGGAAAGTGGTATGTTGTAAGATACCCTTTGGATTATGTGTATTATTTAAATTATAAACAATGTAAAAATAATGAGTACTCTAGTAACAGTAATAGTTCTTCTGTATGGTCTGTTGTTTAGGTTTGAGGAATGATCTGGAAGAGCACAAAAAAGCTGAATGATTCTGGATTAATCAAACTCATCAAATCAGTTACAGTAATTCTAGATCCCTCTTCCTGCATAATAGATTCAAAAAGTCAGGCAATAGTGAAAGACAGATGGCAACAGCGAAAGACAGATGAATTGATTTATGATTCTGTTTCACGCCACCCACTCTTCTAACACACCATTTGTCTGCAACATTCATTTAAGACAATTCTTTTGATACATATTATGACATGTGAACTAATAAACTTTAATCATCTTTCAGGTTGCAAGAATGATTAGAGGAAGAGGAATGGGAAGAGAGAGGGGGAGGAGGAGGATGGGAAACACTAAAAGCATATGAAGAAACTGACAATTTCTTATGTGAATTTTTAGACAGAAATAGTGGTGCAAAGACCATTTTTCATTCTTACTGATTGTCTGGTACATATAATTCCAGTCCTATGGAGTTTCCATGTGTCCTTTCCATGGGCAAGTGTGAAGAACGGGCACTTCCACATAGAAGCTTATTGGTGTGCAAATTGAATGCAAATTTTGCACATTATCATCTTCATATTATTTTCTCATTTTATTCAGATTTACTGATTCAACAGTAAAGCCTGATTAAATGGTGTAGCAAGGGGGAATGGCATTTAATGAGGACAATGCCTGTGGATGCCATGAAAAACTTGATCAGCACCAAGCCCACAATAAACTGTCCTAAGGAAGTGCCCCTTATCATAGAGTCATTAAGGTCAAAAGTAATGACTTCCCAGTCATAATGTAATGACTTCTCAGTCCAAGTTTCTTCATAACTCAGTTTCAAAGAATGGAAGGGTGTGTATGGGAGAAGAAAAAACCAGCATTTCTGAGTTGAGCCTGGAAACAACGTGGGAGATAATGTTATGATAGTGGTCATAATTAGAGAAAATGCAATATTGACTGAATTAAAATTTGTTTCTCCTATTCTTCACCTTTCTTTTTGTGTCATTCAGAAGCTGCAAATACGCAGATTTGTAAGGGCTAGCTAAAAAGGGCAAACCTATGCCCGTTTGCTCAAAAGCAAGCCCTTTGAATTTAGTGGTACTCCCAGGTAAGTGAATATAGAATTCACCCTTAATTACTTCAATTCTTTCCTGAGGCCAAGTATTCCCTTCACATTAAGTATATTTATATTCTGACCTATTGAGCTGCTACTAGTTGGTACAGTTTTACCTGACAATTCATGTTTCATATCCACATTGCCGGTCTTCAACTGAGCCCCAGGTGACAAGATACCTTTAAGCTATTATTTAAAATAAGGAGCTACTTGTGCTAACTGAGCCAAATATCTAAATGTACAGGTGGGGACAGCCTTCTTTTTCCTGTACAATTTCCCAGAGAGGGACAGAACATCATCATGTCTCATCGCTCCAAGGGATACTTGAGGCCCCATTTTCCTCAAGAGTGGCAGCAGCCACTTTCTGGCCACTCAAAGCAATTTTTAACCTGTAAAATAAAGAAAACTGTTTTTAAAGGCAGTTCTTTGACTACATCACGGAATTTGGAAGAGTGTATTTTCCAGAGTGGGACCACATTCTGATCCATAACTCAGTTTGGTAGCTGTGGATCAGGTGAGTTCATTCTAGAATGCAGAATTTCTCAAGCATCCCTACTCTGAGATTACAACACCTGAACTACTGTTGAGTAATCATGTTGCTAATTATTTGCTCATTGTAGATTATTAATAGTCAATAAAGCTGTGACCTATTTCCCTACATTTGTATCATGCTGCAATCCCATACTGGAGAAGTCACATTTATAATTAATAATGCAATGATTCCAGCTTTGATAGCTTATATTTATGAAGCACCCATCACAAATTAAATATTACATACAGATCATTCATATCACCTGACACTACCTGAAACACCCCTCATAGAATCAGTTCAGTTAAACTCTTCTCCAGATAAACTACAGACTATCAAGTGATAAAAACTTCTCAGAATTAGATACATTTGTGAATCACACTTAACTCACTTTGGTGCCCACTGTTTAATAACGAGCAGCTATTTCTGCATATTCTCATCTCTGTGTTAGAAAATACAATTGATTAATGGAAAATTGGTGAATAGAACCCAAGTTGCAGACTGAAATGTACATTGGTCACAACAAATGAGCTTATTTTCAGAAAGAAATCTAAATTTCGTTCACACAAAAGTCACAAAATCTATGACAGAGGGAAGCATATGCCTTTCTTTCTTTACCAACACCAAAAACAAACATGTACCTATGTTTAAAGCCAAATTATCAAATTCACACTTTCTGAAACAATATCAGAACCAAAATACAGCCATTCTTCAAAATTTACACTTATTCAAATTTTGTGATTAAGTTCTCCAACCAATGTTTACAAAAATGGATATATCAGGGGAAACTGTGCAAAAAAATGAATATTGTTATGGGTTTGGGGGTTGAGATGGATAATTTCTCTGAGTCCCCTTCCAGCCTTTGATTTCGAGACTTGCCCCTGGGGGTGAGAAACCCACTCTGCTGGTCAGATGAGTTTCATTTGTTAATCTAATAGAATGGCCAGGTGGGTTAATGGGTCTATCAGGTGCCCATCAACTGGTGAATGGGCCAGGTAGATCCTTTTGTCATTGAAACTCTTCAGGCAAGCCTTTTCCTCCCTCCTGGGGCCTAAGAGAGGCTTGTGTAGTTAGTTGTGTCTGAGAAAGGCTGGGAAGTGGAGGCAGGCAGAGAGGCTGGCTCTCTGCACCATGGCTTTGGGATGCCTCCTGTAACTCTGATGGAAAAGGTAGATATTGGACTGCTGATGCTTTGAACCCCTCCATCCTAAGCTCAGGCTGGAATGTGTGTAAATAAACAAACCATATTTCATAAAGACAGCACAGTCTCAGCTGACCTTCTTTCCAAGGAATCCAAACCCTGGGTGAGCACAGGGAGCCCTGGAAATCTCACCGCTTGGAGATTAGGGTGGCGCGCAACAATATATTCATGAAAATAACATACATAAATGTATTATATTGGGATAAATTGCGTGCAAAAATGTGTACCTTAGTCAAAATTGCTTACAAAAATGTGTATATTAGGAAAAATACACACTAAAATGAAGAATTAATGAGGATTTTTAAAAAAGAAATTTGCAAACTGCTGCAGAAATGTGAAGAACTGAATTTAAGACTGGAAAAATGAGAAATGGAGAGAATCAAAACTGACAGATCTTTCCATCCCTAAAAGTCATTTTCCATAGGAAAAAGGAATGAGGGCAATTTTGATTCCTGTCTACAACACAAGCTGTCACATTGGAAACCTCTCGTAATTTCACCATTTGAACTACAATGAAGACAATGAGAAAGGTGTCCAACACCTGACACAAGCAAAAATCTGAGTTTGCAACATTTTCTTATAGCAGTTCTGTTGCTCTTTTCTGAAGCAAGGTGTTAATTTAGCACTTCAGATTCAGAGGACTGGTAGCCACCCAGTAAGCACTGGGAAAATAATAGCCACCATAACTCTGTTAAGTGTACTGCAGACAGCTGATTCAAGAATGTCTGGCAGGAGTCAAGTGAATGTAAAGCCCCTGCATTCACATCTGCAAACAGCAGGAACCATGCAAGGCAACATGGTACGGATATTTCTATGAATAAAATATAAACCAAGGTTGTTTCCTTAAAGAAAGAAGTGAATCTATCCTTAAAAGCTAGCTAGTGCCTACAGTCTTAAATTCTTTTTTTAGGTTAGCACTTCTGTATATTGATGAGGCTTTTAATCCTACCTAGTGCACTTCCTGCTCAGTGCAGCTATTATGCGGATTAAAGCATGTCATGTTAAACTGTGTAAAGAAAGCCAAGAGAGAGAAAGAGATGATTACTGTGGTTATAAATCTATCTTATCACTTTGCACTCAGTACTTCTCTGAGTGGCAGCAAAGAATTCTGTTTTCATCCTGCAAACTAGTTGAAGTGCTTTCTCATTATTCATGAGATTTGATTCAAATAATTCTCAGGTCTTTCATCCATTGTAAATTTAGGACCACTTCACACAATATCCTTTCATGAGTACACATGATAGACTTGTGGCAGGTACCACCTGAAATTCATTGTAAATAAATCCATTCTTATACATTCACTGATGTAAACACACTGTAGGTAGCTGAAAATAATTGAGGCTTACTACAGCATGTGCCTGCATGTGTGGTGAACACATGGTAAAATAAACATGAGTAACAGCTTCCAGAAACTAGGATTTTAGCTGGTACATGCTGAGCTCTGTGATGTGTAAAATAAAAGGCGGATCTGTGATATGGACCTGTTAAATGTAAGAGAGTGGGGGAGAAATTCGATTCAGTTCTCATTTAAAGGCGAGCTTTACCAAATCTGCACTTTCTGAGACAGTACAAGCACTGAAACACAGTCATCCTTTGAACTTTACAGTTCTCCAAATTTTGTAATGCAGTTCTCTAGCCAAGTAATGTGTACAAATGCATATACTGAGGTAAAATGTGCATAGTGAAAAGAGACACAAAAATTGATTATATTAAGGGAAATTGGTGTGCAAAATGTGAATATTAGTAAAAATTGCATATAAATGTGTATATCAGGTGAAATAAAATGCTGATGAATTTTCATGAGACCTTTTTTTTAAAAATGCAACTGATGTGGAAATGTGGACTAAAGAGTGGAAAATGAGAAATGGAAGAAAACCAAAAATGTCAGATTTGCCCATCCTTAGTTACATTTGTAATTTGTGAAACTGTCTTCAGTTTCCAGTAGCAGACCTGGATTCCTGCACTTTTGCCCAGAGGTAAACACACAGGCTATTGCTTTGAACATATCCATGCCAGAGAGCAGACGTTAAGAGAAAGAGGTGTATTTGAATGATGTAGGGGAAACTGTAAGAGTCCAGATCCCATGTTTTGTAAGATTATGTGGCTGATATGCAGAGCTTGGAAAAGTTACTTTTTTGAACTACAACTCCCATCACCCCCAGCCAGCATGGCCACTGGATTAGACTGATGGGAGTTGTAGTTCAAAAAAGTAACTTTTCCAAGCTCTGCTGATATGGTATGCTAAAATGTTTGGCTCTCCAGTTGTTGCTGAACTGCAACTTCCATCAGCCCCAATCAGCATGGATATGGGCCAGAGATGATGGGAGCTGTGGTTCTATGGTGTTGGGGGGGGGAAGGATTCCTCACACCTGGGTTACTTGTTTTAGTTTATATTGATGTTCAAGAGACCTAACTGCTCTATGTTGTTTTAAAATGTGAGCTTTGTATTGTGGGATTTTTATTTTTTTATTTATTTGTGAGTTTTTACTGTTGTAAACTGCTTAGAGCAGCCTTTCCCAACCGATGTGCCTCCAGATGTTGTTGGACCACAACTCCCATCAGCCTCAGCCATTGGCAATGCTGGCTGAGGCTGATGGGAGTTGTGGTCCAACAACATCTGGAGGCACACTGGTTGGGAAAGGCTGGCTTAGAGACTTCTTTGAAATCTGAAGGGTAATATATAAATATATATTATTACCTAAATAAATACATTTCTAGGTTTGATTGCTCAGTTGTGAACATTGCGATGATCCATATTAGGCTGTCTTCATCATCATATGATATCGACCAATAAAAAGGCTTTGAAATTATTAAAATAAATTTGACACAGATTTCTATGATGAATAATGAGAGAAATATAATTTTCTAGGTTAGATTCTCTGTAGAAACAGTAGTAACACAGAAAAGAAGCAAAGTAAGAAGAACACCAACAAAAATACAAAAATATAATTCTCTATCTTTGGAGATGCCAGGTGTTGCCACCACTCACAATATACTCAGAAGCACATGTTACCAAATTCTTCCAAGCTACACAGGAAGTGGATTGGACTGTGAAAGACCAACCCAAATTGTGTTTGCATTTTGACAAATTTGTAGGGCAGTACAATATCTCAGAGAGGAAGTCAGGTCTCCTGCTCCCCTGGTGCATTTACTATAGCTGTGAACATGACTGATTTTTAATTAATTTCAATAGATTATGAGAACTCTGACAGAAAAAGTCCAAAAGGGCTCTGGTTTCTCTCTCTCTTTTTACACTTTGAACTCTCTTTTGTGTATCACCAGGAGAATTTTGAGGGTTGTTAAGCAAGCATTTCTGATTTCAGGACTGTAAGGTTTTGTTTTTAAATGAGCTTATGGGAAGCATCAGCATGGCATGGGGGGCATTTTCAATTTAACATTGCGGAATGTGAAAAATTCATGCTGACTATAGTATATAGCCACTGTTGTGGCTGTATAATAAATGAGGGCTGTATATTTTGTTTGAAACTCAAAACAAAGACTTTCCAGAATTTAAAATGCCTGTGTATGAACATGCCTGATCTATTCCCCATGTATTAATAATGTTCCTCTTCTGAAGGATCTTGATTTTTACACATTATTCTAACATGAGAAGTCCATTAAAGTGGAACCATTTTTACCCCTAATTTTAAAGGGAAGAACCCAACATTATCATGCATTGTATTGCAGTTTATCATAGGTGAGTTAGTTAACATGGTTTAAAATGGAATAAACAATCTGTGGGCCTTTACAAGGACTGTGCTGGAATTAACCTGCTTATACTAAACATTGATCACAGGTCAGATTGTGGTCTACCTTTTGTTGACTCCAGCTGAAAATGTGTTACACTACAACCAAAGTTAAATGCAAATAATATTTCTGTATGCTGATCAAAGTCCTAAGAGCATTAAAGACAAGTGAATACTATTTGCATAACCAATACAGTAATAAGAGGAAAGAGTAGAAGGATAATGTCACATTTACATGAGGTATTATCTGGTATAAATAGATAATGTCTTTCTCATTATCCACTTTTATGAGACTATGTTGTCTTTTTTAAAAAACCTCATAATTTTCATATGATAGGTTATAAAAATAAAAACCTAACTTAGATATTAAGCTCAAATGTTAATTGCATGTGCAAGGGTAGAGTGGTATAGGATATAAATTAGAACAGCAATCACAATGCCGGGAGAATATATTTTTTTCACACTATTAAACCTCAGAACATAATGAGTTTGTTTAATAAGGGGGAGAAATCAGTGCCAAACTTTTGCAAAAAGACATGCTTTCACACCCAGTGGAAACCATATAATGGAATTCAAATATTTTCAAAACCAAAAATAATGTGGATCTTACTGAATATATGACTGTATTCAGAAAAAAAAAGTGTTGGAAGGTGGAACAACTACACCTACACCAGCACAGGAATGAAAAGTATTATTAACAATATACTTGCTGTAAATTGATACGTGTGGCTTCTACAAAAGAAAGTCTTGAATAACCAATGCTTTGGGATATGTTTTTTTTGTCAACAAGCTTACAACACAAATTTGGGACCAGTCTCAGGAATAAAGAGACAAGATGCATGAGATGGGTTGACCTAGAGCCATATTTATTAATAGCAGCTGCAGGGGAAATGAGAAATGTGGGAAGCTAGCCTCAGCATTAACCTTGGGCACGCCATATCCTGTCCACGCAAGGGGCATGACAAGGAACAGCCTCAAAGCCTGCCCCATCTTTTAATGAGTAGGGAGGCCTTCTTGCCTCTCACTCCTGAAGCCCCACAACTTGGGGCAGGTGTGTTAAGTTAACTTACAGGCTAAGGGCCTCACAACCCAGAGGGGCTGGCATCTGGAAATGCCCTTCACTTTCAAAGGCTCCTAAGGATGCTCACCTGTTCTATTATCTCCAATAAACTTCTTGAACATTCCTGGTAAACAATGCAATCAAATCAACCTATTTAGCTATATCCACCCCTAAACCCTTACTGCACCCAGCCTCCAGTACAGAGTAATAAAAAAAATTGTCCAACTCAGCCATGCTGTTGACAGGGGAAGAATTCCTACTCAGTCCCAAAGTGACTAGAAATCCTGCACTGAGGATGGGCTGGGTGGGTGCATAAAAGGCTACAGAGACTGGTTTGGGCATGATGTGAGCAGATAAGCCCCATGATCATGCCCTGAGGTGCACTTGAACATCCTGGCATCACTCATATTTCCGCTCTCTCTTGGCTATCTGAAAATGGTGCTCCTGGACCATAGTGTTGTGTGGGTGAAGGGGCAGCACCAGCTTCAGTTGACTTCTTTACCTAGTACACTTCCCAAAATTAATCTCCAGTTTTGCAAATATAAAGACTACCATGTTTCTTCTGCTTTATGTCTAACCAGGAACCTGTGTGTTTCACTTAAGGCATGAGTCAGATATCAATAACAACTGGGTTTTATTTTTATTTTATTTTATTGAAAAAAATATGGGGACCAGCTATTGCTTTTTCACCCATAATTCAAGGTGTAACCTGATACATACCAATTTGATCAATCCGTTGTCTCTGTCTGGGTCTAAATGCAGACCTCAAGACTAGAACAACTAGCCTAATTTTGTTCTTTTGTTGTTGTTTTCCTTGTCTCACATTTCCTACTTTGTACAATATCTAGCCTGATAAAGAGTTCCAGAGAACTCTTGCTCATTATTTTGTGACATTTTAATTGGTCCTAATAAAGGTATTGCCCAACTGTGCTTTTTGAACTTTTTTTTTAATGAACCTATATAGCTGCCGTTGCTTTTTAAAAAATGTAATAAGCCTATAGGATAGGGGTAGTATGGTAAATATAGTGTTTTTTATTTCAAAGCTATTAACACAGTCCATCATCAGAGATTCTTAAGTAAACTTAGCAGATATGCAGTAGGATGACAGGTCAAAGTACAGAAAGAAGAGGTGGAGAATAAGTAGTCTTCAAAATGGAAGGAAATAAAAGGCAGAGTCTCCCAAGGATGTCTACTGGGATCCAGGCAACTGAATTTATTCATAAATTATCTGGAGTTAACGTTTGTGGATTATTTAGGATGGTGAAATTCAACTCTGAAGACCAAAACAATGTCTACAAACTGGACGATTCGAATGAATAACAAAATGGCAAATGAGATATAATGCAAGTACATGCACAGTGATTCAGAATGGGACAAGCAAGAAAAAACACATCACAGCTGTGGTAGGGTCTGAACTGCCTGCCTGTTTATGGCAATTCTGGAAAGATCTGTGGGTTATGGCAGATACCTTACAGAAAACTTCAAACTCAGCATGCAGTGAGAATGAAAAAAACAAGTTCCATGTTAAGGATGATTAGGAACGAGACTGGAAATAAAATAACCGGCAGAGCAATGCTATTCTATAAAAAGATGTTGTTTGGCCATATGTGGAATATTCTGTGTGGCTCCAGTCACTGTATTTGAAAAATGTTATTTATTGGTTCACCCAATTCAGCTGAAGAGCAATAAGCTCAAAATAATGGATTTATTAAGTTATGGACCTAATTTCCAAAAGATGCAGTGATAGCCATTAGGTTAGGTTTTACACACATTCATGAAGGACAGGTCTATCAGTGGCTACTAGAGGAAAGAACTAAGCCATTCTTTCGAGTACAGAAGTAATATACCTCTAAACATAAGACACTGTGGAAAAACAACATAAGAGTGCTATTGCCATCATGCCCTAGTTGTGGGTTTTCCACAGACATCTGCCTCTCTCTGCTATTTGAAACACAATGATAGACTTGAGCAGAGATGGGGAAACTGTGGCTCTCCAGATGTTGGTAAATTTCAACTCTCATCAACCCCAGCTAGCATGGCCAATGGTAACGGCTGACACAGGTTGTAGTCTAGCAACATCTGGACTGACAAAGATTCCTTATCCATTGAGTAGAGAATCTGACCCAGCATGGCTCTCTCTATAGCTTTTGAGTGAGTAACAGCAGTAATAGGAATATAAAGACAAATTTATATGCGTGAGATGTTATCCTAAGTTAGGAAAATGTTTTAAATTCCTTGTGAGCCATGAGTGAAAAAGGACTTAAATTCCTGAAGTACCTAAATATGAAGCAGAATGAATGTGAGGATCTGAGACAAATTTAATGAGCACATGCTGATGCTTCTAGACCTACAGACCATAGTGTCTTATTTTTACAAAGCCCAAAGATGGGGTAAAAAAGAAAATACCCCCAGGTGTCTCTGGTACATTTCTGTCTGTGATATTAGTCATAAAATGGTGTTTGATACATTGACATCCTACGAAGCAGAAGCAAAAGCAAATAAAATATATACAATGGTATAATTTATACAAACAAACAAAGATACCAACCAGCAGTTAAAGCTATTATCTGGAGTGGAGAAGGTGAATGAAAGAAAGAATTGTGGGTAATTTGTTGATTTAATTCATTTCTGTGATAATTGGGAGAAAAGTACAATTTGCGCTATAATGCCACCTGATTATTATATTCTATCATTTTGCATTTTTATTACCCAGGATACAAGATTGAAACATTTTTAATTTAAGGAGTGAACCCCCTATAACTTCTCCTGTTCAAATAATAATGATTTTAAAATGTATATAAGCTGTGTAAGAAGTATATAGTAAAACATAAATAATTTCTTTAACTTACCATAGCCCAGAAGTTGTTAGACAGCTTACAGTATTTTTAAACATATTATTTTCAGATCCTCACTATACCTGAACACACCAATCTCCTTTAGGATTAGCAATATATTTTAATAGAATTTTAAGCAAAAAAGCTAGGCAAGAATCAAATGTATTGTATCAGCCTTCTAAATTGGACACCTCCAAATTATTATTATTACAGAACCTCCCAACCCATGTACATTTTTTTAAAATGTAGGACATCTCTTGAACTGATCATGGCTGTATTTGAGAGAAATGATGCCTCGCTCACTGCACAGCTGATGGGTGGGGCATAATTGCCGATGGGGGCGAAGCTGCCGCCTCCATCCTTAAGTGGGGCAAAGTCGCACGTCATGACTATGACGCGAGCGCGACTCAGCTGAAGGGAGGGGCGAAGCTGGTGGGCCTATTTAAGCCTAGCTGCCCCTCCCACCTTCCTCTTTGGATTCGCGACGGCTGCGAGGGACAGACGGAGCGGCTGAAGAAGATTTTGGTGGCCACTTTCTTCACCACATGTTCAGCGCCATTTTAAAGGCGCTTGTCGACGGCGGACTCGGCTGCATTTCCAGGCCGTTCAGGCCTCGATCGTGGGACATTTCAGGCCTTAGGATTTCCCCTGACGGGGAAATTTAAAAAGGCAAACGCTAGCACCTCGCTGGGCTGGTGGCTATAGCAAGCCTAGTTAAGGGGGCTTGCTCAGCCTGATGCCGTGGGACACCCCCCCCGGCTGGTGGGGGGAAGAGGCTTTTCTGTGCCTCCATGGTTGCTGCAGCAGCCAGTTTAAGCAAGATCACATATTTCCTCACAATTTTACCTGATATTGCTAATTACCTTATTATATAATTGCACTATAAATAATTTTATGTGGTGACTTAACACATTCAGGCAGGGGGGTTGTTATTGATACCATTAATAATAACAATAACAACAACAACAACAACAATAATAATAATTGGTGCATTATTATTGTATAATATAATTATAAACCAAGTATTTCAATAGCAATGCCACTCAAAAAGAGAAAAGGGGGAGCAAAAGGTAAGGCTTGTCAGCCTCCACAAAAGCGCCCTCCCCTGGTGCCTGGCTCTTCAGATGAGGAGGAGGCCCCCCATTGGGCAGCTATTTTGGCTCGCCTTAAGGCTTTAGAGCGGGGGAGGAGGGTTTCCCCAGATCTGGGGCCCTCATCATCCATCCCCACTAGCGGGGCTGCACCCATTCCCGGGATTCCCACAGGGTTGGTGGTGGGGGCGACTCTCAGGGAACCCGAAGCCACCCCTGGGACCTCCGCTGGAGTTGTTGCCAGGCAGAAACGTACCATGGCTAAGTCTCGGGGCATGGCAGTCACAGGGCACCAGGGTATTAACAATGATGTGCTTGCACTGATCCTAGCACAACTTGATGCACTGGAGACTCACCCTGAATCAAGCCAGATAGCGAGCAAGAGGCCGGCAACAACTGTAACATTAGCTGCGGCAGCAGGTATTCAGGACGTGGTATCTACACCTGAAGTTGGAATCACATCACCTGCTGCAGGGGAAAGCCAGGCTGTATGCGCTACAGGGCTGATGGTGAGTGCAGGTGAGTCTGCCCGGCCTGCTCAGTCTGCCGGAGGGGGTCAGGTTGGGGGTGGCCGCCTTGGGGGCCATCGGTCACCACTCCAGGAGCAGCATCTGCTGCTGCGCCTAGATCACAAGCTAGTGGTACGTCCCAGCCACCGCTCCAGACTGCATGCAGCCAAATCTGGCAGCATGCAGGCTCTGCACAGGTGATGACATCAGTCATGTCAGCCAAAGGGCTCACACCCACAGCCATACTTGCTGGGAAACTGCAACAGCCTACAGCAATGGCAAGTCAGGGTGCTCTGTCTGACCTTTTGGGGTCAGTGGCGGCTAATGCCATCCCTTTTGGGGAAACATCAGTCACTTTAGGTTTTCACCTGCTCCCATCTACAAAGGACAAGATTTGGCGAGGGGAGTACGTGGGCGTATTTTCCTTATTATATAGGGAACACCCCAAGAGGGACAAGGACAAAGACGCTGAGGGTGATGTTGAGAGACCTAGGCGCCGGAGGGTTGACCGTACCTGGGCAATTGGCTGCCTGCTTTCCTGATATATGCTGGAGTGCTGATGGAAAGGCAGCCCCAAAGGGGGCTGTCTCTCTTGAAGTACTTGGATATAATCTATAGAGTTTATGCTGAGTTCTCAGGGCTGGGCTGTCTGTCTTATGACGAGGCTTTTTGTATGCAGGTGGCATGCGATGGGTCTCTGCCATGGGACAGAAATGAACCTGAATTATGGCTGCAGTTTATGACTGCAGCCAGGGCCATGACTGGAGACAGGTGTGACAGTGGGCATCTTCTCAGCAGGCAGTCGGCTGCTACCCTTCCCCACGTTACTGCAGGGGATGGGGTTCAACCACAGCTGTTGTGCTGGGACTTTAATGCCCGGGGGGTCTGCGCATGCAACCCATGTCATTACTGACACAACTGTGCTGTTTGTGGAGCTGCACACCCTTCCACTGTCTGCCCCAGAAACAGATTCTATAGGGGAGGTGGCATGGACCAACAGGGGGGCAGAAAACAGCCCCCACTGGGAGTTACTCAAGGAAAAGGGCCCCTTCCCAATTAATTTGCAAGTTTTGCGGGCCTTACTTGCTGGTTACCCGGCGGTTGGGGATGCCCACTTTTTATTACAAGGGTTTTTGTCAGGCTTCCATATTCCTTATGATGGTCCAAGGGTCACCTTCATGTCCCCCAATTTAAAATCTATCATGGGCATGGAGGCACTTGGGCAAACGAAAATTGATAAAGAAGTGCAGGGAGTACTTGGCCCATTTCAATCACCCCCCTTCCTAATCTTAGGGTATCCCCTTTAGGTATTGTGCCCAAAAAGGCAGCTGGGGATTTTAGATTAATACACCACCTGTCATACCCACGTGGACAGTCAGTTAATGATTTCATTCCTGACAGTCTATGCACTGTCCACTACACCTCTTTTGATGCTGCAATGTGCATGGTGCGTGCTTGTGGCCGAGGTGCCTCCATGGGCAAATGCGACATCAAATCCGCCTTCCGCCTTTTACCCGTCCACCCTGAAGATTTTGAACTGCTGGGTTTTGCTTTCGCAGAAAATTTTTGCATGGATCGAGCATTGCCTATGGGATGCTCAATCTCTTGCACAGTTTTCAAACGTTTTAGTACCTTCTTGGAATGGGCTATTAAAAGACAGACTGGGCTGGATTTGGTGGTGCATTACTTGGACAATTTTTTATTTGCGGGTAGTGTTGGCACAGGGGTATGCCAACACTTAATGACACAGTTCCAAGACTTGACAGAGGAACTTGGGGTTCCTTTAGCCATGGAAAAGACTGAGGGTCCAGCCACCATTTTGACCTTCTTAGGCATTGAAATTGACTCTGAAAAACAATGCTGCAAGCTGCCCCATGAGATGCTTCTTATTCTACATAGGAAGATCACAGAAGTCACAGGTGCCAAGAAAGTTTTCTCTCCACCCTTCAAGAGTTGGCAGGGCACCTAAATTTTGCATGCCGGGTCGTAGCACCTAGCAGAGCATTCCTACGGCGAGTCTATGATGCCATGGTGGGGCTCTCACGGCCCCGCCATAGGTTTTGGGTTACAGCTGCATTACGTGCTGACCTTGCCGTGTGGTCCTCCTTCTTACAGGATTTCAATGGGATATCCTTTTGGAGGCCGGACAGACTTTTAGAGGCGGAATTGCAGGTGCAGTCTGATGTGTCTGGGAGTTGTGGTTTTGGGGTAGTCTTCGGGTCTTCCTGGTGTAAGGGACAATGGCCTCAGACATGGGTGCACGAAGGTTTAGACAAGGATCTGACCTTTCTGAAGTTTTTCCAATACTTGTGGCAGTCTATCTGTGGGCTGGTGAGTTAGGAACTCCATGGTCCACTTCTGGTGTGATAACATGGCCACAGTCCAGGTTATCAATTCCCTTACATCCAGGAACACCAGGGTTATGGGTCTCATCCGTTCCTTTGTTCTCCAATGCCTGCGCTTTAATGTACAGCAGCAGGTTTTGGTTTTCCCCAAGCACAGGTACAGGCTGTTGGGCGTTGGTCTTCTGATGCTTATAAGGGCTATATTTGCCCCTTTTAGAGGGCTGGGGAATGCGGAAGCTTAACAATTTGCATTTATTTTGACAGGTTGCTGGTTGGAGATGGAGCAGACACGCATCCTAATTTGCGGCCACAGCATGGTCTTCTGGGCAGCCCGGAGGGCAGCAAACTCGAGCATCGGCTCGCAGTTGGGCCTGAGTAGATAGGCAGCTGTACAGTGGCTTGGCTGGCGAGGAATGCATTGGGAGGGGCTCCTACCCGCTCTATTCCAGCAAGGGGTGGTGCGGACAACTCCACAGGTGATGGTTATCCACCTCGGTGGGAATGACCTTGGCTTGATGCAGGGCAAGGCCCTCATCATTCAGGCATGTGCTGACATGCAGCTTATAAGGCAACAATGGCCTGGTGTACGTCTGATGTGGTCAGACTTGCTCCCACGCAGGGAGTGGCATGGGGTATGGGATCCACGGACTATAGATCAAGCACGGAAGATGGTCAACCGACAGATTCGGTTGGCCCTTTTTGATATAGGGGGTTAACCATCCCGCATCCCCACATTCAGCACTGGAAGGGTCTGACACAGGTAACGACTTATTTCTTGGGAACCTGCAGAGGTGCTTGAGAGAGGTGCTTCTCGGCAGTGGGGTAAAAGAGGGATAAATAGAGATTTGTCCTCTTTTTGTGGCAGGAAGGTGCGGGAAGGGAAATAGTTAAGGATAGCTAGGTGGCCCCCTTAGGCACCTTTGGAGGTGATTGGCGGTTCCAGAGGCCTGTCTGGCAAGGCTTTGCGGCTCGAGAACAGGATATGGGCTGCCTCTGGGGCCAACTTATCTCATCTACCCAAGGGTTATTCAACCCCAGGTGGGGATGACATGGGAAGGCCCCCCTACTCACCTACAAGGTGTGACCGGGGTAAGGGGTAAACAGATGGGCTTGCCCTTGCCCTGGCAGGGGCTGGTCGCCCAAGAGCTGTATGGCAAGCTACTTGCTTATAGATAGTCCCGCACCTAGATTTTCCCTCTGCAGGTCACTTTAAAATTGGGTTTGTCTGCCGTAATTTAATAAAGTAGCCCTTGTTCAACCCAAGCTGAGGTGTCAGTGTCTTATTTAGCCCCTCAACAGCAATTCCTCTTTAACTCCTATGCTATCTGCATGGAATGAGTAGAGGATAAAACTAGTTACCTCTATGTTTCTTGTGACAAGAACCCCCTAAACAAATATGGTTTGAAATGTGGTTCTTCTTGCAGTTCAAGCCTCTGCATTTAATATTAGAGAGCAGCCATATATGCCAGTATTTGTCATGCCTGGAATACTCTACACTTTGTTGGAGGGAAGGTGTACATCTAGGGCAGTGTTGTCTTAAGATCTAATGCTTCTAGAATAGAATTTCATTACATATTTGGGTTATTATATGATAAACAATCCTTTACAACCCATCTGTTGTATGGTGAATTGCAACAAGACAAGGCTCCCTTAATTGCCTATTTCTAACTGTCTTACATGAGAGATATCCAACTAAGTCATACTCAAACTGACATGGACATGGACTGCCTTTAAGTTGATTCCAACTTATGGTGACGCTATGAATAGGGTTTTCATGGTAAGCGGCATTCAGAGGTGGTTTTACCATTGCCTTCCTCTGAGGCTGAGAGGCAGTGACTGGCCCAAGGTCACCCAGTGAGCTTCATGGCTGTGTGGGGATTCAAACCCTGGTCTCCCAGATCATAGTCCAACATCTTAACCATTGATTTCAATGGGGTTACTCTAAGTATGACCAACATTCAATATCACCCATTATGGGCAAGCTCCAAATATACAAGGCTGCTTGTCAGAATCTGGGACACAATGATAACAGACAAGTCCAAGATATTTTCTTCTGGAGGTTACTTTGACCATCAGAGCTCTTTCATCTCATTATTAAAACTTGATACAGACTCTCTTAAGTGGCCCGCAAGTACTGTCTTCATTGGAGTTTAAAAGAAGCTACATCTAGAGACTTGATTAATGAGCGTGCTTGAAAAAAATCCAATTTCTTTTCTTTTTCTGTGATTACTCTCACCTTACTCACCTTCCATCTAACCTAAAGTCTTCCTCATTTCTTTCTTTGTTTCTTCATCTTTGCTTTCCTTTTCATTAGGAGTATATTGTTATACTGTTTTTGTTTCATGGCAGCTGCAGGGGGCTTTTTGCATTTATTCTTAAAATTGGAAATACATTTGTTACAAAAGGTTCCTCTTGTCTTGCAGTACCACTCTAACTCTACTATGGAAAAATCACCATTGTCTTGTAGCTTATAGTTTTCTAATCTGTCCTTAGATAATTCCTTCTATAGAGTGTAAACATGTATTGATTATTTATGGTAGAGCCTAACCACAAACATCACAGAAATGAAAGGGTTTTTTAAAATGGCACAGGGTGCTTCCAAAGGGCCATAAGATTTGTCCATATGTGAGCAGAAATGATTTCCCTCCTTCTCCTCTCCCTTTGCACCCCACAGACCCTGCTAAATATGCTCTGGAGTCCTTGTGCAAATAGGACAACTTTACTGGATATAACGTTTGAGAATTAGGGCTATAAGGCAGTAGACAGGGAAAACTCTCTGCCCCCACACTTTCCCCCAGCATCTTCAGCTTATCTCATTACATAGTTATCCTTACTGAGTGGGGGGAGGTTTCTAAGATGGCAACGGAGCAGCAGCTTTTTACTGAGCTCCACATGAGATTTTAAATGTTTTATTTATTTTATAAATAGCCTAGCTACACTCCTTAAATTTTATCTAGCTTTATTTTTACAAACACATTTCTTGCAAGAGATATTCTAAATTTGAACACTAAGTTCTAAAAACATCATACCGGCTTTAGCTATGACACCTCGACGCTGAAGCAATGGGGAAAAACAAGAAACGCAACAGGACCAGCCCACGTGCTCACATTCTATCCAAACCTACAAAGGAGCCAAAAATTGAGGCCTATGTGAAGGACAAGAAAATTGTGAGTAAAAATAATAACAAAATAGACCCTCTCTATTCCATCCCCACTTCCAACAGTTATAATGCTCTGCACTGGGATTTGGAAACAGAAATTGAAAAACAACAACTATTAGAGTTGACCTCTACTTTCTATGAGGAATCAAACCATCTGATTGAACCTCTGTCTTCTCTACCTTCCCCCATTGCTAATACATCTCTGATGGGAGAAGAGCAACTTAAGCAATCACTAAAGGAATTTACAACAGGTTTTGGAGCTAAACAATGTTTACTAACTGCACAAACTGTAATCTCAATTTTTGAATATCTAACTTCCATTAACACAAAGGTGGACTCTTTAAAAACAGCCTTTGAATCTTCTGTGCAAAGTTATGGAGACAAGCTAGCAGCTTTTAAAGTAACTCAAAATATCGGCACCAACTCGAATTTGTTTAAGGAAAATCAAAGGAAACAAAAATGTTCAGAAGAACAAACTAAGATTGCCAAGGTCAACCAAAAACAGGCAGAGCTTACATACTCACCTCCTATTAAAGGGACAAGTCCATACAAGCACAACCGCATACTTCAAACAAAACAATTTGTTTTAAGGATTAACCTCAACAGATTTAACACTGGATGCTGGTCAGAGCTTGGAAGTAACTCATTATTTTTAATGAGTTACTTGTAATTCATTACAATTTTAAATAACGAGTGGGTAATTCCATTACATTTGGCAAGTAACGGAACGACTAGTAATTTCCCTACTTTTCAGCTGCAACTTTAACGTTTCCACGTTAGGTTGGACGTTACTTGGGGGCGGGAACAAGGGGAAGTCAGCTCCTGTCTGTGATTGGTTAACACAAGAAATGTGCCTCACACTGATTGGACCTCTGCACAGACTGTCTCTTCCCTCGTGATCTGTGTTAGGAGGCATGAGGGAAGAGGTGAATAGGCAGGGCCTGCTAGCGTCTGAGAGGAAAAAATGGACGCCGGAGGAAAAAGCCAGGGCAAGGACAACGGAGGAGAAGGCAGCAGCAGAATGGTGAAGAGCTGTGGAGGTGAGTGATGATGATTTGTGTGTGTGTGTGTGTGTGTGCCCCCCCGTGGCCCCTTCCGCTCCCGTGGCATTTTTGCCCACCCCCCACCCCCCCACGTCCCCTTCTGCCTCCCCCACTGCCTCTCCTTGCCTCGTTGCCACCCCCTCCATCAATCACAAGGCACTTCTGAAACTTCGGCCACTTCTCTTCCTTCCCCCCCTTTTTGAACTCTCCCCCTTGTTCCCATGCATAGCTGTGTGCTGTATTTATCCAGACAGAGCACTCCTGCGTTTTAAAATGCTGGCTCGCTTTTTATTGTATATTTATTTGAACTCCATCTTTCTTTTTATTTGTATTTTTGTCCTGTTTAATCACAAGACTGAATTGTATGTGGGACAAAAACTGTCTCAGTAATAATAATAATAATAATAATAATAATAATAATAATAATAATAAATCATTAGGCGTACAATAAATGGCTTAAGGCTGACTTTTTTGTTCTTGGCAGAGATGAGGTGAGAAGTAGGGTCCTTGCAGCTCCTCCTCTCGGTCCCCCAGCTCTCAAACTCATGTTCTGTGAGAAATTTATTTATTTATTTTATTTATTTTTAAAACTTATATACCGCCCGACTAGCAATAGCTCTCTGGGCGGTGAACATAGATACAATAAAATACAATATAATACAAAACATCAGTCTAAAATCAAATTTCACAATCTAAAAACAGCAAAGGCTAAAATCAAATTACAAACATTACAATCATTAACAAAAAATTAAAATGCCTCGGAGTAGAGAAAGGTTTTAACCTGGCGCCAAAAGGATGATAGTGTCGGCGCCAGGCGAACCTCCTCGGGGAGACTATTCCATAGTTCGGGCGCCACCACTGAGAAGGCCCTTGATCTTGTCACTGCCCTCCGGGCCTCCCTATGAGTCGGGACTCGGAGGAGGCCTTCGTAGCAGACCGTAGTGTTCGAGCCGGTTCATAGCGGGAGAGGCGTTCTGACAGATATTGAGGCCCCGCGCCGTATAAGGCTTTATAGGTTAATACCAACACTTTGAATTTGGCCCGGAAGCCTATTGGAAGCCAGTGCAAGTGGGCCAAAACAGGTGTTATATGGTCAGACCGCTTCGTTCTTGTTAGCAGTCTGCCCGCCGCATTTTGCACCAGCTGTAGCTTCCGAAAAGTCTTCAGAGGTAGCCCTACATAAAGCGCATTACAGTAATCCAAACATGAGGTTACCAGAGCATGTACTACTGATGTAAGATCCTCCTTACTCAGGTAGGGACGTAGCTGGGCTACCAATCGAAGTTGGTAGAACGCATTCCATGCCACCGAGGCTACATGAGCCTCAAGTGACAGGGAAGAGTCTAGAACGACTCCCAGACTACAAACCTGTTCCTTTAGGGGGAGTGTAACCCCATCCAGAACAGGATATGTATCCACCATCTGATTGGAAAAACCATCCACCAACAGCATCTCAGTCTTATCAGGATTGAGTCTCAGTTTGTTAGTTCTCATCCAGTCCATTGTCGCGTCCAGGCAACGGTTCAGCACATTGACCGCCTCACCTGAGGAAGATGAAAAGGAGAAGTAGAGCTGCGTGTCATCAGCGTACTGGTGTCAACGCACTCCAAAACTCCTGATGACCACACCCAACGGCTTCATATAGATGTTAAAAAGCATGGGAGACAAAACCGAACCCTGCGGGACCCCACATTGGAGTACCCACGGTGTCGAGCAGTGTTCCCCAAGCACTATCTTCTGGAGACGGCCCGCCAAGTAGGAGCAGAACCACTGCCACGCAGTGCCTCCAACTCCCAACTCCAAAAGCCTCTCCAGAAGGATACCATGGTCGATGGTATCAAAAGCCGCTGAGAGATCAAGGAGAATCAACAGAGTTACACTCCCTCTGTCTCTCTCCCGACATAGATCATCAAACAGGGCGACCAAGGCCGTCTCAGTGCCGAAACCGGGCCTGAAACCCGATTGAAATGGATCTAGATAATCGGTTTCATCCAATAGCGCCTGGAGCTGGTCAGCAACCACTCGTTCCAAGATCTTGCCGAGATATGGAACATTTGCCACTGGTCTGTAGCTGCTGAAATCCTCTGGGTCCAGGGAAGGCTTTTTCAGGAGTGGTCTCACTGCTGCCTCCTTCAGACAGCCAGGGACCACTCCCTCTCACAAGGAGGCATTTATCACTTCCCTGGCCCAGCCAACTGTTCCCTCCTTGCCAGTTTTTATTAGCCAAGAGGGGCAAGGATCTAGTACCGAAGTGGTTGCACATACCTGTTCAAGCACCTTGTCCACGTCCTCGAACTGAACCGACTGAAACTCATCCAACAAAACATGATAAGACTGTGCACCAGACACCTCACTAGGGTTAACTGCTATAAAATGAGAGTCTAGGTCCCGACAAATGCGTAAGATCTTATGCTGGAAGTGCTCAGCAAACTCATTGCAGCGGGCCACCGAAGTATCTGCAGTGTCCTGAAGGCCTAGATGGAGTAGCCCTCGGACAACTCTAAAAAGTTCCGCTGGGCGGGAGAGAGATGCCTTAATAGTGGTGGCGAAATATTGTTTTTTCGCCGCCCTCACCGCTCCTATATACCGCTTGGTGAAAGCGCAAACCAGCGTATAGTTGCATTCATCAGGAGTTCGTCTCCATCTCCGCTCAAGCCGCCTCCTATCTTGCTTCATCGCCCTCAACTCTGGAGTATACCAAGGAGCTGAATGAGCTCTGCAAAGGAGAGGGCGCGGAGGAGCGATCGTGTCGACAGCCCGGGCCATCTCTGCATTCCACAGATTAACCAGGGATTCAACAGGAGCGCCGGTCCTATCAGCCGGAAAATCCCCCAGAGCCCTTTGAAAACCTTCAGGATTCATTAGTCTCCGGGGGCGGACCAATTTAATAGGTCCCCCACCCTTGTGGAGGGAAAAGGTCACTGAAAGTCTAAAGTTCAGCAAGCAGTGATCTGTCCATGACAAAGGGAGAGATGTAAAACTCCCCACATCCAGATCACTATCCCCATGTCCAGTAACAAAAATAAGGTCGAGTGTATGCCCCGATATATGTGTTGGGCCACTAACATATTGGGACAGCCCCATGGTTGTCATGGACTCCATGAAGTCCTGAGCCGCCCCAGACAAAGTAGCCTCGGCATGAATGTTGACATCCCCCAGTACTAATAGTCTAGGGGATCTCAACAATACCTCCGAGACCACTTCTGTCAACTCAGTTAAGGAAGCCACTGGGCAGCAAGGTGGGTGGTACACCAAAAGGATTCCTAGTCTGTCCCTCTGGCCCAACACAAGGTGCAAACATTCCAGACCAGTAGTTGTATGGACATGGTGCTTGGTGAGTGAGATGGAACTCTTATAGACCACAGAAACCCCACCTCCCCGACCCTCAGATCTACCATGATGCTGAACCAAATACCCCGGTGGGCAGATCTGGGAGAGACTAACTCCTCCCTGTTCGCCCACCCAGGTCTCGGTTATGCATGCCAGATCGGCTGCCTCATCCATAATCAAATCATGGACAAGGGGTTTTTTATTATGAACCGATCTGGCATTAAAAAGCAGCAGCTGGAGATCTGAGAGTTGGCTGAGAGAGAAAGAGAGAGATTCCCAGTCCCAGAGAGAGATAGACTGTTGACAATCTCTGCTAATATCTATACAAATGTACATAGCATGCATCACCTGAACTCACATGATCTAGAGTTACCTTAGATCTTGCAAGATTTGCAAATGAGAAGCAATAGGGTTTTATATTAGTTCTGATTGTCTATTGGGCTATCATAGGTTATATATTTTTTTCATTTTCTATGGCAAAAACTCCAACTTCAGTGGAATTTATGTGATGTGTTCTAATCATTTGAATTTGGCTAATGAATGTTTATTCTTTCATCAGAACTTTAGCAGTAGTACTAAAATATTAATAAAAAAGAAAAGGGAAAGAAAAAATACTTTACATACATCATTCAGCTGTATTGCTAATTATAGATATAGATATAAAAGATAAACGGCATTTTGTCAAAAGTATTTTTGTCTACATTTTATACCTCATCCTTGGTTTTCCAAGCTTGGCATGGAATGCTTCTCATACAGAATTAATTTGAAATGCTGCATATTTATTATCATAATCATCATATTCAAAATAAAAAATATATGTACCACCTTCAAGTTGATTCCAACTTATGGTGACCCTATGAATAGGGTTTTCATGAGGCTGAGAGGCAGTGACTGGCCCAAGGTCACCCAGTGAGCTTCATGGCTATGTGGGGATTTGAACCCTAGTCTCATTTTGTTCTCACAACAACCCTGTGAGATAGTAGGTTAGACTGGCCCAGGCAGGGTTATTCAGCGAGCAAAAATGATGCAAATAGGATCTCTTTTAATTGTGCTATCGACCTGCTTACTTCCACTCTGACTGGGGGATCTAGCAGCATGGGGAAGAGATGGGGGCACATCACAGCTGAAGTTCACCCATATAGGAGCATTATCTCTTGTTTATTACAGAGACGCCTGTTGCAGGTTTTGCTGCTGAGAGCAGCAGTCAGTTAGTGTGGCCACTTGAGTCACAGCTTGTTGATCCTGAGGAGGCAAAACTAGAAAGTGAGGTTCAGAAAGGAGGCCCTGTGCATGAGGAGGAGGAGGGCATGAAGCTGTGTGCCCACAGCCACATCTGCAGAACAGCAAGTACCATGGTTTGGCTTTGAGAAAGCTTGTACATTTGTGAGCCAGAGTGGGGAAAATGTTGTTGTACGATGCAATTACTGCCTTCCAAGGATCAAAAATCTGAGATCAGCTGTTTCCTCCTCATCCAATGTGAAGAAACATTTTGAGGTAAGCCTTTGTCATGCTGGTCCTCAAAGAGTGTCCATTGTCTATTTATGTTTAAATTGTGAAGTTCCTCTTCCATTTTTTCTTGGATTCATGCTTTGTTCTTCTTCCTCAGAGGGCACACCCTGAGAAGCTGAGAGCAATTGAAGAAGCAATAAAGGCAAGGAGACGTGGCCTTCCTGAACCAATGCATGACACCCCTCCTCCCAAAATGCTGAAGCAGCAGCAGACAACCCTTGAGAGGTGGGGATCTGGCAGGGAGCCTGTCACCCAGAGCAATCTCGACAGGAGAATCATTGATTTCATTGTAGAGGAGACATTACCACTTCAGACTGTGGACAAACCATCATTCATTAATCTGGTTCACATTGGACTCCCCAAAGTTCTCACCATCATATGTGCCAAGACTCTGAGAGACAGAATTGAGAAGAGAGCATGCCACATGAGAGAAACTCTTGCAAACCGAATGGGTGCTGTGGCATATATAGCAACCACTGCAGATTGTTGGACCAATGGCAAGAAGAGTTACTTTGGGGTAACAGCCCACTGGATCAACCCAACTACCCTGAAACGTGAGGTCTGGACCTTGGCTTGTAAGCGTCTGAAGGGGCGCCATGCATATGATGTCCTTTCAAAAGCACTGCATGATGTACATGTGCAGTACAGGATCCACAACAAAGTTATGTGCACTACTACAGACAATGGCTCCAACTTTGTGAAAGCGTTCAGAGTTTTCATGGCCAAAGAACCAGTGGAAGCTGCAGGCACCAGTGACGATGATGGTGATAACCAGGAGGAGGAGGAGGCTGAGGTGGAGTTTGTGCCTATCTGTGAGATCCTGGACACAGGACCTGAGGCAGAGGAAGAAGCTGCAGACTCAGGAGAGGATTTTGTTTTACCACCACACCAGAGATGTGCTAGCCACACCCTCAACCTTGTGGCAACACAAGACATAGAGGCCATGCTTTCTGACTCCTCCAAAAGTAGTCTTCTTGGTCCTTTCAAGAAACAGTTGCGTTCCTTGATGGGAAAGTGCAGCAAGTTGTGGTCCAAGCAGAACCAGTCAGCCCAGATTGCTGAGTATATCCGTGCGCAATGTGGTGTGTATCTGAAGGTACCGAATAAGACCAGGTGGAATTCCACCTTTGATGCGTTGAAGCAACTACATGAGCTCCTGTCAACTGTGCCACTAAAAATGCATGCCATAATGGACCGCTGCTCCTTGTCCAGGATCACAGCTGCTGAGATTGAAGTGGTACAGGAATACACAGAGATTATGGAGCCACTAGACCAGTCCCTAGATATCCTGCAATGGGAGAACGGCATGTTCATGGGGTATTTGCTACCAACGCTCTGCAATCTGGACCGCAAGTTAGAAGGACTGGAAAACAAACCTGAGAGGTACACATACTGTTTTCAGCTGCTGAGAGGTGTGCGTGAAGCCCTAAGAAAGCGGTTTGCAGCTATCTGGGAGGACAAGAGGCTTCTTCTGGCAGCCTGCCTACACCCTCGCTTCAAACTAGATTGGCTGGAATCGTGTCAGGCCACCACCCATACCAACAAGTAAGAACATTAGGGAAGCCCTTTGGGTGGATTACTCCAAGGGAAATGTTGTCTCAAGGGAGGCATCAGAGGGCTTAAGGTAGTAGGCAGGGGCTGGGCCTTTTCTTCCTGGGGCTCCTCATCACAACCTTGGGTTGCTGCAGGTAATCCTTAAGGGTCTGCTGTGCTGCCCCATGAGTGTGGTGACTTGGTCACCTTCCTACCTTCCATGTCATCATCCACAGGCTCAGGCTGGACCCTGAACCAGGGGACATGACAAGCATCAGGAAATGAAGAGCAGATGATGGTTTCCTAACATATATGTGTTAACATATCCTCTCTCTTTCTTAGATACACAATGGAAGCCTTGTTGAAAGCTGAAATAAAGATGGGTGTACTTAATGAGGACAGTGATCAGTCTTCAGATAAAGACCAGGAAGGAGATGACTTAGAAGATGACTTCTTTAACTTTCTGCCCCAGGGCAAGAAGTCAGCAGTGGACACTGCTGAGGAGGAACTGGTGAGGTACCTGAGGTCTCCCAGCAGGGAAGTGTCATCACTCCATGGCTTTCCACGTGTGCTGCGGTGTTTTTTGCAGCACAACACAGGCATGCCTTCAAGCGCCGCAGTAGAACGCCTGTTCAGTACTGGTGGCAACGTAATGACTGTAAAAAGACATTCCTTGTCTGACATGCTCTTTGAGCATCTTGTTCTTTTGAGACATAACAGAAACATATTATAAAAGCATTTCAAGTGTAAAATTTGATTTCAAGAGTTGGGGTATCTTCATTGCTTGGGGGGATGTGAGATTCTGTTATGCCATTATGTTAATCTTATGGATAATTTTTTTATTCTACTACCCCCTGTGTGTGTGTGTTTATTTTTAATATTGTTTTAGGCTTCTTAGATGTGCAGCAGCCAAGGCCAGCACCTTGTAGGAGTTTTTTTAAAAAAGTAACTGAAATGTAATTGTAGTGATTACTTTTGAGAAAAAGTAAAGTAATCAGTTACTTTCAGAGCAATTGTAATTGTAATGGTAATTACTACTTTTTTGGGCCAAGTAATTGTAACTGTAATTTATTACTTTTTAAAAGTAATCTTCCAAGCTCTGATGCTGGTCTACTAAAAGAGCAATTATTCTATCACTTAGCTCACTTCTTCGATGCCAGCATTATTTGATCGACCTGAGTGTAGTTGAATGGCTTCCTAGTATTACAGGCTACAAACAAATTTTATTGTCTTTTAACCATCCCACCATTCCCTGCATGCTGCTCAAAATGAAAGTTTTTCTTTCTACTTTTCAAATATACCCACTGCGTGTTTTCTGAGATGAAAAAAGGACTGCACTTTTTGGTCTAACCTCTCAAGCAGATACTCCTCTGCCTTGTGCTACAGGCAACGTGCCAAATGATAAAAACCACAGTAACCCAGCACCTTTAGCATCCTTGACAAGACATGGCTTAAATACACATATTGAAACGATGCAAGAAATAATTGGCACTGATGAAGCTTTAGAAACAGGACTAATTAACTCTTTTGAAGCCCTACCAAACTGTGAACAAGAAGAAATACTGAGACGATTGGATGAACTAAAACAAACACTGCTGCTAACCCGAGCTGCAGCTAAACCTTTGATTGACATGACATTTTTGGACTTTTTACCTGACAGCAACTCTGCAGAAATTTTTTATAAATCTTCTGAATCTGACAGTCAAACAACTTCGTTAAAGAAGGAAAACAACCCACGCTCCAGTAAACTCACATGCCTTTCCATTTCAAAACAGCCCAAATTGACTCCATCCTGTTCCGTTCCAGATAATGACAACTTGCTATACTCTGTACTACCTGAGGACCCTGATCAGAAAATTGGACAGAAGGAAGCCGTAACAAGAGTATATTTTAATCAAGATCCTCAGCCTGCAAATTTAGCCATACCCGGAGACTGCAAATTAACTGATAGCCCAAAATTGCTGTCCGCTAATGATTTTCATCTTGATGAGAATAGCATCTCAACATCTTCAGCATGTCTTCTTGCCCCGAGTCAAGAACACAACATTTTGAATGCCACCAATTGACTCGCTTCTAAGGCTCCAGGTCTCATAAAAGCCATTTCTTGGAATATTGCTGGGTGGCATAATAAATTGGTGGATACCTGTTTTGAACAGTATCTGTCAGAATTTAATATTGTTTTATTACAGGAGACATGGTGCCTGGATACTTCTTCTCCTTTCTTGCCAGGATTTTGCTCCTATAATATTCCTGCCACTAAACTAGGCTCATATGGAAGAGCAAGTGATGGGTTATCAATTTTGATTTCAGCTGATATGAAAGGAATTATACAACAAAGGGACTGGTCAGACTGTGATCATATCCAGGCAGTCCAGATAGATAGTAAATATTTTGGGTTAATTCTATGTATTAACGTTTATTTTCCAACAGGTCGGAACCCAGATCTGTGGCTTAAGGCCTGGTCCTCCCTGCAAACCCTCTTGGATAAAGCTGAACAAATATTGCCAAATGCAAATATCCTTCTGGCTGGTGATTTTAATGCCAGAATTGGGAAATATATAAGTAGTTATGTTAGGAAGACGCAGTCTAGTCCAGAAGATGAATGGTATCTGTCCTGGTCCTCCATGGACAAATTATTAAACAAAAAAGGGGTATCTTTATTGAATCTGGCTTTTAAGCATAGGCTGTATGGCCTCCATGGCTCCAACTTTGATAGTTCTAATGGGCATTATACTTTTTTAAGCTCACTAGGAGCCAGTGTCATTGACTGCATTTTGGTTTCTTCTGCACTTCTTTCTCAGATTAGCTCCTTTGATGTTCACAATAGAACGGAGAGTGACCATCTACCCTTGGTTTTGACCCTTTTGGCCTTTAAGGCCGTACCCCTTGTGAGGCACTTTAATATTGATGGTATTCAGGCTAAACAGCATTTTAGATGGAGCCTTAATCTCAGTGAGAATATCTTTGCTTTCTTAAACACCCCACAGGTGCTCAATCAAAGGCATCTCACATTGCAACCCAACTCCAATGTATATCATATTTTCAGTTCAATTAATAGTGCGTTAAGCTCTCAACTTACTACTACCTGTTATCCTAGGAGGAATAATAATGTAAGGAAGGGATGGTATGACCAAGACTGCAGAAACAAAAGACAAGTTTTGAGAAAATTACAGAGGAAAGTTATAGAGGAAAGGACAGATTCCTCGATTCAGTTATTGATCCAATTTCGATCCCAATATAAGGAACTATTAAAGACAAAGAAGTTATCTTATTATAGGGACCAATGGAGGGAACTTGGCCTAAGCTTAATTCAAAAAAATGAGAGGAAATTTTGGGAATTAGTGGCTAGTGGTATGTCCACATACAGCATGCCTCACGCATGCATTTCAGCACAAAGTTGGACCCGATATTTTTCCTCCATTTATAGCTGTCCACATACTAAGACAATAACAGTCTCTACTGAATTAAACATTTTACCAGAGTGGCCAGCTGTCACAAAATCTGAGTGTAAGCAGCTGATTTTAGCCCTGGCCCTTGGAAAAGCTCCTGGAGAAGATATGATCCCTCCAGAAGTATACAAGATGAATGATTCTTGGTGGGTCCCTATCCTGTCTAGACTCTTTTCAGAAATAGATAAAACATGTATTGTACCCCCTCATTGGAAACAAAGTATAATATACCCAATCTTTAAAAAGGGCAATAGGCAAGAACCTGCTAATTATCGCCCAATTAGTTTGCTAGACATTTCTTCTAAGCTCTATGCTAGACATCTTCTGAATAAATTAGAAGACTGGGAGGTAGAAACACAACTTTTTTATCCAGAACAGGCAGGGTTCCAAAAAGAACACAGTACAATAGATCACTGTGCCATTTTGAAGGCCCTTATTCAGAAATATACAAACGGGTATACAAAACATCTTTATGTTGCTTTTATTGACCTTTCCTCTGCCTTCGATTCCATTGACAGGCCTCGATTATGGGAGAAATTAGTTAGGACAGATATTGATAAGCGCCTTCTTAGATTAATTATAGAATTATATACCGATATTACAGCTAGGGTAAGAATGGGCCCACAAGGGTCCTTGTCAGACCCCATTTTATTGAAGAGAGGAGTAAAACAGGGCTGTCTACTTGCTCCCTTTTTATTTAATTTCTATATTAATGATATTGTAGAGGCCATGAAGTCACAAAGTTTTTTCTCCCCTTCGCTCAATGGACAGACAATCTCAATATTAATGTATGCTGATGACATGGCTCTTATTTCTTATACTGAGATTGGCCTCAGAAGATTATTGGCCAGACTAGCTGTATACTGTGAAATGGAAAAATTGAAGATAAACTACAACAAAACTAAAGTAGTAATTTTTGGCAAAAGTAATATTAAACATAGATGGACAATTAATACCCAACTAATTGAGCAGTGTCCCTCCTTTAAATACCTGGGCATCACCTTTCATAAGTCCCTTTTGTGGAAAGTACATTTATCTAATGTCTTGGTAACTGCTCAGCGAACAGTAGGTGCCATTTTGTCATTTTTCTATGCTAAGGGAGGACAATTGGTAGCCCCTGCACTTAAAATATTTCAAGGCAAAGTGATAGCCCAGATGTTGTATGGGGTTGAGATCTGGGGGTGGGACGAGAAGGTCATAGCCCAATTGGAAGTAGTCCAAAATAACTTTATAAGGAAGATCTTGGGCCTCCCCCAGGGTACCCCTGCTGCCTATTTAAGGATGGAGGTAGGACTACCTTCCATCGCTGTTAGAGTACATCTTGCATTGTTGGGCCACTATAGGAAATTAGAAAACCTCCAAGAATCCCATCTTGCCAAACTCTGTTTTCTCCATTACACAGCTGGAAACCAGTGGACCAAATTTTTGTCACCCATTTTACAAACATATTCCTTACCATCTCTGGGAAAACTTAGTATGTGGAACAGAGAAAATATTAGAGACTGGCTTTTTGAAAAGGATGCTAACAAAGACGCAATGGTGATACAATCATCCAAATTTTCAACTTGGTACTATCATTATAAAAAACACAGAAGTCTTTCTCAATATCTGGTTAACATAACCAATGTGCCACTGAGAAGGGCTTTAGCATCCCTTCGCCTGCAGACCATGCCCTCTGCATATCTTGAAAGGAGGTTTCATAAGCTCCCTGTCGAACAACGCCTTTGTCCTTGTGGCGTTGGTCAAGTGGAGGATGTTATCCATTATGCCCTCCACTGTCCAATTTACAATGTGATCAGGCCCAAATTACTAATGGTGGATGAACTTAAGGGTTCTGATGTCGAAAAACTGAACTATCTTCTTGCAGACATGTTTCCGACTGTTAGCAACCAAGTCGTTACTTTTGCCCTGCTCTCACTCAAACTTAGAAAGAAATACTTAAGTTCTTAGTTGTAGCACTGGTTTTAGCTTGTTGTAATCCTTTCTTCCTATATTTAATGTTTTTCATTATCTTATTGTATAATTTTGTTTTATTGCTTGAATGTTGTATTTTATAGTATGTTATTGTATGTTTATGTTATGACTTGTGGTTACAACATTAAACTTTACTTACTTAATAGTTATCCTTACTTCTGGTACACCCTTCAAAAGGTACTAGTAGTTGTTATCTATGTAACTCTTCTTGCATATCTGTACACATCAAGCCCTGGGTTAAACAGAGGCCAAGGCGACAAAGAAGAGCTATAGGGCAATGGAAAGGGAGCACTGGGTAGTAACACAATGCAGCAGGCAAAGGAAGAGGCTCATCCACATCCCCAAACCTGTCTCCAATTGTCCACTGCAGAGCTTTCCCGAAGCAATATTTACAATTGGTGATTGTGTTTAGGGATTTTCAATTTTGTAGTTTCTACAAATTTTGTAGTTTTGTAATTTTCTAGTTTCTCAGTTTCTCATTTTTCCAGTCTTAAGTTCAGTTCTTCACATTTCCACATCAGTTTGCCATTTTTGTAAAGTCCTCATGAAAATTCCTCAGCATTTTTGTGTGAATTTATCCTAATATACACATTTTATGCAATTTTGCCTAATATATCTTTTGCAAAGCAATTTTCCCTAGTATAACACATTTTTGTATGTCATTTACACCAATATACACATTTTATACACACTTCACTCTAGTATGGGCATTTTTGTACCCTTTCATGGCTGGAGCTCTGCACAATCCCAAGAAGTACAAATTTTGAAGGATGTCTATATTTCCAGCCACATAGTTTTGGAAAGTGCACATTAGGCAAGTTCATCTGCAAATGTCAGCTGAATCAGAATTCTCCTCCATCCCTAGAGGTATCAACATTAACACTATGTTTTTCATCTTTTTCTCTTGGAAGAGAAGGTATGGGAAGGAAGGTGACAAGAATAAGAGAAAGCATCTCTACATTCTCTGTAAGCAGCAAAGGCATACTATTGACAATCATTTGCCTAATTCCTCCACTTCACTTTTGAACAATCACAGGTTTATTTGTTCATATTGGTGGCCAGGCAAGATGCACATCGATTAGAAGGACCAAACTACAACAAGAAAAGATCAAAGTCAACCTCAAATAAGAAAGAGAATGGAGAACTTTCTATTTTCAGCAAGCTTATACTAATGGAAAGCTAATACTGACAGTAATCAGAAAAATCTACTGGTACCTACTGCTCCCACAGACAATAATTATCTTTTGTCCTAGTGGATTGAGTAAAAACACTAAGGTAATAGTTGGTATGTGGCTGGTAATAGGAATTTCAGTCCTAAACCAGAGATTGTCTGTAGTGTAGTGGTAGATTCAGAAGTGCAGGGTCCCTTCATGTTAATCACAGCCATGCCCCCATGCCCACTTTTTTGCTATGGGGTTGAGAATGAGATTCTTGTTAATGCCTAGGAATTAATAAGCATGAAAGAGGAAAAGTGTTAGCACTCAGAAAAGTCATCTCGGTATTTGACTCACCTCCTTTCACTCTGATTGCCTCCAATCATAAAGAAAGGACAAGGATGCATGTTAGAAGATTCTTCACAGTGGCTAACACACTCCCCTTTCATGCTGATTGGCTTGTAGGATGCTGGAGACATAGGAATCCTGCTTGGGACCCTGTTCCCAAAAAACCTAAAGTGTCTAAGACCCACCCACCCCGATCCTGCACAACTATACCCCTGGAGATTGTATATCTTTTTCAGTACATACACAAGAGTGTTTACGGGAACAAACTTCCACATCCACTTAAAAGCAGGAAGCATATCTGTACATACAGATATATAAATATGTGCCATTGAACTGAATGGGAAATTCCTTGCAAATGTGCACATAACATGCTGAAAAAATATCAAATATGTTCGAGTATACGATGATTTCAGTGAGTGTGATAAAGTGCACAAGCTTCCATCCATCAGAAAAATATTTTGACTTTCTATCTTTGGAATTTATTCACTAATAGGAAAAAAACCTAGCGGTTTAAGAATGTACCTACAGCCAACAGATATTTCTATCAAACTTTAAAAAGCAGGGAAATTGGTCAGCTATAGAGAATGTGCCAGGGGAGCAGGAGACCTGACCTCCTCTCTGAGATATTGTACTGCCCTACAAATTTGTCAAAATGCAAACACGATTTGGGTTGGTCTTTCACAGTTCAATCCACTTCTTGTGTAGCTTGGAAGAATGTGCCTCTGAGCATATGGTGAGTGGTGGCAACACCTGCCATCTCCAAAGATGGAGAATTACGTTTTGTATGTTTCTTGGTGTTCTTACTTGACTTCATTCCTGTGTTACTACTGTTTCTACAGAGAATCTAACCTTGAAAATTATATTTCTCTTATTCATTGTAGAAATCTGTGTCAAATTTATTTTTAATAATTTCAAAGCCTTTTTATTGGTCAATGTCATATGACAGTGAAGATAGCCTTTTTTGTTTCAAACTGGAGGTTAGACGGATTACAATATGTTGCTACTTAAGCAATGAGTCTAGCTGTTGGAAAAAAACAACTTGGCCTGCCCAAGATGCATGTTTTCAGCCTGCTATGCTTAAACCACTCCACTAAAGGAAAGGTGGACATAGTTAATTAAAAACAGAGCACATCTAGAATTTTGCTAGAATATATTTCACCTCCCACTGTTTTAACTTGTGCAAACTGAGACACTCCTTATGTCCATTGGAAACTACTCTGCAGAACAGTCAGTGCCATTATTCCACAATTGGTTTTGGCGTTTTTTTTAGTGTTGCAAAATGTTGCTGTAGTTCACATATTCACAGAAACAGAAGCAAAAGAGAATGATTTACTATAGGAAACTTCACTAAAATTGCAAAGTAAATCAAACATATTTAAAGTGACTATCTGAACGATATCAACTGTTTTAATATTGTTGTTTCCTCCCTGCTAAAACAAGATCAGCACAGCACATGTCTTGTTTCTATTATTTGGGCTGATTGCAGGTGTTGCCACCACTTACCATATGCTCAGAGGCACATGTTACCAAATTCTTTCAAGCTACACAGGAAATGGAATGGACTGTGAAAGACCAACCCAAATTGTGTTTGCATTTTGACAAATTTGTAGGGCAGTACAAAATCTTAGAGAGGAGGTCAGAATCTCCTGCTCCTCTGGTGCATTCACTATAGCTGCCCAATTTCCCCGCTTTTTAAAGTTTGATAGAAAGATCTGTTGGCTATAGGTACATTCGTAAACTGCAAGGTTTTTTGCCTATTAATGAATTTTGGTGCTTTTTAGTCCCGGAGGTAAGAAATGGGATCCTGTGCAAGTTTGCTGAGAATGGATTGATCATTTGCATGCATATTGAGTTCAGTGGGATTTACTCCTGCAATCATGCTTAGGATAGGTGAAACTGACCACAGGGGATGGGGAGGGGAGGAGGGGGAGAGGAGCAGGCATGAGGTGGAGGAGGTGGGTAGGTTTGATCATTAGCATGTTTATTGTGTTCAGTGGGATTTACTCCCATGCAATCATGCTTAGGATAGATAAAACTGACCAAGGGGAGCGAAGCCTGGAGTAGGCAGGGGAGGAGGAAGAAGGAAAGGGGGAGGAGAGGAAGAAGGGAGGAGGAAGGAGGAAGGGAGAGGATTGGGGAAGGAGGGGAAAGGCAGGTCTGATCATTTCCATGCTGTCGTGTCCAGGACTGGACTCAGGAACCAGACCAGTGGGTGAAAGCAATTCAGTCTTTATTAAAGTAATATCCAAACAGAAACTACGTCTTCTCATGAAGCAACACAATAACACGTGTCCAGCGACATGCAAGAGAGTTGACAGAACAAGGAATTTCTGCTCCCCCTGACCCTTATAAAGGGGACTTTCTGGCACGAATTCGCTCACTCCGCCTCAAGGTGCTCTCTTCCACACCCCTCCTCTCTCTTCCCCTTGGTCTCTTTTGTTTTCTCCGGGTTCGTGGTGAAGGGGGAAGCGCTGCCCCCTCCCCTTCTGAGGATTCTATCTCTGGTATTGGGGAAAGAGGGGGGTGGAGGCCATGCCCATCAGGCGGGCTTTTCTCTGGCTGAGGAGGGAGTTGAATTCCCCCTCCTTCCATTTCTAACTGCTCTGATTCGGGAAGGGGGGTGAGCGTGGGAAGTTCCTGGGAAGAGTCTGTGTCTGTGTCTGTGTCGGCTAGAGTTCCAAGGTCTCTACCGCTGGGCAACACCAACTCTGGGAAAATGCTCTCCTCCCCCTCCTCATCCTCTGAAGTGCCAGGACCCCAATCCTGCATCCTGACACATGCTTATTTAGTTCAATGGGATTTACTCCTGTGCAATCATGGCTAAGATAGGTAAAACTGACCATGGGAGAGGAGGAGGGGGAGGGGAGAGTTGAGGGAAGGAAGAAGGGGGAGAGGTGAGCAGAAGGAGCTGGAGGGGGAAGGAGGGGATTGGAAGAGGAAGGGGAGGTGTGAAGTAAGGATGAGGGAAGGGGCAAAAAGGAGGTGATGGGAGGGTTTGGAAGAGGAGGTGGAGGAGGTGGGTAGTTTTGATCATTTGCATACATTGAGTTTGATGGGATTTACTCCTGTGCAATCATGCTTGAAAATGAAATGGACTGTCTTCAACAATTCTGACTTAGGGCGACCCTATGAATAAGGTTTTCGTGGTGAGCGGTATTCAGAGGTGGTTTACCATTGCCTTCCTCTGAGGCTGAGAGGCAGTGACTGGCCCAAGGTCACTAAGTGAACTGTGTGGGGATTTGGACCCTGATCTCCCAGGTCATAGTCCTAGGATAGGTAGAAATGACCCATGTGGGAGGAGGAGCACGAGGGTGGAGGGGAGGGGAAGGAGGAGGGGGAAGGAGGGGATTGGAAGGGGATGGGGAGGGGAGGGTGGGGATTGGAAGGGGATTGGGATTGGAAGGGGATGGGGAGGGGAAGGGAGGGGTGAAGAAAGGGAGAGGGAAGGGGCAATAGGGGGGATAGGAGGGAGGAGGGGGATAGGGCACGTTTGATCATTTGCATGCTTTTTGAGTTCAGTGGGATTTACTCCTGTGCAAACATGCTAAGGATAGGTGAATATGACCTGGGGGAGGGGCTGGAAGGGGAGGAGGTGGGAGGAAAGGGGATGGGAGGGGATGGGAGGGGATTGGGTGGGTGGGCACTGGGCAGAGTGGAAGCCCCTTTCCTTTCCAAAAGGAAAACATTGTGAACAGTATCATTGCTTTGCAGCGTTTTCCCCACCTTTTTATTCCACAGGAGGTACATGAAGCCTTCTACCCAAATTTAAACCAAAGCTGTCCCTGGCGACATCCACACCAGACCTTTATTTTACTTTAGACAGTCATGGCTTCTCTCAAAGAATCCTGGGAAGTGTAGTTAGTGAAGGGTGCTGAGAGTTGCTAGAAGACACCCTGTTTCCCTCACAGAACTTCAATCAGAGCTGCTGACTCTGTCCACTGGAGCTCTCTCAGGTGAATAGGAGTGTCCTCTCAGCACCCTTCCCAAAATACACTTCCCAAGATTCTCTGGGAGAAGCCATGACTGTCTCACATGAAATCAAAGTCTGGTGTGGGTGTGGCCCCCTAATTAGGTAAGCCCAGCAGCTGTGAGTCTGGCTTTTAGAACACTGACAGTTGGTTCTTACTGAGCATGCCCGACATCATTCAGTGCAAGCCAAAATGTGTTAAATTAATTAAAAATCAGTCAGGCATTTTTTAAAACTTTTATACTACAGAAGATGAAGGTCAGAGTATGGGGCAAGGTCAGTAATAGGATTACAGGTACTCTGTGAATATGGCTGATTTTTAATTAATTTCAACAGATTATGAGAACTCTAACAGAAAAAAGTCCAAAAGGGGTCTGGTTTTTTCTCTCTTTTTACAAGATTCTTTGAACTCTTGATTCTCTCTGACTGTTTTGTGTATCACCAGGAAAATTTGGAGGGTTGTTAAGCACGCGTTTCCGAGTTCAGGACTATAAGTTTTGTAAAGTTTTGTTTTGAAATGAGCTTATGGGAAGGATCAGAATGGCATGGGGGTATTTTCAATTTAATATGGTGGAATGTGAAAAATCCATGCTGACTATAGTATACAGCTACTCTCGTGGCTGTATAAAAAGGGGTGGAGTAGGGAAGACTAGCTATTGACTTACAGATTTAAGGCAACTGTGACATGTCTAATGGGAATAGTATAAATAGTGTCCAGAGGAAGATATTTATTTTATGTACTCAACAAAGCAGGAAACTCTCTAGGTTATTGAAAAGACCCATTTGGGCAATCTTATTTCAATCTTGGTGCTTTCAAGTTTCTATAGAAAGAAGTTTTATAGTGTGTCCTGTGTAGAGTGTATTTATTATTTAGTCACAAAAGCAATACAATCCATATTAATTACAAAGAGCCCTCTAGTACAAAGATATTACTCTTACCCTCCCCTCCTTAGACTGGAATGACAAGATGTCTTTATAAGAAATAATATAGTGTTTTCTAGGATGTACTCTCAGATCACAACAGGGATATTATAAGGCACAATAGGTCTGGCAAGTAGTCTGTATGAAATGACACTGTGCTGGTGAGAGGACCTTTATCCAGCATTTTCAGAGTAACTGTCAAAGTACTCTTTTCACTGACATCTGAACCAAATTAGGTATGACATTGAGACTGCAATGCTATAAACACTTACCTGGGAGTAATCATCATTCACCTCAATCAGTGGTATCCAATGCACTCATTCCAGTAGTGCAAGGATTTCTGCTTGCACAATGAAACTCTCTCCCTCCCCAGATCTGCTTTGGAGGATTGGGGGAAACCCTAGAAGAGATATAGGGGCATGCAGGGAGATAGAAGTGGAGTTCTGTTCTGCCATCCAAAATTCATGTGCTGATGGAACAAATTTGTTGAATACCATCTAATGGGACTTACTTCTGAGTAGACATGCACAGATTCACACTGTTAATCTGTGAATGCATTAGATGTGCATGAGGAGAGACTGAAAGAACTGGGCATGTTTAGCCTTGAGAAGAGAAGACTGAGGGGAGATATGATAGCACTTTTCAAATACTTGAAAGGCTGTCACACAGAGGAGGCAGACCAGGATCTCTTCTTGATCATCCCAGAGTGCAAGACATGGAATAATAGGCTCAACTTACAGGAAGCCATTTTTCAGCTAAACATCAGGAAAAACTTCCTAACTGTTAGAGGGGTACAGCAATGGAACCAATTACCTAGGGAGTTGGTAGGCTCTCCAACATTGGAGACTTTCAGGAGGCAGCTGGACAGCCACCTGCTTAATTTGGATTCCTGCACTGAGCAGGGGGTTAAGAACATAAGAACATAAGAAGAGCCTGCTGGATCAGGCCAGTGGCCCATCTAGTCCAGCATCCTGTTCTCACAGTGGCCAACCAGGTGCCTGGGGGAAGCCCACAAGCAGGACCCGAGTGCAAGAACACTCTCCCCTCCTGAGGCTTCCGGCAACTGGTTTTCAGAAGCATGCTGCCTCTGACTAGGGTGGCACAGCACAGCCATCATGGCTAGTAGGGTTGGACTCAATGGCCTTATAGGCTGCTTCCAATTCTACTATTCTATGATTCTATGTGTCTAGCTTTTCCCCCTTAACAACAGTGATAGAAGAAATTGGGACTTGGACCAAAATATACTGGGAGAGAATTAATCCTCCCCCCTCATAGTCCCAATGAGTTTCTCTCCAAACTACTATTAGCTCCAAGAAGGTGTTACCAAATTTGATCATGTATGAGTGCACAAATTTTTGTGCAAATATTTTACCTGTCTGTTCATGGAAAAGTTAATTTTGGGGAATTAGCATTATTACCCTTGGAATCTTTGCTTGAAACAATTGCATTTTACAGACAGGATTGCATTGGGTCATATGCAAAATAGCAGTTTCCCTCATCTTGAAAGAGTCAGAGATGAAACCAGAAAGAAGTAAAAGAGCTAATATTTTACCTGTGGTAGGACAAAACCTGGGATGCCAACACTTGGATTTTTCAATGTAATTTAGGCCATTTTCACACGATACATTTATTCCACTATTATTCTACTTTAAACATTCATGGCTCCTGCTTCTCCTGGGAAGTGTAGTTTATGAAGGGTGCCCTGAGTTAGGAGGCCCCCATTCCCCTCAAAGAGCTTTAAAGTGAAATAATAGTGGAATAAATGTATTGTGTGAATGTGGCCTTATAGGCCCACAGTCTAGAAAGGATTAGGACTCCACAGCTTATTTCCTTATTGATTCTGGCACAATACAGTGCTTTTTCACACAAACAGCCTCCATCTGCCTTCCCTGATCTGAAATGGAAATGGACTGCCTTCAAGTCGATTCTGACTTATGGCAACCCAATGAATAGGGTTCCCATGGTAAGCGGTATTCAGAGGGGGTTTACCATTACCTTCCTTTGAGGCTGAGAGGCAGTGACTGGTCCAAGGTCACCCAGTGAGTTTCATGGCTGTGTGGGGATTTGAACCCTGGTCTCCCAGGCCGTAGTACAACACTCTAACCACTACACCACACTGGCTCTCCCTTATCTATGGAACCCAATTATCTGCCAGAATCTTGGAGAGGCTAGTCAAAATGCCTACCTACTTTATCAAGTCTCTTTTTATTTTATCCTAGGTTCCTTTAAACCAGGGATTTCAGGGGGTCCGTGAACTTGGATGGGGAAAAAAATTACATCTTTATTTTCACTAACCTCTAACTGAAATTTAGCATTTCCTTCAATTATGAATGTAGGCAACAAACCACAGTAGTATTAGCAGTACCTGTGACTTTGTCACCAATAGAAATCACAGATATTTTCATATCACATTACAGTTGTTGCAGATATCTCAAAATATTTATGCTCATCACTACCTCAAAATTATGGTAGTTATTAGACCCACCGCTAGATTGCACATGATCACAGTCTTCCTGTCTACAGATGCTCATGTGACATAGCTGGCCAACTATTGGGCAACTCTGCACCTAATAATCATTCAGTCACCAAACAGTGAAGTTGCGTGTTCTCACATTGGTGACTCAGGCATCTATGTTGCTTTCCAGTATTCCCTATCTACAATTGTTTGTTGATCAATATGTGGAAGGAGGTGAGTTGTTTTCATTGTTTGTTAAAGTTTTGCAAAACTGGACAGTTCAAATGAGAATTCTTATTTTGTGAGTCCCTTTTGGAAACTACAAAGGCCATCAACGTTTTGGAAATGGTAAAGTTTTTTTTGCCAAACAAAACTTTGACTGGAAAGAAAAGCTTCATACACTTTGCACAGATGGAGCTCCTGCGATGCCTGATAATACATCTGGTTTTGCTACTTTAGCAAAAAAGGAAGCTCCTCACATTGTCATCACTCATTGCTTTTTACACAGACATGCACTGGCAACAAAGACTCTTCCAACAACCCTGGAAGAAGTTTTGTCAACAGCCATAAAAGTCATCAACTTTATCAGAAGCAGGTCTCTGAATCATTGCATTTTTAAAAGATTTTGTCAAGAAATGGGAGCAGAATATGAAGTGCTTCTCTACCATATAGAAGTTCACTGGCTTTCAAGAGGACAATTCTTGAAGTGCTTGTTCGAACTAAGTGCAGAAGTTTCACTTTTTCTGAAAGAAAACCCACTCTAGGAACACTTTGAAAGAAAGGATTTTATTCATGGGTTGGCTTAAGCAGCAGATATTTTTAACCATATGAATGAGATAAATCTTTCAATTCAAGGTCCTGAAGTCACCATTATGGATGCTGCTAAAAAATTACAAGCTTTCTTGGCTAAGCTGCCAATATGGAAGAAGAGAGTAGAGGCCAACATCCTTGCAAACTTTCAAATGCTGGAGGAAGTGCTTTACCAAGATGGAGTTGAGATACAAAATTCTCTGTCAATTTCTTTGATAAGAGAAATCTGTGAACACCTGAAAACACTTCAAAACTCTTTCAAAAGTTATTCCTGTCTTGATGGCATTAAAGTTGAAAAATGACGCTCCGCTCGTTGCACAGCTGACGAGCGGAGCATAGTTGCCAGTGGGGGCGAAGCAGCCGCCTCCATTTTGAAAGGGGGGTAGTCGCGCATCACGCCTATGACGCGAGCGCGACTCGGCTGCAAGGGAGGGGCGAAGCCGCTGGGCCTATTTAAGCCCAGCCGCTCCTCCTACCTTTCTCTTCGGATCGCGACGAGGATGACGAGGGACAAGAGGACGTCGCTGGACGATCGCGGTGGCCATTTTATTTTGCCGTGAGTTGCACTGATCGGCACCATTTTGCTGTGCCGATTTGCGGCCTTTTCGGCGCTCTTTAGAGCGGCTCGGGCCTTTTCTTCGGCCTATTTTGGCCTGATTTACCCCGGAGGGGGTGGTGATTGCGGCTGGGTGGCCGGGTGCGATATCAAGGCCTGCTCTGCAGGGCGCTGCGGCCCCCCCACCCCCCCGGCAATAGCTAGTTCACCAAGCACTCACTTTCTTGTACTTTTCAGCCCCTGCTGGTGGCTGAGCTGCGAGACTTGCCTATATTGGCTTCTCAGCAACTAGTTAAGCAAGACACACACGTTTCTCCTCCCCTTTTTCATATAAGATTGGGTTAACCCTTTATATTGTTCTAGTTTATTAGTGGCTTATATTGTGGGTGGTTGCTATTGTTATTGGGTTAACCCTTTGTATTGTTCTAGTTTATTAGTGGTTTATATTGTGGGTGGTTGCTATTGTTATTGTTACTCCTACTACTATTACTATTGATAATAATACAATGCCCAAAAAAGGTAAAGGTGGGGTGAAAGGGAAAGGGAAGGCATCCCGGCCCACCCAGAAACGCCCCCCCCCGATGCCTGGCTCTTCCGATGAGGAGGAAGCACCGCCTTGGGCTGCTATTTTGGCGCGCCTAGAGGCGTTAGAAAATCGGGGTTGAGTATCACCTGCTCCCGGTCCCGGGTTACCTTTGCTTGCAGCAGATATGGCGGCCACTCCTGGTACGTCCAAGGGGGTTGTGGGGCAGCCAAAATGGGCTAAGACCATTGCACGGGCTAATACAGCCATGGGGCAGCGACAGGAAGCTAACGTTGATGTCCTTGCCTTAATTTTAGCCCGGTTAGACGCCTTGGAGTCTTGCCCTGTCTCTGAACAGACAGGGAATGAAAGGCAGGTGCCTCCCGTGGCAACAATAACGGCACCAGGAACCAGAGACGAGGTGGCTACTATTGGATCGAGTGTGGCTGGACCTCTTGTGAGCACAGGTGAGTCTGGGTCTGGGACGACATTTACTCCCTCCCAGATGATGAATTCTGGAACGTTGCAGCCCCCACACCAGGCTGCGTGCACACAAATGTGGCAGCATACGGGCTCTGGTCAGGTGGCGTTATCAGTGGCGCCACCTGCTGAGCTCGATGCAACCCATACTCCCGCTGAACAACCAGCGGGGGCATCTAAGGTGGTGGCCGACCCTTTTGGATCAATAGCAGCGAACGCCATCCCTTTTGGGTATGCATCCGTCACCCTAGGATTCCACTTACTCCCCGCGACGAAAGAAAAAATTTGGTGGGGGGAGTATGTGGATGTCTTTACCCTGTTATATAGAGAACACCCCAAGAAGGATAAAGATAAGGACGGGGAGAGTGATGTGGAACAGCCCAGACGGCGTAAGGTTGACCGTACCTGGACTAATTGGTTGCCGGCGTACCTGATTTACGCTGGGGTAGTGATGGAGAGGCAGCCCCAGAGAGGGCTCTCTCTCCTGAAGTATTTAGACATTATATACAGGGCGTATATAGAGTTTTCTGGCCCCGCTTGGCTGTCTTACGATGAGGCCTTTCGTATGCGTGTGGCATGCGATGGGTCTCTACCGTGGGACAAAAAAGAACCAAAACTATGGCTGCAGTTTATGTCTGCAGCAAGGGCCATGAATGGGGACAGGTGCGATAGTGGGCATCTTCTCAGCCGGCAGTCGGCCACTACCCTTCCCCGCGTTAATGTGGGGCAGGGGGTTCAACCACGGCGGTTGTGCTGGGACTTTAATGCCCGAGGGGTGTGCGCACGCAACCCATGTCATTTCCGACACGAGTGTGCCAACTGCAGAGCCGCACATCCTTCCAGTGCTTGCCCCAGACAGCGATTCTACAGGGGAGGTACTAAGGACCAGCCAGGGGGCAGAAAGCAACCCCCACCTGGAGTTACTCAAGGAAAAGGGCCCCTCCCCAATTAAATGGCACGTTCTACGAACCTTACTAGCTGGTTACCCGGCAGTTGAGGATGCACATATTTTATTACAAGGGTTTTGGTCAGGCTTCCGCATTCCTTATGACGGTCCACGAGTTGCCTTCATGTCACCCAATTTAAGATCCATCACAGGCATGGAGGCGCTTGTGCAAGCGAAAATTGATAAGGAAGTGCAGGCAGGGCGGGTGCTTGGCCCATTTACATCACCCCCCCTTCCTACTCTCAGGGTGTCCCCCTTGGGTATTGTGCCCAAAAAAGCATTGGGTGAGTTTAGATTAATACACCACTTGTCATATCCACGTGGACAGTCAGTCAATGACTTCATTCCTGACAGTCTATGCACTGTCCACTACACTTCTTTTGATGCTGCAATGCGCATGGTGCACGCTTGTGGCCGAGGTGCCTCCATGGGCAAGTGTGACATCAAATCCGCCTTCCGCCTTCTACCTGTCCACCCAGATGATTTTGAACTGCTGGGTTTTTCCTTTGCCAACTATTTTTACACGGATAGGGCATTGCCAATGGGATGCTCAATCTCCTGTGCCCTATTTGAACGTTTTAGTACTTTTTTGGAATGGGCAGTTAGAAGAAGGACGGGGCTTGCTTCTGTGGTGCATTATCTCGACGATTTTTTGTTTGCGGGCAGTGCTGGCACTGGTGTATGCCAACACCTAATGACACAGTTCCATGACTTAACAATGGAACTCGGGGTCCCTTTGGCCACAGAGAAGACTGAGGGTCCCACCACAGTCTTGACTTTTTTGGGCATTGAAATTGACTCTGACCAACAATGCTGCAGGCTGCCCTATGACAAACTTCTTACGCTACATAGGAGGATTAAGGAAGTCACGGGGGCCCAAAAAGTTAATCTTTCCACTCTTCAAGAATTTTGCTTGCCGCGTTATAGCACCTGGCAGAGCCTTCCTCTGTCGAGTCTATGATGCCATGGCGGGGCTGCATCAACCCCACCATCGATTTCGGGTGACAGCAGCATTACACGCTGACCTTGCGGTGTGGTCCTCCTTCTTACAGGATTTCAATGGAGTGTCCTTTTGGAGGCAGGACCGACTTTTAGAAGCAGAATTACAAGTACAATCTGACGCGTCTGGGGGCTATGGTTTTGGTGTAGTCTTCGGGTCTTCCTGGTGTAAGGGACAATGGCCACAGACATGGACGCTCCACGGTCTAGACAAAGATCTGACCTTTCTGGAATTTTTTCCAATAGTGGTTGCAGTATATCTGTGGGCCACGGAGTTGAAAAACTCCACGGTTCATTTTTGGTGCGATAACATGGCTACAGTCCAGGTCATCAATTCCCTTACATCCAGGAACGCTAGGGTTATGGGTCTCATCCGTTCCTTCGTTCTCCAATGCCTGCGTTTTAACGTTTTGTTCCGAGCACTGCATGTTCCGGGCATTGATAATGGTGTTGCTGATGCTCTGTCACGGAACCAGATGGATCGCTTCCGTCAGCTGGCGCCGTGGGCCACAGCTCAGCCGGAGGCCATTCCCTCTGTGATATGGGAGATTGGAGAGAGGAGTCGGAGAGAGCCATAGGCCTTTCGATCGCCCCCAGCACGCTCGCCAGTTACCGAAGGGCAGGTAGGGCAATGCACAAATTCTGGGCCGCCAAGGGATATACTCCTGAGTGGCCTATTCCGGTAAGTCACATTATGGAATTCCTGGTGGAGTGCAGGAGATGTGGCCTGTCCATCAGTGCCCTGCAAGGTAAGCTGGCGGGGCTTTCCTTTTTAGCCAAAGCAAGGGGCCTTCGTGATAATGCAAGAGACTTCAGGGTCCGCCGCATGCTGACAGGGTGGGCCAGGGAAAAACCGGTCCCACCGGATTCCCGTCATCCCATTTCTCTGGACATGTTACTGGGAATGGTCGAACAATTGGCAGCACTTTGCTCCTCCACCTATGAAGCCAAGTTATTTCAGGCAGTAGCACTTACATTGTTTTTTGGGGCTTTCAGGATTGGAGAAGTAGTAGCCTGCTCAAAGCGAGACCGGTCTGGGCGTGCTCTCCAGTTTTCAGACGTCTCCATAGATGGAGGGGGTGCCTGCATAGTATTGCGAAGGTCTAAAACTGACCAGAAGTGTAAGGGACGACGTGTGTATTTGGCCCTGTCTTCAGCGCTTACACTTTGCCCTGTACGGTCTTTGCAGATATTTTTGGATGTTAGGGGGTCAAACGAAGGATATTTGTTTATCCATGCCAACCAGGAGCCCCTATCCATTTACCAGTTTTGGGCCTTGATTAAACATGCCTTGCAAGGGATTGGGCACAACCCTGCACAGTTTGGAACCCACTCATTTCGAATTGGAGCTGCTTCTACAGCAGCAGGTGTGGGATTTTCCCAGGCACAGGTACAAGCGGTGGGGCGTTGGTCTTCTGATGCTTTTAAGGGCTATATTCGCCCCTTCTGAAGACAGGAATTGCGGAAGCTTACCATTTGCATCTTTGACAGGTTGCTGGTCGGGGACGGAGCAGACACGCATCCTTATTTGTGGCCACAGCATGGTGTTTTGGGCAGCTCGAAGGGCAGCGAACTCGAGCGCCGGCTCCCAGTTGGGCCTCAGCAGATGGGCAGCGATACAGTGGCTTGGCCGACGAGGAATGCATTGGGAGGGGCTCCTACCCGCACTATTCCAGCAACAGGCGACGCGGATTACTCCGCATGTATTGGTCATCCATCTCGGTGGAAATGACCTTGGTTTGATACAGGGCAAGGCCCTCCTCACTCAAGCATGTAGTGACATGCAGCTCATCAGGCAAAGGTGGCCTGGCGTTCGTCTGATTATTTCAGACATACTCCCACGGAGGGAGTGGCGGGGGGTTTGGGATCCCCGAGCTATAGATAGAGCGTGGAAGATGGTCAACCGACGGATTCGCTTGGCCCTTCTTCCGCATGGTGAGTTAACCATCCCACACTCACGCATTCGGCACTGGCAGGTTGAACTTTATAGGGCAGACGGCATTCACCTGTCTGACACAGGTAATGATATATTTCTTGGGGACCTGCAGGGGGGTCTGCGCGAGGTGCTTCTCGGCAGTGGGGTAAAGGGGGACTAAATAGAGATTTGTCCCCCTTTTGTGGCAGGAAGGTGCGGGAAGGAAAATAGTTAAGGACAGCTAGGTGGCCCTCTTAGGCACCTTTGGAGGTGATTGGCGGTTCCGGAGGCCTGTCTTTCATGGCTTTGAGGCTCGAAGACAGGATATGGGCTGCCTCTGGGGCCAACTTATCTCATCCACCCAAGGGTTATTCAACCCCGGGTGGGGATGACGTAGGAAGGCCCCCCTACTCACCTACAAGGTATGGCCGGGGTAAGGGGTAAGCGGATGGGCTTGCCCTTGCCCTGGCAGGGGCTGGTCGCCCAAGAGCTGTATGGCAAGCTACTTGCTCATAGTTAGTCCCGCACCTAGATTTCCCTCTGCAGGTCACTTTAAAATTGGGTTTGTCTGCTGTAATTTAATAAAGTTGCCCTTATTCAACCCAAGCTTATGTGTACGTGTTTTATTTCGCCCCTCAAGGGCAAATGGATCCGCAATTCTTTTCTTTCTGATATAAACTGTATCAAAGATGTTGACTTAGCCAAAGATGAACTCATTGATCTTAGGACAAGAAATTTACTGCAATTGGAGTTTAACTCAAAAAGCCTTGGAGAATTTTGGTGTTCCTTGAGAGAAGCCTATCCTAGCCTTATAAAGCGAGTTATGGAAGCTTTAATTCCATTTGCAACAACATATCTTTGCAAATTGGGATTTTCAACACTTTTAACCATCAAAACAAAAAACTGAAGTCGACTGGATGTCAGACATGACATGCGTGTTGCCTTGTCAAAGACCAGCCCACAATTTAATGTTCTTATTCAAGCTAAGCAACAATAGCCTTCACTATGTCTTTAAAAAATAAAATTTAACTTTAACTTGCCTATATTTTAAATGTATTGTCATGTTATTTAATGCATTAATAAAGAAGCACATATATTACTATATCACAAATTTGGTTTTTTTAATATTCTGATAAATGTATTTCAATACAATCTGTTTCCTTTGTATTGTATTTTATGCATTTAAAAACATTATTCTGAGAAGGGGTCCATAGGCTTCACCAGACTGCCAAAGGGGTCCATGGCACAAAAAAGGTTAAGAACCCCTGCTTTAAACCATGTCAATCTAATTAAAGATAGGAAAACAATGCTCCTTGTGAAAGACACTGGTAAATGTCCGTCTGCATAGAGATCTTGATTAATCTGAAGAAAATAACAAACAAGGCAAGGACCATGGCTATAAAGGAGGCAAGGAAGGGCTCAAGCTAACATTTAAAGAAAAAGAGAGGGAGTGAGAGAGAAGCCACATTTCATGGCTATCCAAGGGAGCACAGCATCTGCAAAAGAGCTGTAACTTTCTAGGTGTGTTCCCAAAAAGCTGAACAAACCAGGGATGCACCCAGTTATAGGGGAAATGACCTCACTCTGAATTTGAAAGGGTTTTTTTCATACCAGCTCCAGACTTAGTCTTAAGTGTCACTGTATAACAAAAAGCACAGATAGTGAGCTTCCTGGGAGTCATACTAACTACTGTCATGCCACTTGGCTAAAGTCAAACCATTGGGGCACCCCCACTGTTCAAATCTTATTTTAATGAGTTGATTGTGCCATTCCCGTAATGAACTGGGACCTCTCAGGAAATGCAAAAGGGTTTAATTGGTTTAATTAAGGAGGAATATGCTGACTAGCTGCCTGTCATTCATTCACAAAAGGATGATTAATGCTTGAATTAGAGGTGTTGCCTGCATGCAATATGGCATTGAGTTCTGGGGGATTGAGGCTGCTTTCACACATGGGGTTGATTGCATTAGTTTAATAGATTAAAAAGGTAGTGCTTCTGTCCCAATTTCTAAAATCCCTTTCACACTGCAGTACCTGTTGCGTTAAGGAACAGCAGCTTTTTCAGCCAATATACCGGCATTTTGCGCAAATGTCTTTTACACAACTTGTTTTCGTCCCTCACCCATGCACACTGTTTCTCACTGTGTAGGAGATATAAGATCTCATCTTGTCGCCATCCAAGCTCTTTCCCTTTAGGATCTGACTTTTTAAATTGTTTTAGTTGTATCAAGGCAGGGGTGTGTGTAGGAAATGCTGCTGCTATCTGCACCGATGCCAGAATACCGGTACAACATTCATCAGGCAAAACAACAACAACCCTGTGCAACTAAAGGGAGAGAACACACTGCATCCTGAGATGCCTGTCACATGAGCGGCTGCAGCTAGCAATAAACTCCTTCAATCTTCCGGGTTCCCAGACTTGCTAACGGATTATTTCTGGTATCATTTATCATGGAAATTAGCGCTAAACTTCCACTACATTCCACTAGAATTCTGGAGCTAGCTTGTGTGTCATGTGAAAGATCAAATATAATGCACAAATTGCCAGGTAAGAAATTGTCAGAATAATGGAATAAAGTGCAGTGTGAAAGCAGCCCAATTAAGTTATCACAACCTACTGTTTGTGGGTGGCATGTGTAGGATTCTACCCTGCCTTACAGTATCGAGGCTTTCCCTAGTTCGTGACAGTGACACTCTCATTCCCCAGAGCAAAGCTAAATCACGTTCATAGGGTTGGGGCAGTACAGAACCTCCTGGTCAGGTCCTAAGACAGGTCCATGTCTGGTGGGGTGTTATACTGGCCCTCCCACCTTAGGTAACCTGGGAAATTCCCCAGACATTAATTTTAGCTGACTGCCATGTCTAGAGATCATTGAACCATCTCATCCTCCTACCTCACAACTACCACCTTCCCACATTTAAGGCCACAGTACCAGGAGAAAGGGCTTTCTCTTCAGTTCCTACCAAGCTTTGTGTTCTGGACTGAGTGTTCAGGTGGGTGGGGGATCAAATCACTGGGGAACCATCGCCCAATATATACACATTATTTATGACTTAGGATTTCTAGTTCTGACTGATCAGAGGGTAGTGTGGCCGAGAACACTCCTCTCCTACACAGGTATCTTCTTTTGGAATCTTAATCTGTTTGGTGAACTTTTGGGAACCACAGCCCCATTACTGATCTCTATTTAACATTGAATGCAATTGAAGAAGAGCAGGGAATGAATTGGATTTAGTGAGATTTGAGTGCCAGAAAGTATTTTGATCTGTTCTATTAATGAAGAATGTTGAAAACAATTAAAACAGTGACAGCAACAAAATGCAAAAGCTTACCACAAGGGTCTTTAATGGCATTAAAAGTCTCCTAACTAAAAATCAGCATCAGGAGACTTCAGATATAATTATAACAGTGGGAGGAGATGCTTAACCCTTGCCTGCAACAGGACAATCAAAATCACCCTTCCAAACTGCTTTTTCCTGCAGGTGAAAAGATCTGGAATACATTTTGGGGGGAGGACAATTTTAATTGAAGGGGAGAAAAACAGGCAATAGCATTAAGTATGAGGCACCCTCACCCTGCTATTGCACCTGTAATCATATTTGCAGATTCCCACTGCTTCATTTTAGCTCAAAAACAGTAATAAAGGAGACTGTTCACGTGCATATTATCTCTCACATACATCTAGCTTGACCCCGCATGTTCTTATTGAAATCTTTCTCCTCATACGTAGTTGTGAAAAAAAGGATTCTGCATACGGTTGCTTGACAGAAATCTTTTAAAGACACATCAACAACCCGTCAAAGCAAAGGCCAAATCTTGCAGACTTAAAACATGAAAGAAACAAATTTCATCCAGCAAAACAAGTGAGCATGTGGTGGTGAAGGGGAGGGGGACGGACAGTAACTATCAAGGAGGAATGTGACTGGGAAACCAATGCACAGAAGTAAAACAGAGCCTCCAAGGAAGAAGAGTGACAAAATACTGAACAGAACCAGAACTAGTCAGAAAGAAGGCTCGTGTCACTTTGAGAAGGTCCACAGAGGGAACATGAGTAATCAAAGGAATGAAACAGCAGCACTTTTTTTGTAGCTATAAACTCTGGGAGAGGGGTATCTTCTTTCTTTGTGCCCTTAATCAATGACTTGAAAACTCCAGAGGGAAAGTGAGATGGATCACAGTCGTAGACACACCTTGAGTGGAATGTGGAACTAATTGATAAGGGTAACGCATGCTTTGCAGTCAGCAGTGAGGAAGCAACCCAAAGAGCTGCCTGGGGGAGAGTGTCTGTGCAATGCACCTGTCAGCTAAAGGGAAATGATATAGAGCCTCTTTCCTCTGTGGTCCTCAATTTACCCAGCTCCTTTTGATGTAAAGCCTCTCCACAGTGACAGCTTCGCCAACTTCATTATTTAGTAAATAAATGCTACTTTTATAACTCTGCTCCTGATAGAATATGTAAATCTCATAATTCTAAGGAAAAAGATGAGTGAATGTGCTGGAATGTTCCTTAGATATTTATACATATACTTTCTACCTTTGAGACAAAAGATGCTGCTTTCTGAAGCTTAGCATGTGTAAAAGCACTTATTTTTGTTTGTTCTTTAAATGACACTTCTCATCTTGGTCTTTCTCTAGGCATTGTTTATTATTTTGCTGCACTGATTGTAATGGGAAGATCATTTATTTTACTGGTTATTAGGTGATAAGAAAAAGAAGAAAGACAGTTGATAGCAACAGCAAATTTATGTAAACAGAACAACAAGAAGTTAAGGGGAAGGTCTGAATTGTTATTCAAGCAGCCCATTATAGCCAGGTCTATAGGGGTGGAGGAGTGGCAAGCAACATGCAAAATCTATTACATGTTTCATTGTTCAGGTTTCATTTGGCCTGAGAGAAGTTTGCAATGCTACAAAAATTAACAAGATTTTGTATAGCAACACCCATCAACTAAAATAATCTTGTGTTCATTTGTCACCACTAAATGCCTGCCAAAATCAAACACAATTAGTGATGTGAAAGAAAAGGTGGATAAAGACACAAAAAGGCAGATAGATTTGACCATCAAACACCTCCCCTGCATCCAGCACTGAATGTACAGCTCTGGGAAAACAAGTAACCTATTTCTGTCATTGGTCCCACTCCCTACATATCTTTTGGTTATTACCTTTTGTAGACTGTCAGTAGCTACACTAGCATAAATAAGGCAATAATGTGTTAGGCCAGCATATATATGTGACTGTGAGGAACAAAGCATCTGGTCTAACCCCTTTTTAGCAGTAGATTTGGCCTGGGGATGTAGTTGTGCACACAGCTGGGCTGTTCAAATCTTATTGATGGATGCAATTTCAGCAGCCCTGTGCGGGACTACAGCCTCCTGTATAAGCATGACACTAGTCTGAATAAAAGGAGATACTGGCTACAAACAGTGCTAGATTAAAAGACCAAAGGACACTATGGTCAGCCATATTAGCAACATAAAAACACAGCTGCCTTATACTGCCTTATTCTGAGACCATTGGTCTAGCTCACTATTTTCTACACTGACTAGCAATGGTTCTCCAGGGTTTCAGAAGGAGAACATTCCCAGTCCTACCTGGAGATGCAGGGACTGAACCTGGGACCTTCTGCATGCAAAGTAGAGGCTGTGCCACTGAGCTATGGCCTTTCTTCCTATAGTTCAAAGGCTTTATCCCACACTGATTCATATGCCACTATTTTCTTACTACAGAAAATACACTCGCTACAGAAAACCTCACAAACAGACTACAGAAATGGTTAGCCCCTTCCATTCCTACAAATCTAATGCCAAAACACAATGACCCATTTGATGTTCAGGTGTTAGGTCTCCTCACATTCAAAGAATGTGTGGGCTGGGGTTGTGCATGCTGTGCATGCTGATCCCATTCCCATTGTCCCCAACCTCACCAGCTGGAGCTTCAGCCCTGGTGCATTCAGCATGAAGGGGATTATAAGCATGTTTAGTTAGCTGCACTTAGATTCTGTTACATACCTTGATGCTGAACGGAATAGATAAAGGATGGAAACATTGGGACAGCACCACTCCCCCTTCATGTGTTTGTTGAATGTGCATAGACCTGAATGGGGTGATAGAGAGCAGTCTTGCTGCTCCTTGTGCTATACAAGATCTTAGAATTTGATTCCCGCCCCCACAACAGGGAATGTGGCCACTGGAATGTGAAAAGAGGGCAGCAACTGCATCTGAGCTCTTAGCCCATCTCAAGGAACACTATACAGAAACTGGGGTTTCTGATGTAGTTAAATCAGCTGGAAAAATGTGGACATATCTTCACACAATATCATGTAGAATGCCATGGTTTTCTCTACTGTGGTATATTACAATGAGGAAAGATGGATAATGGTGGACACGCTATCATTTTGCCCACCCTTCTTGACATTTTGACATTTTGACTGGGGGGCCCAAGCATCTGAAAACCACTGCTCTGGCAGAGTCTGGATTTAGGGAAATCATACTCAGTACCGAGTTCATGAACATGACATTGATATCTGCCCATTGTACAGTTGTTCTGTTTCTCTAGATTCAGTATCCATGACACTATAGGTTAGATCCAATGCAACATTTGTGCAAGAAGTCTGAGACTTGGAATTGTAGCACAAACTGTTGCATAAACAATAGCGCAACAGGTAGCATGCAAAGCTTAGCTGTCAGTGAGTATAATAATGCACAAGATCTTTCGCAAGCATACACATTGGATTTGGCTGTTGTGTTATGCGAAGAACAGGGTCCTGCTAGTGGAATGGCTGTTGTGTGAGCATGCTGCCAGAACTGAATATCACCCTTTAAGGTACGGGACTATGCCTCTGCTCACTTTGCTCACCAACTCTGCCTATCCCCCACCAGGGATGTAGCTGTCTGGGGTCCTGGCGGTCTTAGACCCCTTACTTTTGGGGGAGCCAGGTCCCAGCAGGGTCCCCATGTCTACAGCATCCCACAAGCTAATCAGCATTAAATAGGAGTGTGTTTGCCACTGACAACAGTGCCAATGAGTGTTGATTGCAAGCAAGCCTTTATTACTACCTACCTCATAAAGCTAAGACCAGTTATGGAGAGTGAGAATTCTGTAACTGCAGAAGAAGAAGACAGTGAATCCTGCTGATAGCATCCCATCTACATGATCAAGCAGTTTGGTAGCAGCAGGAAATAAGCATGTAGACACTGAATTCAGTAACTCAAGCAATATCTATGACAAAGGACAGTCAAATGGTGACAGGGATAGAGAAGCAGAAAGTAGTATAGAAGCCTGGTCAGATTATAATTTAGAAGGTTGTGCAGTCTTAGAAGGGGGTGTGGCTGTGACTATCATGTAGTTTTTCTTTTTTTCTTACAAAAAGCTGCCATTTTTTTTTTTTACAATAATTTTTATTCAGATTTTCATAAAACATACATAACAAAACCATAAAACATTCAAAGACAAAAAACAAAATCAAAAATAGTTAGACAAAAAAAAATAAAAAGTAAAATATTGACTTCCCATTTGTCACAGATCAAATCAGTTATAGGTCTACAATGTATAACAATCCTGTCTCTTAAATCATATTATAAAATCACTTTCCTCCAGTAGTTATCTTACTTAATCATCAAATCTCATAAACATTACTTTATTCTTTCCACAAAAAGTCAAAGAGAGGTTTCAATTCTTTAAGAAATATATCTATCAATTTTTCTCCAGATAAGCATGTCGATTAATCCATCTCATTAATAATTATAATAATCTTATTGTCATAACCATAGTCAAAATAAACATTTCGATTAATCCATCTCATCAGAATCTGTTAGGTTCAATAATTTCAATAGCCATTATTCTATTATCCCTATTAGTTCCATCTTCCATCTTCCATCTTCAATAGTCTTGTTAACTCCAGTAATTTCAGTGTCCAATCTTCCATTATCAGTATTCCGTAATAATCTTGCTGTCATAACCATAGTCATATAGTAAGAGTCTAATGGGAATTTCCTCTATCCCAAATATTTTCTTGCCATCCATTCTGAATAGGTTGCTGGAATACTGCAGTAAAATCATATCTCTGTTCTTTTTTACAAAATGTACTGGCTCATCTCTTGAAAGTTTTTCCCTTGTCACATGGCTGCAGTTAATTCCATAGGTTTTCTCTATATTAGGCTCCATCACATCATTCCAGTCCAGAAGATTGTCCATGCCATTGATAACTTTATCTCTAATATCTTCATTAATTTCTTCAGAGATAACATTGAATTCCAAACAGTAGATTTTATTTCTAAAATCCATAAATTCCAAATCTTTTTCCTGTTCCACGTTTGTTCCAGGCTCCAGGGTCTCCTCTCTCACAGGGACCCCTATTTCTTTAAACTCCTGGATCATTTTGCACAATTCAATTTTCAGCTCCTTACAACCCTGTCGCAGGGTTCGTTTCGTTATCTCAATCTCATCCATTATTTTCTGAAACCTAGTTACTTCCAGATTCTCAGCCACTTTCTTGATTGCCATTTTAAAAGAAAAATATAAGAGAACCACTTCTTATTTCAGCAACAATTGGGTTAATACTCCAAACTTGATGACATCACAGTATAAACAGAGCAGCCAGCCTTATCTCACTATGCTTAGGAAAACAAAATGTAGTTTCCAGGATCGAAACAATTAATGGCGTCGTCAGGAAACAGATTCGTCAAAATAAAATAAACCAAAAAGAGAGTAGTCTCAGACAATATAATATTCTTCAGAATAGAAATCAGGAATAGAAATCTCTCTTCTGTGTATATCTTTAGAATGCAAATCCAGGACAGCTTTTTGCAACAAAAACAGAGATAAGCTGTTAATTAGTGCATAGCAGAGAAGAGTTATAGCTCCCCGGAAAGATGTCCAAAGCCGATCAATCTGGCAAATCTCCTTTTACTGCAACAGTTTAAGTCAAGTAAAAAAATATAGAAAGAAGGGTGCTTGCCTGTTAGTCCGTTCTCTCTCTAAAGAAAAGATGAACGTGTCGCTTTATCAGATAGAGCTTGTTGAAAATCCGTCCTCCTTTGTCGGCTGGACCTCGTCTCATAAATCAATGAAATCTAGTCCTCCCAACAAAAATAGACTTCCGGGAAGGGTGACTTAGCCTGTGCCTGCTTTTGGGACGGGCTCCCGCCGCAAAAGAAGCTTATTCAGATATAAATCAGTCAAAACTTTTTTTTTTGACTGATGAAACTTCTCCCGGGCAGGGAGAAACGAAGAGATTAACCACAAAAAGCTGCCATTTTGTCTGTTTCTCCCCAAAACAACAGCCCCCATCTGAGTGGAAAGGTATGATTGGAACTAAGGTGAAACATGAAGGACTTCTTTTCAAACAAAAATATTAAATATAGTTTTTAAAACCAGTGCACATTCAGAGGTCCTACTAGATACATATAAATCTTACAGTGTACCTATAAGAGCAGTCTGGAGGTGCCCATGGAGGTCTACATGGAAAAAAATGAGTTTATCCAGGCAATCCAATCAAAACATGGCCTTATTATGCTTTAGTATTTGCAAGATACTTGTTTTTTATTGTAGTTTAAGCAGTAGCATATGTATGATTGTGGGGAGCAATTTTTAATTGCCATAAATATTGCTGAAACTGGGAAAAGGAGAAAAGGTTAAAACATATAAGATTTCTGAAATATTTGTTTTCCATCTTGTGTGAACAGAAATATGGAGTTTAAGAGCTATAATTACATGATAATTTGATTGCAACAGGTGACCTGTTATGCACTTTTCTTACACCTTGTTTAATAGATCATTCCCATGATTAGACAAGTGGCACACTAAATGATTCATTAAGTATTAATGTTAGCAAAAATTCATTAAGATTTAATGTCATTCTCTTGATATGCATTGAGTACTCATCACTGTTCTTTTCCTCAGCCTGACCACAGTCGCCATCTGACTGTTTCAATATCCTTGAAAATCTCTGGAATGTAACACAGTTATATTCTATTTTTCATAGAATATAACTATTGTATAACTATTTATTCTGTTCAAATCTAGATGAATGGGTTTAGAACAATGCTGACTGTAGGATTCTACCATATCCTGGATTGCAAATGATGTATCACTTAAATAAGAGAACTGAAAAGATGTCTACAAGAAAGCAAAACAAAACTTTCAAGCTCCATTGACTATCTTCCTAAATATCATCCTTGAAAAGCAGTTTGGCTTCTTGTCTAAGCAGCAGTGCTGCCAGATCTCCGCTTTTTACCCAGAGACTCCAGTTTTTGGGGTTCTTCCCCGGGTCTCCAGGTGAGTCACCCCAATATTTAGTCATTCTCCTGTTTTCTGGTCAGCACACTGTGTCTGCACGCCTGCCATCGCTCAAGGTAGTGGTGGGACATCAACTCTAAGGGGTTGACACTCTCACTGCCGTCTTGGGTAATGGCAGATGCACTGATGCAGCAACACACTGACATCATGATGCGGCAATGTCACAACATGGCAGCACGGCAGTCTGATGCTCAAGACATGCCTAGCACTGGCCCCGCTTAAGCTGTTCGTCTTTCTTTTCCTGCCTGCCACCTTGGAGGTGCGCTGTGGTGGATCGGGCAGCCGAGTGCACATATCGAATGACTCTGGGTGTTTACTTATTATTGGCAGCTGTGCACATACAAATGAAAATGGTAAGCTATCCCATTGATTCTTTTTTTTTATTTGACTGCAGATGTACTTGTAAGGATAGGAAACAGCAAAAAAAAAGTATGGGATTGCATTATAAATGAACTACTCTATCTACAGTGATTTTTCACAAGGCTACAATCCTATATTCACTTCCCCGGAAATAAACCCCATTGAACTCAGCGGGATGTACTTCTTAATGTATAGGATTGCATTGTAAGATTTTCTCTTACTCCTTGTTCCTATACAGCTTTGCAGCCTATTGCTTAGTTGGAGTTCAGGACTGGGCTGTTTCCCCAGACACTCCAATCCTCACTTCTTCAACCAAGCTGATGTTGGAAAGAAGTGAATGAGGGGGAAGACTGGGTCAGTCCCATGTCTAGTTTGTGGCAGCAATGAGGATAAAATGATTGGGAGAAGAGGTGGGTAGAAAAATGTTAACAGAAGTGGTGAGGCAGAGCTGTTATGCTTGCTTTCTGGCAGGTGGGTCACTGTTGCTTACTGGGAGGGAACGGAACAAAATGGCAGGAAGATCAGCATGGGGGAAATGCACTGGCAGGAGCACTGGACTGGTACATTTGCTTCATGCAACTTACCCGCCACCTCCCCCTCTCCTTACCAGTAAGCAATAGCAACACATCAGCTGGAAAGCTAGTGTAACAATGCTGTCCCACTTGAGGAGCTGGTTCTGCATATGAAAAGGTAGGGTCAACACTCTCGCTGGATTGAATTTGGCTGGGAACTTATGCTGTAGCATCCTTAGCATAAGAGTTAATGTAGCTCTGGCATCAAAAGCAGATCACAGCAGAATCTGCATTTGTTTTGTATTTAAAAGGGAAGAGAAAAAAAATTGAAATTGTGTTTTATATATGTTTTTATTGTTGATATTATTATTGTTAAATTGCTTTGGGATTTTATGGGAAACAATTCATAAATTAAATAAATAAATAAGAAAAACAAATGTTTCCACTACGTGAAAATTATGTGAGGGAAACTAAGTTCATCATTTTCCTGATGTGTGCAATATATTGAGGAAAAAGCATCTTCAAATAACAAGTCTGAAGTGCTTACAGTAAGTAGAACAAATATGGGAACCACAATTTGTTGTGATGAAACCTAAACATGACAGCTGCCATTCCCTTCAATTGTGAATGGTTGAACATGTGAGTTGAATTTCAACCTACTGGGGGGGGGAATGTGGGGAGCAGAATTCTCCTGGTGTACAGACGCCGTAGTGGCAGCTAAATTATGTAGACACAGGAGTCCTGTGACAGGAAAAAAAACTTCTGGGCTCAGCAAATGTGAAACAAATAGCATTGTCTTGGGCAAGCCACGACTGCTCAGCCTAACCTACTTCACAGTATTATTGTGATAATGAAGTGGGGATTATAAAACCTTTTTTGCACTGAAAAGTGCAGGAGATGTGAGGAATGGCAGTCCTATGTCTTAATCATGACAGATGCTAATGTCTAATGTATGGGACACTTTTTTTGCAGTTTGAAGGCCACATTCCTTGTTGGACAACCTTCCAAGGGCAGTATATCAGCAATGGGTGGGGCTAGAGGCTGAAGTGGGTACAGCAATACATGTGCATTTTACCCTTGTACAGTAGGCAAGTTTCTACACACACACCTCTCTCTGCCCTCCATCTAGCTAAGCAAGAGGCAAGGACATATTTCAGCTAGGCAAAACCACCCTCTTTTAGCTAGGATTTCTGTCTTAATTTCCAGCTTGAGAAACCAGAGAATTCTTTTTGTTTAAATGGTATACTCCAAGAAATTGTGGTTGATGCTTCGTGTATCATGCTTAATGACATCACTAGGACCCACCCAGTGACATCACTAGGGCCTGCCCTAAAATCTCAGGATTTGGGATGCTTCTGATCTGAACCCAAATAAGCAGCCCAATTGGATTTTGAGAGGCTGCCTGGACTGATCTTTTTTTAAAAATAGCAGCACTTGGCTGTTCAGCACTCATAATTCCTTACAACCTGTTCATTTGTAAAGAGATATATTTACAAGTATGCTGTTGACCTTCAGTTCTCTTTCCTTAAGAAGAAACTGGTCTTAAACTTCTTGGAAAGCGGATAAAATGCTATTAATGACATTAAGTTAATTCCCCCTCTCCCTGCTATGACTGTCTTTTGAATGGGAATCAGTATGATTGAAAAGCAGGTTAACAGGCCTATAATATCTACTCTGAAGTAAGTCCCATTGATCTAAATGAGGCTTACTCCCAGGTAAGAAGTACAGAATTGCAATATAAAAATAGCACAAATAAACATAATCTAACATAGAGTAAATCTATTGAAATAAATGAATTTGATTTAAATTCTTTGATTTCAGAGGGTCTACAGCTGGGGAGGACTAGCCTCAGAGGGGGCAATTGTAAACCCCCTCTGAATACTGCTTACCATGAAAACCCTATTCATAGGGTAGCCATAAGTCGGGATCGACTTGAAGGCAGTCCATTTCCAGTCTGTGACCAACACTGGAAGATTTCACCCACAGAAAATAGCCTTTTAACTCTGTGTTTGATAGATGGTCATTATTCAGTTTTAGTTTAACTATAAGTTTTGACTTTGGGGAGGGTGTTAAATTCAGAGCTTGGAAAAGTTACTTTTTTAACTACAACTCCTATCAGCCCAATCCAGTGGCCATGCTGGCTGGGGCTGATGGGAGCTGTATTTTATAAAAGTAACTTTTCCAAGCTCTTGTTAAATTCATGTTAATGTTCAAATAAGGTTACAAACCTATATTTGAAATCCATTCTAAATTTTAAAAATCTAATTGTTTGTTTTTTAAAAAGGAAGTATCACATTTTATCCATTCCCCAAATCTAAAATAGGGTTCTGTGATGCAGATAGTTCATTAGAATGCTCCCAAGAGATCACATTTCATTAAAAGACACCATTCTAGATGTGCTTGAGTTCTGAAAGTTCAGCAAATCTCTACCTTTGACGGTGTACTTACTCCCCTCCTGTACTGTATTTCTATCTAACACTGGAACAAATTTCTTAATACACCATATCTTGCTTATTTAAAACAGACATGGTGAATGCTGTGGAACAATAGAATCAGGTACTAATTTATTTCTGTTAGTGCATAATAATGAAAAGTCAGTGAGATTAATGTGCTGTTACTGTTTATTCAGTGCCACATTGCTCGTGACTAAGTACAATGGATGGGACCTTCTTTCTGCCTCATTAAATAAGTTAATCATGTAAATCAGGAGGAAAAAACATTTTGGATAGTGTGAGAGTAGGATGAACATTAGATATGCATTTTTCACCAGCAAGTATCAAAGCAGTTCTGACATATACAGGAATTCCCATCTCCAAACCACTTTGTCAAAACCTAAACAAAAATTCAGTTTCAAAAGGTGGAACTTGAATGACTACCAACTGAAAATCCATTAAAATATGCAAAGATTATTGTTTTGTTTTAGAAGGACAATAATTGTCAAAATAATAGTTGTTAATAGCCAACTAAGTTATCAGAAAGAAAGCATTCTAAAACTACAGTATTTGAACATGCCTTTCCTGTAGCTTACAAAATGTAAATGAAATGTATCAATTAATTTGTCTTAGTAGACACAGTGATAAAATGTTCATAGTTTATTCTTCCAAGCAGAGTTAATATGAAAGATTCAAGAACAGTTTCATCTTTGTGCTTGCCTTATCTGGTTATTACAATGTTGTCAATATTGTTTTATTCACGTTGTTTCTTCTGAGTTAAAAAAACCAATATAAGTAGAACAGAATATTGGCAACACTGTAATAAACACCCAAGGTAAGCAGCGGATCCCTGCAATGGGATATTAGTAAATGTGAGTTTCAGTCACATGTTCACATGATTAAATGTCAGAGATGTTAGTGTAAGGCAATCAACACACAATCAATACAAATCTTGGGTTATAGTTGAAGGAATAGATGTTTGATTGTACTTTCATTCAATAATAGTCGGAATAGAGCAATAAAAAATAAAACCGACCACAAACCACTCAGACTACTGTAGCAATAAATATGCAAACTTTAAATATGTAATTATATATAATGCAAATAAAGATTAAGGGTTATTTTCAATGCTAGTTCTAGTAATGCTAGTAAACTCATTGAAGTTAATAGGCATAACTAACTTAGATTTATTAATTCCACTGGGTCAACTCTGAGTAGAGCTTAGCTGAATACAACCCAGATGATTTTTTTAAAAAAAAGGATAAAAATTTAACTCTTTGCATGTTGTTATAAGACTACAGTTGAATGCATTTTTAATCTATAGTGTTGTCAAGAGCATTTTATTGTTGATGGTGTTTTAATGATAATTCTGAGAAAAGAAAAGTTTTGTTAAATAGCAAGCCAGTGGGACTTACAACAAAATATTGCAGTACATCCCCAAGAATGCTCCTGTTTAGGGTCCTACCAGCCAGCCACGCCCTCTTCCAGGAAACTGTAGAACTTATAATAAAATATAAGAAACGCAAGGAGGTGTGTATTTGATCTGAGGTTTTTGGGGGTCATAGAAAAGAGAGAAAAATACATGCAAGGGGAGAGAGGGAGAAAGTGTGTATGTGTGATAGTGTTTCAGTTTTTAATTATATAGCTATAGATATATGCTATGCGTGGTAAGGTGAAATGCAAATTAATATACTTAAGAATATGTGTGTGGTGCAGTTAACTCCAGAGGTTAGGATAAGGAATTTTCATGCTTATGTTCCCCACTAAAACCCATGAGCTCTATCCAAACACAATTACTCCGAGTCTTAGTACAGTATAGCAGTCTAGAATGGAAACTCAGCAAAAGAAGTTCCTTACCTTATAGCATAATGATGGTGATCATATACTGTAATAATAGAATAGTAGAGTTGGAAGAGGCCTATAAGGCCATCGAGTCCAACCCTCTGCTCAATGCAAGAATCCAAGTTAAAGCACACCCATCAGGGGGTTCTCCAGCTGCCTCTTGAATGTTGAATGCCTCGAGTGTTGGAGAGCTCACCACCTCCTTAGGTAATTGGTTCCATTATCATTCTGCTCTAACAGTTAGGAAGTTTTTCTTGATGTTCACCTGAATTCTGGATTCCTATAACTTATCATTCTATGTCCTGCACTCTGGAATGATTGAGAAGAGATCCTGGCCCTCCTCTGTGTGACAACTTTTCAAGTACTTAAAGAGTGCTATCTTCCCTCAGTCTTTTCTTCTCAAGGCTAAACATGCCCAGTTATTTCTGTCTCTCCTCACAGGGCTTTGTTTCCAGTCCCTGATTATCCTTGTTGCCCTCCTCTGAACCCATTCCAGTTTATCTGTATCCTTCTTAAAGTGTGATATTCTGAACTGGACACAGTACTCAAGATGATGCCTAATCAGTGCTGAATAGGGGGGAACTAGTACTTCATGTGATTTGGAAACTATACTTCTGTAAATGCAGCCTAAAAGAGCATTTGCCTTTTTTGTAGACACATCACACTGTTGGCTCATATTCAGCTTGTGATCAACAACAATCCCAAGATCCTTCTTGTGTGTAGTATTGCTCAGCCAAGTATCCCTCATCTTATAACTGTGCACTTTGTTTCTTTCCCTAGGTGTAGAACTTTGCACTTATCCCTTTTAAATTTCATTCTCTTGTTTTCAGCCCAATGGTCTAGCCTATCAAGATCCCTTTGAATTTTGTTTCTGTCTTCCAGGATATTAGCTATCCCTCCTAAGTTTGTGTCATCTGCAACTTTGATAAGCATTCCTTGCATCTCCTTATCCAAGTTATTAATGAAAATGTTGAAGAGTACTGGGCCCAGGACCAAGCCCTGTACTACCCCACTCATTACCTCCCTCCACTTTGAGAAGGAACCATTGATAAGCGCTCTTTGACATGATTGTGTAGCTGACTGCAGATACACCTGATAGTTGTTCCACCAGCCCACATTTAGCTAGCTTGCTAATCAGAATATCATGAAGCACTTTGTCAAAAGCTTTGCTGAGGTCGAGATATGTTATTTTATTTATTTATTATTGTTTAGTTGCATTTCTAAACTGCCCTATAGCTAGCAGCTCCCAGGGCGGTGTACAACATGATAAAACCACAATATTTAAAATACAGCAAGTGTGTATTGTGCAGACAATATTAACATTATATAAACAAAATGAAAGAAAACTAAAAAAAAAAGATTAAAAGCTTAAATACTTTAAAATGCCTGGGTGAAGAGGTGGGTTTTTACCTGGCGCCGAAAAGATGACAGAGAAGGTGCCAGGCGTATCTCATCTGGGAGGGCATTCCATAATTCGGGGGCCACTACCGAAAAGGCCCTAGATCTTGTTACTGATCTCCGGTCCTCTGTATGGGTTGGGACCCGGAGAAGGGCCTTAGACGTCGAGCGGAGTGAACGGGTAGGAACATAGCGGGAGAGGCGTTCCATCAGATATTGCGGTCCAGTGCCATTAAGGGCTTTATAGGTAAGGACCAACACTTTGAATCTGGCCCGGAAACATATTGGAAGCCAGTGCAGTTGGGCCAGAATAGGTGTTATGTGGTTGAATTTCTTCGTCCCAGTAAGAACTCTGGCCGCTGCATTCTGCACTAGCTAAAGTTTCCGAATCATTTTCAAAGGTAACCCTACGTAGAGAGCATTACAGTAATCCAATCTAGAGGTTACCAGAGCGTGAATAACTGAGGCTAGGTTCTCCCTGTCCAGATAGGGTCGTAGTTGGGCTACCAGCCGAAGCTGGTAGAACGCATTTCGTGCCACCGAGGCTACCTGGGCCTCAAGTGACAGAAGCGGATCTAATAAGATCCCCAAACTATGGACCTGTTCCTTTAGGGGGAGTGTAACCACATCTAGGACAGGTCTGACATCAACCATCTGAGCAGAGGGCCCCCCAACTAGCAGCATCTCAGTCTTGTCAGGATTGAGCTTCTGTTTGTTTGCTCTCATCCAGTCCATTATCGCGGCCAGGCAGCGGTTCAGTACAGCAACAGCCTCACCTGAAGAAGATGAAAAGGAGAAATAGAGCTGCGTATCATCAGCATATTGCTGGAAGCGCACTCCATAACTCCTGATGACCTCACCCAGTGGCTTCATATAGATATTAAAAAGCATGGGGGACAGAACTGAGCCCTGCAGGATCCCATACTGGAGCACCCAGGGACTTGAGTAGTGTTCCCCAAGCATCACCTTCTGGAGACGATTCTCAAGATAGGAGCACAGCCACCGCCAAGCAGTGCCTCCAACTCCTAACTCCGCGAGTCGCCCCAGAAGGATACCATGGTCGATGGTATCAAAAGCCGCCGAGAGATCAAGGAGAACCAACAGAGTTACACTCCCTCTGTCTTTCTCCCGACAGAGGTCATCATACAGGGCGACCAAGGCTGTTTCTGTACCAAACCCCGGCCGAAAGCCGGATTGAAATGGATCCAGATAATCAGTTTCATCCAAGAGGGCCTGGAGTTGGCGAGCGACCACGCGCTCTAGAACCTTGCCCAGAAATGGAACATTTGCTACCGGCCTATAGTTGTTAAAGTTATCAGGGTCCAAGGAGGACTTTTTTAGGAGCGGTCGCACTACTGCCTGTTTCAGGCAAGGTGGGACCACTCCCTCTCGTAACGAGGCATTAATTACCTCCTTGGCCCAGCCGGCCGTTCCATTTCTGCTAGCTTTTATTAGCCACGAGGGGCAAGGGTCCAGAGCGGAAGTAGTCGCCCGTATCTGTCCAAGCACCTTGTCCACATCCTCGAGCTGTACCAACTGAAACTCATCCAATAAAACAGGAGAAGACTGTGTTCTGGACACCTCATTAGATTCAACTGTTACAATATTGGAGTCAAGGTCCCGACGGATGTTTATGATCTTGTCTTGGAAGTGCCTCGCAAACTCATTACAGCGGGCTATTGATGGTAATATTGCGTCCGGAGAACCAGAGTGTAAAAGTCTCCGGACAACCTTATAAAGTTCCGCTGGGCGGTTACAAGATGACTGAATGGAGGTAGCGAAGTATTGCTTCTTCGCCATCCTCACCGCCTTCACATAGCGTTTCATGGAGGCCTTCACAAGTGCATAATTACAGCCGTCGGGAGTTCATCTCCATTTACCCTCCAACCATCTCCTTTCTTGCTTCATCACTCTTAGCTCCTCGGTAAACCAAGGGGCCAATTGAGCTCTGCAATGGAGAGGGCGCACCGGGGCGATTGTGTCAACTGCCCGGGTCATTTCCGTATTCCACAGAGTGACCAGAGTTTTGACAGGATCGTCAGTTTTATCAGCCGGAAAATCCCCCAGAGCCCTCTGAAATCCTTCAGGATTCATTAGTCTCTGGGGACGGACCATCTTAATTGGTCCTCCACCCTTGCAGAGGGGAGAAGACGATGTGAGTCTAAATCTCAAGAGGCGATGATCTGTCCATGACAAAGGAATAGATGTAAGATTCCTCACTCCCAGATCACCTTCCCCCATTCCAGTGGCAAAAATCAAGTCTAGAGTATGTCCTGACACATGTGTCGGGCCAGCAACAAATTGAGACAGCCCCATGGCTGTCATGGAGGTCATGAAGTCCTGAGCCGCTCCAGAGGTGGCCTCGGCATGAATGTTGAGATCCCCCAATACCAAAAGTTTGGGAGATCGCAACACTAAGTCCGAGACCACCTCTGTCAGCTCAGTTAGGGAAGCTGTTGGGCAGCAGGGTGGACGGTACACCAACAGTATTCCCAGTCTGTCTCGCTGGCCCAACGTAATGTGCAGACACTCCAGGCCATTAGCCACTTGGATGGGGTGCCTAACAAGAGAGATGGAACTTCTATAGACCACAGCAATTCCCCCTCCCCGACTCTCAGATCTACCCAGATGCTGAACCGAATACCCAGGTGGGCACAACTGGGAGAGATTAATACCTCCCAGATCGCTCACCCAGGTTTTGGTAATGCATGCCAGATCGGCCGCCTCATCCATGATTAAATCATAGATGCGGGAGGTTTTATTATTTACCAATCTGGCATTAAAGAGCAGCAACTGGAGATCCAAGAGTTGGCTGGTAGAACTACCAGCAATCCTGTGGATGTGAGGAGGACCAGAACACGGCACAGCCACCAGTTGTCTGGCCGAGTTCCCCTTAACTGGCAAGTCCTCCTCACAGTGCCATACCTCCCATTACCCATCACTGCGCTGATTGGGGCCCCCTCTGGTCCTCCCTCCCAACACCCTATCCTCCCGCCCAGGCACATAATAAAAATAAAATAAATAAAAAAACTCATACTCCATACACAATCACACACTCATTCATACAACCATTCATACACCCAAATAGCACAAATAGCACAGCAACAACAGCAGGGTCCCAATAGCCACGAATCGCAACAGTGGCAGCTGTAACGTCAGGGGCTCAGAAGCGATGAGCAGCAGCAGCAGCACAGGCAGGCAGATGGCTCTCCCTCCCTGGGCAGCGATGGTCCTCTTCCCCTTGCAGGCAGTGGGTCTCCCAAGCCCCCTCAGCCAGCCGGCTTATATATCCCCTCCAAAGAAGGGACAGATGGAACAGTATCAGGCACAGCTGGCTGAGTACCTGGGGCCTGGTCCTGCAAGGTGCCACGTGCAGAGCAGGAGCCCAAGAAGGAGAGAGCAGAGATGTTATCCAGCAGCATAACATCTCTGCAGTCTATCAGGGAGGTTACCTGAACAAAAAATAAGACAAGATTAGTCTGGCAGGATCTTGACAAAGCTGTGAAAAATCTGTGTTGCCTTCTAGTAATCACTGCATTGTTTTCAAGGTGCTTAGAGATTGACTGCTTTATAATCTGCTCCAGAATTTTCCCAGAAATTGATGTCAGTCTGACTGGTCTGTAGTTCCTAGCTTCTTCCTTTTTGCCCTTTTTGAAGACAGAGATAACATTAGCTCTCCTCCAGTCATCTGGCACTTCACCCATCCTCCACAATTTTGCAAATATAATAGACAGTGGTTCCAAGAGTTCTTCAGCCAGTTCCTTCAATAATCTAGGATGCAGTTCATCCGGCCCTGCAGATTTTAACTCATTCAAAATGATTAGGTATTCCTTGACCATTTGTCTATCAATTTCAAGCTGCAATCCTGCCCCTTCAACTTCACATTTCCCAGGAGGGTCATAGACCCTCTTTTGGGAGAAGACTGAGCCAAAGTTGGAATTGAGCTCTTCTGCCTTTTCTTTGCCATCTGTTATCATTTTGCCATCGTCATTGAGTAGCTGTGCCACCATTTCTTTTCTCTGTCTTTTACTATGGATGTACCTGAAGAAAGTTTTTTTGTTGCTTTTGGCATCTCTCGCTAACCTCAGCTCATTCTCAGCTTTAGCCTTCCCGACAGCATCCCTGCAATTCCGTGCTACCTGTCTGTACTCTTCCTTTGTGGCCTGATGATGATGATGATGATGAAAACCTGCCTGAATGAGTTAAAAAAAACCCTCTTTCTAACATTCTAAGTATATGTGGAAGGAGGAGGGGATGTCACAGGGAGATAGGAGAGGGGGGTGGGAAAATCCTTTCCTACCTTCTGTGTGCCCAACAGTTTTTTCATACCTGGCAAAATTGTGGCAAATGTGTTAACATTTTCACCCTGTGGCAAAAAAACAAAACAAAACAAAAAAAACCCCACTGTGTTTTTGAGGGTAGAAAAATACACAATAACCAGTTCACGGAAATCAGGCAAAAAATCCATTAGACTACATCTCAGTTCCACCTCCAAATTTTAATCCAATATCTATAACCTATATTTTGCTTTCACTATTTTTACCACAGAAAAAGTTGATTCACAAAGCCATATTGAATCAAACCCTGAAAACAGTTTTGGGATAACTGTATTTAGAACTGAGAACTCATTTTAATTTAAAAGATGAGTTCACATTGCAGATATTGAATCATCTTTCAGATGCTGAGTTCTTGGAGGTAAAATCACATCATAAAATCCATCAAAATGAAACTTGCATGAATTCAAAAACAGTTCTCTACTTTTCAAAATCAGAAAAGCATATAGGACCCAAGGATGAAACTGTGATTACTAGGTAGACACATTTTGGAACTGGTACATATATCAAATAATTTTATTAAATATAGGTGGTAGAAGTAAAGAACTAATTTGCCACATGCCAGCAGCCATTTTGCCACATGTGGTTAGCGGTGACCATGTTTGATACCAATGTTCTAGAAGGTGGCAAAGTTCAAAACGTTACGAATTCCTATGCAAAATGAATGCCTGGCCTGCTTAGAGTAAAAAAACCCCCAACAGGCTTTGTCTTAACCCAGCAGCAAAAGTGTCCCGCCACCCAAGAAAGAGAGTGGGGGTGGGGAGCCTATGCACACACCAGTTCTTAAAAATGTTTGTGTTTTTCTTTATTGTTGTAGGGCTTCCTGAGTCAGTTGTGCAGGCCCCAATGAATGTCAATTGCAAGCAAGCCTTTATTAGTTCCTACTTCAAAAAGCCAAGAACATGAGAATTCTGTAATTGCAGAGAAGTGACCGTGAATCCTGATAGAAGCATCCCATCTACATCTTCAAGCGGTTTAGCAGCAGCAGGAGATAAATGTGTAGACACTGAATCCAGTAATTCAAGCAGTGTCTATGACAGTGAGAAAGGGCAGTCAAATGGTGACAGTGATGGAGAAGCAGAAAGCAGTACTCAAGCCTGGCCAGATTATTTTGCAAACTTAGAAAGTTATATATCAATCTTAGAAGGGGGCATGGCTGTGACTATGATGAAGGTACCCTGAATTTCTGAATTTGTCACTACACTACTGGGTGTTCTCTTTCCTCTCCATTTTTTTGTTTTCTTTTTCTAACTGACATTTAATATTCTTTAGCTACTGAGCATGCACAAACCTTATGGGACCACTTTGGAGGGTGTTGCCCACTTAGAGTGTCTTGTTTTTTAAAGACATTTGGTATTTGTGCAGATCTCAGCCATGTGTGCTCTTGATCCTCAGTGGCCTGTTTTGGCTGCATTTCTTTCAGACCTTATTACCCAAATTTGCTGTTTAAGGAGTAATATTTACTGGGTATTTAAACTTTTGTAGTAGAAGAACATCTTGCAGAAGCTGTTGAGTTAAATGCTCTAAGAAATCTGGAAGAGGTCCTGGATTTTTCTTCTTCTAGGCCTGCTTAAAGATTCTCTTTCAAGCTGAGGTAATAACACATGGCAATCAACAAAAAACAGCCCTCTGACAGAAGGTTGCACATATTCAGGTTGTCATGTGATTATTTTATTATACATTTTTATTGTGTCCCCCCCATTTATCTTCACAGCAATGTACTCAACCATTTTATCCTCACAAGAATCCTGTGAGGTGGGTAGGGCTAAAAGTGTGTGATTGGCAAAATCAATTTTGTGGCATGAATGAAGATCTGAACTCATGTTGATACAAATTAAGGTATATTTGCTGCATATGTTCCTCTGCTTATATGTATAAACACTTAAATGCTTCCATGCACTCATTGTCCTGCCCAGAGGCAAAGGATTCAGCCTGCGGCAAGGTGATGTCTTTCTTTTTATTAGAGTTATGGTTACATCCAAAGCGGTGCGCTTCATATACCTGTCTACTCTGACTCACTACTTTCCCTAACTATCCTAACTAAGCAGTCTCTGCAGCATTTGGGGAGAGTTGACTCAGCACTTGTGCCTTGTAAGACACTGGCTTAAGTAGGGAAGGGTTTTGTGCATAAGTGGTGGCTCCGCCTGAGTTGCACCCTTTGAAATTCTCTCTTCTTGTGCCTCCTTGAGTCTCAGACGGCCCATCCGACAGCGGGGCTTTGCTAGGTGACAGCATTTCCTTGGGAAGTGGGATGCTGATTGGCTGGGAAGCGTTTGAAGTGTCTGGCGGGGATTCCTCCATGGGAATAGATGGCACGATTGGAGAGTTGCTTCCCAACTGCTTGGGTGTTGGATTCACAGGCAGGGCAGGAGCTGCCTCGGTGGGAGTGCCGGGCATGGGAGTTTGAGGGCTGTCAGAACCCTCCCCACTTGTCTCCCTTCCACCAGCTCCCCAAGGAGCCTTGTCCTCATCTGACTCCCCTCCGAAATCTAACTCTTCCTTTGACTGGGGCACAACACTCATATATCCACAGCATTATTATTAATATTGTTATGCTTTTGGACTGCTATGCATTCACTATAAATATTATTCTGTTATTGTATTCACATTTATAATTGTATAACTGTATCATATCTATATCTAATCTATTGTTCTTAATACTGAAACAGAATAGAAAACTGGTAGAAATACAACTTTCACACCATTGCTGTGTATTGTAGACTTTAGTACAATAAAAGTTCATTGTAAATTCAAGAATGTTTGAGATGAAGCCAGGAGTGTTTAAAACGTTCTCCATCTTGTTTTAAAACAAAGCACAGTGTCTGTTACATTGGTCGTATGCACTACGGAACCAGCTGGTTGCCCAAGGCCACTGATGACAGAGTGGTCTATGTTATGATAACATATAGTGGATGTGCGGGTATGAAGTGTGAATGAATCTTCCTTCTAGACTTTTGGCCAAGATTGGCAGGGATTGGAGGCACTGAAGGTCATAAAGGAGACTGTAATCTGGAACACCTCAAACATAAACAAATATGACAATTCTAATGCAATCCTGAGTACCCAAAGGAGACCCCACGGCCAGAGCTCTTGATTAGGTGCCTAGTTGGCATGTGAAAGAGGACATGCAATCCTGCGAGAGTAGATTGACATTACAAAGTGCCAATCTGACGACTGAGATACCAGGGACTCAGCAAAGATATCAACATAACATCAAAGCATCATCAGACTATAAAGAGACCCCAGCTTCACCAGAAAATTTCCATAGCCAGCATGGAGACTCTGAGTGTGCACCTCCTCCCCTTCTCCAAGTTTCTTCTTCCTTGCTACAATACTGGTTGGCCACCAGTTACTTGTGTGATTGTGTGCATATGAAAAATCAGGACTATTGGGCATATCTAATTCACCATGGGGTGACTCACAAGAGTGTACCTGGCTGTGTTATATTGGGCATTTTCCAATAAACCTTTAAAAAACTTTTACATTGGTGTGGTCCCAACCTCCGTTTGGTAGTATCCTGTTGTCCCCAGCCTGATCAACTGGGAGCTCCAGGTATATTGGTAAGACCTTATTCCCCGACACTACATGTCAAGGTCTCCCCAGTCCCAGTCCAACACTTGAACCACTATGCTACACTGGGTCATGGATAATGCCATGATTGAAGCCACACCTGGATTATAAAATATTTTGAGTCTTCCCTTTCTGGAAGCTTAGCTTAAAGCAAGCACAAGCACTATAAACTCCAAAATACAGGATCTAGGGTGAAATCCAATGCTACCGTTTTGCTCACAGAGTGGATTTTGATCTAGTGGAAGCATCCACTAATGCAGTGGTTCATACTCCCCCCCCCATGGACCACTTGAAAATTGCTAAGGGTCTTGGTGGACCACTTAATGCTTTTTCTGCCTGTTATAGTGATTGTGATGCACTGTGCTAGATACAGTATGATTTTTAATTGTATTTGTACAGACATGCTGCTGAACACCTGAATGAATCTCACAGACCACTGGTGGTTCATGGACCACAGTTTGGGAACTTCCACACTAGTGTAAGAGAAGGGGATTCCCTCTTTCTGCTGTAGCCTCTTACACCTTCATATTACATCCCACACTGTTCTGGAGGGTCCCCCAACACTTTCAGAGCATCACATTTTGGGGAGGGACATTTAGGGTTTTATCTAACACTGTGCACAAACAGTTCCACTCACACAACTGGACTTCCCCTTCCTCTCTTCTCCCCGCATGACCTCAAAATCTGCTCTGTAGGTTTGGAGGATCCTATAGAGCAGATTTTGAGGGTGCAAGGAGGCTTCAGGGGAGAGAAGAAGAAGGGGAAGTTCTGTTACGCAAGTGGAAGTCTCCTGCACCAGTAGAACAGTAGTGTTGGATATGACCAGTAGTGGACACCTCTGCTAGATGGAATGTCAGCATTGGATTACTGATTTATTTAACAAGTTAATAAATAAATACACCTGCTGAAAACTTTTCTATATCTCCAGGTTTGTGCAGGCAGATGAGAGGTATCCTTCTACAAAAGTTAGTTAACGATTTCTGGTTTTACATTTTTCTATAGTTTTATCATGTATTTATATATGTTAAAAATACCAGTTGAATCAACAGTTTAAAAACAAATATATATAATAAAATTACATGTCTGGGTAGGTTTGCCTAAACAAAAAAAGGTTTTAGCAGGCATGCAAAACAGTACAATGAAGGCACTTGCCTAATGTTAGACAGGGATTTCGCCCCTACTTGCTATTTGCAAGTAATAAGGTTGCCTACACAAATATTTTATTCTTCAGTGCAACTAGCGTGCAAATTTTGGCTGATGCTACCTAAGCTTTCTAGCCTGTTCCACAAGATATATAACCTAGCCCTTGTTTTTCTGCTTATTTTAGTATAGAACCTAGGCTAGTAATTTCCAAGCAATGAGAAAGAGATGCTAGTGCATTATTGCATAGAGACAGTTCAGGTTAGGTTGTGTATTCAATGAGCTTCTTCATAGCACTTTTCTAATCACAAAAATGACACACAGAATAAGGTCTAATTTGATCACATCATACGTCATGCTTTGCAATTACAAACATTTCTTAATTGCAACCTCCAATTATTATCCTATTTTTTCATCTTTCAACTAATGCCTTTTTGTTATATATATTTTTTCTATTCATGCTGCTAATCAAGAATGAATATTGTCGTATGTAATTGCATTTAGTGAGATGCAGACAATATTAGCAAATATATGAATTCCTCCAGCTCTGATATTCAGAATTCATTGTATAGAATTCTGTTAGTCATCTTCTAGTCAGAGCCCTTTTGAACCATAGTGGGTGTATTCCAGCAGAAAAAAATTAATAGCTGCATGTCATGTCTTCTGAATGCTTTCTCTCTCCCCATTAAAATTCCTAAAAACTGGCATTTTTATGAAGCATTTAATGTAACCCATTAGTCCTCAGGGGAAGACTTTAATGAACCCTAAGTACATCATCTCCTTAATTATAGGCCACCTTGTAAGGCAAGGCCCTCACAAGGTGCCTTACACAATAATAAAATATTTTTTTTAAAAAAAACAAGGCAAAACAACAAAATATAAAGCATAAAATGTTTAAATACTTAGGTCAGCTAATTAAAAAAAATAAATGCATATCCACAGTAGCAAAGAATCCAATAAACGTATAACACTAAACCATGTTCAGTTGCACACCTCCACCCACAGTAGGTGATATTCAATGCTAGTACTGTTCAGAGTAGACATGACTAACTCCTAACTTAGGTTCATTCATTTCAATGGGTCTACTCTGAGTAGGACTTATTTGAATACAACCCAGTATCTCCATTATTTCTGGGTTAACTTCTGGCTTGTTTGCTCTCATCCATCCCAAAGCCACCTCTAGTCATTTGCTGTGGAGTTCCATATAGTCTCTGGGTCTTGTAGAGAAAAAAAAGTGGTAGGGGTGGATGTCACCTGCATATTAGGAAGCTGATTTATAGCAAGTTAGACCACTGGTCCATCTAGCTCAGTACTGTCTACACTGACAAGCAGCTGCTCTCCAGAGTTTCACACATGTGACATTCCTGTCCTTATCTGGAGATGGCAGAGATTAAACTTGAGAGCTTCTGCATGCAAAGCAGATGCTCTACCACTGAGCTACAGCCCTTCCCCAAAAACTTCAGACAACGTTTGAACCAGAGGTTTCATGAAAACATCAAACATCATAAAGAACTAGATGGAACCTTGGGGTACTACACTGGCCAAAGGTCATGAGGTAGAACAGAGAAACTGTCCTGTTCCACCTTCTAAGACTGATCCTTCAGCAAGGACCAGAGCCAGTACAGCGCCATCCTCCCAAAGTTCACTCCAGCTAGGTGGCTCAAAGCAACCATGGTCAACAGTACTAAAACTGCTGGGAGAGCCAGAAGAGCCAGTATCCAGTTTATTCCATCCAATTCCCAGCCAAGTCATCCACGACAGCAGCCAAGGCTGTTTCCATCTCAAAACCAGACTGGAAACTGGATTGGAATGGATCCAGAACATCAGTATCATATCAGACAACTTCAAAAAAGGGCAACCAATATTATCAAGGAGATGGAGCGACTCCTCTGTGAGAAAAGGTTGCAGCATTTGGGGCTTTTTAGTTTAGAGAAAAGGCAAATAAGAGGTGACATGATAGAAGTTTATAGGGCCTCCTGCAGATGACATGATAGGGCCTCTTGTAGATGCCATCTTATCAGGAGGTCTGTTCTGCACAATGTAGGAAGTGGCTCATTAATGTAGTGGCACCTACCCTTTGGAATTCCCTCCCCTTAAATATTAGACAGACATCATCTCCCTCTCTCATAACACTAGTGGACATCCAATGAAGCTGAATGCTGGCAGATTCAGGACAGATAAAATAAAGTTCTTCTTCACACAGCACATAGTAAAACTATGCTCCCACATAGTTTCTTTTGCTCGCACAAGAGGCAGTGATAGCTACCAACTTGGAGGGCTTTAAAAGAGGATTAGACAAACTCATGCAGGATAAGGCTATCAAAGCTACTAGCCATAATGACCATGCTCTACTTCCATAGTCAGAAGCAGTATGCTTCTGAATACCAATTGCTGAAAATGACAGGAGGGAAGAGTGCTCTTGTGCCCAGGTCCTGATTGCGGGCTTCCCCCAGGCACCTGGTTGGCCACTGTGAGAACAGGATGCTGGACTAGATGGACCACTGGTGTGATCCAGCAGTCTGTTCTTATACTCTTATGACCTGAAGCTGAAAATCCATCATTTTCATCAACACCTTGCCCTGGTGGGATGACAATTAGCATAGATCATTGGATCTAAAGTAGGGATATGCTACAATTCTGCCCAATTTAGATTTGGTACCAAATTTTTCATTAATTCGCTTATTCACTGTCCTTGCAGATCAGATGTTTATGTAGTGATTTCGTGCAGCTATTTTTGGAAACAGATTTTTTTTAAAAAAAATCTGTGTTTAAAATATTGATATTAATATCAATATTGTTATTGATATTACCTCCAATTTATCAATATTCCCTTTAATTTATCAATATTTCCTTTCAAAATATTGATATTTCCTTTCAAAATATTGACATTAATATCAATATTTTTTCCCAAGAGGGGCCAAAATCCAGATTGGTAATAGCAGCAGTTTGTGGACAAAGAACAAACTTGAATTGATACCAGATCAACAGAATGTTTTTGAACTGACACTGGCCAATGGATCCCATCCCAAATCCAAAGTTACTTTTTTTTTTAAGCAAAGGGCTCATCATTGCCTCTTTTATAACAGTGGGAACAACATTTCTCCCTCAATGATGAATTGACTATCTTCAAAATCCAAATCTTGAAATTCATCCTGACTGCTGTTATTAGCCATTACGGACATTTTATTTATTTATTTTAAAATATTTCTATCCTGCCCTTCTACCCTATAATAGGGCACTCAGGGCGGCTTACAAAAGTAAAATCAAACACATACATAATAAAATTGTAAACAGTAAAATCACAAAAACATTAAAATAAATTAAAATACATAAAATACAATACACACACACACACATAGATATATATAGGGAGTGGTACTAAAGGGACTACAAAGGTAAAATTTAACATAGAAGGCATAAAATCAGTGTCAGGCTCTACCTTCACTCCCTCCCAAAGGCTCTCTGGAACAAGATTGTTTTCAGAAGTCTCCAGAAAACCATCAGGGAGGGAGCAGAGCGGACTTCTTGGGGTAGGGTATTCTTGACATCTGGATGTCAAGTGGTGGGTCTCAGACCTCCATGCAATTTGTCCACATCCTCAGGCTGCAGAAGCTAAATGGTATCCATTACAACAGGATATTATATAATATAATGGATATTACATTATGTATCTATTTATGTAATGTTGTCTATTAAGCTCTCTACCATCATGTAACCTTTGGAAGAAGGGTATATAAAATTTGTTAATAAATAAAACCATTCATTTATTAATTTTTTTTAAATGGTGATAAAATAGTGTCCTACCAATATACATCTGCAACTCTGCTAAAACCATGGCATTCAGGCTAGTGCAGATGAGCAAATTTATCTATTTAGATAAATATTCACCCCCTGTTGTCCTTGCTGTCCCTTTCCTTATTCTTTCCTTCCCCTTCCCCTGTTGCTACGTTCACAGCTAACATCATATATGTAAAGAAATAGTGACATAATGAAGTTGTGTGACAGTATTAACAATGAAATGTTCATTACTTTCTCTGAAAGGCAGACAGTAGGCCTGCATATACCCATAGCACACACTAACATCACACAGTAAAAACACCACCACGAGCAATATAACCCTATAGATAGAAAAATATGGACTTACTGAGGAGGTGGGTTGGAGCTTACCTATAACATATGCCTTCAGTTACTTCTATGTTACTTTGATTGGGAACAGGGAAGGGTCCACTTTTTTTGGTACAAATAGCCACAAGATCCTCAGACTATTTTATAATGTTGTACATTCATATTCGCAACTGGAAGTCCAAAACATCTTAAAGCTGAACAAAAATATTTGTAGGTTTGACCTGTCTGACTTTCTTTGCTACTGTTGATAGATATGTGGTGTAGAATATAGAAAACCTATCTAGTCTTCTGGTACAATGAATAATCCCAGCCTTTTTTCCACTAAGAAATATACAAAGATTAGAGGCACAAGAAAGGAGTTGGAAGAAGCTTCTCCTTTTTAATGCTGTGCTCCATAGTTCATCTCTTGGGGCAAAGGATGTTTTGGCTACCGTATTCTAAGCTTACCCACACTTCCCTAGTGCTGTTTTTATGGTCAAAAACTTCCCTCACATGCTGTCTTTCCAGATGCATTGCCACCTTGGTATTTGTGCAACTGAAGCTATGGAAGAAGCGAGGTAGAGAAATGTGAAAAAAGCAATACCATAGATATTTTGTCAGCTGGGGCACAAGCAAAATGATGTTTGGTGGTGGTGGTGGGGACTTGGGAAGGGAGGAGGCTCTTGAATACAAGTTGTTTTGAGGAGGAATAGAAGCAAGGGAAATTTAACAACTTAGAAAGCTGGGAAACAAAAAGCAGCTACATCATTACTGAGAGCTGATTCACATTAACAAAGCAAGACCAGGGTTGCATGAAAATGAGGTTTTCTTGGCAGATAAGAAGAGACCAGCATGCTGTTTTCATGGTGGTCACCCAGATGCCTACAGAAAGCCTACAAGCAGGACAAGAGTACAACACTAGTGTGACACTGGCCAACACAATCGCTATGTAGCATTGCATACAGCAGCTGAATTTAGTAATTTCAAAGTTTTTGGTTGACAATAGATTTATCTATTATGGTGAGTTGGAAAAATCTCTGTGATTATTAAACATTATGGGATGAGTCGTATGAACAACCAAGTCAACAGCACAGCTCCTTGACTCAGGTTGTGGTCTTTTTTTCCTTGACTTTTTTCTTTTTTGGAGGATGTCTAAAAGCATCTGAAGCACGTAGTTTTCTTCTGTTTCTAAAACATTGGAAAGAATGCTTTCCTTGTCAGATATCTATGACTCAGTTCATGGAACCAGTGAAAAACAGATATATCAACTTTATAACATAATTTCTTTGCCAATTAAGGGAAAATATCATGCTAAATATTCCAAGAGTCTTTGCCTTTCTTTAACAACTTATTTATTCTGTATGTATTCATGGAAGCGGACAAAATATGGAATGCCACGGGCTGTAAAAAGGCAAATGCACAGAGTTTGATGAATATGCACAATCGTCTAAGAGTATTTTTTCTTTAAAAAACCATACAACTTCATTCTGTCCTGTAGAACTTTGGGCCAATCTTTAATATCACCATCACATTAATAAAATATATATCCTACAAAAATCAAGCAAACTGTGATTTACTGCTTAAGAGATCAATAAATATTTTAGTAGTGAACGAATAAGATTTTACCAAAGAATGACTGGTGATTGCAGCTTGCCTCCAGTCATCAGTGAGATATTCAAAATAAATTAAATCCCGCTGAAAATACATGAAGCCATGCAGCCTACTTTCTAGGCCTGACATCTATAACTCTTGCAGTGCAATCCAGAACATGTTTATTTAGCAGAAGCAAACCCTACAGAATTTATTACTGCTGGTTTGTTACAGCGGAACTTATGTCTAAATAAACACACTCAGTAAATAACTGGTAGCACGAGCCTATGCATGTTTACTATGAAGTAAGTCCCACTGTGTTCAGTGGAGCTTACTCTATAGTAACACATTAGGCTGCAGTCCTAGGCACATTTAGCTATGAATAAGCTCCATTGAACATAGTGACTTCTGAGGAAATATGCATAAGATTACACTGCAAATATCACAGGAAGCTGTATGATATCAGATCAGACTATTTGCTTATCTTGCCTAGTATTGTCTACTCTGACTGACAGCAGCTCTCCAGGGTCTGAGGCAGAGTTCCTTCCCAACACCTGCCACCTGTTCTTTTTAAACTGGAGATCTCAAGGACTAACGTGGACCTTCTGCAAATAAATCATGTGCTCAATCACCAAGTTATGGCCCCTCTTCAAGGCCCACTGAGTTCAGCAAGGTGTTTCTAAATAAATATGTTATTTATTAGAGTTAGAGCACAAAGCTGCAGCAGGATACTTAGGACTGCTTTGGACTTGATCTAACCATTCCAAAAGTCCGAGCTTTCTGGTAGACACTGTGTTCTCCACCATGAATACATATATATATGTATATATATATATAAGACAGTTTTGAAATCAACAAACAGAACTTCACTTAAGCTTGTTCTGGATCCCTATAAGGATTCCGTTAATCACCTAAATATATATATGAACGTAATTGTGATTAACAAAACAGAGGTTTTTATTGTATTAACAAAACGTTTCAGCTTCCGCCTTCATCAGCTGCTAACATACAAATGCTGTTACCAAGGTGGCAGTTATAGAACTTTGAGGAGGGAGAAGGGAGAACTTTTGGATTTACTTTCTGGACACATTGGCCCCACATGGCCTGAACCTGGAGGACAGTACCACCACTACTTAGCTTCTGCAAATGAAGCCCCTCTGAGCATTCCATCCTCAAAGCTCTATAACTGCCACCTTGGTAACAGCATTTGTATGTTGGCAGCTGATGAAGGCGGAAGCTGAAACGTTTTGTTAATATAATAAAAACCTCTGTTTGGTTAATCACAATTACGTTTATATATATATATATATATATATATATATATATATATATATATATATATATGCAAATCAGTCATACCATAAATTATGGAAAATACTTCACAGTTGTTTTTTTTTAAAAAAATGTGGCCACATTGTCAAACCAGTTGCCTTTAGGGTGCTGTGTGGCCTTGTTGGATCATATATTACTCCCTCCCCATGACCACAGCCATGCGACTCTTTGAATTAGGGGTTGTAGCTCAGTGGTCTAGCATCTGCTTTGTATGCAGAAGGTCCTAGATGCAATCCCCAGCAATTCCTGGAGAACTGCTGCCGGTCAGTGCTGACAAAATGGACCTACATAGGCCAATAATCAGACCTGGTATAATAGAGCTTCCTATGTTCTTACTCTGCTTAGAGCCCCTGAAAGCAACACAGCAGTGGCAGACTGTACAGGAAGGGCGTGGCTAGCTGGATTGATAGGATTCTTCCAAGCATGCTCTGAGGATATTCTGTCTCAGGGAAGGGATTATAGTGGTGTTTCATATTACATGTGAAGCTGAGTATCTAACCCGAAATCCTATAAAGACTGAGCTGGGAGAAAGTTCCACTGAGTTACTTCTGAGTATGCATAGGATTGCACTGTTCATGTTTCTGAAGTCTTGGCAGATGTCTATGATTTGGCTGACATTTAAAAAATGAGTTCAGCTGGCGTTTGTATTTTAATGTTATGGTTTCAGGGCTTAATCCTCTTTTCATAACTTATTTATTTGCGGCATTAAAGTGAATTTCTGGCATTAAAGTGAAACTCCAAGACAGAATGGGTGTTATATATTAACAAAATAACATATATTCCTGAACCCTCTTCACTAAAAATTGATGTCCTCCTCTGCAGTGCTGAAAGGATTTGGGGAATTACTTGTTTTCTTTTGCACCTGCAAAACTATCCTTGTTCCAATCAAAACAGTTTGACTTCTGTGATAGTTGAATTGGTGGGAAAGCTCCCCATGGAGTGCAAGGTTGTATCTGAACTGAAGCTGAAAACTACAATTTTATTCTTAGCTAGGAGACATTGCCTTCTGATTGGCAACCTAAAATATATAGGCCAAATTCTGTTGCAACCCTGGCTTTCCATGAAAGGTATAAGACTTCCAATTATCAAAGAAGCAACTATTCTGTTTAGGATGTTTTGAAATTCACATTATAATTCCAGTAGATAATATAGCTTATTATCTGAGTTTTCTTCTTAGAGAGAAACACTGAGTCTGAGAAACAAACTGGATGAATTATTGAAGTTTGCCACCAGTTTCTGGATGACACCCATTTACATCAGACATAAATTAGGCTGTGGATGTCCTGAATTGGGACCTTGTTACAGTAATGGACTGGATGAGGGTGAACAAAAAGAGACTCATTCCAGACATGGCAGGTACTGCTGTTGGGTACATCATCCACCTGATTGATTTGTATTCAACCTGTTCTGGAAGGGGTTACATTCCCCCTAAAGAATCAAATTTGCGATTTGAGGGTGATTTTAGATCCAGCATTAACATTAGAAGTTGGCTTTATAAGTTGGCTGATAAAGAACATTGGCTGATAAAGAACATTGGCTTTATCAGTTGGCTGATATACCAGCTGTAGACATACATGGATGAAGATCGTTTACTCCAGTTTACAGTCTAGAAAGTGCAAATGATTCAATCACATTATTATCAGGGACTGTACATTTTGGTCATATTACACTTTAATTTATAAAACCAAGAATGACTTGGAACCACTTACCTTAAATATTACCTCTAAGATATGCCTACCTAACCCTATGATCCTCTTCAAAAGCTGTGCTCTGGTTGCCACTGCCAAGTAAATGGAGGGGTTAGCTACCAAGAAGGGGACCTTTTCGGTACAGGAACCCTGGCTATACAACAGCCTTCCCCAGATAGGCTTGCATGGGACATTCTTTATGGTCTACTGGCTGGGATGGCTCTTAAGGATTTCAGGTAGGGGTCTTTCCCAGCCTTACCTAAAGATGCCAGGTATTGAAACAGAAACATTCTGCATGCAAAGCATAAGCCATGTCAAAGGACTACAGACTTTCTCTAATTTTAAAATAATTCCATCATCCAACAAGAAACAGCAAACTAAAAAGTAAATAAAGCTGTAAAATAATCAGGATCCTTTCCATTAATACTTTAGAAAAACTGTGTTTAAGACACAATTGTGCTACCATCTTCTTTCTAAAGGCATCTGAGCCATATAATGACAGCCATCTCATTACAGTGTATATCTTAGCTGATTCAACAATAAAGTATGATAACTAGTATATGCAGTTTCAGTCTCCTGAAACTTGTGAGACAAGTATGTTATTGTGCTCCTTATTTCAGCATCGTGTTTGATGAGCAGATCGGTAGTGGGGAGAAAACATGATATGAAATAACTTGCACAGTATGAATAAACGATATGTTATAACAGATACTTGCCTAATAAAAGTTCTTATCTGTGGTCACAAATCCAAAGTTCTGTTAGCACAGATATTGTTCATAATGAGGGATTGAAATATTAATTAGCTTCCAAGATCATATTAACTACGATGAAATTTGGAATCAACATGCCAGCTAAGCTTTTATGATATGACATCTAAATATAATGCACCCTTAAATACCAAGAATTATGTCAAGATTTCAATAAATGCACTCTAATTAAAAACGGCTTTAATGGAAAAATGGAATCATTCAGTAAAATTGATTTAATATTAGTCAAAAGTACATTTCACATTTCCTCCTCCCCCCGCCAAAGGCATTTCCCCATATATCTATTTCAGCATGTCTGAGCTATGCAAGATCTGATACTATAGTAGTGGATAATAAAAACAATAAAAGTTCTCACCTCTACAGGTTCTTTGAACAACTGGCAATCAAGTTCCAACACTGCGTACAATGGGCAGCCCAACATTGGCTTCAATATGACATTTTACAATGTAGGTTTTCAAATAAACTCAGTTGTATTACATTATTTTCAGTAGAGGGGAATATTAGTTAGACAAGTATTCAATTTTCTCAATAAATGCAGTGTTTGAGATAAGGGGATCAATGAAATCCAAAGTATTTTCTCCCCTGTGGAGACATTCATAATAGTGGTGAAATGGACTGCTTTCAAGTCGATCCCGACTTATGGCTACCCTATGAATAGGGATTTCATGGTAAGCAGTATTCAGAGGGAGTTTACCATTGCCTCCCTCTGAGGCTAGTCCTCCCCAGATGGCTAGGGCCTGCTCAGCTTGCCACAGCTGCACAAGCCAGCCCCTTCCTTGTCCTCAACTGCCAGCTGGGGGGCAATTGGTCTCCTTAGGACTATGCAGCTTGCCCACAGCTTCACAGGTGGCAGGGCACGTAACCCCTGAGACACTCACTGTGGGAGTGATCTTTAGCTGGCCCTTTACACACACCCAAGAGACACACGTGGGGATTTGAACTTACAGACTCTGGACTCCCAGCCAGGCTTTCCTCCCCACTGTGCTGTACCAGCTGTTGTCATAATAGTGGTAGTAAAAAGTAATTATCAACGAAAAAGTTCTAGCTGTTCATGAAAGCAATACAGAAAATCTGTTCAGTGCCAATAATGGACCCTTTTCCATTTCTTTAATGTGCTAAGAATGTGTGTTTTGCTGCAAATGATGGTAAGGGGCTGGAGATGATGACTTCAGGCTGTATTGGAGGCTTAAATGTCATGTCTGGATTTCATTAGGCATGTTCCAGTATTTGCCTGAGCACACAAACACTGTTTCAATGGAAGCAATGCCCAATATCCCGTGCATGTCACCCTGCCTGCTCAGTCCCCAACCTTCCCCATGTTGGAGCAAGGGAGGTCTGCAGGGGGCTTTTACTTTGAATACATGTAATGTATCCAATCACGCAATCAGGGACCCTGCTTTATAAGTTAGTGTAAGCCTCCTGCAGATGTTCCCTGCTCAGCATGGGAAATGTTGGTAACTGAGTAGGCAAGGTGATCTGCATCAGGATGTTGGAGATGGACCTTGCATGCATGCCTGCTTCTGCTCCCTGTCCATGAATTTAGCTTTGCATATTGAGTCAAATGTATCAACACGCCTATTGTCTACCTGTCACTGACACTGGCAATCAGGGTGGGGAAAGGTGGGTGCTCAAGGGTTTATAAGCCCTGCACTCATAATGTGCCAGAACACTGGTCCACCTAGCTCAGTATCATCCATGCTGCCTAGCGGCAGCTCTCCATAGTATCAGACAGAGAGTTGTATTCAACTAAGTTCTACTCAGAGTAGACCCATTGAAATTAATCCACCTAAGTTACTCATGTCTATTAACTTCAGTGGGTCTACTGAGTAGCACTGACATGGAATACCACCTAGAATTCATATCTGGACATGCCAGGGCTAAAACCTGAAACATTTGCAAGCAAAACACATGCTCAACCATTGCGTTGCAATCTTTCCCACCATCATTCTTATTTGTTGCATTTCCAAATATCAGGCTAATGTAGACATCTGATTTTCATTTGTTAGTTTACAAGGATGTACTTATTTTCCCCGCTTGGAAGCTACAACAAGCCCCCTGATATTGCAGCAACTACCATGCCATCCTACAAACAGCTTTTTAAACTCCCCTAACTGGCATGTACCTCTAAGATCTAACTGGCCATGAGGCAAAGGGATGGCTTTGCTGCTTGTAAAGAGAAAATACGTGCACACACTTTGTATTTGCTAAAGGGTTTTATTTGTTTGTTGCTTTGTTTATTCACTCTCGCTGAACCTGGCACTTTACAGAGTAACATAAAAAGATAAGATCTTTGCTCCAAGGAGCTTACAATCTAAATTTAAATAGAGGATAGAATGGAAGGAAGGAAAGAGAGGCAAGAGACTAGAGATTCAAGTGCATACCAGGAAATTTTGGTTTGCACAATCAAAATGTATTAAAGTGCTTTGATACCCTAGCACAGCAAATCCATTTTTTCAAAATAAATAAATAAATTGACTTTTTGCAGTTAGGAAAGTGACGGGGAAATGCACTGAAAATTGTGGAATGAACAAATGGTGAATGGGAAGTATATAAACACCCTTGAAGCAAATGAAAATGAATGCAGGAAAAATGCTCATTGTCGTATAATCACCCCACAAACAAATCAGTACAAATGCTCAACAAAGACTGGATACAATCTAACCTTCACGTAAGCTTTGTGCAAGCAAATCAGGATGAATGTTCAATAAATAGATCACTTGGAAGAGCTGTATGAACAAAAATATTTTAGGGATCTATGGAATCTGTAACACCACTGGCACAGATTCTTCTCTACAGTTGCCTATAGAGAAGCAATGCACACACAACAAACCTTAGATTGCCTAGAACATCACTTGCCTAATGCCACTGGGATGCGTTTTATTTCCTTGAGGAAAACCCTTTTCCAAATCCAATCTCATCTTTAGTGCAGTGTTCAATGTTAAAAATTCACGCTATTTCTTTCCATGTTCCTTATCTTAAAGTCAGCATACAGACCACTGGTTGGTCTCGTTGCCATGGTAAATGTACACTAAGTGAATAATACAGTAAATTATTTCTTGAAATATCTTATACAATACAGAGATTGTTTAAATTATCCTTATCATACACAGTGACCTTCAAGAAGCTGAGGACCTCCCTTCATTCCAGCTTTAATGTTGTTGGCCACAAACACCATTAGGTATTTAATGGGCCTTGTTTAGTGTGGCAGGAAATTAGGGAGTGGTTAATGAATCTCAGTGCTGCATAATTTACCCAGAAATGGCCACTTCTATACACTGGAGCACAAGTGTGTAAAACTCTAAGTACATAAAAGTTATGCACCAAATGGAAAAGCGCTCCTTTAATCACTCTTGTGGCATCCATTTTACAAGTAAAGCACAGAGCTTGTAATGAAAGTTGTATGAGAAGAATGCAGGATGTTGCTGTCAAAACACCAAAGCGGCCACTCTTGAAAGTGTCAGAAGACTGGTACCAGTGTTGTATCCCATTAAAGAAGGTTCACAGCGATTGTGTGGGAAGTCATGACACTGAGTGAATGCTTTCTAACTAGGTTATAAACTGCCATACAAATGATACACACTGATATTTTTAAAAGGGCCAGAATCCATGTCTGAGCATGGATAACTCTAACATTTGACAATGGAATTTGAGAAATTCTACAGTGGCATGTTATAGCAAGCATAGTGTTGGACTAGGAGGCCTGGGTTCAAATCCTTTTTCAGCGGGTGCCCTTGGCCTACTCACTTTCTCTCAGCCTAACCACCCCACAGATTTGCTGTGAGAATAAAATGGAATGATCTCATATATAACCTCAAGAATGTGAGATTTAAATGTGACACACAGAAATAAGGGTGAGGGGGGGTTGAGACAGTCTTTTCATTCACCTTAAGGGTATGGCCCAGGTACAGGGGCTATGACATTGTCAGGTCTTTTGTTCTGGGGAGGGTGGCTCTGGTTCAGGATGAAAGATCTCTCAGGAATGGTGAAAATATTTCTCTTTGTCCAAATGAGTGTGGGGTAGAACTAAGCAATGAGCATACAGTAGAGCATGATAGCCAAAGAGCTCCAAGGACCTTAAGAGAAAAAACACACAACAGAGACATTTGCGGAGAGACGCTTCAATGAAAGAAGCTAAACATGAAGTGGTAGCTGCTGCAGATGTCCAGCACTTTTCAGTTTATTTCTCATGAGGGGTAGCTAAAATTGTGCTGCCTGCTTTTCAGATAATTGTTTCCAAATTATAATTATAGCCCTAATTTCAAGGATTGTTCTCAGTCAGTTGTTGTCTTTCTCCTTCAGAGTCTATGGCTTAAGGGGTATGGATCTAATGAACAATTGTTTACAAGTTTTCCTTTTACCTGCTTTGCTTTTTAAAATATAGCAATATTTTACAGTGTTCTATTTGCATGCTTTGAATAGCAATACTCAAGAATTTAAGTGTTGTGAAGTGTACCCCAGGCATGAGACTAACATGAACAACAAACTAAAATGTAAAGTTGAGCCTAAGAATAAGGTTTGAGCCTTCATGCCTTGCCTATGGATCAGTTTAAGCCACAACAGTGTGACTAAGGCTGCAATCCAGTAAATGACTACTCAGAAGTAAGCTCCATTGAGTTCAATAGAACTTACTCCTATGTAAGTGTGCATTGGATAAGGCTTTAGTTGCCTTGTACAGTGACTGTGAGATCAGGAATAGCTGATTTAAGGTAGGTATGTATATTGCATTACTTTCATGAATGTATTTTACATTTAATCTCTTGATTTATGATATCTGAAGTCACTTTTTTTTATTAAATTCATGCCATGCAGTCACAGCTGAAATACTAACTAATGTAGCAGATTCCCTCAGGAACGGGAAAATGTAATAATCTTGTGAATTCCAGCTTATAAACTGGATTATAGTCCATTCACTGGCATTCTTGTGTACTTCCTAACAAAAATTAAGGCTCTTCTCCCCATTCCTATTGTATCCAGCTGCTTTTGTAATTCCCACAACAGATGGTTTTCTTATAAACCACTGAATTTGTGCAAAATCTAAATGTCAGGCGGACCAAGGAAGTGCACAATCCATGAACCTGCATGGAGTGGGGGAGAAGAGCTCACATCTGCCTTCCTGGAACCTATTAGAGTCCTATTTAATTTACTTTTGCTCTTCAGTGTAATCACAAGCAATTTACACCCCTCCCCTACAATTTTAAAGTGACTAGCATTGTTTTGTTTACTTCATTTTCTCACTCGATGTGAAAAATGTGTAATTGTTGTTCGGCTTTATGTTGAATTCCATTTATACTCTGTGCTTACAAATGCATTGTTTAATCAGTTAACAACGCAACATAAGGACATAAACTAGAAAAATTAGCACAGATGACAAAATCACATAGTCACTTGCAACTAGGGATTGAGAAGAATATCCGCCAAATCGGACCTTGCACCGGATTCCAACTGAATGTGATAGCTTGCCATCTTTTTGGACTGGCACCTGTTTCTTGCTGTGGTCTGCGGCTGTATTCAGCACGGATTTTGCGGCCATGGCTGCAAATTGGCAAGAATTTATTCTTTCGAACTTTCCCCCCATTTTACATTGTTATTTTGGTAATGCTCCATAAATGGCATTTTTCCATTGAGAAGCCAGAATTTCATGCCCTTGTGACCTCCGTCACTTGTCAATCAACCGCTCACCAAGACCCGGGCATTGCTAACAAGGAAAAGCAGCTTCAATTAGCCAATTTAAAACTGCATTTCATCATACTTGCAAATACCTGTGTCACAAAGCCTCCTGGGTTAGTTCTTTAGCCCCATTTTTCTCTGCTCTCATGCCCCCTCACTTCCCCCAATTTTAGGAACCTTGGTATTTTACAGAAATGTTCCCAACGAAGCTAATATTGCAACATCAGGAAATGGTGGTTTTGAGATCTTCAGTTTGAAATATAGAAGATCAACGTGGCTGACAAGTGGGGAGCTGCCACCACTGCCATTTACAACTACAGCGGTGGGATGAGGAACAACATCGAGACCATGACCCACCCTGCTTCTGCAGGACCAGCTGGTGCTGGGGAAAGCTTACTCGTATTTTGCCATCAGAGAAGCTGATCAGAAGTTCAATTGAAGGTGTCAGACTTGCAAGCATAGAAGGAAAGAGAGAGAACCAACTCACAGCTTTGTTGGGAGTAGCCTGAGATGTTTCTGCCTCTCCAGGTGCCTGCACCACACTGTATTTTCACTGGAAGTTGTAATTGCTGTTTTTTAATAATGTAATTTGTTATTTAATTTTTGTAAATTGTGTTGTTTTATTGATGTATTTCTACATTTGTGTTTTTCTTGTAAGCTGCTTTGAGGGCCTTTTGGCCATAAGGTGGGGTATAAATAAACTATAATAATAAAAATAATAATTTTGAATCTAGATTGTCCTAAGGGTAGGTAACCCGTTCATAAGCCTGACACCATTTGGATCCAATCAGATAACCTCCAAGGCTTTTGCCTTGGACTCCAGAAAGCACTTGTTGCAAGAGGAAGAGGAAACTGTTCCTCTCTTCCCAGAGGGTCCTTCGGGATCCACCCTTCTTTGGTAAAGAATAGATGAAGAAACAACACATATGCAGACATTTAACATACATTATAATACCTTGAGACCTCCATGGCTCCTGATGTTGATAACTACAAAATTTTGGCCACAGGAAAAAAAATAAACCGCAGATTGAATCACCCAAAAACTCACACAGCAGATCAAATCAGCAAGTGCGAGAGCAAGTCGGAACAAAAAAATGGTGGATCAGGATTAAATGACGGACTATCAGAATGCAAGTGGATTGGAACCATGCAGCAAACCCCATCTCTACTCGCAAAACACCTCAACACACAAGCAAACAAACATGGATTGTTATATTATAAATTTTTAATGGTGTGGAGATAATGCAGAGATTGGCATTCTCCAAGGTATATACTGCAAACTAGACATTGGCGACTTTTTTGGGGCCACAGGTATATTTGCAAACTAGAAAAACTGTTGTGGGCACCACACACACAACATAACCAAGAACACAACACAACCTATTCTATTGGCTACAGCAGAATGCTCCCTTCAAGCCCAATTTCAGCAGGGGAAAACAGAGGAAACACTGTGGGCATGAGGAAAAGCCCCTGTGGGCACTTGTGCACCCACAGGCACCACTTTGGCAATCGCTGCTGCAAATAAATGTAAGTATGCTAAGGATGGCCTTCCAGATGTTCATCAACTACAGTTTCCATAATCCTTGACCTTTGGCTATGCTGCCTGGGGCTGATGGGAGTTGGAGTCCACCAGCATCCAGAGGACCACAGGTTTCCCATCCTTCAGGTATGCAATAGGTTGTAGTTAATTTTTACCTGTCTGCCTATTGGGTTCTCTATCTGTGTTTTTGCCCATGTCCATTGTTTTTTTGCCTATGTTCTGTCATTCAGCTGTGTTGACATTAATGTATTATTCTACATTCATTAATTTTTTTGTTAAATCAGTATTTCATTATATAAATAAGAATATATTCAAGCTGAGTCACACATGCATGTTAGGAGAAACACAGCGACCTTGTCAACTTGGTTGCTTTCACTGCTTTGCTTACTTGCTTAACAAACCAAATATTCACTGAGATGAGTTCACTAATTTGAGTGAATAAACATGTGAATAAATTAATCCTAACTGAATAAAATTAATAAAAATAAGTACAGTTTCATTAAATAACTTGATTATGGAAATCACTTGAATTTGAACATTATGTAAACAATTGCAGTGTGGCAAATTAAAAATTGGAAACATTATAAGGGGCATACTTCTGTCTATGTTTTGACTGGAAAAATAAATAGATCGATCTATCTATCTATCTATCTATCTATCTATCTATCTATCTATCTATCTATCTATCTATCTATCTATCTATCTATCTATCTATCTATCTATCTATCTATCTATTTATTTATTAGCTTTATATCCTTACAGTAGGAGCCCAGGGTGGCAATAGTTAAGGATGGCAAAAAAAGGTTTCTGTGACCAAGTTGCAATACTAGAGGGTGTGTAACTGGAAATGCATTACTCAATTACACCTGATAAATATTGATGATATATTCCATTAAAGCTACCCTGCAGCCATCTAACTGTCTGAAATATTACTAAAACTGCTTCAACTTTCATACCAAATGGTATACAATGAGTTCTTTCTGACTGCTGTACATATCCCTTGTCTCTTTAGAGATCCAATATGAACCCAAATACATCAACATCATGAGATCCTTTCTTATGAAAATTATTCCAATATATATCCATGTGATATATACCAAAAAAATAGAGACTTCCAGAGAGCAAGCAAATGAATGAATGACTGAATTCAAATATAAATACTACCTTCTTGCCTGCCACAATAAACTTGTGCATTTTTAATGTGCCCCAAGCTCTTTTAGATTCCCCCTCCCTACTAAGAAATCAGTCCTATTGAGTTCAATAGGGCTTACTCCCCTGTACACGGGTAAAGTCTTACAGTGCAATCCTATGCATGTCTACAGAGAAGCTTATGGGCTTTAATGGGTAAATGTGTATCTAGGAGTGCAGTCTCAGTCTTTTGTAATCCCCCAAAGAAGTGTACTGAATGGATAGAACTGTTAACACAGGAAGAAGACCCCTGTCTTCAGGCTCTTTCCCTCCCTCCTTCCCTTTCCTCTCTTTCTCTCCCATACATGTGGGGGGGGGGCAGGGGAGGACATCTCTGCTTGATGGGATCAGACCCTAAAAGAGCAAAAACAGACTAAGAATAAGCAGCATCACTTCAGTGGGACTGAGTCTTAATTAATTAATTAACTAATTAAATGTATATCCCACCCTTCCTCCCAGAAGGAGCCCAGGGCAGCAAACAAAAACAGTAAAAACACTTAAAAACATCTTAAAAACAAACAATTTTACAATATATTGAAACAAAACATCTTAAAAACAACTGAAAAAAACCTTAAAATTTTTTTTTAAGTAATTCCAGCACAAACGCAGACTGAGTTTTGAAGAAGTGTGTCTCCACTTGTAAGTAACAACCCAGGTTACTTGAACAACCACCAGATCCCATGTGAACCTTCCTATTAATTAGTATATGCTTCAGAGGTCCTACTTCAAGACCCTTGTTATTTGAAGCAAATTGGTGGTCCATTTTCCATGCCTTCCCAATACCTTCCTAGAGAAGTACCAACTGCTATCTTCTGGTTAGACAATTTTATTTCTGGGAGCATCTGGGACAATTTGAGATGCTATACTGGGGATTATGTATTTCTGCTGCTGACTTGCTTCTGTTTTTCTCATTTACCATTCTATGTTTCAGGGATTTGGTGGTTCTTTCATTTTAAGCCACTTGAGGTGCTTTGGCATGAGATGGCAGGATACACAAATTTTAATAAATCAGTTAATACAGGATCCATGAGGCAGGCATAGAGTTTAATGTAGTTTGATGTACATAATTCCACCCTTTGTAAGCAGCAGGTCACTAGGAATTAAAGAGAGAAACACCTTATATGATTTCACACAATGGAAAACAATAACAAAATTAGAGGTAGAATAGTTTGTCAGGTGGGCAATAATTTCTTTCAGCATTACACTGACTTTTCAGTCTTTGGTCAAAAAGAGAACTTGTACAATCAGTCAAAGATGTACCTGAGGGTGAAACTCATTATGTGTGGAAAAGGAAACTCAATATCATGAATAGATACTTTGGAATCCTGGTTCAGTACAATAGTCTGTAACTTTTTTAAACTCATCAGTTATATGCAGTCTGAATAAACTACTAATTATCTAGAGTAACTGCAAAGATTGGGTCCATAGCTTTCATCAGATTCTCAAAGGGGGTCTGTGATCCCCGAAAAGGTTAAGAACCATTGATCTAGGTAAAAATTAAGTCTTATGAAGAAGTTCTTCTAAAATGCAGGTGAGATTGGTCATATGTTTTACATGCATTAATCTCAAATGTCCTTTTGGGATCAGACCTCTCATTTTGAGTTAAAGTATCTGAGCTATGGAAGGCACCCTAGCTACACTGTTTGTGTTCTTGAGTCTTCCTGCAGTAGTAATTATACAGCCATGAGAGTGGCTGTATATTGTAGCCAGCATGGATTTTTCACATTCTGCCATGTTAAATTGCCCAGTGCCAACCCATCCCTCTCCCTCTCCCCCTCTCCTCTTTCCTCCCCACTCCTACCTTCCTTCCCTCCCCACCCCCTCCTCCCCAGGTCAGTTTCACCTATTTTGATTTAAATCCCACTGAACTCAATAAGCATGTAAATGATCAAACATAACTTCTCCTCTTCCCTCCTATCCCCTCCTTCCTGCCCCTCCCCTCCCCCTCACCATATGCTCAGAGGTACATGTTACCAAATTCTTCCAAGCTACACAGGAAATGGATTGGACTGTGAAAGACCAACCAAAATTGTGTTTGCATTTTTACCAATTTGTAGGACAGTACAATATTTCAGAGAGGAGGTCAGGTAACCTGCTCCCCTGGTGTATTCACTATAGTTGCCCAATTTCCCTGCTTTTTAAAGTTTGATAGAAATATCTGTTGGCTATAGGTATGTTATTAAAGCACAATTTTAATTCCTGTTCCTGCTTGAAACCTTGCTAATAGCCATCTGTGTTACCATTGTCTTTTCTGACCAGAAAAAGCTACCAAATCAAACTCAAGGATTATGGCTGATGTCCCTTGGATTGCACGGATGAGTCTCTCTAGTTCTATTTATTTATTTAGTTAGTTAGTTAGTTAGTTCTATTTATTTATTTAATAAATATTTATTTATTTAATATTGATGCATTTATTTATATCCCACCCTTCCTCCCAGGAGCCCAGCATGGCAAACAAAAACACTAAAACAACTATAAAACCTCTTAAAAACAAAAGACTTTAAAACATATTAAAACAAAACATTTTTAAAAAATATTAAATAAAGCATTTTTTAAAACATATTAAAACAAAACATATTTAAAACTTTAAAAAATAACTTTATAAACATCTTAAGAAGAAATTCTAGTGCAGGTGCAGACTGGGATAAGGTCTCTACTTAAAAGGCTTGTTGAAAGAGGATGGCCTTCATTACGCACCAAAAAGACAACAGATGGTGCCTGTCTATTTCTAGACCATATCAATTATGCACATGCTCATTCACCAGTCCATTCTGTCCCATTTCCACATTAATCTGTGACTTTCAAAAAATTCATACAAAAGATTGTACCCAATGAAGCTGTCCCCCTCACACAACAGAACCTCCCCTCCCTCTCCACCCTTTGTGTGCCCCCCATCTGTTCTGGGGTTTCCTCAATCTCTAGGGCAGATTTGTAGGGGAGGAGCATGGGGAAAAGAGAAGAAGTTATGTTGTGCAAGTGGAAGTCCTTACATGAATTGTGGGATGCAATCCCAACATTCATTTTTAAATACATATTTAAATATGCATTTGATCATGAACACATGCGTTTAAATTCATATTTCATCTCAATTTATATCAAAACATTTTATCATAAAAATATGCATTTTCATGCATCTTGGTACATTTTTTGAGCCAAGAACTGTATGACAAAATTGAGAGAAGTATGAAATCCAAAGAATAATTATGTTCCAAAAGTGAGAGTGGGAGTTAGTCCGTTTGCTTAAAAATATGGATCAAATGAAATTCTCCATCCCTAGATTGCAACACTTTCAGTATTACTGAACTATTTTTGGATTGCTCTCACATGATAGACTCGAGACCCCTACTGTGGCCTACATTCTGGTTCTTGTGCTAACTGATGTTCTATCCAAGAGGTCCTAGCAGTAGCTCTTTCTTTCGTCTGGACACCTACTGACATTAGCAGATGGAATTGCTTAGCTTGTGCCATGTGTGTGATTTAATCTGTTTATGTAACACAAGTAGTTCTAGCATAGCAAATTCTCCTAGTTGCCTGTTGCCTAATCTTGTGCCTGTTCACAGATAAATTCATGCTAAAATTCTAAAGAAATATCAGAGGATCTTTGTTAAAGCTGTAGAGCAGGGGTAGCCAATATGGTGCCCTCCAGATGTTGTTGGACTACAGCTCCCATCATCCCTGACCATTGGCTATGCTGGGTGAAGCTGATGGGAGTTGAAGTTCAACAACGTCTGGAGGGCACCACATTGGCAACCCCTGCTGTATGTAATCATGTATGTTTGGCAGTGGAAACTGTTCTTACTGAAAACAATGAACCATCTAGTTGTATTTGTGGATATTGTCCTTTAAAATGAATATTGCTTAAATGAAAAAGTCTATTTAATGTACATGAGTATTTAAAATCTCAAAGCAATTATCCTTGGAAATAAAATATATCTTGGGGAAAGCCCCTTTAATAAGTTTTGCTCTTAGAGAAGAACTACAGCTATTAAAGTTTTGAACAGTGTGGTGAAAATGTTGTGAGGAGGAAAAAACATATCCACAGCTAAGAATGTTTAACATGTCAACTTAAAATTCTATATTTTTCATAATGGATTAATTGCCATTTCAGTTCAGTTCATCTTTAATGATGAATTATCAAGTCTTAGACTTTCCCTTTCTAACTGAAATTCCCTAAATACTACAGAAATCTGTCTAGAATTGACACTGGCATCGGTGTACTGCATAAGTCCAAATGCTGAAACTGATTTAAAACTGAAAAGGAAAAACAAATGGTTCTTCCCAGTTGCCTTTGGGGTGAATGCCACAAAAGATGACAGCCTTGTTTTGTACAATTTCATTTGCTTAGCATTTTTTTGGGTAGTCTGTGGCTGTCAACTTTCTTTCTGAACTCTAGAGCAGAATTACTGCTTTTTGTAATAAAATATGTTTCCAAAGATTTCCACATCAAAGACAATGTAACCTCTTTGTAAACTGGATTTGGTTTGCTAGAACTTCAAAGGTGTAAGAGAGACAGAGGGACTGTTTCGGTTTTGAACATATATTTAATGATGTATCTCCAAAATGTCACTTCTATATTTCATTCTACTAAGTTGGTGAAATTTTAAATTACCTATGTATGCCATATAACCACGTATCTACCAGGAATGGCCTTAGGTGCCTCTTCCCCTCCCCGGGAAAAACCTTTTTGTTCCTGGGATGGAAATACTGTTTTATAGAACTGAGCTGAAATTTCTCGTAAGACATTTGTCCTATTTTCTCTCTCTTTTTCATTCCCCGGGGAAGGGGGGAGGGGAGACATTTTGCATAATTTTCTGTAAATATTCTCTCCTATTGTTTGTAGCAGCTACTACTCACCACCTCCACCACACCCCTCAAAGAGCTCAATGTCTTAATAATTGCTGGGGATGCTTCTGCTGCCCCTTGTAGCAGGAATTTAGAAACCAACCAAACAAAAACTCTTTAGAGAAAAAAAAATAAGGAAGCTATGATAATGACACTTCTCATGGTGAGCCCCACTCTGAGAAAACTGCTAACAGATTGTATCTTCTCCAGGATAAATTCAGTGATATTGTTCCCCCCATTTCTCTAGCTGGAAATAGGGTGGATAATTTAGAGGGCCGTTTGAGCAGAGCAGTATTATTGAGTGTGTGGGCATGTACATGTGCACACACAAAGGAGGTGAGATGGGAAAGCACTTTGAACATGTTACCAGGCTTGCACATTAAATGCATTTTCTAGAGCATGAGTGGTGGAGTACTGCTTAGGACACTGGTCTTCAGCCTTGGGGCCCCAGATGTGCTTGGACCACAACTCTCTTGATCCCTTGACCAGTGGCTAAACTGGTTGGAGATGATGGGAGCTGCAGTCCAGGAACATCTGGGAACCCAAGGCTGAAGAACAGTGGCTTAAGAAGTTCACTTCTTTTTTCTTTTACTTTCCTGTCTCCCCCCTTCCTTCCCCCTCTTCTCTTCTTAATAAATCTGCAATATAAAAATCAATTTTAAAAAAGAGGTTCATTCCTCTGCCCTTATATGAGAACTCAAATTTGCTACCTAGGCTAGGGTCTGCAATAGGAATGGGGGAGAAATTCAATTCAGTTTGCATTTAAAGGCAAACTTAACATATCTACAATTTCTGAACCAAAACACAGTCATCTTCAAAACTCACACGAGTCTGAATTGTGCAATGCACTTCTCCAGCCAAGTAATGTGTACAAAAAGGCATGTATTAGGGTAAAGTGTGCCTAAAATGCATATATTAGTGAAAATAACATGCATACATTCATTATGTTTGGGGAAATGGCTTGCCAAAATGGGTACATTAGTCAAACTTGGATAACAATATGTATATTAGAAGGAAAGTTGCACTAAAATGCTGGCAAATTTTCATGAGAACTAAATTTACGATTGGAAAAATGAGAAACTGAGAGAACCAAAACTGACAGATTCCTCCATCCCTAGTCTGCAGTCCACCTCGTAATTATTTAATGTTTTATTTCAATTTGTATTTTAATGTATTATCACTTGGATCCAAAGAACTGGTAGCTGAAAGAGAAAATGTTTTACAGAGCAATCCAACTCAGGGGAAACTGGCGCAAGGGGAGCTGGTGCAAGAGAAGCCGGCAGGAAGGTCCATGGCATCCAATTGCCATTCGGGAGCCACCGGGGTGGGTGAACACTGGTTCAGTGGGGAGCTGCATGCAAGAACCAGAAACTAAAAGCCGGCTGTCACAAATACCCTAACTGGGGAGTAAAACCTTTTCATTGACTTCCATTGCACTTATTTTCTTAGACCAACCTTTTTCCTGGTGTCACTTTTGCCTGGATCGGGGCCTGCAGGAGAACTCTGAACATGAGTTAGATGTGGCCTAAGTCCCCCCTCGTCCCCTCCTCCAACATGCCCCCAGAATGCCCCTTTTTGGGGCCTTCCATTGCCTTCCATCAGCTTCCCTTCTGCCAAGCTGAGCCAGCAGACCTTTGGCTGAGCCAGTTGGGTTACAGCTCCACTGTGGCTGAGCCAGAATGAGGTGCTTCTGCCAGCATAGCCTGGCTGAGCCAGGATCCAGCTGGCTGAGCCAGGGGTCTGCCATATTCAACTCCCCTCAGCCTGGCATAAATAGCAGTTGGATTCCTTCCTTTTCTGTGAACTGTTGGGCAAGCACTAGCCAGAAAATTCTTGCAGTGCAGCATCACAATGCATTTGGGGCTGTATTTCAGTAAGAATAAGGGAGATGCAGGCTGAAACATGATTGTTGTTGTTCTTATTATTGTCTTCATCATCATCACCACCACCACCCATCCTTCACCAGCTGGACCCAGTTTAAACAGTTTAAACTTCAGTATTCAGGAATTGATTCTGGATGAACACACTGACCTGGCATGTATTACAGAGACCTGGTTGGATGAGGCTGGGGGGGTTAATCTCTCCCAGCTCTGTCCTCCTGGGTTCTCTGTATATCAGCAGGCTAGACCCGGGGGTCGGGGAGGCGGAGTCGCAGTGGTCTTTCAAGATACCATTCACCTGGACAGGTATCCTCTCCCACAGTCCTCAGGATTCGAATGCGTTTATTTGAAGTTGGGTGCCCGGGACAGAATAGGGATTCTGTTGGTGTACCGCCCACCCCGCTGCCCAACTGTCTCCCTTCCTGAGCTAACCGGGATAATCTCGGAGTTGGTATTGGAGTCCCCTAGGCTTGTAGTATTGGGCGACTTCAATATCCATGCTGATGTTGCCCTTTCTGGAGTGGCTCAGGATTTCATGGCCTCCATGGCAACCATGGGTCTGTCCCAAGTAATATCAGGCCCCACTCATGCCGCTGGTCATACCTTGGACCTTGTCTTCTGTGTTGGATGGGATATTTGTGATCTGGGGGTGGAGGAACTCTCATTAGTTCCGTTGTCATGGACAGACCACTACCTGGTCAGGTTTAGACTTACTGGGACTCAGAACCTCTGCAGGGGTGGGGGACCGGTTAAAATGGTCCACCCCAGGAGACTGATGGATCCAGATGGTTTCCTGACGGCTCTTGGGGACTTTCCTGTCACCTCGGCAGGTGATTCTGTGAAAGCCTTGGAATGAGGAAATGACCAGGGCGGTAGACACAATCGCTCCTAAGCGTCTCCTTCCGCGGATCGGTGCTAAATCTGCCCCTTGGTTTACTGGAGAGCTGACGGCGATGAAACGCGAAAGAAGGAGACTAGAGCGACGTTGGTGGAAAACTCTGAGCGAATCTGACCGAAAACGGGCTAGAAGCTATTTAAAGACCTATTCCGCAGCAATGCGGGCTCAGAAGAAATCTTTCTTCTCCGCCACCATTGCATCTGCTAACTCTCGTCCTGCAGAACTGTTCTGAGTGGTCAAGAGTCTTTTAAGTTCTGACCCACATGAATATGATGCTGACCACTCAACAGCCGGCTGTCACGAGTTTGCTCGATATTTTGCAGATAAAGTCGCTCAGATTCGCTCTGACTTAGACGCCAAAATTAATACAGTCTCTGTGGATGTAACTTCGGCCTCTACTTGTATAATTAGAATGGATTCCTTTCAACTTGTTCAACCCGAGGATGTGGACAAAATCCTTGGAGAGGCGCGTCCTACCACCTGTATGTTAGATCCTTGCCCATCCTGGCTTACAAAAAATGCCAGAAAGGGACTGGTCGAGTGGGTCAAGGAAGTGATCAACGCCTCTCTACAACAGGGCAGATTACCACCCTGTCTAAAGGAAGCTGTAATAAGACCTTTGCTGAAAAAATCCTCCCTTGACCCCTCATTATTAGGTAACTATCGTCCAGTCTCCAATATTCCTTTTTTGGGCAATATAATAGAACAAGTGGTAACCGCCCAGCTCCAGAGATTTTTGGATGAGACGGATTATCTAGATCCATTTCAATCTGGTTTCAGGCCCGGTTATGGGACTGAGACGGCTTTGGTCGCCTTGGTGGATGACCTACGCAGGGAACTGGACAAGGGGAGTGTGTCCCTGTTGGTTCTACTGGACCTCTCAGCCGCTTTCAATACCATCGACCATGGTATCCTCCTGGGTTGCCTCACTGGGATGGGACTTGGAGGCATGGTGCTACGGTGGCTCCGATCCTTCCTAGAGGGGCAAACCCAGAAGGTGGTTATGGGGCATACCTGCTCAACCCCTTGGCCATTGACCTATGGGGTCCCCCAGGGTTCAGTCCTGTCCCCCATACTATTTAATATCTACATGAAACCGCTGGGACAGGTTATCCGGAGTTTTGGGGTTCAGTGTCACCAATATGCGGATGACACACAACTCTATTCCTCCTTTCCACCTAATGAAACCAAGGAAGCCGTCCAGGTCCTAAACCGCTGCCTGGTATCAGTGATGGACTGGATGGGGACGAACAAGTTGAAACTAAATCCTGACAAGACAGAGGTGCTCCTTGTCAGTCGGAGGGCAGATCAGGGAATAGGGATTCAACTTGTGCTGGATGGGGTTACACTCCCCCTGAAATCTCAAGTTCGCAGCTTGGGAGTACTCCTGGACTCGACTTTGAGCTTGGAGGCGCAGGTCTCTGCTGTGGCCGGAAGTGCCTTTGCTCAATTAAGATTTGTGCGCCAGCTGCGCCCGTTCCTTGACCTGTCAGACTTGACTACGGTAACACATGCCTTAGTTACATCCCGATTAGACTACTGTAACACGCTCTACGTAGGGCTGCCCTTGAAGACTGCTCGGAAACTTAAATTGGTACAAAGAGCGGCAGCCAGAATGTTAACTGGAGCTGGGTTCAAAGAACATACTACTCCTTTGCTATACCAGCTCCACTGGCTGCCAATCTGTTTCCGGGCACAATTCAAAGTGCTGGTTTTGACCTATAAAGCCTTATACGGCTTAGGTCCAGGCTATCTGTTAGACCGTGTCTCCCTCTATGAACCTGTCCGGATTTTAAGATCATCCGGTGAGGCCCTCCTTACTATTCCATGTTTCTCGCAAGTTGTTCTTGCTGAGACACAGAATAGGGCCTTTTCGATGGCTGCTCCTAGATTGTGGAATTCCCTCCCTAGCGAGGTTCGGTTGGCTTCCTCGCTATCATCCTTTCGTGCCCAGGTGAAGACTGTTTTATTTAGGCGGGCTTTTAACTGAAAATGTTATAGTTTTAATCTATTTTGATTTAATCTATTTTTAATTGTTTTTAACATGTATATTGGTTGTTCTGATTGTTTATTGTTTTAATTGTGAGCCGCCCTGAGTCCCTCGGAAGAAGGGCGGGGTATAAGTATTTTAAATAAATAAATAAATAAATAAATAAATATTGAAAATAGTTGAAACAATGTGAAGTGACCCATTTAAAATGTATTGAGAAAGAGCTTCTTCAAAGTTTTCTGCAACAGCTTGCACAAAAGAATGGCATCTCTGGGTTTGGGGTCACTTTTCTCATGCATGTCATCCTCTTTAGTTTGGCAACAGCCATTCTGGGACCAGAAGAGGCTTTCTGCTAATGGAAGAAACTTTGGAATCAAGCCTTTGGGTTTAATTATGTTTCTGAGCCAGAATGACTATTTTGGGAAGGCAGAGTATAAATATTTTAAATTAATAAATGAGCAAACAAACAAACAACAATGACCTCCTCTAGCTTCTTTATGGGATGTGGGGGCAGGAAAGATTTGCTGAAGGCTCAAAAACCCAGGGGAATCCCAGTAGTCAGGCTGTAAAATGCCTGTGCACTGAAGAGCTAAGAACTGACAGTATTCTTCTGAATCTAGGTTGGGGCACCCAATAGAAATCTTTATTTAAATAGCCTTGATTTTAATGAATGCAAGTGAAAAACCTTGTTCCGCATTTACTTAGCTAGGAAAAACAAGGAATAATTTCAGTCACAACAACACATCCAGTGTGAAACATTTAGATGAAAAATCAGGAGTAACAAAATTCAGGGTTAATGGCTTTAGCAGGTACAAATCACAGGCTTTTTCTTTTGTATAAGCATATCCCGTTCCCTCTTTAAAAAAAAAAAAAGCATATGGAACACAATCTGGCCAAATGTAACCACTTTTATACCCAATTGGTTTCAAAAAGAGACATTTAAGCATGTGCTTAACTTTCCTGAATAGTGCTTTAAAAGTGTTTAATTTTAGCTTGGTAGGCTAGAGAACACAGAGCTGCCTAGTGAGTTAGCCAGCATCCATCTTCTAGTTTTTCCAGCTGAGGTGGACCCTCCTTCCCACAATTACCACCACAGGGCTACTGAGTTAGCATCATCCAGAAGGAAGAAGATGTGAAAACCTAGTAAAATCAAAAAGGAGTGTGCATAGGATTACAACCTAAACCACATAACCAGGTTTGTCATAACACAATTTTTGCAATGCATTTTTAAATGTTTTAAATTATTTTAAATGTTTTGCATTATCTATGGTTAAATTTTGCAACTTTTACAACTACAAGAGTATGTCAATTTGATTTTGTAACTCTGAATTTCTCCTTGACAACTGTCATCAAACTCATTTTGTAGCATAACCAAAATTCCTGCATTCAGAATATCTCATGTTTTAGCTGACCTTTGAGCACAAAACAAGTGTTTGCTCTGATTTCTATAGTCTCTCACAGTCAGGGCCAGTGCAAAACATGTTTCTGCCTGAGGCAACACAGACCAGCTTCCTCCTCTTTATGCACTGACCTCTGCAACCACCTCCTGCTTTAGCTTTTTTCACCACTAGCAGTCACAGTGCAAGCACTCCTGAGGTCTTCTAGGGCCATCTCACCGATTTCCCAGTCTGACACAAGGGGCTCACCTTGGGCAATTGGCAGGCTGGTCCTGCTTATAATTAAGCCATTGCTTTCATTTTTTATGTTCTAAGGCATGGTAGCAATGAGGGGCTACTGTTTTCACGATTAGGGTGCAACATTCTAGGGTTTGGAACTAGGCGCAGTATGCATGGGAAATTGCTCTGAAAAGCTCTGTGAAGCTGTCCAAGCAGTTTCACAGGTATGGTGAACCAAGGGTGCTAGAGGTTTTTAAAAGGTCTGATGGAATTTACATTCCAACATTAAAGTTAGTGATACAGTTAAAATACAGAGTTCAACCTTGATTGTCAGTTAGTATCAGATGCACTTAAAATGGCTACATTTTGATACGTGTTTTACCATTCCTATGCATTGCAATGGCAAGACTGAGGCTATGGATGGTGGCCTCTGAATCTAAGGGTGTGTACTCCATTCTTGAGGCCCGCTTCTAGGTACAGTTGACTGAAAAGCTGAAGTAGGTAGCCAGAAGGAATCTACCTCTTAACCAGGGAAGAGAAGACAGGCTCCCGGTATTTATATATAGTTCCAAGTATTGACATACCGAGGTGTCATGCTGCCTGTCAGAAAGGGCAAGTAATACAATAGTTCATTGCAAACTGCCAGGCAGATTCCATCGCTGAGCATCGCTGAACAGTGGAGGAGGATTCAGCACTTTTATGAGTGGACAGCAGACACAGTGGTACAGCTATGTCAGCACCAGGCCCAGATGTTGCAGGTCTGTGTGGCTAAAAATATCACTTGACCCTCGTTTGCTGCTGCTATTCATTCAACAAATGTGTCTGTACAGCACTGATGTCCAGCTCCACCCACTGCCAGCATGCTTTCTTAAGCTCCCAAAGGAATGCACCCTTCAACAATAAAAAAGTTTCCATACTCTTATGAGGTGCCACAGGAAGTCTTGAACCAAGGCAGCCCACAGCCAAGCTGCAGTGTTTCATGTCCTAGTGCTCTTCTCTGCCACAAACCTTACAGTCTAAACTCTGTGCTGCTACCTAGACCGCAGAACCAGCCAGCACCCAGCACCCCAGGGACCAATCCCAATTCACCAGGCCCTATAAAGTCCTAGCCTCAGAATTTGCTTCCACTCTGAGCAATTTGCCTCCTTAGAGAAGCCCATATTAACCTGCTTCATTCCTGAATTCAATTTCATGCGTGTTCTGGTTTATATTTCTTTACTCTGGCCCTCTTGCCTTTTTCACTTGCTGTCATCTTGGCATTTGACATATTGCCTTTCCTGAACTATGTTTCTTGAATTATGGTACATCTCACCTTTGATTGCTTCTTTGAAACTTGACCATTTTCTGCCCTGGACTATGCCACTTTCCACTGACTCCTTTGGAGTAATTACCAGTTCCCTCATGGACCCTGGAATCTAACCACTTTTGGTTTAACATTGGCTATTACCAGAGAGCAATATTTGCCTCAGCTTTATCCTCTCATTCTTGCCTCTCTGCTAGCTGTCAAGGAGTGGCAAGCCAGGAAAGGGTGTTTCTGTAGGTCCAATCTCCACCCTTTATTGATCTGGACAAGAGATCATCCTGATCTGCTTTGCCTCTAGCTAGGAGCTCTTCAAAACGCAAAATACCCTACCCCAAGAAGTCCGCTCTGCTCCCTCCCTGATGGTTTTCCGGAGACTTCTGAAAACAATCTTGTTCCGGAGAGCCTTTGGGAGGGACTGAAGGTAGAGCCTGACACTGATTTTATGCCTTCTATGTTAATTTTTACCTCAGTAGTCCTTTCAGTACCACTCCCTATATATGCATATATTGTCTATGTCTGTGTATATGCATATATATTATTTTATGTATTTTAATTGCATTTTATGTATTTTAATTTATTTTAGCATTTTTGTGATTTTTATTGTGTACAATTTTATTATATACATGTTTGATTTTATTGTAAGCCACCCTGAGTGCCTTACTATAGGGTAGAAGGGCGGGATAGAAATATTTTAAATAAATAATAAAATACTGCCTAACACAATCAAGATGTAAGACAAGAAGAGCCTGCTAGATACCGTCAAAGCCCCATCTAGACCAGCCTCCAATCTCACAGTACCACCCAGATCCCAGTGGGATGCCTGCCAACAGGACATGAGCATGATCGCACTCTCCTCATTTGTGATGCCAAGTATCAGATATACAGAGGCATACTGGCCACGGCAGTAGAGGCAGAACATAGCCATCATGGCTGGTAGCCAATTATGGCCTTATCCTCCACATTTTGCCTAATCCTCTTTTAAACTCATCCAAGTTATTGGCCATCACATTATCTTGTGGGAGCAAATACAATGTATTACCAACTATTAATCAGCTATTGAGTTTCCAATTCTTCTGTGACTAATCAATGAGAGAGAGAGAGAGAGAGAGAGAGAGAGAGAGAGAGAGTCAAGTACCATTGTACTCAGAAAAAGGCAGACCATTGTTCTCTGCTTTTGTTGACTTAAAGCCCTTCTTCCAATTGCCATTTAAGACTATTGGTCTTGGACCCCTGAACTTTTTGGTCTGCTTTTACTGCTACCCTCAGCAGTGGGTGTATGGGTTGATAGGGAGCTACTACCACTCCCATGCTAAGCACCCCTCCCTTCAAAATGAAGAAGCTATTCCTCCCAGGGTAAGCATCTCCTCAACCAAAATGTTTTCAATCCTCCCATTTCTAAGGAGCAAAATCTCACCCACCCACCCAATTGGGCAAACGAGTTTGAGGGGTTGCTCAGAAAAACTGCACATTATAAAAACATGATGACTGCCATTGTCTTTGCACGGCCGGTCTGTTTGGGTTCTCTGAGGTTCTCATTACACTCGGAAGCTTGGCATTTTGTATAGTCATCTATGGGTGCCAGCAATCCTCCTGGCAACAATTTTAACAAATAAAATAAATAAACAATCCTCAATATGGATTCCATGCAGAAGGTGCAATGAATTTGTCCTGTGCTGCACGCACAGGACTTCACAAGGTATTGCAAGTCAAGAGAGAAAAAGATAACTTCTCATTTTAGCCTCTGATGGAGCACACATTCTATCATTTAATTTAAGACCAGAGAAAATGGGTGTACAGAAAACCTTTTTCCAGGCACAATCAGAAGTAGAAGAATAGAATCCTCATTCTTGGAACTGAATTCATGGAATGGTGCAGAAGAAAAGTGGCTAGAATATGTATGGGGTATGGTGTTCACCGTGCAGACACTCTATTTAAACCAAAAACATGAAAATAGTGGTGAGAATAATGTGCTTCTTGGACATTGTTCAGTTTACACTGGAGCAAATTGGTGGTGTTAACAGTGATTACTTTCTTTTACTTATTGGAGGGGAGGAAAATCTCACTGCCATATGAGTTCTGTTCTGGGATATTCTGGGGGGTGAGAAGGTAATGTAGCTGCAACGAGGAAGTTCATTCTACTCCTTCATCTGCTGTGGCTAGACATATAAAAATAATAAGAAAAATAAGTAAATACCTGCTCCCCCATGCCCCCTTCACCCAATGTACCACCTGTAGATGGGGCAGTAAATTCTGGGCAGCATTTCTGTTACCTTTTGACTAATGCATTTAGTTGTTTCCCTCCTTGTACCTTCCAGTATCTTTGTTACAAATATTGTCAACTGAGGTAGAAAGAGATACCTGCATTTCTCTTTGATGTAACAGTTTAAATCCAGTGAGCCTCTAAAATACACATCCATCAAGTGAGACAAAATGACAGCATTATGTCATTTATCCAAATTGTTTGTGTGATTTCCAAAAATATTTAGATAATATTTAGGATTTAAATGGAAGTAGCATTTACCTGAGATTCACATGAAAATGAGTAATAATGGCAAGGAATGGCACTGAGATAATTTAATTCACCTTTGAATACCAAACTTCAGATAAAGGGGATTTTATTTTGCCTGGGGTGATAGTTTTTTTGTGCATAACAGCCTCAGCCTAGTAAAAATACACATAAAATTAATATGGTTTGTATTGCTCCAGCTGCACCACTGTGCTCCGAACAGCATGCTATAAAGTAGGTACTTATATGCAATCATACCTGAAGGATAACAAAGGATGCAATCCTTAGAAGGGTTAGTAAGACCCATTTAACATCTCCTCACAACTTTATGAGATTCCATTGCTTGCAGGTGAAATACTTTGAGGTTTACATGGTTTGACAGCATACCTTAAGCTCCCTCTGTCTACCCTGTTTGCTCTCTGGTGTAAGGCACCGCTTGTTTCTGTGCACATAAAGATTAATTCGCAGCTCAGCCCAGTTCATGAGTACTTAGAAGTCATTGGGGCGTCCCACGAAGTAAGTGTGTACACGGAGAACTGCAGTCCGATAGTCCAAACCTATACATGTTTACTCAGAAGGAAGTCCGCGTGTATTCAACAAGCCCTACTCCGGGAAATGCATGTATAGGATTGTAGCCTTAGGATTCAACATTGAATTAGTTTGTACACCGCCCAGAGAGCTTCGGCTATGGGGCGGTATAGAAATTTAATAAAATAAAATAAAAATAAATAAATAACTGCAATGGAGTTCACAAGGTCTCTGTACTATGCATTCTTTCAACCACCTGGGGATGAGAATTGAAGCCTACAAAACTCCCATTCCCAGTACATCCTCACCTTGCTTCGTAACATGCCTGATTCACCACAGATGACAACAGCAGATATTATGATTCCACCAGGATCATTGCTAGGTAGTTAAACACACTGGGCTCAGGTCCATGGCATAGATTTGCATATGCTAGTTTATATTTATAAATACAAATGTAGGCCTCTGAGCAAAATAAGATGGAGGGGTCTCAGTGCATTCTGCAGCACACCTGGGCACCCTGTAAGCCAGGAATAAGGGAACTGTTTGGTCTTCCAGATATTATTGGACTCAATCTCCCATCAATCCCAGCCAGCATGGCCCTTGGTCACTCAGGGATGACAGGAAATGTAATCCAGGAACTTCTGGAGGGGCAGAGGTTCACCATCCCTGCTGTAACAAAATATTTTTTTTAAAAAAAAGGGTTTGAAAAAGGAGGTAAAGGGTCAAGATATCTGGGCCCAGCACAAGAGACCTGGAGCTCAGGCCACATAGTCTACCCACAAACAAAGTACCTGGATCCCCTGTCGTTCGGGTTGCCATATTCCAGTTCTACAAATCCGGGCAGGCTAATTTGCATATTATGCATATTAATATTTGGATTGTCCAGTTGTTTTGTTTTTGTGCCTAGGAATTACCACCAAAAACTGGGGAAAGATGTGAGAAATCTTTTTTTAAAAAGTAACATTTTCAGCCTTAAATGCCTAGACTCTAGTTTCCAACACTATGGAATATTGATTGATTGATTAAGAGGATTTATATCCTGCCCTTCTGCTGTTAAAAACAGCGCTCAGCACAGCTTACAAATATAATAAAAACAATAAAAATACACAATCAATATAAAAACATAATAAAAACACAAAATAGCAACAAACATAAAGTAAGTCAGGGCAGCAGTAAGGTTAACCATTACATATACGATATATTTCAGAGATGTGGTGGGTGGAGAAAAACAAGAAGCCAAAATGTTAGGAAAAGGAGTTTTTCACACCACATGCTCAGTTCTAAATACTGTTGCAGCAAGTTTTACAAGTTCCTCCAGTATTCCACTGGTGCAGGCACTCAGACATTCAAAGTCTCTGTATGTTTCTTAGGTTTTATAAAACCAAAGCTTTGCTTAACTCAAAATTTATTCTCCCTTTGATCAACTACATCTACACAGGTTCCACTGGGCCTGGAAGTGTGCAACAACCCCACGCATACCTTGCTAATTAGATTACCAATGCCAGGATGTCTCTAATCGACTACTCTCCTGCTCCCCCCACCACCACTGGGCATCATGAAAGACCCAGTCCTGGGCTCAGAAAGAAAATAAATATCTGGTCCTCTTCAAAGTACTGATAAGCCTCTTGTTTTAATTAAAATAATAATTATAAGTTCTTGCTGTTATCACTAATGGGAGTTAATTATATTGCATATGCTGTTGTTGCTTCTATGGCTGTGAGGTTAAAGATAAGTGAAATGCAAACAGGAAAAAAACAACACAAAAGGCAGTAACACTTTCCTAAATGTAATACCATACCAACCACAACAAGATTCCCATGGGTAAGGCAGAAAATTCAGCATCCCACAACCAGTCAGGATTCATAACAAAAAACCCAAACTAAAAAAATCCTAGCAGCCAGTCAGCCAAGGTCACAGAAATCCCCCTGCAGCACAACCTGACCTGGGGACTGCAGTTAATGCAGAATGCTGCAGCACAATTGCTGACATGAGTGAGATCCTATCAGCACATAATACCTCTGCTCTGAAATCTGCATTGGTTGCTGATTTGCTACCAGGCCAAGTTCAAGCTGTGCTTTCCATGTTATGGATGCCACATAGTACTTGTTCTGCTCTTGTAAGAAATCAGTCCTGTAAAGTGGCAGCACCTACGCTTTGGAACAGCTTGCCTATTGACATTAGGCAGACACCTCTTTTCAACACCTGCTAAAATCAGTTTTCTTGAGGCAAGCCTCTCCAGGCATGTGGCAGCTATAGTGTTTTTAAATCTGTTTTTAACTCATTGTTGGTTTTATTATTTTGAATGTTTTTAAGTATCTGTCCTTAATGCTTTTGCCAATAATTTTATTGTTTTAATTCTTTCTGTAAACCGCTTTGAGAATTTTTACAATCAAGCGGTATATAAATGTTGTAAATAAAAATACATAAATAAATGTTGGAGTCACTGTGGCCCTTGAGTCTCTTCCCACTTTTAGGAACCAAGGAATCTGCCTTATACTGATTCAGGCCATTTCATACCATGATTTCTTAAATGCAATACCATACCAACCACAACAAGATTCCTATGAGTAAGGCAGAAAACTAAGCATCTCACAACCAGTTAGGATTCCTAACCAAAAACCAAAAATATGATAAATGAAGAAATATTTATATAAGCATGACTATCAAATATATTTATTATTTACACAAACTGTAAAGATATTTATAGTGCAATCCTAGGTTTATTTATTCAGAAGCAAGTCCCAGTGGGGCTTACTCAAACAGGGACAGAAATGCAACCTCAAGTGATAAGCAACTTCATTCACACAACCCAAAATTCTGAATCATGCCACTTTACGCTGTTTTGCAACTGTTTATACTTGTTTTTATGGTTATTGGATTTTAAATGGCTTTATTTCTTGTTGTGAGCTGCCTTGGTTTCACAGGGTTGTTGGAAAGACTCCATACACACACATGCACACACTGCAGATGTATAAATACATACAGCCCATACAATAGTTTATTGTCAAACCAGTTGGTCATTGCAAAAAAATCAGTATTAGTTTTTAAAAAATCAGTATTAGTTTCCTACAGAATAAAAATGGTAATACCTAAGTAAGCCCTGCCTACTTGCTTTAAAATAGGACTGGAGGGGGGGACAGAAAAAGTTAGAACACAAACACAATTCTTTTTTACATTCACTCCAAAGTCCCATTGATTTTCAGCACATTCATAACCATGTCTACTCAAAAGTAAGTCCTATTGAATTCAATGGGATTTACTCTGGGCATATGGGATTAGCATTGCTTTTACAAAAGCAAGTATTGGGAAGGTTTTCAAAACACTGCCCAGGATCTGACTCCTGCACACAAGAGGAAAAAAACCCTGAAATGTATATACTTACCCAATTTATGAAAATTTCAGATAAACGGGGGGAAACCACCATTTTCTGGCATTGCAATTTCATTTTCTAGACGCTGCCTCAGGTCAATCAAACTGAAACACAACCCTGGCTTCACTGATTGGCTGCAATCCTGAACTGGCAGTGTTAAAGCTACAAAGTGCTATACAGTACCGTTTAAAGAAAGATTTAATAGTCGGGGGGCTGACGTTTTTATGTATATCTCGAGAACCGGACCACCTAGAAACTTTTTTTAAAAATTAAAGCTGAGAATCCGGGGACACCTAAGGGGTTAACCGGGCACCGGGTGGCATGCAAAGAATCCAGGTAAAACCTGGCTAACCGGGCAATATGGCAACCCTACCTGTTGTCAACTGCATGTGCAAATTCTCATAAATACATGGGCCACCAGATTATGTTCCATGAATACTTCCTTTACTCTAATCCTAGATTTAATTATGAGCACTGGGATTATTTAATATTTTCTTAAATATGAAAGATAGCCAAGCCTTGTTAATTTTTCTATTCTTTAAAAAATATACCATGCCAAACTGCATTGGGATCGTTCTTTACCTCACAGAGGGAATCACATGGAAGTGCAGGTTGCTAAAAGGGACTGACAAGGAATAATGGGTTTGATTTACTGAAGATACAGCAAGATGCATTTGTTTTGGTATAGGAATCCCATAAAATTATTAGCTGTGTAAGGTAAAAATAAGCCAATTTAAATACCGCAGATGCCAAAATCAGTCATGTAGCACATTTTTTTCACAGTACGCTAGAAGGGAATCACAGGGAACTAACAAAATAGTATTAGTTTTCTTCAACACACAAAAGGCTGATTTAGGGAAGACTTGAAGAATTAATGACCAGATATGGTTATGCATATTAACTGCTCAAAACACCCTAATATATTACATTAAAAAGAGAAACAGAGCAAGCCACTTTGAGTATAAAATATGAGCTGACCCTAACAATGCTGCAATTATTTCAGGGGAGGAAAAATGAATTCTAGTTAAAACAAGCTTGCAAAATTCTATTTGTGCAGCCACTCATGAAATACCATTTTTCGTTATTTTATCCACTTACAATGTTTGTTTGGTTTTTACTCTTGGTGACAAAGGTGCCTGAATATATTTTGTGCTTGGGCTGGTATTTTTCAAGTTGGATTCACAAAGCTGTGTCCTCGTGGACTGTATACCTCATGCACCATGAATGGCATCATTCTGTGCTATAATATATACCGTGCTGGCAAGTAAAATAAACTTGATTGCTCCATTCTCTCTATTCATAGATTATTCACTGATTTTAACTTTTTAAATGCTGGCTTGGACTGGGATAAAGATGCAGGTGCAACACTCTGACAGAGTGAGAGGTGTAGATGAGTGCATCTGTCCATTTTAGTTTCTAGTTTCTCATTTTCCCAGTCTTCAGTTCTCCACATTTCCACATCAGTTTGTGATATACATCAGCATTTTAGTGCTAATCTGTCCTAGTATACACATTTCTGTGTGCCATTTTCCCATATATAATGCATTTTTGTGCGTTATTTAAAGTAACATATGCAGTTTTACACGCATTTTCCCTTAGCAGATGCATTTCTATACACATTTTTGTTTGGAGAACTGAACTGCAAAATTCAGAGAAGTGAGAATTCAGAAGGATAGCTGCATTGTGGCTCGAGGCTTGTTTCTGGATGCTTGAGTTAGGTAGGTTTGCACTAAAATGTGAGCAGCACTGATTATGTCCCCCATCCCTAGGGTTGGGTATCATCAGACTAACATGCTGATAACCCACTGCTGTGGGTGGAAGAACCCGGTAGAGTCCCCCAGGAGACGGTGAGCAAGGAAGATGATGCTTGTTTCCTCATCGTTTCTCTCTGGGAAGCTGGTAGGATTCCCCTCAGTGGAAGTGCCCCAAGGAAGAAAGAGAGATCTATCATTGCTCTGCTAGAGCTCTCCCTCTGGGCAGCTGGCCATCAGAGTACCCAAATGAAAGGGCAAGTGTGCATGTTGGCAGAGGCAGTAGCCACTTCTGCTGCCCATCACTCATCTACCATTTACTTCTGGAAGGCTCTACCTTCTCACTTATCCTCTGCCTCTTTGGGCGGTAAGCCAGGGAGGATTTGGCCACTGAGAGAGACAAAGTCACAGCTGCTCACGGCTACATCTGCCACCTCTTCCCTCCTGCCTCTCTGGTACAGGAAGGGAAATGGTGTTCAGTGATCCCAAGTCCACCGCTGTGCTACCCAGAAATCAGTCATGAGCAAGAGGATGAAGTTGGTGCTCCTTGACTGAGCAGCAGTCACCTATGACCACTTGCACTCTCTTCCTAGGTGGGCACACTGGGCATTACAGTGATGAGGATTTGGCCAGTGTGCAAGCAAGAAAGCAGGCAGAGGCAAAGGGCAGCAACTTCATCATGGGGAACTGGGGGAGAGAGTATCATAGGATTTAATCCTCCCCACCACCCAGCCCAGAGATACTGAGGGGAGCAGCTGCTGCTTTTTCTACTTTGCAAGCTGTCTCTAGGCAGCCCAAAGTCTTCTTGATGTGCTGCTGAGAGAGAGAGAGAGAGAGAGAGAGAGAGAGAGAGAGGGAATGAACAAGCAGACAAAGGTAGAAGTGGCTGCTGTCTAGTTTTACCTCATTTGTATCCTGCCCTTCCGCCAAAAAGGAGCCCAGGGAGGCACTGTACTTGTTCTCTGGGTGGATAGTGGGCACTTACTGTTGCACCTCTCAGAGAGCATTCTGAAAAAAGTACTGAAATAAATAAATAATACTATGAAGAATCACACAGTTCCCTCTCTTCATTATGTCCACAGCCACTTCCAGATAAACTGTAAAACTTTGGTCTGCTATAGAAGGGCAATGGGCAAAGTTTAGTAACTTGATTACGGCAAGACAAGCAATAACTCTGCAGTCTAAATTCTGTGCTTTAACAAGGCACAAATGGTCCTGTGCAACAGTATCTATAAAATATTTGCAACTCTGCCACAGGCAAGCAATCTTCAGGTTTTCAATCGGACCTGGCAAATATACTATCAATTTTCTGTTTTTGTTTTAAACCAACACAGAATAAGGTGCTAAGATGATGGCTAATAGTAAATTCTAGATAACAGCATTAGCTTGTATGGAATCACCAGATAGAATCAAAATAACACACTATTTAATCAGTGGTGTAGGAAATCTCCTCGCCCCTAAGGCTAAGGAATCCTAACAACTGTCTCTTATATTCTAGTAGCCTTAGCTATAAAATGTCACATAATTTGTCAATATGATAAGCAGGAATACATTCAGAAAGCAAAAAAGCAACACAGGTAGTATGCCTTTAGTCACGTTCCTGGAAAGACTTGTTCCAACACCACAAAAATATCAGCAGTGGTTTGTTCTACTTTCCTGGAAACAAGATGGGCTGTGGGTGATAAGTGCAAAAGCAGGTTGATATGAGTAACAGCTTAGGCCTGAACGCTAAAAATCTCTATAAAAGTGATGGCTGGTGTACAGAGATAGCAGACAAAATGTCATGTTTCAGCAAATGGCATTTCAGGCGGGTGGTAAAGGGGGTTAACTAGAGGTTCCTGGAAATGTTATTACAACAGAGAAGACACAATACTAATAGGGAGCATACTGTATAAGCTAGAGGAGCACTGGGTAGAAGTCATTTCTGTTTATCAAAGGGGAATTTGTAGGGTGCAAAAATCATGGCATTCCAGACTTTAACTTACATGTTACTTTGGCTGTGTACACACTAACCTGTTTGTAGCACAAAAACGTAGTTTTTCTCAATCCGGAATTGTTCATGCTTGTCCTTAACATGCTGTTTTCAAACTATTATTATTATTAATTAGATCTGTTAGTTGCTTGTTACCTGAAGGTGTCCAAGTGATTTACAACAATGTTTTTTTTTATATAGATAGATAGATAGATAGATAGATAGATAGATAGATAGATAGATTAGATAGATAGATAGATAGATAGATAGATAGATAGATAGATAGATAGATAGATAGATAGATAGATAGATAGATAGATAGATAGATAGATAGATAGATAGATAGATAGATAGATAGATAGATAGATAGATAGATAGATAGATAGATATAAAACAATAAAACAACAACCACCCCCATACAGCTGCAGGAAGCTTTGGCATCATGCTAATAACAAAACATCATCCTCTCAGTCTATCAAATGCCTGAGGGAAAAGGTAAGTCTTTACCTGGCACAGAAAGGATACCAATGAAGGTGCCAGACCAACCTGATTGGAGAGGGAAATCCACAGATGGGGAGCCACAACTAAAAAGGCCCTTTCTCTTGTCACTACCCTCCAAGCCTCCCTCAAATATGGGACTTGTCCCTGTGAGGAGCTTCTACATGGCAATCTCTCTTGTCATGTGGCTCTGCCTATTACACATAGAAAATCTCTGCCCCAGTCCCAAACATTACCAATCAGTGGTGTGAAATGTCTCTGTGTAATTGGGAGAATCCCTGCTGCAAGCCTCATTAAACCTTTCAGGCAGGGCCAACCAGAGGGAAGTAACCTCTCATAGGGATAAGGCAGGTGTGGGGAACCTTTGGCCCTCCAGATCTTGCTGAACTACAACTCCCATCAGCCCCAACAAACATGGCCAATGATGATGAGAGTTTTAGTACATCTGGAGGGCCAAAGTTTCCCCAAACCTGGGATAAGGTAATGTGTAGACTAATATTCAGATATCCCTTACTGTAATAATGATCAATGCCTTCTCAGAACAACCCCCTTGCATAGCAACTGGCTCTGGCTGAATAATTTCAGCTCCAAATGGATTCATTTTTGGCAGCCATTTTAATGCTAAAATGGTGCTTACTTTTGTGTGGATGGGGTAAATATTCATAAAATTGCGGGATTATTAGAAACTTATTTTCTTCCTTTAAAAAAATCCCTAAGTGTTTTCAAAGTGCTGTCTTGCTCTCAATAACAAAGAAATTTCCTTGGGGCAGCTGCCTGCCATCCATCATTTTTCTTCTCCCAGATAGAAATAGCACCACATAAGTTGTGGTGCTGAATATGTCAGGGAAGACAAATAGAAACATAGAGTTGGAAGGTCATGTAGTCCAACCACTTGTTCAGTGCTGGATCTATAATGCAGGATACAACTACAGCATTCCTGATAAGCAGCCATCCAACTTACACTTTAGGAGCTCTACTGAAGGAGAGCCCACCACCTTCTGATGCAGACTCTCTGCTGCAAAACTGCTCTTACTGTAAAATAGCCATTAGGATGTTTTTTCATAATATTTCATAATGCTACTTCTACCTATTGGTTCTTACCCTGCCTTCTGGAGCAACACCTGCTCCATCTTCTATGTGACAATCTTTCAAGTATGCTTAGTCTTCTTCTCCAGCTAAGCTTACCTTTTTCTACTGCCCCTCATTAGACTTGGCTCCCAGACCCTTCAGCATCCTGGTCTCCCTCCTCTGGATGTGCTCTAGTTTGTAAGTCCTTCTTAAAATGTGGCACTCAAAACTGGCAAGTGCAAGCACCCCTGATGGAATGCCTGGGAGAAGTATTAGGGTGAAAACAACCATACTTGCAGACTGCTACATGCAAGGCCACGCTCACCCAGATCCTGCAAACTGCTAGTACTGCCACACCCCATTTCCCTGCATGAAGTTTTATTATTGTTATTGTTACAGGCAGGTGAAAGGAAAGGCAGCAATGGTGGCTCCTGATCCCAGTGGAATATGTTTTGTCCCCTGCCTAGGACAGGAGCTACAAGTCTTGGTATCCCTAGTGGGAAATTGTATCAAGTGGGGCACACAGCGTCACTTTCTCATCAACGATGCTGGGACTTGTTATGGGAAAAGATAGGCAAGAGCTGGGAGCACCTGCAGCAACCACCACCTCTGTCTTTCACTTCATCTACCCCAAACAAGTTTCTTCACCAGCAAGCAGGGAAGGAGGGAGGCAGCCGAGGCAGCTGCAGGTGCTTCTTCACCACCTTTAAGGGCTTTTAGAATACGTTCACTGGGAACATGCACAAAGCTTTACCACGTTTCAGGACAGAGAGATGTTTGTGAATCCCTTCCTGTTTGCATCCTCCCCCGCTCCAGTTTGCAAGACCACACCCTCACCTTTACCTCAAGCTTGTGGAATGTCACTCTGAGAGGACACCTCACAGTTTACAGTTGGCTTAACATTAAATGGTTTGAGTATGTGAACATGTAGTAGCAGCTACAATCACATTTGTTTTCATGAGCAGCCTTGGATGTAATCCCAAAACATGTGCAGCCTGCAATGTTTTACAAAGCACTTGGAAGCTTTTTGTTGAGAAGACAACAGCTGCTGCCTACCATTCCATGTATGTGGAGGTTGTGCAATCTTGCAGGGCCACTTTGAGGTGAGTGGAGACCCGTGAAGTATCTGAGAGCAGGAAGACCTGCTAGCAGCTTATAGAGTGACAATAGCAAGCAAACTTGTAAAAAACAAAATCCATAAGACAATGCATGGGAGTGAAGTGGAATCTTTTCCATTTAAAAGGTCACCTTCCAAACAAAGTGGAAGAAGCAACCAGAGGATCAGATATCCTGGACTTGATTCTAACCAATAGAGATGATTTGGTGGATGAAGTGGCAGTTACGGGAACTCTGAAGGAAAGTGACCACACCATACTCGAATTCTTGATTTTAACAGAAGCAAAAGCTGAGAGTAGCCATACACACACCCTGGACTTCAGGAAGGCTGATTTTAATAAACTCAGAACAACTGTAAGTACCGTTCCATGGCAAGCCATCCTAATGAAAAAAGAAGTCCAAGTTGGGTGGGAGTTTCTAAAAAAGGAAATTCTAAAAGCGCAATGGCAAGCAATTCCAACAAGTAAAAAAGGAGGGAAACAACAGAAGAAGCCAATGTGGCTTCACAAAAAGCTTAGAGATGACCTGAAAACAAAAAAGGACGCATACAGGAAGTGGAAAGAAGGCCAGGCCACAAAGGAAGAGTACAGGCAGGTATCATGGAATTACCGGGATGGTGTCAGGAAGGCTAAAGCTGAGAATGAGCTGAGGTTAGCAAGGGATGCCAAAAGCAACAAAAAAGCTTTCTTCAGGTATGTCCATAGTAAAAGACAGAGAAAAGAAATGGTGGCACAGCTACTCAATGAGGATGGCAAAATGATAACAGATGGCAAAGAAAAGGCAGAAGTGCTCAATTCCTACTTTGGCTCAGTCTTCTCAAAGGGCCTATGACCCTCCCGGGAAACATGAAGTAGAAGGGGCAGGATTGGAGCTTGAGATTGATAGACAAATGGTCAAGGAATACCTAATCACTTTGAACAAGTTCAAATCTCCAGGGCCCAATAAACTGCACCCTAGAGTATTGAAGGAACTGGCTGAAGAACTCTCAGAACCGCTCTCTATTATCTTTGCGAAATCATAAGAACATAGAACATAAGAACATAAGAAGAGCCTGCTGGATCAGGCCAGTGGCCCATCAGTCCAGCATCCTGTTCTCACAGTGGCCAACCAGGTGCCTGGGGGAAGCCCGCAAGCAGGACCCAAGTGCAAGAACACTCTCCCCTCCTGAGGCTTCTGGCAACTGGTTTTCAGAAGCATGCTGCCTCTGACTAGGGTGGCAGAGCACAGCCATCATGGCTAGTAGCCATTGATAGCCCTGTCCTCCATGAATTTGTCTAATCTTCTTTTAAAGCCATCCAAGCTGGTGGCCATTACTGCATCTTGTGGGAGCAAATTCCATAGTTTAACTATGCGCTGAGTAAAGAAGTACTTCCTTTTGTCTGTCCTGAATCTTCCAACATTCAGCTTCTTTGAATGTCCACGAGTTCTAGTATTATGAGAGAGGGAGAAGAACTTTTCTCTATCCACTTTCTCAATGCCATGCATAATTTTATACACTTCTATCATGTCTCCTCTGACCCGCCTTTTCTCTAAACTAAAAAGCCCTAAATGCTGCAACCTTTCCTCGTAAGGGAGTCACTCCATCCCCTTGATCATTCTGGTTGCCCTCTTCTGAACCTTTTCCAACTCTATAATATCCTTTTTGAGATGAGGCGACCAGTACTGTACACAGTATTCCAAATGCGGCCGCACCATAGATTTATACAACAGCATTATGATATGGGCTGTTTTATTTTCAATACCTTTCCTAATTATCCCTAGCATGGAATTTGCCTTTTTCACAGCTGCCGCACACTGGGTCGACATCTTCATCATGCTGTCCACTACTACCCCGAGGTCTCTCTCCTGGTCGGTCACCGCCAGTTCAGACCCCATGAGCGTATATGTGAAATTAAGATTTTTTGCTCCAATATGCATAATTTTACACTTTATATTGAATTGCATTTGCCATTTTTCCGCCCATTCACTCAGTTTGGAGAGGTCTTTTTGGAGCTCTTCGCAATCCCTTTTTGTTTTAACAACCCTGAACAATTTAGTATCATCAGCAAACTTGGCCACTTCACTGCTCACTCCTAATTCTAGGTCATTAATGAACAAGTTGAAAAGTACAGGTCCCAATACCGATCCTTGAGGGACTCCACTTTCTACAGCCCTCCATTGGGAGAACTGTCCGTTGATTCCTACTCTCTGCTTTCTGCTTCTTAACCAATTCCTTATCCACAAGAGGACCTCTCCTCTTATTCCATGACTGCTAAGTTTCCTCAGAAGCCTTTGGTGAGGTACCTTGTCAAACGCTTTTTGAAAGTCTAAGTACATTATGTCCACTGGATCACCTCTATCTATATGCTTGTTGACACTCTCAAAGAATTCTAATAGGTTACTGAGACAGGACTTTCCCTTGCAGAAGCCATGCTGGCTCTGCTTCAGCAAGGCTTGTTCTTCTATATGCTTAGTTAATCTAGCTTTAATAATACTTTCTACCAGTTGTCCAGGGACAGAAGTTAAGCTAACTGGCCTGTAATTTCCGGGATCCCCTCTGGATCCCTTTTTGAAGATTGGACTGGTGAAGCGCCGGATGACTGGAGAGCTAATGTTGTCCCTATCTTCAAAAAGTGAAAGAAGGAGGAACCAGGGAACTACAGACTAGTGAGCCTAACATCAATCCCTGGAAAAATTCTGGAGCAGATTATAAAGCAGTCAATCTGTAAGCACCTTGAAAACAATGCAGTGATTACTAGGAGCCAACATGGATTTATGAAGAACAAATCCTGCCAAACTAATCTCATCTCATTTTTTGATCGGGTAACCTCCTTTGTAGACTGTGGGAATGCTGTGGACATAATATATCTCGACTTCAGCAAAGCTTTTGACAAAGTACCCCATGATATTCTGATTAGCAAGCTAGCTAAATGTGGGCTGGATGGAACAACTATCAGGTGGATCCACAGTTGGCTTCAGAATTGTACTGAAAGAGTGCTTATCAATGGTTCCTTCTCAAACTGGGCGGAAGTAACAAGTGGGGTACCACAGGGCTTGGTCCTAGGCCCAGTGCTCTTTAACATTTTTATTAATGACTTGAAAGAGGAGGTACAAAGCATGCTTATGAAATCTACTGATGATACAAAGTTGGGAGGCATAGCTAATACCGTGGAAGACAGAAACAAAATTGAAAGGGACCTTGATAGGCTGGATCATTGGGCTGAAAACAACAGAATGAAATTCAACAGAGATAAATGCAAAGTTCTACACTTAGGAAAAAGTAACCAAATGCACAGTTATAAGATGGGGGATACTTGGCTCAGCAGTACGACATGTGAGAAGGATCTTGGAATTGTCGTTGATTACAAGCTGAATATGAGCCAACAGTGTGATGTGGCTGCAAAAAAGGCAAATGCTATATTAGGCTGCATTAACAGAAGTATAGTTTCCAAATCACGTGAAGTACTAGTTCCCCTCTATTCAGCACTGGTTAGGCCTCATCTTGAATACTGCGTCCAGTTCTGGTGTCCGCACTTCAAGAAGAATGCAGACAAACTGGAACAGGTTCAGAGGATGGCAACAAGGATGATCGGGGGACTGGAAACAAAGCCCTATGAGGAGAGACTAAAAGAACTGGGCATGTTTAGCCTGGAGAAGAGAAGACTATGGAGAGATATGATAGCACTCTTCAAGTACATGAAAGGTTGTCACATAGAGGAGGGCCGGGATCTCTTCTCGATTGTCCCAGAGTGCAGGACACGGAATAATGGGCTCAAGTTGCAGGAAGCCAGATTTCGACTGGACATCAGGAAAAACCTCCTAACTGTTAGAGCCATATGACAATGGAACCCATTACCAAGAGAGGTAGTGGGCTCTCTGACACTGGAGGCCTTCAAGAGGCAGCTGCACAGTCATCTGTCGGGAATGCTTTGATTTGGATTCCTGCATTGAGCAGGGGGTTGGACTTGATGGCCTTATAGGCCCCTTCCAACTCTACTGTTCTATCATTCTAAACACCATTGAATTTCAAAAGGTGCAGAAAGATGTGGTGAGAAAATGCTAGGTATGGAGTACAGTTTCCCAGAACTGATAAACAATGAGCTATATATAGAAGAGCCTACAAGTCTAGATATAGCTTGCACTTTCCTGAACCCTGAAATACTAACACTAGAAAAGAAAGTGAAAGAGAGCCTAGTTATTGGTAAAGTCTCCCAGAAAACTACAGGCCACAATGTACAGAGAAGTTTGTACAATATAACAGAGAACACTCAGTATAAGTCCTGTTATAGTATCTCTTAAAGAGGGCACTGGAGGAACTGTCCTCCCAGCTATTAAGCCATTCAAGTGCAGCTGTCTCAGTGCAAACTATTTGTGGAACACTAACTTTGTGCTATCTTTTATATGTGACAGATTGTAATTATGCTAATGATATGCTTTGCAGCATGTGGACCTAAAGGAAAAAATGGCAAGATCTGGATTTTAACATCACAATAGATTCCAAAGTGTGTCAAAATCTTTTGGGTTATGTGGGCTGCATATTAATCACCTCATAAATTTTTTGAGCATCCAACAATGGCCACTGACTGAGACCATCTCCTGGTTAGTTAATTAACACATAACCAGATGGAGGACGAAAATGTCTGTCACTTACATGCATCTTTCTTTTATAAATTCTTATCCTGTGTTATCATGAAGAATCAGGACAGAGTGAAACACTTTAGAAACTAGAGGTTTAGAGTTGAGGTTTACATAAAATGTGTAAACTGCCCCCCATATCCAAATATTATTCCAGGGTGCATCAACCAAGAGTGCGTTGTAGCAGAGGTGGGCAACCTAAGGCCCAAGGGAATGCAGCCCTCCAAGTTTCTCTGTCTGCTTCTAGGAACTCTCCACAGGCCAAGCCCCTCACTGGCCCTGCTTCATGCCTAAAATTTATTTATTTATTTATTTATTTATTTATTTATTTATTTATTTATTAATTATTTGATTTATATCTCACCCTTCCTCCCAGCAGGAGCCCAGGGCGGCTTGTTGGAAAGTGTCCTTGAACTTTGATAATGCCTCTTGTGCTTCTAGACAGGGCCGGTTCCAAAGGGCGGCCAGGTTGGGCACTGGTCCAAGGGCCCCGCAGCTCTAGGAGCCCCTGGGGGACCCCTGAGGGGCCCTCCGCTCCCCTTCCATAATCCCACGGATCGCAAGACGAGCTTCCGAGCCACCCGCCATCCCCCGCGCTTCACCTACCTTTCTCTGCTGTTCGCGCAGGGTTGCCATCAATAAAGATGGCGGCCGAGGTTTCCGTAAGGGACTGAAGCCTCTGCCACCATCTTGGTTGATGGCAGCAATGCACGCGCTGCATGCCATCAACCAAGATGGCAGCAAAGGCTTCAGTCCCTTATGGAAACCTCGGCTGCCATCTTTATTGATGGCAACCCTCCGTGAACAGCAGAGAAAGGTAGGTGAAGTGCTGGGGATGGCAGGGGATGGCAGGCGGTTCGGAAGCTCGTCTTGTGATCCACGGGATCGCAGAAGGGAAGCAGAGGGGCCCAGGGCAGGCTAATGCCCAAGAACTCCTGCATTCCTGGAGCCGGCCCTGCTTCTAGATCAGCCTTTTTCAACCAGTGTGCCTCCAGATGTTGTTGGACCACAACTCCCATCAGCCTCAGCCAGCATTGCCAATGGTCAGGAAAGATGGGAGTTGTGGTTCAACAACATCTGGAGGCACACTGGTTGGGAAAGGCTGTTCTAGATGGAGGATAGAGAGGTGTGTGAAGAAATTAGTCTACTGTACAACTTGCATTCATTGCTCAATCCACTTTTGCCTTTGGCCCCACCCACCACGGGCATCTAGCCCACAGAAGGTTGTACAGCACCAGAGGAAATGAGAAAGAAACAACCCTAGCCCACCAAAAGAAATTGCACAAGCACACCCACTCATCAACATGTTTTATTTATTTGTCCCAACATGGAGCCCACAGGACAGCAATAACAAGGAGAAACCACAACATAAAACCTATGAACAGTTAAAAAAACACCTAAGGGAAAAAATGTCATTAAAAACAACCCATCTTGGGATTTCACACCACTAGAAATTACTGGGACATTTTAACTGTAGCCTCAGCAATGACTGCAAAACATGTATGACACATCAGCAGCACATTATAATCTCAAAAGAATGGACAAAAGAAAGAGGAAAACTAGCTTGTAATTTATAGATCTATGTATCTTTAAAGATGCTGTAGACTTTTACCCCAGCTGGAACCTTGGAAGAAAGCAGGGTGATGATGGCAGGGAGAGAAGTGTGGAGCTGGACAAGAATCCTGCTGAAGGGGCAGTGCCTATCCTCTTGAAAAACACTCTGCATGCCTGGTGTAGAAAGTAGATGGCGTTTTCACTGCTCACTAGCCATACCAGGAGCAAGCAGGGTGCATGGATGGCCAAAATCCCAAGACAATCTAGCAGGCTTCATTACATGCCCTGATTAGTGGAAAACACACATAGCAAATGTGTGTCTGGCATAGGGATGGGCTTTGTTGGCTGGTGCCAGTTCGCAAGCATTCTACTGACCTAACAGGCTGACAGTGATTTGAGTTCATTCTGTATCCGTTAGCCGCTGCTTTTACCAAGTCGGGTTTTTTTCCAGCTCTGAAAAAGTATCAGTATTAATATCTATATTTTTAAAGGAAATATTGATAAATTACAGTTCTTACAACTGATGTTTTAGAGGCAGGGTTTTGTTTTTTAAGTCCATTTTCAAAAATAGCCGTGGAAATTCGCTACATTCAAATCTGATCCTTGGCAATTGAGAATAAGCAAATTATGGAAAATTTGGTACCAAATCCGAATTTGGGGGAATTCTAGCATATTCCTAGTCTGGCATAGCAAAAACAACTATTGCTATGCAAGAGGATAATGTCATGCAAAGTGTTATTTTAACGATGATTCAGAATGATTTAGGAGCCCTCCTTACATGGCCTCAGGATGACAGCTACAATCAGTGAGCAGTAATGCTCTTTCACTGGTGTTCATTCACCATGTCAGAAACATGGACTATGGGAAGTGGTCTCCTTGATTAGTCCTATTTACATGCTCCAAGCATGGCATATTTAGGCCAGCAAGGCATCTTATCTTATAATATGTCCAGAGTGTATTGCAGTTTCTGGAGTTCATGCTGGAGCTTTGGTGGAACTGAATGGCTGTGTTAGATTCTCTACCACAATATTCTGTAACAGAGCTATGATGATTCTACTTGTTAGGGCTGTGCACAGTCCCCACCCCACCCTGGGGCCCCACTCCACCACCCCCGATCAGGCTGACCCAGAGACCACCTGCTCTATCCCAGGTCTGGTCTTGAATTAGTTTGGGAGTAGGGCTAATATTTAATTAGTTTTTTAAAAACAACAACAACAACAACACATAATTAAACATAGGACTGAGAGCAGAAAGGGTCCAATTCTGCTGTTGTGCAGAGGCATTAATTCTGTGAGTTGGTGCTTCAGTGGTGGGGTCTCAGACAAGAAAGAGAGTCAGGTGGTGTTGGGCTCCTAGCTTTTCCCAGAAAAGTAAGTAGATCTCACCCTTTTGAGGTTTTCCCATCTCTGCTTCTTGCCTGATGCCCTACCTCCTGACAGCCCCAGCTCACTCTTGGCCTGACCTGTGGCAATCCAGAGCTGTCTCAACACAACTCAGCTGAAGGCCAGAACCCACCAAATTGGCCTAATTCACATTGGGCCTTAGCCGAATCTCAATATCTATATTTCTGTTTACTACAGAATTTTCTGGGGCACATCTGGTGGTGAAAGCTCTTGCAGTGATTGGCTGAGCTGTTTCGGAGGGGCATGAGAAGCTGAAGGCCTCTGGTTGCCATTGGATGAGCTATGCTGAATGTAGAAAGAATAAATTCAGGCAGAAAAGCCAAGGGTGAGAGTTAAACAACAGACTAGTTCTACAGCAGATGTGGGGAACCTTTGACTCTCCAAGTATTTGCTGAACTACAACTCCCATCAGCCCCAGCAAGCATGGCCAATGGCCAGGGATGATAGGAGTTATAGTTCAGCAACATCTGGAAGGCCAAAGGTTCCCCACCCCTGTTCTTGAAGACAAAGAGGAAGAGGAGAAGAGCCAAGGAAAAAGGCTGATAGAAGAAGACTAGGTATCTAGACAGTAGGCATCTAGTGTAGAATCACCATGCTGAGAGGTCCACACAGTATTGTTATACATTTTCAATCATCCAGAGTTTCCCCATTACTTCTTCCGTCTTTCTTATCATCATGTCCAGCTTTTTTAAAAAGAAAAATAACACAGCAACCACAGACATAGATGCTGTTAGTGCTATTCTTCTGACTTTTTAAAAAGTTATAGTTTTCACATTGGTAGTGATATATCAGAATGGTGAACCTATCACAGTTCACCAGACATTCACTATAACTTCTGTTGTGTATACCATTTTACAACTCTGATTTTAAAAAAAAAACAACCATCTTTTAATCACACACATACACACTTAAAATATTTGTGAAATACTGCTCAAATGAAATAGTGCTACAGCACTATAGTACTGTAACAAAATCTGTCCTAAAATTTCTCAAAGGTGTTCCTCCTTTTCTTTTCTTGAGCACTTGAGAATTTATTTAGAATGCCTTTAGAATTTCAATCAGAGCTGAATTTGGAGCTTACCTTAACTTTGCAAGGTAGTCAAGGGTAATGGTGTTTTTTTCTTCCAGCTAAACATTTCTCCAGCACTCTGCGGTCTCCTTGCCTGCCCACACTTCCTGATCTGAAAAAGGCCCAAGCGGTGTACTCAACTTATATCTTCCCCTGGACTTTGACTGAAGCACAGGCACTGGAGAAGACTGCAGAGTGCAGATCACTAGTGAGATGATTTGCAGAGTGAAAGAAAGGACACTCACAAACACCCCCTTAGTAACCTCAAAACTAAGGCAAGTGCAACAAAAGCCCTGCACCACACCACACTCATGATTTTTTCTCTCCCTTTGATACCTTTTGAATGCAATTTGTTTTCTGATTGACCAGAAATGGTAAACAAAAAACAAAACAAAAAAGGAATACATAGCATAGCAGTAGCTGTAACATTATAATGGTAATTTTCAGAAATAAAGAGGAAAAAAACATTTCCATTCACTACCATCTTAGCAAAGAGGGTCCCTCCCCCATGAAACACTTCCAGACTATACTTCCAACCCAAATCAAATGTTAAACACTTTGTTTTTAGCACTAAATAAATAATTGATTTTTTTAAAATAAAGATTGCTCAGATTTTTTCTCCTCAGATGACCGCTCATGTGAATTGGACCTTCCCGTTCCAACTCACATGTGTGGAAAATCAATTGCAATTCTGCTTGTAGCTCATAGCAGAAGTGCAGTGATGTATTAGCACTGGGAGCTGCCTGTCTGACAGAATGGGCAGCAGAGAGAGGTGCATATGAGCAGGAGCTCCAGAACTGAGGAAAGATGAAATCACCATGCAAATCTTTGGTTGCTGATCCATAACAGGACAATGCCGACAACACCATTTTTATCTCCTATCTGTAAGGAAGTTTAATTTAGCCTCTGATGATTGACCTTCAGATGGTATATTGCCCTTGCTGCTTTAATTATAAAGTGCAAAACTGCAGTATTCAAAGTTAATTAGTAGGGCACTAACCACAGCTCTCCAGAACAGATCTAAAGATCAACTACAGTATTTTTTAAAATATATTAATTTTATTTTATACAAAACAAGAACAAAGAGAAATCCAAGGAGAAATAAATTCATTGAAGTAATGTCTAGTGACTTAAATAATCACTGAACTCACCACAAATATTTCCAACATACTGTACTATACTTTTATAGCTATAAATGTAAAGCAAAGTCTAATGTAAAAAAAAAAGGACATATTTCTTTAGTAGTGTTTATGTTGTTTCTTCACTCACTATGCATCTTATGTTGCAGCTTGGAAGGACTCAAAAGCCCTAGTTAATTGGAGACTGAAAGCAAGAAAGAGATAGAGATATGGCATAAAAGAAGGAGAAAGAGATAGATGGCCAGAAAAGGTCCTTGACAAAGAGAAAAGTGACCTAGAATGGCACAGATAGACAGATTAGTGGATGGTGCACACACACGGCGAGCTCCAGCCCTGAGAGGAGCCTGTACAAACATCTGCTGGTCTCCTCCACTCCCATTGTGGGCCCTCCGTCTCTATCACCCTACTTCTTCTGCTCCCTCCTACTTTTCTTGCCCTCCTCCCCCATCTTCCATTGCTGAGTTCCTTTTCTGGCCCCTCCCCCCAATCATTGGGCTGTAACATAACAGGCTTACTGGGCATCCAGAAAGCAGAAAGAATAGAAATGGGGTGCACATTGGAAGAGTGTGTGCAGTGATGGGATAGGACAGGGTACATGAGACCAGTGGGGCCACCAAGGTGGTGAGAAGTATGCTGGGTGGTGGTGGAAATAATTTAAATTTCCCCACAATTGTCCCCAACTGTCCTGTTTCAGATGGAATACACAGAGAGCAGCTGAGAGTTAACACAGGCAGCCTCAGAATCACAGTTTTACAGAAATTCAAAGTCCAAATAGAGGGGCAGTATGAGAACCAACGTTAAGAAGAGTTCAAGGTCCAAACACGTACACACACACACACACACACACACACACACACACACACGTGTTTGTGTGTATTGGAAGTCTAACAGCAAAGATCATTCAGAGTGTAACTCAAAGGTTAATTCTGTTATCAGTAAGCCTGCTAACCAAGGTGTGCGAGTGGAGGCGTTGTTTAGCAACCAGGCAGAGCGCATTATCTTTCAGAGGTAGCATGTGCTCTGATTGGCTGTGAAGTTCTGTGGGGGCTTCCCTCTGTATGTTGCATGGTATGTCTCACTGCTATGTACAAGGCCTCACCTGAAAGACAAAATCTGTTATTTTCACCTTAAATTATTTATTTTATTTATTTAAAATATTTCTATCCCACCCTTCTACCCTATAATAGGGCACTCAGGGCAGCTTACAAAAATAAAATTATACACTGTTTTTGTTCGGTTTGCTCAATAAAGTATTATCAGGAGTCTTCTCTCTGGGCTCCATCTTCATTATTTAAGTGACTTTGCTTGAGGGGGTTAGAGAGCCCAGTGACTAGCTAGGTGGTGAAAAACCACGCATTTGTAACTGGACGCTTTTAAACCTGAGCTTTCAGAACTCCAACCAGAACTCAGCTGTAAGCCATCTGTGTTGCTTACATACTTGTGACCTGGAGAGTAGTAGCTTATTCACAAGTATTCCTTTATTCCTGAGGTGGCACTTTGGTGTCTGGCAGTTGACTGAGCCTGCACTTTTAGGTACCTCTGTTCCCTAGGACTTGGTTGTCACTCAGCCTGTGCCTCTGAAAAGGGGCTAACCATGTCATGAGGGGAAGGTTGGATCCCCTTAGTCTCTTCACACAGGCTGCTCTGTTATGTCTGAGAGTTCCAGGACATCCTCCAAAGAGAATTCCTTTAGCAAGGGCATGGCCCCAGTGTACCATTGCTCTAGAACTATTCTATGACAGAGATGGAGGTAGTGCACAGGCATTGATGGGAGTTCACATGGAAGCTCAGTGTAAGTAGTAGCAGCTCTTCAGGGTCCACCCAACCTGGTGCAAGTAGGCATCAGTGATGGTGAGCCCTGTTGCACCTCCAGGGCCCTGGCATTTGTCTAACTATGATGCTGTGGGGGGGGTTAATTGGTTTTTTTATTTGGAAATGTAACAATGATTTCTTTTCACCCATGCCTCTGTTAGCAATGGGTTTCCCACACAATAGAGATAGGTGATGCACAGGCAAGAGACCAAAGGGCAAGTGGGGAGAGAAAGACAGGTGGCACTGATTGAGACCATGCCTCAAAATGTGTGTGGGGTGAGGGAGAGATGGGCAAGGTTCTCACATAGACTGCTGATTTAAGAGGGGAGGGGGAAAGAGAATTGTGTGCACATTGGAGTGTACCATCCAAAACTTCCACTGCAGACCTCAAATACTAAGTACATAGAAAATGGCAAGACAGACGGATAATTATTTTAGTAAACCCAAATAAGAGCACCATGTAAAAGCAGAGTCCCAAAGGAGAAATGCCAGATAAATGGGCTGTCTAAACTAATTTGTGCATATTTGGATTAAGACTAGCACACCGTCAACTCAGAAGATGAGTTGTATTGACATAACATTACGTGATTGTGCTGACAATGGTGAACTAGAGAACCATCAAACTATAACTGTATTTTTTGTTTTTGCCAAACAACATTAAGATTCTGTGTCACAAACTTGCATCTTTAAGAGCAGATTTGAAAAGTGACTTGAGATTTACATAGAAGTCATTCAAATTCAATATTTTTAAGTTTTATCTTGCTTAGCTGACTTTCAGATATTAGCACAGCAACATGAATTAAGCTGATCTTTGACAGGAGCAAATATGATATCGCTCTAGCTGTGTACATTTGACTGTTATCTTCTTGCATTACAGTTGCTGATTTAGGTAGTTGTGCAAGCATTGTCTGGAATAGCATTTGAAAAATGACACTTTGGGAATAAATTTAATTTGTAAACCATCCTAACAGTATTACGACATTGTAAAATGATTTTCGCTAGGGTACACTTAGCCAATGGATTTTACCCTAATGGAGGCTCACAACTCAGTGTTGTTCTCCCATGCTAGATGACAGAAAAATAAAATGTTGCTTCCCTTGTTTCCGAAGGGATAGCATGTTCGGCATCATGAGTTGAAAGCAGAGGCCTTGACATTCTTTCTAATTGTTCTCTTTTAGCTACCAGGGCAGAATCAGGAATCAGCATCACCAGGCACCAGTTGAAGCTCAGTCTTCAGCAGGGGGCCCACTGCTGCCCACTAGCAGCCCCCAGACCTGTTGCTGCTCCTCTTACTAATTGCCACCGGCTCTCCCACTCTGTTCCCAGAAAGGGCAAGTCCAGGTAAGCAACGGGAATGAGCAGAAGGAACAACAGTGGCCACTGCCTGCTCAGTCACCTGTCCTTTCTGTTTTGGGCCCAGAGGCAGAAGGAAAGCAAGTGGGCAACTGCAGGAAAGAGGAGGAAAGTGCTGTTAATAGAGCCTGTGCTATTCAGCAGGGTAGTTCTTTTCTCTGGAAATCACAACTCCTCTTTCGTCCCTGTTTTGTCTTCTGCGGAGAAACTGAGCATGCTTTAGAATTGTTGTTTTCAGTTCAAAAAGTCATGACTTTGAAGCCTTTTCCCTCTTTGGAGGTATTATGAGGCACTCATTCCAAAAGCAGTGTGGGGTTTCTCTCTCTTTTTCCCGACAGCTGCTTCTTGCATTGGAACAGAGTCCCCTGTGGAATAAGCCAGCCAGATGCACTCAGACAGAACTCATTTGGAAGCACCAACAGAAGTCACAGACCTCTTCGGGGTTACTCAGAGTTTCAAACAGTACAGATCACATTACCGTGATGAAGCTCATGCAGGTCTCAGGTTCAGTCCCTGGCCTCTCTAACTAGGACTAAGACACCGTGCCTGAAACCCTGGAAAGCCGCTGCCAGTCCGCCCTGATAAAACTGACCTAGGGAGGCCAGCAGCTTCCTACATTCTTCTGCTGCAGGATGCGTATGAAAGCAAAACAGCAGTGGCAGACTTTGTGCAGGAAGGGCCTGGGTGGATTGAGAGGATGCTCCCAAGTGTGCTCCGAGTATATTTGGGCTCAGAACAAGGCTCAGGGTTCACAGACAGTGTAGATAAACAATGGTATATTGTTTTGAGCCACTAAAGCTTTCCAACAACTCAAAGCACCCATACTATGCCTAAGTGTTTTGCTGGGGAAGGGGGACCAAAAGAAGAAAGAGATCTTTTGCCTTGAGAAAATCATACATCACATCACTGATGAAGAGCAGCAGCCTTTATTGCTTTGCTAATAGGCAACTATGGGATAGTTTAGTCCATTTCTTCGTTTCCACATGCTCATTTTCTTTTAAGGGAACATTTACATTAATCTTCTCTGTTCCATTCTTTTTTATCTATAGTTAATACTAATCTTCCTTTGCTAAACAATGTTACTGAAATTATATGATGCTTCTGATACAGCTATTCACATGCCTTTTAAAGCTAGCATCATTAGCTCTCTGCTGCTTGGAAACGCAGGTTACAAAACAGACTCAAATGTAATTCCTGTCACTTTCATACTGCCAGATTTGTTAACGAGATGATAATCTCTCTCTCTTTTGTCTTAGACCAATTTTTGTTATTGTCTTGCAAACTGTACATTGATTAACATTTAAATAAGCGTCAGTATAGCACTATGAATCAGGTTTATGGAAATATACCTAGCATTCTGATCTATAGGCTAAGTTACATCCCTAAAGGTGTGGTGTCATATCTGTTGTCATGGCCCCGTCAGAGGACTCATCAGACGAGGATGACTCGGGAGTAACAGCAGCAGACCCAGAAGCAGCAGACCCAGAAGGAGAAATGGAGGAAACTCCTGAGAACCCAGCTCCTTCTCCCCCTCAGCTGCAGAGCACCCCAGACACAGCTGAAGCCCTTCAGCCAGACGCAGCCAGTGAACAGGATACTCCCCCCTCACCTGCAGAACATAGACAACAGAAGGTCAGGCAGAAGAGGGGCAGGCCTGTCCACTTAAGGCCAAAATGCTGATGGCTCACCCCTGCTGACAATCCTGCTCCTTAAAAGTCAAACCTTGGGTTCAGCTTGTTGCTGACTACAACGTCAGGCGTGACCACTGTGTGTCTTCCTATCCCCTGAACCTTGACTTGGACTGATCTCTCGGCAAACTAGACCAGGACCTTCACTGACATCTCTTCTGGATTTCTGGCTTGGCACGTAAGCTTTGAACGGCCTCTGCCCTTATCTTGCTTCCTGCTTGCTAGCCTGGCAGATTTCTAGCCAAGCTGCTGGCTGAGGACTTACAGCCTGGCAATTACCAAGGAATCTCCAGCCCTGCCTGTACCCCCACCGACACTGCTGTCTCAGTGAAGAGCTGACACTTGGACAGGTTCGTGCAACCACTTCTGTGCTAGATCCTTGCCCTTCTTGGCTAATAAAAGCTAGCAGGGATGGAACAGCCAGCTGGGTCAGGGAAATGATTAATGCCTCTCTGCGAGAGGGGGTGGTCCCTGGCTGCCTGAAAGAGGCGGTAGTGAGACCACTCCTGAAGAGACCCTCCCTGGACCCAGAAAATCTTAATAACTATAGGCCAGTAGCAAATGTTCCATTCCTGGGCAAGGTCCTGGAACGAGTGGTGGCAGGCCAGCTCCAGACACTCTTGGATGAGACTGATTACCATTTCAGTCGGGTTTCAGGCCTGGTTTTGGCACAGAAACAGCCTTGGTCACCCAGTATGATGACCTTTGTCGGGACAGAGACAGGGGGAGTGTGACTCTGTTGATTCTTCTTGATCTCTCAGTGGCTTTCGATACCATCAACCATGGTATCCTTCTGGGGAGACTAGCTGAGTTGGGAGTGGGAGGTACTGCATTGCGGTGGTTCCACTCCTACTTGGCAGGTTGCCTCCAGAAGGTGGTGCTTGGGGAACATTGCTCGGCACCCTGGACTCTCCAGTATGGGGTTCCGCAGGGGTCAGTTCTGTCCCCCATGCTGTTCAAGATCTACATGAAACTGTTGGGTGCGGTCATCTGGAGCTTTGGAGTGCGTTGCCATCAGTATGCTGATGACACACAGCTCTATTTCTCCTTTTCATCTTCTTCAGGTGAGGCTGTCAATGTGCTGAACCGGTGCCTGGCTGCAACAATGGACTGGATGAGGGCTAATAAACTGAGGCTCAATCCAGACAAGACTGAGATGCTGCTAGTGGGGGGTTCTTCTGACCAGATGGTGGATGTCCAACCTGTTCTGGATGGGGTTGCACTCCCCCTGAAGGAGCAGGTTCGTAGCTTGGGGGTTCTCCTAGAACCATCTCTGACACTTGAGGCTCAGGCAGCCTCGGTGGCACGCAGTGCCTTCTACCAACTTCGGTTGGTGGCTCAACTACGTCCCTATCTGGACAGGGATAACCTGGCTTCAGTTGTCCATGCTGTGGTAACCTCCAAATTAGATTGCTGCAATGCACTCTACGTGGGGCTGCCTTTGAAGACGGTTCGGAAACTGCAGCTTGTGCAAAATGCAGCGGCCAGATTGCTAACAGGGACCAGACGGTCCGAACATATAAAACCAATTCTGGCCCGCTTGCATTGGCTGCCTTTATGTTTCCGAGCTCGATTCAAGGTGCTGGTTTTGACCTATAAAGCCTTACATGGCTTGGGACCACAATACCTGATGGAACGCCTCTCCCGATACGAACCCACCCGTACACTACATTCAAGATCAAAGGCCCTCCTTTGGGTGCCTACTCCAAGGGAAGCTCAGAGGGTGGCAACAAGGGAGAGGGCCTTCTCAGTGGTGGCCCCCAAATTACGGAATGATTCTGCTGACGAGGTGCGCCTGGAGCCAACACTGGCTTTTTTTTGGTGCCAGGTCAAGACTTTCCTCTTCTCCTAGGCATTTTAGCATGTGTTTTAAATTGTTTTTAAAATATGTGTGTTAAATTGTATTTTTGTTTTAATGTTTTTGATTGCTGTAAACCGTCCAGAGAGCTTTGGCTATGGGGCAGTATACAAGTGCAATCAATCAATCAATCAATAAACTTCACTATTTGGGACTTAGAATCATAGAATAGTAGAGTTGGAAGGGGCCTATAAGGTCATTGAGTCCAGCCAGCTCAGTGCAGAAATCCAAGTTAAAGCATACCCAACAGGTGGCTGTCCAGCTTGGGCTGGTCTCCTTCATATTCATACCCAAGAATGTGCGACAACAGTGTGATCCCAGCCTCACACACTGAACAATACCACTTTTCCATGATAATATCTCACATGGTTGAATGATTGCAGAATGTGTGTGTAGATAGATATAGTACAACCAAGTGGATAAGGTCAATTGTGTGGATCTTTTTCATTATGTGGTGCTCTGCTGAAAAGAAGATTCAGATGAGTCACTTAGGATATTGCTAAAAAAATTGCATCCAGGTGGTTATTTTAAGGGGATCTTTGTTGTGACTAACATTAGCTTCATTGTGGCCTTGGCATTTATAGGAACATAGGCAGCTACCTTATACTGAGTCAGAGTCCATCTAACTCAGTACTGTCTACACTGACTGGTGATGGCTCTCCAGCCCTTTCAGGAGGTGCCAGGGATTGAATCTGGGACCTTCTGCATGCAAAGCAGATGCTGTACCACTGAGCTATGGCCATTTCCAGCACCAGATAGTACACCTTGAATTCAACCTCCAGTTTCTCCAAGTGAGACTGATTTCCTGATTAGGTACGAGTTGGATTTCTTCACTTACATTTAAGTAATTTCCATGAAGTTCTGAAATCATCTTTAGTCCACTTCCAGCAGTATTTCTGGGTTTCAGAATGTTTCAAAAAGTTGAGGGGTATGTGATAAAGAAAACACAAAATAAATTCTGAAAAACTTAACTCCCAATTTTTTTTGTAAAAACAGTGTGTGTGTGTGTGTGTGTGTGTGTGTGTTTAATAAAAGAGTTTGCACAAGCAATATCATAGTATTGTGTGTGTGAAAAAAATGAGTGCTGTTGGGGAGGAGTAGAATTCCTTTTTTAAAATATACCTTTGGTGTGTTTTTACTGCAGAGAGACAGAAATAAAGAAATCAGGAATCCCCTTTCAGCCACCTTGCAAAATTACAGAAATGTAGCTATGGAACAGTAACATTAATGGGGTGAAGGCTTCACCTTCTCTCAGCTTTTGATTTTTCCAGTTTAAGTTCAGTTTGTCCCATTTTCACATCCAATTGTGATTTTTAAAAAAATAGTCCAAAACCTATATGCATTTTCATGTGCATTTGTCTTAATCTATACAGTTTTGTACATAATCTGCCTAATACCTGCATTTTTGCAAGCATTTCCCCCTAATTAATGCAATTGTGTATGTTATCTTCACTAATATACAGTTTTGACTCAACATTCCACTAATATATGCTTTCTAATACACTTCTTTTGCCTGGAGGACTGCTTTTGCTACATTTGGAGAACTGTAAATTTTGAAGAATAGCTGCATTTCAGGTTGTGTATTGTTTCAGGAAGTGCAAATGAGGTAGGTTTGCATTAAAAAAAACTGGTCAAATTTCTTTCCCATCTGAAGGCAGCATACAAGACAGAGGGAGGAGGCAGGGACCAAGGAGAAGAAAGTTGGACAAAGCATTTTTAGAAGACTCTTTCGAGCTAGATTGGGCTAGATGCACTGGCTGCCCATTAGCTTCAGGGCCAAGTTCAAGGTTCTAATTTTGGTGTACAAAGCCTATGCAGTTCATTTTATTTTGAAGAACAACAGTTCTTTATTGCATAGTCAACAGACCTCAGCATTTGAACAAATAAAATAGATACAAATACAAGCATGAACAAAGACAGAGACATAAAATCAGGGCTTTACCCTAAACAAATTCTTCCTTATCTGCATGGCCTGATTTATAAATTTACCTACACATAAGGTAATAGATTCATCTGTACCCTGTAGAAGAAGAGTTAAGAGTATATGTTTAGATCGACCTGGGAAAGTTAAAAGAATTGGAGATAAAAGATCAGTTCTAACACGGTCGTAAAATTTACAGTGGAATAAAACATGCGAGACGGTCTCTATCTCATGTGCGCTACATGGACAATGCCTAAGGATTCTTGGAGTCTTATCAAATCTACCCTCGAGAAGTCTCGAGGGAAGGGCATCAAAACGGGCCAAAGTAAAGGCCCTCCTGTATTTGGGAACGGTGAGCCAATATAAGTAACACTGGCCATCAACACAAGGTAAAACACTCAGGCCTAGTGCCTGGGGAGAACAAGGGCCGGATGCCTTGGCCAGTAACTCTTGATTGTCTGTATCGATTAGCCTACATTTTACCACTGCCTTAGCAGCAGTAAATTCCATATTTAGCAGTTCTGAGGGAGAGAGACCGACTGATAGAAGTTTTTCCATGACCAATATAGGCCATGAAGCATTAAAAGAAACAGTTAAAACTCGCTTGGCGTAGGATTCTGTGGTAAGTATGGAAGAACAACGAATCCAAAAATAAATGGTATATAACCAGTTTAAGCAGTGTAGGGAGTTTAAACCAGCTTCCAGCAGAAGTGTGGCCCCAGAAACACATCTGGGGACACCAAAAATAGATCTTAAACAAGAGTAGAGAATACCATCTAAGCAACCTTTGAAATAAGGAATCCAAATTGGGGCCCCATATGACAGCATCGGAATAATTTTAGCTCGGATTATACGTGTGGCTGCCGGGACATATTTTCCTCCATTGGTAAAATGAAAGCGAGTAATGGCTCCCAGATTTTTGCTCATTTTTGCCTTTATGTAATTAACCTAGGAAGTCCAACAACCCGACTCTTGGAACCAAATCCCAAGGTATTTGTAAGAATTTACCTGCTCAACTCTAGTAGAGCCTATATGCCAGGGGAATCTAACCTTCCTCTTTGAAAACACTGTCACCTTAGATTTAGCATGGTTAATAGTTAAGGTATTATCATTGCAATAAGCTACAAAGCCAGACAATAGTCTTTTCAGACCCAACTGGGTTCGTGATAAAAGAACTGTGTCATCCGCGTAAAGCAGGATATGCACTTTATCATCACCTAGTTTAGGAGAGTGAGATTGTATACCATCCAAGGCTGAGGAGAGATCAGCCAAGTTCATGATATTTGAAAGATCATCTTATCCCTTACATACCCAGTTAATTACTGTGCTCTGCAGGTGAGGGCCTCCTGCAGATACCATCTTATCAGGAGGTCCATTCCACACAACATAGGAAGTGGACCTTCAGTGTTGTGACAGCAACACTTTGAAATCCTGTCCCCTTAAATATTAGACAGGCGCCATCTCTGTTTTCTTTTTGGCACCTATTGAAGACCTTCCTCTTTCAACAAGCCTTTTAAGTAGAGACTTCATCCCAGTCTGTGCTGGAATGACCTTTTTACCTTTTAACATGTTTTTAAAGCTGTTTTTTAAAGATGGTTTTAAGATGTTTTGCTTTAATATGTTTTAAAGTATTTTGTTTTTAAGATGTTTTACAGTGCTTTTAGTGCTTTTGTTTGCTGCCCTGGGCTCCTTCTGGGAGGAAGGATGGGATATATATAGTCCATCTTTCAAGCATACTCCTACCTTTTAGTAGTTATTTTCTGGTAACTACCAAATTATTATTATTATTCAGTGTTTTATTTATTCCTCCAGAGCCTCAAGGCAACATGCAAAAAGAAATAATTAAAATTTCTAATACAGTTCCAATCACAATCTCTCTCTCTCTCTGTAATACAATCTAGCACGCACACACACACCCAATGGGAAGCTGCCACCATAAGCACAGTCACCATCAAAATAAATTGTACTGGATTTAATAATGCCAACAGAATACCTCAGTCTGGCTTACACTGTTGGGTAGAATAATGATATTTTAGAACAAGTGGCCACCATGATGATTTGAGAAACCCTGGGACATGCTTCCATATGACCTAAAGAGGTCCTTTTCACTTATCTGCAATTTATCCCATGTAATCCAACCTTCTACGCTAGGTGAGTTGAACATGTTTTATGATTACTATGGTTAGAAACCAAACAAACCCTTACTTGTTTATTGTTCGACTTTGGGTTGGATCCAGAGAGTTCCTTCCATGAATGGAAGGGATTTAACCCTTTATGTTTAACTCTATTTGTCTTATTGCTAGACACAGAGGAACAAAGCCGACTCAAGATATTTTGCTGTCCCAAATGGCACCATTCCCTTGCTTGGCTCACATTAAAACATATTGCTGCACAATACAGAGACCAGTGCCTCATTAATCTATCCCACTAAATTTTGAGGCCCAAAGCAGCCTGCTTCACCTTGTTGCACGAGCCAGTCATGCCTGTACAGGAATCTATAGCATGCTTGCAAACAGAAGTTCAGTTATAGATACTAACTTACTCTTTTCATTCTGCCATAACAAACACAGTAGCAACACTTTCAAGCTCTTGGAGGTAAAACCTTGAAAGCTTTAATGAAAAGAACAGAGGAATAGACTTGATCGGTATGATGGCGCAGCAGTTACCTAGCTGCAGGTAGCAATCAAGAGAGATGAGAACGAATTACTCCAAACATCTCAGAAAACATAATAGAACAGCTGCCCAAGGAAGCATCATTTCAAATTTAATTTTACCTTTGCAACAGAGATCTTCAACCCATTTTTAATGGCAATACCTTGCCAGCACACCTGAGTAGAGGAGGTGACAGATGGCACCACTCCATTGACCACTACAATATCTTCTGTAACAGAAATAAAACTTGGCATTTTAACCAATCATCCACTTATAAGAAGAAAATTAAAAGGACAGTTTTATGTGCTTTGGCAATATTTTAGTTCAACTGTCCATAAAATTCATTCATTGAAAAGAAAATTTCACACTAGCCTATTTCTATTAATTCCTTATTGTTTCTTGCAAGCACTTAAAATAATTAGCTAACAAAACTGGTGATAAATAAGTTGCTTGATTTCAGCCCTAGATATTTTTTTCTGCATATCACTCAATTCACATGCCTTGGTCTGGCTCAACAAGTAATTTAGTGGGGCAGCCCTTCACCCAGCAATGATGCCTCTTTAGAAGTTCTGCAGCCTGAAAGTGCATGCGCTAGCAACCCTGAGGCTCCCACACTTATTCTGCCAGCACCTTCAGTTAACTCACTTTCTTCTCCCACCTGTAGCAGACAGTAGGACTTTAGTTTTGCACCATAGCAGGCAAAAGAAGCATGAGATTTCTTCCCAAATGGTTCTGTAGCCCATGTGCAATGTCTTATTCCAAGCCAACTGCAAATCCTTTGAACTAAGATATCAGTACTTGGTACCACCTTCACCAGAACTCAGTCTTGATAACATCGTAAAAATACACAGACTCCCACTGTGGTTTATATGATTTGTATGCCCTTCAGAGAACAAGGTCAGCTGTCTAGCCTTGCCCTCTTCTTACCTAACACAGAGAATTCCTGGTCTGCAAGCCCTACTTGCCTGGTACTAGGGTTTGGGGCATGTTTTGTGGCCCAGGGATTGGAGCCAGAGTCGTGCTCCACATGACTGATATGGATCTGCACATCACACACACATTGCATTGAGGAGTGAAGCAGCTAAGCTTATTTAAGCCCAGGCCACCTGATCCCCCTTCTCCTTTCTTTGGTGGCACCTACCTACCCCCTCTCTGCCATAGTGTAATGGATTTGATTGCTTTGAGTCAAGTACAAAGTTTTGGCCTGCCTGTGGGTAGGGTTTGTTTGTCTGTTGCCTATCCCATACTGTGGTTGTTTGGGATAAATGCTGTTAACATGGGTGTGCTGATAAATAGGTCGATTCAATCATGTTGCAGGAAGGTGCAGTAAGAGGAACAGGTAAGGTCAGCTAGGACACACACACACACACACACACTTAGGCATCTTTGAGGGTGATGGGTGGCCCCTGAGGCCTGCTACTCAAGGCTAAGGGACCCATTGGCAGGACGCAGATCACCTTTGGGGCCAACTTGTCTCATCTACTCAGAGTTTGGGGCCCAGGGGGAAGGTGAAGCAGGAAGTCTTCCCTTCTCATCTTAAGGGTGTGGCTTGTGGGAGTAGTAGGCAGAATGACTTGCCCTTTCCCTGACAAGGGATTGGACACCCTAATATTAGCAGGCTTGGTCTGATACATTCTAGCTAGTTCCCATGCTAACAGCTTTCCTGTGCAGGTGTTTAGCAAATTTAATAAAAGTGGCCCATATTAATTCAAGTCAGCCTATGTGCCTGACTCAGCCACAACGACAACTTAGCATACCAGTTCAGCAGGCTCTATCAAAATCAGTGCGATGAATGCCCAGAGCTTACCTATCCTGTATGAGCCTACCCGAAGTTTATGATCTTCATCAGAGGCCCTTGTATGTTCCATCACGAAGAAAGGCTAGATCGGTGGGTACCAAGGACATAGCCTTTTCTGTACCAGGTTGGCTGCATCTTTGCCCAAATATGTTTTGGTGTTTTGCTTCGCCAGACTTCTGATGGGTTTGAAATTCTGCTGTCTGGATTTGTTTTTAAAATGGTTTGTTCTGTTTTTATTGGTGTTTTTTTAAAATCTGTATTGTTTTATGTTGTATATTTCTATATTGCATATAGCTGCGGTGCCCTTGTGTGCAGAATTGTTATTCATAAATACTTTTAATGAATACACATCTTATTCAAAAGCAGAAAGAAACAAAAGATGAACAACGCTAGCATTGTCTAAGTCTTACTTTAATGACTCTGAGCCACATTTAATTGTTATAAGGAATATTTTGATTTACCCTATACTTTCTGACGTGGTTATAGAGCATGCCCTCTAGGTTCATGTTGTATCATATGCAACAGTCCCTGGTGCCAGCTTTAAACATTTTCACACCTGAAGGAAAATAACTCAAAATATTATTCCACAGCTCTGGATTTGAGCTCCTTTTGTCCGTGACACACAACTGGAGACAGGGAAACTGTGCTGCTGATGGCATTTGCTCTCCAAAGGGGGATAGCTTCATATTGGCTCCTGGTAAACCAGCCTTTACTCCTGCTCGATGACTCTTGTAGCTTCAGGTGTCTTTTTAACAATGAGTTTAGGCCAGAAACATTTTCCTGGCTTTTTGTCTAGTTTTAGCAGAACATCTCTCCCTGCCCACCCCCTCCGCATGAACCTGAGTTGGCTGGGAAAGATGGTGGTGTAATTCTTTCATTCATAAAACAAGTTATGCAAGTGATGTAGTTCACTCCACAAAGGTTGTCTTGAAGGAACTGCATAAACACCCATAACTAAGAATGGCCTGTTGGCATTGACATAAAGGATTAACCCAGATCCAGATACTTTGTCTGTATATGACTAGCTGTGGATTAGACTTTTCCATACGGTTTTATTTGCTCAAAACTTTATATTCCCAGACTGGGCTATGACAAGATTTCGAGGCTTCTGTGTAATCTGTAAAGTTACCATGTGCTAGAACAACACATTAACATATTGAGACTCGCTGACTATTTTTTTTAAAGAACTTGAATTTAAAAAGTTTAAAAAAGAAAAGAAAATCATGTCAGCAAGGCTTCTCTTGAATCTTTTAAGAATATATATTAGAAGCAGAATGTTGGATCACTTGAACCAAATAATAGGTTAGACCCTATAATCCAAACAAAATAAACAAAGCTATTTGTCAGCTGGTCCCCTCGGATGTTGTTAGCAGGCAACCAGCATGCCAATAGCCTACAGCAACCTAATGGGCCTGTGGGATCCTGACAGCTAACAGATGAATTCCTTCTGAATTCTATTAAATAAATTAATAATCTTTGCAACATCATTAGAGTAAGAAATTGATCTTCCACAACATGTTGCTCAACTAGTTTTCCTTTCCTGACCATTGTAAGATGATACAAGTGTGCCTTGGTGCACCACAGGGAGGCATGAGAGAGAGAGAGAGAGAGAGATGTCCATACTATATATCATTACTCCACCATATTTGCCAGCCAACTCAGGTTCGGGGGGAGATAGAAATTGACATGAATGGTTTTGTAGATGGGGAAATGTTACTATTTTATCTGTACTGCATATTGCTGATCAAGTGTAGCCTTCAGCTACAAGCCTATCCACACACTTTTCTAGGAGTATGCCCCATTGAAAGCATGGGTCAATGTGAATATGACTATGTGCCTAGAATCCTCAGTACATTATCCTATGCACATTTTCTCAGAAGTAAATGCTGTTACTGTGGAAAAGTCCTTCCCTTGTTCATCAACAATGAACGGACTGCAAGCAGGACATACTTCTCACTTTTGTTTACAAAATACCAGAAATAATTTGCCACAGTTTGTAAATGCCTTTAGATTTATTAAAGTTCTGAAGCTCTCCATCATTTACTTCTTCATAATCAAAACATATGTAAACTCCACCTCATCCTCTTTTCAACTTTATTGTTAACAAATCAGTGTTTGTGTTGGTGCCGGCATACCTTACGTAAAATTACAGTCCGTGAAACAAGCACAGCATACATTCGTATTTCTAACTTCAGCTGTTGTGTTGTTTTCAACAAATTTGGAGGAAGGTAAGTAACCGGAACTGGGTTGGCAGCGTGGTCACTATTTTGCATTTTGTGGTCACCACAATGCCCTAGACTAGCATCATGCAAAATGCTGACTCAAATGCTGGCTGCCACCATGGTTGCTGCTGCTGCCCTTCCTCAAACGAGGCATTCTTGGCAGCCTGGTCCTCATTGTACATCCTCCACAATGCTTCTCACCTAGCATTATTCCTGGGCACTGTGGAAATGGTGTCTTAACCCACAAAATGTGGTGAAGAATTTTTTGAGAAAATTCTGGAAAGTGGTTTTCTATTTCTAGGGGGCATGTGAGAAAAAGTAAAATCTTATGAAGTTTCTCAGAAAAGTAGGAAGCTGCCTTATACCACTGTTCTAGAGAGCTCAGTACAGTCTACACTGACTGGCAGCAGCTCTCCAGGGTTTCAGGCAGGAGCCTTTCCCAGCCTTACCTGGAGATGCCCAGGATTGAACCTGGGTCCTTCTACATGAAAAACAAATGCTTTATGATTAAGCTGCAGCCTTTTGCTTTCTTGGGGTCCAAGACCAAGTCCACTTGGGAGGAAAATTGAGGCTTCACTCCCCCCCATAATAATTGGGAAATTAACATTGCTATGGTAGCATTCTACTAAAGAATTGTACAAGTGGCTTCTCCTCTCCTCCTCCTGCACTATCCCTAAATCTGCTCTGGAGGGTTGGGAGAACCCCCAGAAAAAATTGGGAGGCATATGGGATTGGAGGAGAGGGGTGGAACATTTCATTGCACAAGGTGAAATCCTTGCATTGACAGAAAAATTGTATGTTCCACAACCCTCCTCTTGACTTATGTGAATGAAATTTGTAGGCATGCTAACCCCTCCATAGTGGACAAAGCCTGCCAAATTACAGGCAAATAGGTCCAGGGTTTTTGTGGTAGGTACCTTTAAGGTTGATCTTTTGGTGGAAACTAAAGGGATTCACTTTCCTCCCACAAAACACCAGGATTGGAGAGTCTGGGTCAAATTATTCCTTCTAGCTACAGCTTGTCATGCCAGTCATAACAGAGATCTCCCTTTTTCCACCCTAGTATTTGCTCTACCCAAGCTGCACCCCCATCATTTTCCATATATGATTAGATTAGTAACATTTGTTTCACTTTTCACAGACACTTGTCTAATTTTTTTGGGGGGGGAGACTGAGTAACTGAGGCACCACAAGGCTCTTCAAGGGTGTCCCCACTTCAGCTCAGAGTGCCTTGCACAGATCCTGCTTTGTTTTGTATAAACCAATAATCAAGGGTACCCAACTTCAGCCTAGGATTCATCTGAAGCCACTGCACACTCTAAGGCTGTAATCCAATACACACTTACCTTGAAGGAAGTCCCATTGGACCCAATGGAGCTTACTTCTGGGGAACAACAAATAGAAAAATCAAAACAGACAAAAACCTCTGCACAGTGCTCAAAATGAATATGACATATATAGTAACCTATTAAGGGTCCAACATGTTTTGAAAATGGTCTCCAGGACCAAAACAGTCTTGATTTATCTTAACTGTTGTTATTACGTGCCTTCAAGTCGATTACGACTTATGGCGACCCTATAAATCAGTGTCCTCCAAGAGCATCTGTCATGAACCACCCTGTTCAGTTCTTGTAAGTTCAGGTCTGTGGCTTTCTTTACGGAATAAATCCATCTCTTGTTTGGCCTTCCTCTTTTTCTACTCCCTTCTGTTTTTCCCAGCATTATTGTCTTTTCTAGTGAATTATGCCTTCTCATGATGTGTCCAAAGTAAGATAACCTCAGTTTCATCATTTTAGCTTCTAGTGACAGTTCTGGTTTAATTTGTTCTAACACCCAATTATTTGTCTTTTTCGCAGTCCATGGTATGCGCAAAGCTCTCCTCCAGCACCACATTTCAAATGAGTTGATTTTTCTCTTATCCGCTTTTTTCACTGTCCAACTTTCACATCCATACATAGAGATCGGGAATACCATGGTCTGAATGATCCTGACTTTGGTGTTCAGTGATACATCTTTGCATTTGAGGACCTTTTCTAGTTCTCTCACAGCTGCCCTCCCCAGTCCTACCCTTCTTCTGATTTCTTGACTCCATTTTGGTTAATGACACAAGGAATGGCAGGATATAAATATTTTAATAAATGAAATAAATAAAAATGATCATTGTTTAATGTCTCCTGTCTAGGTTTTTCTAACTAGGGTTTGGCAAATCATTCTACTTTCATCTTCTAACACTTTTTTATATATTCACTCATAAATCTTTTCAGTCCAATTTCTGCATTAATCTCTGAAGTTTCATTCAATCTGCACAAAAATTCACACTGAAATATGTCTTACTATATTCCTGTGAGTGCAGCACTACTTGTGAATGCTTCTGAGTAGGCATGTATTTGCACTGAAGCATTCATGGGTAGCATGATGTTTACAGGCAAGGGGAGGCAAACTGTGGCAGCAGAGAGAGGGGCAGTAGCAAAGAGAGGGGCTGAGTGGGTGCATGGGTGGGTGAGTGAGTGGAAGCAGCAGCAGCAGTCAGAAGGCTGTAAGGTAAGCAGTGAAGGTGAGGCTGTGATGAGTGCTGGGGGGACTTGTGGAGAGGAGGGCAGAGCTTTGGTGACCCATGGGGGAGGGGAGGGGGGAAAGCTTTGGTGACCCATGTGCGGGGGAGGCTTTGGTGACCTGTGGGGGTGGGGTGCTCTGGCCACCCATATGGGGTTGGGGTGGGGTTGATGAAACAATGTGGGAGGGCTAGGGGTGCCTGGCAGAGGCAGTGGGGTGTCTGTGGAGTGCTACGGGATGCATGGCAGAGGGGATGTAGGGAGAGCTAAGGGGAGCCTGGAAGAGGGATGGGGGAGGGCTAGGGGGTGCTGTAGGGTGGGGCGTAGGCAGAGGTGCTGAGCGAAGTACTCAGAGGCAGCAGCCCCTTGTACTGAAATATCATTTTTAAAACCACATTTTGTCTGAAAATACACATTTCTAAATATTTTCTTTTTTAAATACTTAAGATTCCATCACAGGTGACACAACGTTGAGAATGTCCATGGCTAAACTTCATTTTGGGGGGTATTCTCAGCCAAATTCTCAAAATAACATAATAATGGTCATGGAATGACTTTCTGAATCAGCCCCAAAAGCACATACATTTGGAAAAAGCAGCTCTGGCCCTGACATGAGGCAGCTGTCTCAGACAGCAGATACCATGGGGCAATGGGTGAACAGAGGTCTCTGTGCCAACCATGTGTCCTACCCTACACTAGCTTCCTGCCCTCAGGTGCCATAGAGGATGCTATTTCATCACCAGGGTCTAAGTAAGATCCAACTGCTGATCCAGCTGGCTTTTCTACATGAAATGGGGGAAGCACCATCATGTCAGCTCCAAGTAGTGGAATGTCTTTGGTCAGTCCTGGGAAAAAGTTACTTTTAAATGTGTTTTCTATCAAGTTTTATGGGATAATCTTTTGATGGTGAATGGATATTTGTGCAATTTGTGCATATTATATTTGTCCATTTTATTTAGATAAAATATTTTAATACTGCTCTTCATACAGCAGTAAAACATAACAATACATTAAAACAAGATAGGTAAAAGCATGCTGCCATAAACAAGACTAAAATATAAACAATAACCACAGACTGTCTCTAATTATGAGGACCTTCTCTAGTTGTGAATGTAATTTGTTTTTAATGTATTTTTGTTGTTGTGACACACTCTAAGACCTACCGGTGAAGGGCAGGTAATAAATTTAATAATGACCACCAAATCTCAAGGCACAACTAAAAGAATGAGTATTATGGAAGTGATGAAAACACCTGCCTTATTTCAAGGGGGTGGGGGAGATCCTTCCACAGATGCATCACAATGTTATGGGCTCCTCCCATTTTGTATGTATTGTTTACCCCCCCCCAAGCCTTCATTAGCAAGATAAATACTATCATGTATTATGTATCAATGCTGTTATGTTTTCTGAACAGTCTTTAAGAATAGTGTTTAAAACATTGCCTGAGAGGAAGTCTGGGAGGAACAACCTTATATGGAGCCTCAGGAACTTCTTTATACAGGGTTGCAGGAAATGGAATGTTGCAGCAGCCAATGTTCCAGGCAATCTGTCTGGATGGAAGTACACACAAGATAAGGATATAGGAACTGATATGGGAATGGACTGTCCTCTCTGAAAAACCTGCAAGGTCACTAAACTGGCATTTCAGTCTGTGACCTCATGCAAGCTACCTGTCAGATAACAGTCTGAGTTGTGACATAGGGTATAGTCTTGAACACTTCTATAAAAGGAGGACTGATTGAACAGTAATTTACCAGTGCTCTTATAGCACTGGTCGAAACAAGAAGCCTGGATCCCATCCATTCATTCCATCTGATGGCGAGAAGTATTATTATATGTTTCTGTATTTCCAAGTACTTTGTAACTCTGTCTCAGTAAGGCTTTGAGCTTGGATTCAGTCATTTGCAAGAGTATAACCTAATAGATTCTGTAATTTGAAGGTTCTATACTTTACATATTGACTGTAGACTACTATATCTGCTTCTGATATGTATTTCTGATTCATGATTCTGATATGTTGGCCAACTAGAGTGCATTTAATAGTGGTAGTGTGCAAGACATGAATAAACAGAACATTGTAAGGATATTCCGCTGTCTGCTTCCCATTGATTTTTCTGTTATCTCCCAGGAGCCACAGATCTGTGGGTGGAAACTCTGACCATTAGCCTGCCTCTTCAGATGACTGCTGTTGTGAAACTGTATAAGCTTAGGTGAACATGACATATCAGGACTTTGATTAGCCAATGTGCAAAAGGGAGAAAGCAAGAACCCTCAATCCTGTGCATTCACAAGAGAGAGACCATCTTACCAGTTTCAATAACAAAGCCTGTTCGTGGTTGCCACCAGATGTATTTTGGAGGCTACATCACAATTATTAAATTTATATCCCACCCTTCCTCCCAAAAGGAGCCATGGGCAGCAAACAACAAGTGATAAAATAAGAACATCTTAAAAACAAAACATAAAAATAATTCCAATAGAGATGCAAACTGGAATAAAGGTAACCACTTAAAAGGTTTTTTGAAAAAGGAAAGTCTTCAGTAGGCACCAAAAAGACAACAGAGATGGTGGTTGTCTAATATTTAAGGGGAGGGAATTCCAAAGGGTAGGTGCCACAAAACTAAAGGTCCCATTCCTATGTTGTGTGTTGGAAGTGGGGCAAGAGCAACTCCTGTTTTGTTCTTTTGTTTAAGCTCCAGAAGGAAGATAGAGCTAGGGTCCTTCAGATGGATAGGCTTTGTTTACCTTTTACCTGTGATGCTCTGACTGACTTCCTTCTGTCGCTAGACTGTGACGCCTTTAGGGAAGCTTACCTGCCCCTCCTCCTTCCCGCCCTTTCCATTCCTTTCTTCTCCAGCTGACCAGGAGAGAGGAGACATCCCTTTGTCCCTCTCTCTCTCCAAGCATGGGGCTAACTCCTACACCTGGGTGTTATGCCTCCAACTTAGTTAGTTAGAACTAGGTTTGATTTTCTATCTACTATGTATTTCTATAAATAAAGTAGCTTTTCTTATTTGACTAAGTCTCCAGTCTCAGTGATTCTGATGCAGGGTAAAAGCCTGCTTTCTTAGGTAAACACACGGACACACTGGCACACTTGCATTTCAACATCTGCTGTTACTCTCTACTGATGTGGTGCTGCTTTTAAACGAAATTAAGCAACACAACTACACACAGTGCAACATTGTGCAGAACAGACTTCCTGATGAGATAGTACTTACAGGAGGCCCTCACCTGTAGAGCATGATTGAGTGGGTATATAAGGGGTGAGACCATATTTCAGGTATCCTGGTCCCAAACTAAAAGAGCCTCATTCCAAGATCCTAATAGCTGAGCAGGTCTGTACAGGTGAAGGTGTTCCTTCAGATAACCAAGTTGTTTAGGGCTTTAGAAGCCAACACCACCACCTTAAATTTGGCCTGATAGAAAAATGACAGCAATGTTGCTACATTATCACCAATGTAGTGTTTTGTGCAAGTTACAGCTTCTGTACCAACCTTCAGGCCAGCTCCACACATAGTGTTTGTCTTGCTAACCAATATGAACAGTTGGCACTTATGGGAGAAGTAGCCTATCAAGTCAACAGCTTGCAAGCTTGGGGATGACCAGGCCTGCCACGCAGCAGGTAACGTAACTGTTTCAGACATCATCATGATGGGAGGATAGTCAACAGCAGGAATAGATGTCTGAATGGTACAGTAAAATTTATTTAGCTGTTGACCACAGTAGGGAAATGGGTACACTACTTGGGTTCCCCTTAGCGATGGGCTCAGTTTCTGTAGTAATTGGATTTGCCATCAGATTAATGGACTTTGAAGAAGCAGAAGTACAGGGCGAAAGGGACAAACGAGCTAAGCAGAAGGCACGTCAAGCAAATCCTCATCACGACCATCTTCCATCTGGAAATGTTTGTCCTCACTGTGGGAGGCTGTGTGCATCCAGAATTGGCCTCCACAGTTACTTATGGACCCACTGCTAAAGTCCTGACCCTGGAAGACAATCTTACTTGGCCATGAGTGATCGCCAATGATAATGAATTATTATTTCTGATATTCTCTATCTTCTTGGAAAGAATTTTGAAGTAGCGACTCTCCGCACCTGGTTTCCAATTCATTTATTTTTTCCCGATTTGTTGTTTTAAAAAATTTGCTTTGAAATCATCAGTAGTATGAGTGATACTTTTATTGATCGTCTTTCTATGTGAGCTCTTAAAATGTACATTCCCTTTCCTTAATGAGGTGTTGATTGTAGCTGATAGACAGAAAGCAGCAGGGGGAAGACATTGATTTGGTTATCTGCCTAATCTGTCTGCAGTGCACTTGAAAAGGAATGTAAGCAGGTAATAATTAGAGTTCAGAATAAAGATGGATACCAGTGACTTTTTGCAGAAGGACCTTAAGCTCAGATGCAGACCCTCTGTCTTGCATGCAGAAGGCCTCAGGTTTATTTATTGTACTTATTTTTAAATATATATCCCACCACTTTTCAGGTTGAGCCCAGGTTCAATCCCCTAGCATCTCCAGGTAGAGGTGGAAGAGACCCCTGTCTGAAACCTTGGAAAACCACTGCCTGTCAGTGTAGGCATTACTGAGCTAGCTGGACCAATGGTCTGACTCTCAGTATCCACTCTCAGTTACTCCTTGTCTAACGGCTGCTGATCCTCATTGAGAGCCATATGGTGAGAGCAACCTAGAGTAACTGCCTTCTTTTTTTCTTTCTTCTGGTGACTCTTTTCATATTCTTTTTACTTAGTCTTCAAAGCTACCAAAACGGTATGAGATTTTTTTACAAGCCAGCATGTTGTAGGAAAACTTATTGCGAATCTCACAGCTATGATCTGTGGCCTATCATATGTTGACTTTCAACAACATAACACATCTGTAAACAATTCTTCTGGAATTGAGGCCCATAAAAGAATTGTGCAGGTGACCCACAACAGAAGATAACTGTTTCATCATGTCAACTATCTTTTCTCATTTAAAGACATTCAACGTATCACACAGGCTGGATTTATTTATTTCTCTGTTTTTTAAAATCCTCATTGTAATATTTTCTTAATCAGACAACATTAACATTTAACTTTGCTAGGACAAAGCAATGCCTGTAGTGCTGTGCCGAATCTGACAATGTGTTTGCTATCAATGTCACACTGAAAGTATGCAATGAGACAAAGAACAGCTCTTGCCACATCTGTTTAATGTCATGGAACTTCAGAGTGGGTTGCATGACAAGCCAACCGTAGGAATACTGCCAAAAATGCCATCCCCATGGAGAGGTTTCACCTTTGCCACAAATAAATAAATAAATAAAATGTCTGGGAGCACTTACTAAGTGCTGCAGTTGCATCACACTGTAGCTTTGAGGGGATGCTGCTGGCCTTACTGGTATGTAGCCAGCAGGGAAAGGGGTTTCATTTAGCCCTATGAGGATTCCTTCCTGTGTGCACATAAGTTGAAATTCAATGTGCCCTTCTCTTTCAGAGTAGGGTCTTTTTGTTGGTGTTGGTGTCTTCTGATATGAAGGGTTTATTATGAAACATCGCTTCATAGTAACATACAAATGATCCCAAATTGCTAGAGATACAGCCATGAGATAGACCATCTGAAATACACAAGGCAGAAATTTTGGTGATCACTTTGCTCTAGATCAGTGTTTCTCAACCTTTTTTATTTTTTTGTTGCTGGACTACAACTCCCATCAGCTCCAGTCAGCATGGCCAATGGTCAGGAATTATGGGAACTGTAGTCCAGCAACAACAACAAAAGGTTGAGAAACACTGCTCTAGATGGAGGTATTTTCAATTGGATGCTTGATATTGCAATATATGAATATAGTGCTAATGGCATCCATCCCAACCTTATGAAATCTTTCCACTGGCAATCAGGCATGGATACTAAGTGCTCTGCTGACTGTCAAATGTCTCAAAACACTGGAAAGATTTAAAAACTAAAATAAAACCCCATTCCAACAGATACCCTAAACTAGCTGTATATTTATGAACTCTCAGCCTACTGTACATAACATTGAACTTATCAGGCTATTTGGAATGTCTACACAGAAACATATGCTTGATGTGCTGGACAACTTGCAAGTCGATGATCCTTCTCATCCACAGGATACGGAGTCTGTCTGCTCCTTCCCTTTCTGTCCATATGGGCTCCTCTTCTCCCACATGCTCCTCTTTAAGTTTCAGGTAAGTTATAAGCAGAGTAAAAATGAACCAACATATAACACAATTAATACAGAAAATGCAAATAATGGTCACAATCTAGTCAATATCAGTGTGTTCAATCCAGCATCTAAATCTGTGCTAGATTAATACTGATGTTTGAGCTGACAGCAAACCAAAATCTTAAACTTGGCCTGATGCTTCACATTTCAGGTTCTAGAAGGGTGAAAGGGGACATAAAATCTCTTGCAAATTTCTGGGGGTGCTGCGATTATTCACAAGCTTCAGGACCAGGAATTAATCAGAGTGTGGTAGGAGCAGAGTTTGGATTTTTTAAAACAACCACCACCCTGTTTTGCTGTCACTATAAGCAACAATGGCACACCCTTCAGCAGCCGGCACAAAACCCCACTAGGCATGGACCATCCCTGGGGCATTGTGAGGAAAATGGCAACTACCAATAAAATAGGTGAATAGGAGAGAGGAAGACAGACATGAAGTGTGTGTGTTTCTTTGTGCCCATTGGCTCACACACAAGAAATAATGCCAACTGCAGCTAAAAGCATTATCTCACAGGACTGTATTCCAAAATATATATTATTGAATGTTTTGATTTTAAGTTTGTGAACTGCTCAGAGCACTTGGTTGATGGCACAGTATGGAAATGTCAGAAATGAATAAAATAAATAAAATAATTCAAATTCTATCAGTGTTTACAGAATTATGTAAAATAATTACATAAAAAGAGAGGGGGGTGCAAATGCTACTCTCATGATTTACTGTATCTTTCAACAGAAGATAAATTCTTCTTTCTGACACATTTTGTTATAGCTAACATATTTGCAACTTCAAAAAAAATCACTATTTGTATTTTGCAAGCTTGTTTCATATGCAGTCATTTTTAAAAAGCCATAAGCACACTCTGTAAAACTTGTCAGTAAATAAATGTCATATAGTTTTGCAAATTTATTTTGACTCACTTTCCTGTAAGGATACAAATATGCAGAAAATGGCAGTCTGAAATATGCTTTGCCTTATTACTTTATTAGCTTGCATCATTTTTTTAAAAAAAAAACACATTGATCTTTCTGTAATTAAATTTAACTGCTTAGATTATAAGCAACTTCCTTCCTCTGCCGGTAATAAGGTGGCTCACTGTACAGAACCTTGTATTGCCAAAACATTAAATATTTCATTAGTTAGCAATGTAGTTTTCAAATATAATGCTCTTGTTCTTTCTGCCTATGGAGACGGGTTATTCTGTGTAGTGAAGTGGATAGACTGAAGTTCAAGTCCCTCCTTAGCCGCAAAATTTGCTGGGTGACACAGGACCAGGAACTGTTTCCCAGCCTAACCTCTGGATTGTTGTAAAGATAAAACTGGGGAGAACCTTGCTTACTGTCATGAGCAACTTGAAGAAAGAATAGGATACAAACAAAAACATAGTCACTCATAGATCCTTATTTCTGCATCCTGGTATATATTTTATCTTAGCATTTTTACTAGATATTTTATATACCGGGAAACATCATGTGTCAATTCCTCATCAAAAACTGGATTTTGCATAAACAGCCAAAGGTGGGCTACTATAACTGCAGTGTTGCTGATGGAAGGGACTTGTAGTTCAACAACATCAGGAGGGCCACAACTTCCATCATCCCTAACCACTGACTGATGGGAGTTGCAGCTCAAAAGCATCAGGAGGGCCACAGGCTTCCCACACTCCTGGCTTATGGAAAGACATTAGCTCTATTTGGACATTCTTCACTCCTGTATTGAACAACATGAGAGCCATAATCAGGGCTAAGCATGGATTCCTGTTTCAATGTCTGTGTATACAGTGTGAATGGCTGTAGAAAGGGACCCTTCGTGCAACCCGTGGATGGGAGAAGGGGGAAGAGCTTTGGTGACCCTATGTGGGGGGGCTCTGGCCACCCATGTGGGAGGGTGGGGTGGGGTGGTGAGGGCTAGGGGTGCCTGGCAGTGGTGGTAGTGGTGCTAGGAGGTGCCTGGCAGAGGGAATGGTGGAAGGGCAAGGGGGTGCTATGGGGTGGAGTATAGGTAGAGTCGGTGAGTGAAGTGAGCAGGGGCAGCAGGCCCTAGTTCAGGTATATAGCTGTAAATGTTTCCCCAAAATATGGAACCTTCAGCAAACAGAGTTCCATATTCTGGTGCCCCTTAGTGAACAACTATATACATGAACTAGGGGCTGCCACTCCTGCTCGCTTTGCTGGCCAATCCCACCCACACCCTACAGCACCCCCAAGCCCTCCTCCCATCCTTCTGTCAGGCACCCCCTAACCCTCCCTCCAGCTCCTCTGCCATGCACCCACACCCCACTGCCTCTTCCAGGCATCCACCCACCCCTCACCAACCCACCCCCACATGGGTGGTCAGAGCCCCCGGCACACACAGGACACCAAAGCTCTCTCTTCTCTCCTCCATGAGTCACCAAAACTCCCCTGACCCCATTCATGGGTCGCCAAACCTCCCCCCACTTCCAGGCAGCTCCCTAAACCACCCCCAAGCATTCACGACAGCTGCACCTTCACCACTTACCTTCAGGCCTTCTTGATGCTGCTCGGTGCATGCCACCGCTGCCCCCTTCTCACCGCTATCCCAGTTTGCCTCCACTTGCCTGCTTTGCCTCTAAGTGTCATGCTACCCATGAATGCTTCAGCATAGGGGTGCACCTGCACAGAAGTGTTCTCAGGTAGCATGATGCTCACAACAATATAATATAGTAAGATAGGGATGAATACAGCACTGAACATAGGTTCCAGGATTCAAGTGGTGCATCATGTGAGCAACAGAACAAACTTAAGGTGAACAACAAATAGAAAAATCAAGAGACAAAAACCTCTGCACAGTGCTCAAAATGAATATGACATACATAGTAACCTATTAAGGGTCCAACATGTTTTGAAAATGGTCTCCAGGACCAAAACAGTCTTGATTTATCTCAACTGTTGTTGTTATGTGCCTTCAAGTCAGTTATGACTTATGGCGACCCTATGAATGAGTGACCTCCAACATCATCTGTCATGAACCACCTTATTCAGATCTTGTAAGTTCAGGTCTGCGGCTTCCTTTATGGAATCAATCCATCTCTTGTTTGGTCTTCCTCTTTTTCTACTCCCTTCTGTTTTTCCAAGCATTATTGTCTTTTCTAGTGAATCAGGTCTTCTCATGGTGTGTCCAAAGTATGATAACCTCAGTTTCATCAGTTTAGCTTCTAGTTCGAACACTCAATTATTTGTCTTTTTCACACTGCATGGTATCCACAAAGCTCTCCTCCAACACCACATTTCAAATGAGTTGATTTTTCTCTTATTTGCTTTTTTCACTGTCCAACTTTCACATTCATACACAGAGATCAGGAATACCATGGTCTGAATGATCCTGACTTTAGTGTTCAGTGATACACCTTTGCATTTGAGGACCTTTTCTAATACTCTCGCAGCTGCCCTCCCCAGTCCTAGCCTTCTTCTGATTTCTTGACTATTGTCTCCATTTTGGTTATAGCAAACACTAAATCTGTTATAGGAAACACTAAATCAGTTCATTCAAACTGCACCCATAGAACATGATCCACAGGTATGCTGACGGTATAAGAAAAAAAAGATTGCTGCTGAATATCCTGCTTGCAGAACCCACAAGTCAACAATGCTCCAAACCTACGATGGGTTTCACCAGCAAGGCTAGTACTAGTTTTTTGTTTTTTTCCCCAGAGACAAGCCAGAATGAAGTAGTAAGGGAAGAAGAAGGGGGGGAAAGCAGAGAGAGAGAGAGAGAGAGAGAGAGAGAGAGAGAGAGAGAGAGAGAGAGAGAGAGAGAGAGAGAGAGAGAGAGAGAGAGAGCACATACACAAGTAAGAAAAACACGGACATATTAGGATAAGGGTAAAAATTTTAAAAATCTTCCAACACTACAGTTTGAAGGTAGGTCAGAAAATATTGAAGTCTAGATTGAAGGGTTAGAAATCATGTTCAGTAAATCTAATTCTCATGGAAGAAGTCTTTTGCTTTATTATTTGCCTTAAAGCCATGGCTCTTAAATGGAATCCTTTGAAAAGAATAGTTGAAAAATGCTAATTATATGCCAACGTCAGGCCCTGAATGTGGCTTCTTTTTGCCAACAAAAAGGGGAAAAAAATCTAAACACTATCATTCTTGTCAGGCAATTGTTCACTTGCATGAAGACAATTGAGAGGGAGAATTCATTACTTTTTCCTTCTTTGCAGCCCTCCATAGGCTTGTTCACACATTATACTGAACACAAGTACAAGTTGTCACTATGCATGTAGAAGTGTTTGTGTGAATGAGTCTACACTTGTTTATTTGTGCAGCTCCACCTACTCCATATGCGTCTACTTGACTGTTTTGATCTACAGAACCGGCCAGTGCCATATAATATTAATTCCACACTTGTAAAAAAATTTTTTTTCAGTGTGACAGCACCTATATTTGGAACTCCCTGCCTATCGAAATCAGCAGACACCTTTATTGTGCTCTTTCTGGCACCTACTTAAAACATTTTTATTTAGGCAAGCCTATCCAGATACGTAGATGTTAATCTTTTCTAAAAATCTTTTTTAGTGTCCTATTAATTTTTAAGATGTTTTTAATTACTTTTTAAAGTGCTTTTATTGAAAAAGTTTAATATTTATTGCAAACCACTTAGAGGTTTTAATCGAACAGTGTATAAACTTTGTTAAATAAGTAAATAATAAATAAAACTGTTGTGTACATAGGTACACAGACTGTACACTCACTGAATATTATATGTGAATAACTGTAAGACTTACATTTGTGTACACATGTATAGAGATTGTACACTCACTAAATGTAACATGTGAACATCTCTGAAGGGCTGAAACAAAGGGACATGGGGCTCCCTGGAAAATCAGGGTTCTGAAAGGGATGCCCTCATGAGTCCAGAAGGCTTCCTAAGTTTCACATATTCATCCTCTCACTCATAGAGGGCCAAAAGCACAATAAAGCTGACAAGTGTGAGGGGGCAGGGCTTGCCAATACAGCACCTATTCTTCCTCACATGACTGTCTTCACGTAAGAAAATAAAATGCCCTAACAGCATTTACATTACCTGGCATGTGATATGTGAAATATGGGTATGAGGTGGAGAAAACAGTTGTACTTTGATACGCATTTTCATAGAGTCACATCAAAGATAAGTTACCTTCCTTAAAAATCTTACATCATTCAAGGGCTTCCTCGCCCCCACCAGATCTATCAATTATAGAAACAAGGATCAAGGCCATTTCAAGTAATCAAGGCACACGTGCACATACACACACTTTCCGTAGCAATAATAAGGCAACCTTTATTTGGTTCCTATTAACCACATGCTGCTACCTAGATCTGGCACAGATTTGGAGCCGGTTCCAGGATTTTCAGGGACCTTGGCAGGGTACCAACCTCACCCTGCTCCTTCCTGAACACCCAGGTGGCTATAGTCTCATCAACAGCCACAGTGGTGTTTTTTTTTTTAAAAAAACTACATCTTAATGGTGGAATTAAGACTTCTGACACATTGCATTTCAGGAAAATAAAGGTACCTGCTTAGGGCAAGGTATCATGCTCTGGGGGGGGTACCCTCAGGAACTGATGTCCCAGTCCCAAAATATAAGCCTCTCTCCAAAGGGTTTACCAACACACAGGGTTTCTGGTGAAGCACAGTCCAAACTAAGGTCAAACACAGCAAATCTGTATAGGTCAAAACATGATCCAGAAGCAAAGTCAAGAAAACAGTCCAAGGAGTATTCCACAAAGTACAACACGGCAAGGCAGCATAACCAGAGCCAGGCTCAAGGTTACCAAAACCCAGAGACATGTGTTGTTTCCAGTAACTGAAAGACTCAAGGAGGAGGCCCTATGTATTCTGGCCTCCTAAACCACACCTTAATCACAGCTGCTGGCAGTGAAGGAACATGAGGGATTATGTGCCCATGAGTAGACCCCTTACTTACAAGCAGACCACCAACTTGGATTCATAGATGTGTATTGCGCTATCACTCTTCAGTCTGGACCTAAAGCTTCTGGCACTGGCAATCTTGAGGACTGGGATAGGGTGGCCACTCCACTTCCTTCTCCAACATTTCCAGAGGTTCTTTCTCAGTTATCAACCCAGAGGGCCCCTAAAGGAGATCTTCAGCATTGGCTTCAGAGGTCCCTGATCTGTGGGGTGTCTTGTTTTTCCTCAGGCCTCAGGATCTGGCACCAGGTCAGAGCTAGGCATAACACCGGAATGTGGAACTTCCAGCCAGCAGGCCAAATGCAGCCCTCTAGGTCTCTTTCTCTGTCTCATCCTCATGACTCTTCCCAGGCTGTACTTCTTCCTCAGCCACACCTCTCACCATCCTAACATGCACCTTCCTTGACTGGATTGAATGCGTGCTTGAACTCTGATACCTTTTCATTGCCTGTATAAACACTAGAAAGTATATGTAAAACTAGCATACTGTGCAAAGGTTGTTCCTCTAGCCCTGTCCCCCACTGGCACTCTTGGAAAGCCTTTGGCCCTCTGTCTGAAAAAGGTCTCCCCCCCCCCAGCTTAGAGGATCAGAGTGGGTATCTCAGGCAGTGGAAAGGCTTCTGCAAGTATCACCAGTGATGTGGACACCAACATGCACCAGGGCTACTTTTTTAATGTACAATATTTGTTAACCACTCTTCAGAAGATGTCAGGGTGATGTACACAAGTGTTCATAAAAACTAGTTCATCCACAACATGTAAATACATTTAAAACCAATAAATAAAGCTATCAAAATATGAGACAAGCCAAAATCTGCACATTTAGGGCTTTAAAAGATAAAGAACAGCTTACATTTGTCTCAGAAGCTGATATTGTTGTTGTTATCCTGCCTTTTCCCCAGATAAAATAAATACAATTAAAAATGCAAATAAAACATACAGACGTTATAATTAAAATGTAATATGAGCAATTCTGGCTATACCTGTTCCATTAGTCAAGTTCAGCACAACTAAAGCTTCTGGGTTGTCTTTAAGGGCAGCCCCACATATAATGCACTGCAATAATCCAATCCAGACTCAACTATAAGCATACAACCACTCCTCAAATGTTCACTTTTTTGGATGACCATCATCCATTTTGCTCACATTACAAGCCAAACTAAATATGAGTGCTTAATGGCATTCAGGACCATCAGCCCATTTACTGTGTAATACAATATTTGTCCTCAGTCCTGGCCTTCACAGAGACACCCTGCAGCTGCCCAATGAGCACAGTGGCATCACACATTATTGGAACATGTTAACAAAAGTGATTATGCAATTTTCACAATGCTGCTCTGAGTCAATACTTCATATTACAAGGGTTTTGTGATCCACAAGTTGTTGAATTTTGCATCATGAGCCCCATTCAAAAGCACAGACTTTTCTCTAATAAGTGCAATGCACAGATGAATCACAACAGCACTTCATATCTATCTTATTGCACATATTGGTAGACAGATTGCTGGTTAATAGCATGGGATGGTTGATTGATGCTTCTCTAATTAGAGAGACTAGTAGCACATAGAATTCCACCCCTGAACTAACTCAAAAAGAAGTTGAGCCTTCATTGATGTTATGAGTCATTCAGTAGATTATATCAAATTGTGGATCGTTGTGGGCTGTCATTCCGAGTGAAGCACTCAGGCCAAGAAGTAAGCCAAACCAACATAAGAAAGAAATCTGAGGTGTTTTGGAGCCTGTTGAAGTATTGGTATATGTTTGTGTGTGTGTGTGTGTGTAACATTTTTTGACTAAAATAAATTTTAAAAACATTCACTTTCTAAAGTTTCAGTTTCACATACCTGCGGGACCACTGCCGCCACCTACCCAGAGCTCACTGTGACCCTACCCTGTCCCATCACCATCTCAGTAAGTGCAGCACAGGGGTTCAGTTTGCATTTAAAGACGAACCTACCTAAGTTGCCCTTTCTTAAACAATATGCCAATTGAACCACAGAAGTAGACAACACTTTGAAAGCCAAGATTTCTGGGCTCAAAATCTTGCTAAGCATATCAAGCTCGTTGTTGGCAAGCCACTATCCTTTAGAATAATCACCTTCAGAAGCTTGTTGTTTGGAGAGGGAGGGGGAGAGAAACAGGATAACCTCAAATATGCAGAATCAAGCTCCTGCAGGAACAATGGGCTCCCAATGCAATAAAGAAATTGTTCATCCCATATCCAATGCTTATTTTCAAGTCTTTAAAAGAAAAGAAAAATAACTGTGGGGAAAAATATGATAAAAAGACAACTAACCCTTGCTCCATATTGGGAAAAGATTCTTGAAGACCTATAAAAAGACTTTCCCCATCTAAGTAATGCCTATGTCCCAGCAGCAGACAGCACAGCGGGGCTTCTCTGCAGACCCAACCTCCCTCTGGCCAAGTCACTACTATATATTGGGATGGAGAGAGGGGCAAGGCAGTGTTGCAATCAGTGTAGTGCAAATACATTGTCTCAGTATGTAGCAGTGATTCAGTCAGAGGGCAATCAGTTAAGCAGTGTCCACTACTGCTGTGCTCATTATAGGAAAAATCTGCCCCACCATGCCACCATGGCCCGCAAAGCCCATTTTTTTAAAAAAAGTCTGATATCTTGCCAACCCTGTCTATAAAATGCCTTGGTGCTGGTCCTCAGTTCCTCTTGCTTTTCTCCAAGATAGTGGGTGATAGGCACCAACCAGGCCCACGCCAACAATGCAAGAAGACTTATTCAGCCAGGAACGCAGTGGCAAATTCTTAACTCCTCGGTGGGTAACAGGCAAGGATAGAGAGGTTGCAGCTCTTCCAGTCTATACAGAAAGAATGAAAAAGCTTTGAAGCTACTGTCCAGCTTTTTATGCTCCATCCCTTTCCTTATTGGTTCATGCTGAGCAATCCACAGGACCAGCTTTCCAATCACAAGCCAGCCTTCATGCTGCCTCCTTGCATCCTGGTCTCTGTTGCATGCTGGCAAATCGCCACAAGCTGCACAGGAATCCCATTTTGTAAATGGCAGCAAATCAAGAAGGCAGGTGCGGAGGCTTTGGACATTTGAAAGGAGGGCTGGTCCCTGCAAGCCCCATCTTGGCTACAAGCCTGACTTTTGCAGCTCTTCATCACCATTCAGTGAAGTAGAGCGACAATAATACAGTCTACTCCGTCAGAAGTCTTTGTGCTTTTGACAGGCATTTGTTTTATACTGGTCAAAAATGGGGAGCCTTTGCCAGCAAAGACAAGGATGCAGACCACTGCTTCTTTCCTGGGGCTACAAACAGCAAAAACCAATAGAGCTGTGCTGTTTGAAGTATAGAGTCTTTGAGTCCTCACAATGTATCAGTGTTCATGATTTGTGAAGCAGAAATGAATGGTGGCGGGAGATGATAGTGATGTCTTCATGCTGAAAGCCATATATGAGCGTCATGCTGAAAATGTTTCTTATGTGTCGGAATCTGCCAAATTTCAACTTTTTAATTGGCGAAAAGGAACAAAAGACAAATAAAATATCCCCACCGAAAGCTGGGCGATAGATTCCTCTCAGTTTACAACATTCACTCTCTTCTGGAAGTTAACAGTATAAAGCTATTTTTGTCCATATTTTTGCCCCCCCTACAGTGGCTATTAACTGTACTTCTTAAAGGCACTAGGTATTCATTGGTGTTACAGATGCTGTTTCCAATCCCTGGGCTGACATACCATGATAAACCCTTTACCAGACGAAAAATGCCATAACAATAATACTGCAGGAAATAATTAAGATTAAGTGTATTTAATTCAGTTTAAGATTTTGTTCTGAATCACTGATTCTGTAGATCAGATCACATTGCACTTCACATTTCAATATGGGATTTTGGGGGCTGAGGTAGGAATATTGCAAATGACAATTATGTATGAAAGATCTTTCTTTTACATTTCTGAATGGATCACACCAACTGAAGTTTTAGAGCAAGTTTTGCAAAAAGGATAATTTTTTTTCAATGCTGTACAGATACTGACAGACTGAAAGGACTGTGGAATTAGAATGAAAAGCTCTATGAGAGGTATGTGGGACAGGAAAGAAGCTTTCAAAAATCAGAAAAGAAATGTTACCATCTGCCAAAGTTTAGATATTCTAGGTGCTTGAGTTCAATGTTGCACCCTACCAAGGGAAGTGCATTGTGTAAGTCTCATAATAGAATCAAGGTCCTTGAGGGAGGGGGGGATAGTTCCACACAAAACTAAGAAAGCCATTTACCGAGTCTAGATTCAGAGGTGAAATTCTACATTTCCGAGTTCTACTCATAATTATGCTGAGGTACTGTTGCTGCCAAATGTCCTGTGTAATCAGCTTCTGCTGTGATCTCACAGCTAAGAATGTTGCACTTGCCGGGATGCAGGTTTGATCATGAGCAAGAATTTAACATTCTGGGGGCCAGACAGGGGCCCATATCAATTTACTGACTCAGAACGTTTTCTCTGGACAGCGACAGAGTATGAGGTTAACAGTAGCTGCATGTCCTTGTAGTATTCAGCTGACAGGACCACTACCAATGTCATCAATTGCTTATTCACCTTTTAAGTCAATTTACAATCTATAAACAATTCTCACAATTCCTCTCCCCCTTATTTGATCTCTGCCATTTTTTCATATACCATTTTAAACAGTCATGGCTTCACCCAAAGAATCCTAGGAGCTATAGTTTGTAAAGGCACTGCCCACACAAGCCAACCTAAAACATATAGCCCAGTCCCTTCTCTGCTCCTTAGTCATATTCAATACATTACCTATAGCCTAGTGATGGGTTCCATTTCTGCAATAACTGGATTTGCCATCGAATTAATTATTATTTCTGATATTCTCTATCTTTGCGGAGAGAATTTTGAAGTGGCAACTCTCTGTGCCTGGTTTCCGATTCAATCTTCTTTTTTCTGTTTTTTTTAAAAAAATCGCTTTGCAGGGGTGTGGGGGCTTTCCAGTGTTTTGCACTGCCTGCAGCATGTACGACTATCTGCCTGTTGGACAGAAGTTGTGGGTGTGCTCTCGGTGCAATGAGCTCCTGGCTCTCCGGGAACGACTTCATTTCCTTGAGGCCAAGGTGGCAGACCTGGAAAAGCTGAGAGAGGCAGAGAGATGTGTGGAGGAGGCCTTCAGGGACGTTATAGCTGTGTCCCACTCCAACTATGATAGCTCTCCTGCTATCATGGACAACGATGGTCTCGGGGAAGGAGAGCATCCAGCTGAGGAAGAGGGAAACGATCCCTTAGAAGGGACCCATTCCTTGGGGGATGAGCAGCTATCCTCTCGTGCCGAGGATATATCTCCAGGGGGTGGAGGGATCCTTGTAGTGGGTGATTCGATCATTAGGAACATAGACAGTGGGGTGTGTGATGGGCGTGTAGACCGCAAGGTGTTTTGCCTGCCTGGTGCAAAGGTTGCGGATATCGCCCGTCGTTTAGATAGTTTGGTAGACAGTGCTGGGAAGGAGTCAGTGGTCGTGGTGCACGTTGGCACCAACAACATGGGGAAATGCAGCCGTGAGGTCCTGGAAGCAAAATTTAGGTTGCTAGGTAGGATGCTGAAAGCCAGGACCTCCAAGGTGGCTTTCTCTGAAATGCTACCGGTTCCACGTGCAGGACCAGCCAGACAGGCCCAGCTTCGCAGTCTCAATGCGTGGATGAGACGATGGTGTCGGGTAGAAGGGTTCGGATTTGTTAGGCACTGGGGAACATTTTGGGACAAGCTGGGCCTGTACAAAAGGGACGGGCTCCACTTGAACCAGAATGGAACCAGTCTGCTGGCACTTAAAATTAAAAAGGTAGCAGAGCAGCTTTTAAACTGACTGAGGGGGGAAACCCGACAGGAGCTGAGAAAGGTCCGGTTCGGAATAAACCTCCCCCCTGGGATAAAAACCAAAGAAATGATGAAATTTTAAAAGGGGTAGGCCTAGAAGTAGGCATTGTGAGAGCAGGGGCACAGGATATAAATTCAGAAGAGCAAAATTACCACAGGCCTAACCACAAGTGCCAAAGACACTTGAAGAGAGACACTGCTTACAAGTGCCTGTACGCTAATGCTAGGAGCCTCCGAACCAAGATGGGAGAACTGGAGTGCTTGGTCTTAGAGAAGAGCATTGATATACTGAGCATAACGGAGACCTGGTGGAATGGAGAAAACCAGTGGGATACGGTTATCCCTGGATATAAACTATATCGGAAGGACAGGGAAGGACGTATTGGTGGCGGAGTCGCTCTATACATGAAAGAAGGCATTGAATCCAGCAAGCTCGAAACCCCAAAAGAGGCGGACTCCTCCACAGAATTGTTGTGGGTGGTGATACCGTGCCCCAGGAGGGACTTAATACTGGGAACGATCTATCGTCCCCCTGATCAAAATGCTCAGGGAGACCTTGAGATGAGATATGAAATTGAGGAAGCATCCAAACTAGGAAATGTGGTAGTAATGGGTGACTTCAACTACCCGGACATAGACTGGCTGCATATGTGTTCCAGTCATGACAAAGAAGCAAAGTTTCTAGATATTCTAAATGACTATTCCCTAGATCAGTTGGTCATGGAGCCGACCAGAGGGACGGCAACCCTGGACTTAATCCTCAGTGGGGACCGGGACCTGGTGCGAGATGTAAGTGTTGTTGAACCGATTGGGAGCAGTGACCACAGTGCTATTAAATTAAACATACATGTAACTGGCCAATTGCCACGAAAATCCAACACGGTCACATTTGACTTCAAAAGAGGAAACTTCACAAAAATGAGGGGATTGGTAAAAAGAAAGCTGAAAAACAAAGTCCAGAGGGTCACATCACTCGAAAATGCTTGGAAGTTGTTTAAAAACACTATATTAGAAGCTCAACTGGAGTGCATACCGCAGATCAGAAAAGGTACTGCCAGGGCCAAGAAGATGCCAGCATGGTTAATGAGCAAAGTCAAGGAAGCTCTTAGAGGCAAAAAGTCTTCCTTCAGAAAATGGAAGTCTTGTCCGAATGAAGAAAATAAAAAAGAACACAAACTCTGGCAAAAGAAATGCAAGAAGACAATAAGGGATGCTAAAAAGAATTCGAGGAGCACATTGCTAAGAACATAAAAACCAACAACAAAAAATTCTATAAATACATTCAAAGCAGGAGACCATCTAGGGAGACAATTGGACCCTTGGATGATAAGGGAGTCAAAGGTGTACTAAAGAACGATAAGGAGATTGCAGAGAAGCTAAATGAATTCTTTGCATCTGTCTTCACAGTGGAAGATATAGGGCAGATCCCTGAACCTGAACTAACATTTGCAGGAAGGGATTCTGAGGAACTAAGACAAATAGTGGTAACGAGAGAGGAAGTTCTAAGCTTAATGGACAATATAAAAACTGACAAATCACTGGGCCCGGATGGCATCCACCCGAGAGTTCTCAAAGAACTCAAAGGTGAAATTGCTGATCTGCTAACTAAAATATGTAACTTGTCCCTCGGGTCCTCCTCCGTGCCTGAGGACTGGAAAGTGGCAAATGTAACACCAATCTTCAAAAAGGGATCCAGAGGGGATCCCGGAAATTACAGGCCAGTTAGCTTAACTTCTGTCCCTGGACAACTGGTAGAAAGTATTATTAAAGCTAGATTAACCAAGCACATAGAAGAACAAGCCTTGCTGAAGCAGAGCCAGCATGGCTTCTGCAAGGGAAAGTCCTGTCTCAGTAACCTATTAGAATTCTTTGAGAGTGTCAACAAGCATATAGATAGAGGTGATCCAGTGGACATAGTGTACTTAGACTTTCAAAAAGCGTTTGACAAGGTACCTCACCAAAGGCTTCTGAGGAAGCTTAGCAGTCATGGAATAAGAGGAGAGGTCCTCTTGTGGATAAGGAATTGGTTAAGAAGCAGAAAGCAGAGAGTAGGAATAAACGGACAGTTCTCCCAATGGAGGGCTGTAGAAAGTGGAGTCCCTCAAGGATCGGTATTGGGACCTGTACTTTTCAACTTGTTCATTAATGACCTAGAATTAGGAGTGAGCAGTGAAGTGGCCAAGTTTGCTGACGACACTAAATTGTTCAGGGTTGTTAAAACAAAAAGGGATTGCGAAGAGCTCCAAAAAGACCTCTCCAAACTGAGTGAATGGGCGGAAAAATGGCAAATGCAATTCAATATAAAGTGTAAAATTATGCATATTGGAGCAAAAAATCTGAATTTCACATATACGCTCATGGGGTCTGAACTGGCGGTGACCGACCAGGAGAGAGACCTCGGGGTTGTAGTGGACAGCACGATGAAAATGTTGACCCAGTGTGCGGCAGCTGTGAAAAAGGCAAATTCCATGCTAGCAATAATTAGGAAAGGTATTGAAAATAAAACAGCCCATATCATAATGCCGTTGTATAAATCTATGGTGCGGCCGCATTTGGAATACTGTGTACAGTTCTGGTCGCCTCATCTCAAAAAGGATATTATAGAGTTGGAAAAGGTTCAGAAGAGGGCAACCAGAATGATCAAGGGGATGGAGCGACTCCCTTACGAGGAAAGGTTGCAGCATTTGGGGCTTTTTAGTTTAGAGAAAAGGCGGGTCAGAGGAGACATGATAGAAGTGTATAAAATTATGCATGGCATTGAGAAAGTGGATAGAGAAAAGTTCTTCTCCCTCTCTCATAATACTAGAACTCGTGGACATTCAAAGAAGCTGAATGTTGGAAGATTCAGGACAGACAAAAGGAAGTACTTCTTTACTCAGCGCATAGTTAAACTATGGAATTTGCTCCCACAAGATGCAGTAATGGCCACCAGCTTGGATGGCTTTAAAAGAAGATTAGACAAATTCATGGAGGACAGGGCTATCAATGGCTACTAGCCATGATGGCTGTGCTCTGCCACCCTAGTCAGAGGCAGCATGCTTCTGAAAACCAGTTGCTGGAAGCCTCAGGAGGGGAGAGTGTTCTTGCACTCGGGTCCTGCTTGCGGGCTTCCCCCAGGCACCTGGTTGGCCACTGTGAGAACAGGATGCTGGACTAGATGGGCCACTGGCCTGATCCAGCAGGCTCTTCTTATGTTCTTATGTTCTTAAAGCTTCAATAGTATAAGTAATACTTTTATCAATTTACTTTCTATGTGAGCTATGTGTCTGAGAGCTGGCTGATAGGGCAACCAACAAACCTGCGGATGTGGAGAGGACCGGAACAAGGCACAGCCGTTAACTGCCTGGGCCGCGTTCCCCTTACCTGGCAAGTCCTCCTCACAACACCATATCTCCCTCAACCCATCACTACACTAATTGGGGCTCTCTCAAGTCTCCCCACTTGGTTCTGAGTCCTCTCTCCCAGGCACATGATTCAAGACCCGCAAGTCCCGCAAAAAGCCAGACAGTCTGCAAAGCAGGAGCCACCTCAACTTATGTATCCCCTCCAGGGAAGGGACAGGTGGACAATATCAGCCACAGCTGGCTGAGTACCTGAGGCCCTGGTCCTGCAGGGCATGACAGCCTGCAGAGCAGAAGTCTATCAGAGAGAGGGTGGTGGTGGTAGCTGAGCAGCAGCAGCAGCAGCAAGCAAGCAAGCAGGTAGGTAGGCAGGCAGCAGCAGCAACAAACTGCTCTCCTTCTTCCCTGGGCGGTGGTGGTCCCCTTCTTCCTGCAGGCACTGGATCTATGATGTTTGCATCTTCAAATATAAATAAATTTGGGGCATGGTGCCTTAAATTTCTGAGGATTCTCTAAAAATAGCCATAATTAATACTTGTTTCTGAAGCATACTGAGGAGAGTTCCCTCATTACTCTTTCAAGTTCAAATATGCCCCTTATTGGTGCTGAAATGCTAAAACAAAAATTAACATATACCAGCACAGGGCCTTATCAATATCAACCAAGGATGTGGCCCAGTAGTATAAGATGCCTTGATTCAATTTCCATTGTTTATTTTGTTAAATAAAATAAATATTTTAAAAGGGAAATAGATATTTTTCTTTCTGTCCTTTTCAAAGAAAATTTAGCCTTCTTAAACAGCACCCAGAACTATACCCAAGTGGACCTTGACTTTTCTAAACTATGGGAAAATATTTGAAGCTTCACAATAAATATGGAGTTGGATTTGGAATGGAAGATCTGTCAATATCAGTTCTCTCTGTTATTTTTTCCAATTGTAAATCCAGTTCTCTACATTCCTACGGCAATTTGCAATATATATTTTAAAATCCTCTTAGAAATTCAACGGCGTTTCAGTGTGAATGTCTCCTAATAAATACATTTTGTATGCAGTTTTGACCAATGTACACATTTTTGCAAGCAATTTCCCCCAATATAATGCATTTGTTTTATTTTCAGTTTTTCTGCACAATTTCCCCTAATATATGCATTTTTGTAATCATTGTTTTTATATAAATATTGTTTTAAGAAATAACTGTTGTACTGTAGACAATTTAAGAGAGATACCAGAGATCAGTCTTCATCCTCTTTATTCCAGCCACATTCTCTCCACCTGTTCAAACTCCTCCCCTTCCTGTTCTATATCTCCCAGCCTTATTTTACTACCAATCCCAATATGCAATTCCCTTAGCACGATATCACATATCCTCTTTATCTAAGAAAACTACTTCCTGCCACCCTACCAAACATATATGTAACACAGCAAACAATAACCAACCTTCTTTGCTTTAGAAATTACATTCATAGTCTTGAGCCCACACAGGTGGTCGCCTGCTGCGTGGCAACTGTTGATCAAGCGGGAGTTCTGGTTGGCAATTTTGTACATGAGGCAATCCATTAGAATAATCAGTATGAACTAAGTTATCAGTAATATTATTCGCTGGATCACCACAATCAGGGGCCAGATGCGTAGCCTGCCCGATCTGGTCATATGAAGTTGGGTCATGCTGAATAGGGGCCAGATGGCGGGCATTCCATATGCAGCTGTCTCACAGTTTATAGGTGTATTTCACTACTCTGGCAAGTACCTTGAAGGGGAGTGTAAATCGTGGTTCCCCTTTCCGCAGGATGCCTTGTTTCCTGACCCATACAAATGAACCACATTGCATCCCTGGTTCCTTAGCTCCATTTTGGCAATCTGCATACCTCTTATATTTTTGGTGTACTATTTGTTTCATGCCTGGCTGTAAAGAAGCATCTGACTTAGGCATGAGCAACATTCAGCTTTGTGCACATCTCCCGTCCATGTAACAATTCGGCTGGGGACTTTTGTGTTGTGGCATCTATAAACTTGTAAGAAATCTGTGACAAAGGGTTTCCATACTTTACCTTCTAGTTCAGCCATTTGTAGACTTTGTTTCAAACTCCTATTAAAATGTTCTATCTCACCATTTGCCTGCGGATAATAAATTGATGAGCGCCTGTGGCGAATATTTCTTTCTGACAGGAAAGTCTCGAATTCTACCGAGGTAAACTGGGTGCCATCGTCAGAAATCAGTTCCGTTGGATCTCCTTCTTGACTGAAAACTGCAGAAAGGAAGGTGATAACAGCAGCAGAAGTAGAGTGGGAAGTAAAAGTCACTTCAGGCCACTTACTAAAATAGTCTATAAAGGTAATGACATAACGACAATCAGCAGGTGCCCTCTCAAATGGGCCCACAATATCAATGGCCAACTTCTCCCAAGCTGAATCAGGAAGAGGGACAGGCTGCAATGGAGGCACATGTGTGATTGCAGTCTTGTCATGACGCTGGCAAGTCACACAAGATTTAATAGTATCTTCAACCTGCTTATCCATACCAGGCCACCAATATAAATCACGCAATCATTGCTTCATTTGTACAATCCCTTGGTGTGTCTCATGAGCCAATTGTATCAATTTTGCTTGTAACTCTGGTGGGGCAATGAGACGATGAGTACCATGGATTACAAGACCATCATGTAGAGACAGCTCATCGCGTATTTTAAAGAAAGGCAACAGAGTCTGATCCTCATTACGCATGTGGCGTGGCCATTTCCCTTCAAGGAAATCCTGCAACTTGCCATGTATTGAACAGGCCAAACAAGCAGCTGTAAACTGCTCTTTGGAAATGGCTGTCAGGGCAGGTGCAATGAGCGCAAACACCTCTGCATCATCTTCATGCTCGCTGTCTTTGGACAGCAGAGGTAGGCGGGATAAACAGTCTGCTGTTACATTCTCAGTCCCAGGCCTGTACTCCATCCTGTATGTGAAAGCCAACAGCTTAGCTGACCACCTGGCAATTCTCATTCCAGCTCTCCCTAAACCTTTAGATGTCAGCAAGGTTGTCAAAGGGCTGTGGTCAGTGCGTAATGTGAATGTGTGACCCCCAGATATGTGTGCTATTTCTCTGTGGCCCAGACACATGCAAGTGCCTCTTTCTTGACTGTAGAGTATGACCTTTCTGCCCCTTGTAATGTTCTGGATGCAAATGCAACTGTCCTTTCTTGTTTGTCTCCATGAACTTGAGTTAGAACAGCCCCAAGCCCATAATGAGAGGCATCAGTAGTCACAATAGTAGGTAATGCTGGATCAAATAAGGCTAGTGCCGAGCTATGCACAAACAAAGACTTCACTGAGTCAAAACTGGATTGTGCATCTGATGTCCAAGCCCAGGTTGTAGATCCACGGAGCAGCCAACATAGAGGTTCCACTATAGATGCGTAATCAGGCACAAATTTTGCATACCAAGATGTAAGACCCAAGAAGGAGCGTAGTGTTTGTACATCTTTAGGTGGTGGGGCCTCTGTAACTGCTCTAACATGGTCTGGATCAGGTTTTAACCCATCTTGTGATATAATATGTCCCAAAAAAGGTAGCTCAGTCCATCTGAACACATATTTAGAAAGGTTCAACTTTAATCCTGCATCAGCTATACACTGTAAGACGGCATGTAGTCGTTCATCATGCTCTGCTGGCACCTGTCCCACCACAATGATGTCATCCAAATAACACTGTACTCCTGATTGGTTCTTAAGGATGAGTGACATCATCTTTTGAAAAGCACTGGGGGCCGATGCTAAACCATATGGGACACGCTTAAAACGAAACAAGCCATCATGGGTGATGAATGCTGTGAGGTCCCTACTATCTTCATGCAATAAAACTTGATGATAAGCACTTTGCAAGTCAATACTGTGCCCCCCCCCAGTTCAGTGAAGACTTCCTCTATATGAGGGAGTGGGTGGGTATCAATTACCACTGCCTTGTTTGGCTCCCTCAAATCCACACAGAGACAAATACTTCCTGGTTTGTTTGTTTTTGTATTACCACAATTGGAGAAACCCACTCAGAAGAATCAGTTGCCTCAATGATGTCATTCTGCACTAATTTTTTAAGTTCCTGTGATACAGCCTGTCTCACAGCAAATGGCAACTGGCGCAGCCTCTGTTGTACTGGCTTCACATTATCTCTAATTTTAACTCTGTGAATAAACCCCTTTGCACAACCCGCAGGTTCCTCCCCTCTGTGAGTGATTATAGTTGCAAGTGATGCTGGCTCCATAGTACTGTTGGAAGGTATTGAAGTGATAGTCCCATTCAGTACTTGCATATGCAATGCAACAAACAGGTCTCTGCCCAGAATGAGAGTTCCCTCTGGTACCACATAGAATTCAGCTGCCACAGCATTTTTCTCAAATGCTACTGTTGCTGCTAGACAACCAAGAACTGCAATCGGATTCCTTGAATAACTTATGAGATGCAGTTTAGGTGCTGTAAGTGGTGAGCCACAAAAGTATTGCATGTAAACTGACTTGGGTAGTATGGAAACTGCAGAGCCTGTGTATAACATCAGTTCAATATCCTGAGAAGTGTTTTCTGCAAGGGCAGACACTGTTACAATGCATGTCAGTCTATCCACTATAAAGCAAGATCATCCACGCTCAAAACAGTAACTTCTGGCACAGCAACTTCATTTGTAGGTTGCAAGGACTGGGTACTCTGGCAGACCCGTGCAAAATGTCCTTTCTTTTTGCACTGACTGCATTGAGCTTCCTTTGCAGGGCAGTTAGCATAATTTGCTGCATGTTGTATTGAACCACAGCGGTAACATTGTACACATTTCGCAGGTTGCAAAGTTTTATTTGCACCATCTTTAACGTTGCCCAAAGATCTTTTTGTTTTCTGCAGTTGCAAAGGCTGCGCAGCATGTACAGGTTCTGTCATGCTTTGACCCATTAACTTCGCTTCTGCCACTGCAGTTTCTATCTGGCTAGCAATTGTCATGGCTTTCTGTAGGGTAAGGTCAGGTTCTAGCAAGAGGTGTTCCCTGATGCGAGGCATCCCCGTCTTCTCTATCAGCTGATCACGAATAATTTCCTCTGCCATATTTCCAAAATTACAAATAACAGCTAATTCTCTTAAAGCAGCAATATATTGATCTGTTTTCTCCATGCTTCTGTCCCCGCTGGTGAAATTTATAGCGTTCTGCCACAATATTGACTCTAGGCACAAAGAAATTCCTTAAAGCAGTCAAAGCTGTCTCATATTTATAATCCACAATAGGCAGATTATAGAAGCTCTGAGCTTCTGCTCCCAAACAATGAATAAGTAATGCACGCTTTCTTGCCTCTGGAAATTCCTCATCATGAATGGCTAGTACATATGTATCAAACATTCTAATCCAAGAAGTAAATGGAATCACAGGCTCACCCAGAGTTTGAAGGAAAGGTGGTGGGGGAGACGAAGGCAAAAGCGCCATCCCACCTTTGTCGCCAAAATTGTTGTACTGTAGACAATTTGAGAGACACCAGATATCAGTCTTCATCCTCTTTACTCCAGCCACATTCTCTCCACCCGTTCAAACTCCTCCCCTTCCTGTTCTATATCTCCCAGCCTTATTTTACTACCAATCCCAATATGCAATTCCCTTAGCACGATATCACAATAACATAACATAAAACAACAAAATTTATAAGCCTCCCCAAAAGGCATTTTTATAAACCTTGTTGAGTCGGAGAACTGCATCACAAAATTCATAGCAATGCAAATTCTGAAGGATAGCTGTGTTTTGCATTGCATAGTTTGAGAAAGCCTTTAAATGTGAACTGAATTTATTTCTCTCCCATCTCTACTTCAGATAAATGAAGCAGAACACAATGCAAATTAATTTGGGTAAATCAATTCCTGATGGCCTGCAGAGTGAACTTAATCACCCGTTTGTGAAAATGAGGTCCTTGTGATGCTACTGTAGCTCCTTAAGGTGCAGCATCCAGAATCCTTGCCACTTGTTGAAAGTCTCCTTCTTTTGTGTACATTTGGGCAAAGCACTTATTTCTGTTCTCGTTACTGGAGATAATAATGCTCAACCAGCATCGCAGAAAAGTTACAAACCTGAAGCACAAGATTATACTGTATTGCTATTCATAGAATTTATAGCCATCAGGCACCATTGTGATCATTAAGTCTGACCACTTGAGTAATGTAGTCCATAAAATGTCCCCTATAATCCCTATATCAGCCCCATGAAATGGAGGACCTTTTTTTATAAAAGTCACCAGATCTTGATAAAAAGACTTCCACATGACAGAGAATCTATCATTCCCATTAGGTTTTAGCAGTTAGCTATCATCATATTAAATGTGTGCATGATATATATACTTAAAGTAGCTCCAGTTATTTGTTAGGTTTGCTTTTCATGGACACTTTTTAGCAGCAGCAAAAAGTCCTCCTCTCCAATTTTGGGATGGGGGGATATGAAAAGGGCTCGTTTTTCAGAATCCAAAGGGGAAAATTTCAAAATGGCACAACAGTGTTCACCATTCAAACTGAGAGCAATGCATTCCCTGTGGGAACCTTTTCACATATACAACATCTGTATGCAATTCAACATCTGCATAGCAAATATGCCACCAAGATCAGGCCTATATTTCCTCCACCTGTCCAAATGACTGCTGAGCAAATTATCTCACCTGAATGTTAGACACAGACCACTGAATTCATATTCCCCAGGTTCAAATTACAATTCTGGTGACTCGCAATGCTTGCTTCAAATGGATTGCAAGCATTGCAGCTCACACAAAACTCTTTATTGTCCACCCACTTGTGTCTAATCTTTTCCTTCTCCCCCACTTTTCCACCCACCACACTCCTTGACTCGCCACTGCTGCTCCAGCAGATAGTAGGAGAAAAGAAGGCCTAGCTTCTTCCCCATCTCCTCCACTGCTTGATGCTGGCACTGCTGTGGGAGCACCAGATACTGAGGGAAGGGAAGAAACAGAGACTTTCCTCTCTTCATCCCTCTCACTGAAGGATTTCCAGCAGAAGTGTAGTCATCAAGAGTCTCAGGGGGTCTTAGACCACTTTTTGGGGGGCAGGGTTCCTGTATCTCCAGCATTCTATGATCCAATCGGCAGGAAAGGAGGTGAGTCAACTACTGAGAAGACTCTTCTCAGCTAACACTCTCCCCTTTCATGCCTATTGACTCCTAAGGATGTCTTTTGTTGTGAGAGAAGGCATTAACAAGGAGATCATTCTCAACCCAGCAGCAAAAAGGAAAGGATGGGAGGGGTTGTTGTGGTGACTATCATGAAGGGAATTTGCCAGTATGCTACTGATCTCCAGCAGTTGCCACAAAGTAAGTGAGTGGATTCACAGCTGGGTGAGGTCGGTAGGGGGTGTTTGGAGTCTCACAGAAGCTTAGGAGAAGGACTGGACCTTTCTTGGCACAAGTGAGAACATTGTTATCTCCTTGTTTATAGGTTGCCTTTTAGGGCATAACTCTCAGAAAGCAGTTTACATAATCATAAAATACTTAAAAAATTATCATACTAAAACAGCATACACTGTTTAAATACATGTCAGTTAAAATAATAAATGACTAAAACAGCAGGATAAAATGCAATAAACTGATGCTACTAAAGCTTTTTTTGGAACAGTTGTATCTTTTAAAATCTGCAGCATTAAGACACATCACTGAAGAAAAAACCTTTTGAAATAAAGAGGATTTTAGAATTTTGTAAATCTTGTAATGTTGGACTTATTTATTTGTTGCGTTTTTATCCAGCCCTTCCTCCCAGACAACAAAGTAATAAAACAGTGCAATTGAAAATAAAAACATATTTAAAACACTTACAAACAATTCAGAACATCAAAAAACCTTTAAAAATATTTTAAAAGCTGAAAACATTTTAAAAGAGTCACATACTCTCACAGCTGACAATTTCAAGGTTGCAGGAACAGTATCTTTCAGGCATGAAATGCCTGGGCAAACAGCAATTTTATTAATTTTTTCCTGAATTTTAATAATGAAAGAGGCAAACACACCTCATTCCACAATTGCCATTGAGAAAGCTCTGTCATGGATCACTACCACCTGGGCAGCTATATGCACTAGCTATACACATCTCAGTGTGAAGGAATTCTATAACCTGTGGGTCACCACAAAGAACACCCTGCCTCTTTTTCCTGCCAACTGAATCCATCTTACAGGTGGAAACATGATAGGGTATGATTTAGCTCTGATTGTTCACCTTATTCTGAGACAATTTCAGATTTGGCGGAAAAATATCAGCTGTTATGCTGATGTTGTTTAATGACTTCCGAACTGTCAGATGGGTTTTAAAAGGGGGGGGGGGGAATCTGAAACTATCTGAAAGAAGGCACAAATTTTTAAAACCACTCCTTTCATCAGAGATATGTACATGTTGGTATTAGAAAAACCCAATACAAAACTTCTTGCATAGAATACAACTCACACAATGATAATGAAAACCAAGAATCATTTTCTAGTCATGAAGATTGTGGACAGCCATGTTTACCGAAATGGCTCAATGATTTTAAAAAAGATTATAGTTGTGCCTGGATCTAGGAATTTGATGTTACTAAAAATAGTGCATGTGTCCTTGCTCAGGGAACTCACGTAATTGATATGACTTAACTGGATCTCTGGGTGGAATTACATATGGCCATCATGACTTTAAAAATTTCTAATTACAATGAAATCCATTGTGGGTGAACTAAAAAAAAAAGACAGCTGCACAACTAGCTATTTTACTAATATATTTCAAGAACTTTGTGGGTTACATTCAAGACTTCTGCTTCCTCTCCCTCTCCTCCTCCCCACTCACTCCCAAGTCTGTTCTGGGTTCCTCCCCAACCCTCCAGAGCAGACTGCTGGGGATAGGGGCAGGAGAAGGAGGGGAAGTTCTGTTGTGCAAGTGGAAATTCAAAGGACAACTTCAATAGAAAAATCTCATTCTCTTTATCAAGGTATTTCTTTCAGTGTTTTTTGTGTAACTTGTCTTAAGTAGCAGAAACACTGAAAGAAATACCTTGATAAAGAGATTAATTTCTTGAAACATGTTAGGAAAATAACTACTTGTACAAATGTCTTATTCCACAGGTGTCTGGCCTGCTTCTGCTGCTGTTTTTGATCCTCAATTGTTTACTTTGATGGGTGATGTCATGGACCACCAGCCCCTCAAGGCACGGAGACCATGCTTCAGACCCAATTCCCACCCTTAGGGCAATTGTTCTGGAACCCAAATACCAAATTCCCCTTGCCAAGGCTGTGCAAACTAACACCAACCCTGCAAGGTAGAAAGTAGGCTGCCACCACCCCTTCAGTGGTTAACTCAGAGCTAGGGGAACTCTGAGCCCAGAAAATAGGCAAACCAAGGTCCTATAAGACAAGAGCCAAACTTACACTCCTTGTCAAGAAACCTCTGGTAAAACCCCACAAATTAGAATTAGGCTTAACTCCTTTTCCCTTTGGTAGTTGCGTAGCTGAAATGTCAAGGTGCTGAATCAGAACCACCCTTACCCTCAATGAACACACCAGGTTAAATAGAAGTAGCTTTATTCAAAATATAAGTGCACATTAAAATATATCAGCAAAACAATTTTTCAAAACCACACACCCAATCAGGGGTTTAGATACACAGAAGAAAGTTCATTCACACAACAGAAAATAATAACCTAACTAACCTATCTACTTACTTATGAGGTAGTTGGTTATACTTTCATCTCTCCTCAGAGAGAATCGCATCAGATACAAGCAATGGAACCCTGCTTAGGTAACCATCAGCAGATGGATACTCATAGGCATCATCCAAGGAAACCTTCCAGAGGGAACAAAGGCTATGGGTCTCAAGCCTATACTTAAGGAAAAGAAACCCAATGGTCCAAGATTAATTAACCAATCAGGAGCTTCCTGATGTAATCCCTTCTCGATGTGCCTTGCAGGCCCCCCTCCCAATGATGTTTTCAACCTTCACAGGCCGGTATGGCCTTGAGTACCAGGCTCTTACTGATTAGCACAGATAACCAGGTGCTTCTGTTCAGGCCTCCCTAACAGCCTTCAGCTGGAAAACAAAACAACATTTTTGCCTTTCCAGAGGCCTGTTTTCAAACAAGATGCAACTCCCAGAGTTCTTTGCACTGAGCCATGATATTGTTGGGCTGGTGACCAGTAGGCATTACTGTCTCTAGTAGTTTTCCATGAAGCCTGCAAGTTTGAAGACGTAACTGTGGTTAAGGGGTGAGTTATGGCTATGCCAGTCTGGGAACGGACAGTGAAGGTTGTTGCTATGGTAGCCATCTGATAACAGCTGGGAAAGTTGTAACAGAGTCTATGTGTTGCTTTTTCTTCTGAATTATGCCTCTGAGCTGAGAGGCTGTCTTTTGTGTATATCTATGGAGAGAGATGTACCAGAAGGGGGGTGACTGAAGAATCTCTACATGTATTTACTCTTAAGCCTCTGGCCTTAATGTCTTAATAAAGACTCTTAACATGCTCTGAGGATGTTTCTTGCTCAACTTAACTCCAATGTAATGTATGCTGTTTCACACAACAACGCACACAAGCCAACAGTGGTAGCAGAGAATGGTTACACTCCACAGCGCATTACACGGGAGTAAGTTGCTGGTCTGAAAGGCAGACGGAGTTCCAGAGAGGGCAGCTTGATTGATTGAACCAGACGGAGGTGAGCAACATGGCTGTAAACCTGTCTGGGGGAGGCTTGCTGATGGAACGACTTAATGAGAAGAATTTTGCCAGCTGGAAGCTGAGGATGAGGGCTTTGCTGATAACAGAGGATTTATGGGACGTGATTGAAGAAAAAACCCCGGCGGTATTGACCGCGGCCTGGAAGCATCGAGACCAGAGGGCGCAGGCGTTTATAATCTTGGCTCTATCGGATTCTCAACTGATGTGTGTGAGAGATGAGCCGTCGGCTAAACAGACGTGGGACGCATTGCAGGATTTGTCCCAGGAATGGCAGCGGAGGCAGGAGGCGCAGAGAGCCCAGCTGGTGGAAGCTGTCAGAAACAAGGAGGAGAAATGTGCCAAACCGGAGCAGGCTGCCGAAAGCAGACAGGGAAACAAGCGGGAGCAGCAGCGGCTGAAGGGGCTCATGGGCATCTCCGTAAAGATTGTGCAATCAAGCGAAACTCCAGGGACGGAGGCTTGAAGCAGGGAAGTGTGAACTTTGTTTGTAAACAGAAGTCTAAAGACTTGGAACAAATTAACTTTATTGTCGACAGCAGAGCAAGCCATATACTAATTAAAGACAGGAGTCTGTTTTACACGTCTACAAATGAGCAGGACTTTGTTTTACTTGCTGATGGATCACGGAAATCTGTGCAAGCTAAAGGTCTGATTAAATTTGACAAGCTTGGAACTATGTCAAACTGTTTGTTCGTTCCGGATTTGGCTCATAATATTTTATCAGTGGGCAAACTGGTGAGTTGTCAATTTTCAGTCTGGTTTGGTAAAGGAAAATGTTGGGTGCAAACAGGAGAAAATGTTGTCTGTCAGGGTTTCATGACACAAGGGCAGTTTAAAATGACCGTGGGTGTGAAGTGTGCTGATGCCTTGAGTTTAATGGGGCGGAAAGGGAATGACCGCCAGAGCTGTAAGAAGACAGCTGTTAAAAGCACACAGCCACAGTATTCATGTAATGCAGTCTGGCTGATGCCTGAAAGAGTGCATCGCAGCCGAGTTTACAAGCCACAAGGTAAGAGATGTGGCAAACGTGCACCTAGAGCACAAGAGAATGCATATTTCAGAGTTTGGTGTCCAGAAACACAGCAGTTAATTCTGAGCAGAAGCATTAAAGTCTCAGAGGAGCCTTGGGCTCAGGGGGAGACGGTCCTTCTTACAGGAACAAATGAAACACAAACACGAACACCATCACAGAAATTTAGGCCAGATGTTGACATTAAAGTGGAAGGTACACAAATTCCTCTCAGAGATGCTTTGAATGAGCTCATTTCTGGAAAACGCAGATCAAAGAAACGAAAAGCAGAGGAAATGGAAGCTCCTGCGCAGGTTGTGCCAAGCACAAGCACAAATGGGGGGGCAGAGAGAGCCGAGGCTCTGGTTCCTTTAAGACGCTCCACGAGAGCGAACATAGGCAAACCGCCTGACAGATTTACTGTGGGATTAATAACAAGTCATGGAATGAATAAACTTGTAGAAATGGATCCTGAAACACTTTATTTGACATGTGTTGAACCAAAGTTTGATTGAGTTTCTGAAATGTACTGCTATGTACTGAGATGTAAGTTTGAACTGTACTGAACTGAAAATGCAATGTACTGAAATGTATTGAAAGAGGTATTGTAGAAATGTATGACTGTATGACTATGTATTATGGAGATGTATTTCATGTGTATTTTGCAGTCTTAATGGAAAAAAGGAGAGCTGTTGGGCTGGTGACCAGTAGGCATTACTGTCTCTAGTAGTTTTCCATGAAGCCTGCAAGTTTGAAGACATAACTGTGGTTAAGGGGTGAGTTATGGCTATGCCAGTCTGGGAACGGACAGTGAAGGTCGTTGCTATGGTAGCCATCTGATAACAGCTGGGAAAGTTGTAACAGAGTCTATGTGTTGCTTTTTCTTCTGAATTATGCCTCTGAGCTGAGAGGCTGTCTTTTGTGTATATCTATGGAGAGAGATGTACCAGAAGGGGGGTGACTGACGAATCTCTACATGTATTTACTCGTAAGCCTCTGGCCTTAATGTCTTAATAAAGACTCTTAACATCCTCTGAGGATGTTTCTTGCTCAACTTAACTCCAACGTAATGTATGCTGTTTCACACAACAACGCACACAAGCCAACAGATATTACATATGATTTTAACATTTCACAAAAATATACGAATTCATGACAGGTGAGTCCTGTTGGCTTGATTTGGAATTGCCTTGGTATTTATGAGCTTTCTTGGTGAGTGGATGGACCAAGTTCATCTGTTTGCCTACAGATTTCTGCAGATCATAATGTTGGTGCATATACACTGATGATCCTATGCACCTGCCCCTCATCTTTTTGATCTTTGGAAATGGCTTCATTTCACCTATCCTGAACCTACTGACCCATGCCACAGAATCAGCCGCAGCAGAAAGACACTTGGAAATTCAACACCAGCCCTCAGAGTCACCCATTGCATTGTTATACATGCCATTGTATTTTTACACATTTATGGTTGCATTTGTTATCCATTGTCAAACAATTATCATGGCTAACTTACTGTGAAGATCTATGACTGGATCTCACGAGATTGCATACACCACAGAAGGTGTTTTAAAGTGACAATCAAGGCATAATTTTTTGAGAGTCAAACTGCACATTATATTGAATATAAAGCCTGCAGCTATTTAAGTGCTTGTTTCCCCGCCCCCATGTTTGCTTTGTATAAGTGCTTGTTTCTTACACAAAGTAAACATGGGGGTGGGGATATCTGATCTGGATTGGGGCCACAGCACACAGGAAGGAGAGGTTTAATCCTTCCCTACCTAGTCATTACCTCCTGAAACACCCACACATGCAAATTATTATTATTATTATTTTTAAAAGCTACCATCTGTGTCATTGGGAGCTTTTTCCCTATTGCTAACTACTGCACAGAGGTGGAGCTTTGGGGGCTGTGGATAGAGAGCAAATGATTAAGCTTCCATTCCTCACACACTCCAGTCTCAACCCAGATTAGGGAGCCTGTACTTGGTTTTGTATAAGAAAAAAGTGCATATGCACGATAAATACTAAATGTAATGCAAAGTTTTATTCTTTCCTATATCAGGAGGATACCCTCCAAGATTGTTGGGAAGTTTTAGTATGCAGCCCCTTGCTGGAAGTTTATTTATACAAATTTTCCAAGATGTTTGCCAAAGCCTAACCAAGGAAACTTCAAAATGTTGACCCTAAATGTTGTGTATCATATATACTTCAAAAACTCTATGTCCTATCTTGATATACTGTATACTGACAGAAAAGAATGATGTCTTGAGCATGGCAGAGTGTGAATAAACTGTATATTATTACAATTCATAATTTCTATGGCATTTTTAGTATGTTTGCTGAGAACAAGCCTGTGAGGTAGGCCATTAATATTCCTATTTTATAAATATGTAATCAAAGCTCAGAGATTATTTAGCCAAAACTGTCAATCAAACCCATTCTAAATCAGACAACTATCAGCCCTTCCTAAACATCAAGACCACAGCCACTGTCCATAAAACCTCTACAATTGTTGAGCTGAAGTTCATGTTTTAAAACCACTTAAAGCAATTCACAGTGTTGTTGTGTTTTAAATTTTGAACTTTGTGTTTAATTAAAGGTATCAAACTGACTTGTTAGATGAAAGTTAGAAAAGAAAAAAGTTGTGGGGGAAAATGTTTGGATCCTCCCCTCCCCCTCCGTTATTATAGCAGCAACCCTAAACTAGCTTGTATGAACTGGATTAAACAAGTTCTTAATTAATACTTAAGATTGAGATTGACATTGATAAGATGTAGTATATTATTTGACATAGGATGTAATTAAGTAATATCAATAATTTTTTGGAAAGTCTTCCTTTCCTAATTTAATAGAAACAACCAAAGCAAATTTCAAAACAATGCTCTTAAAAAAAAAATTCTAGTATAACTGCTACACCACATGCTGGAGCATTTCGCAATAAATATTTCCAGGCTATATTCCTACAATGCAATGGTCCCTCAGAAGGCATACAACAGCCATATGAAGCATCAGGTCTCCCTCTCCGAACTTGCAGAGGGAGGCCCACTCTTGGAGAGGAAGATCCAGTGTTGGATGCCACCACCCACTGGCATGAAAAATTCTGATGCCCTTGCCCTACTGATAGCTGGAGTGCCAATGTCAGGAAAGCCCAAAAGGGGTTATAGTGGGAGTGGACTGCAGGTCTTATGGGGCAGATCAGGGGAAGGTTTGGGTGCAAAGGATCTAATGCCTTCTCAGTCCACTGACATGTCCCCAAACTGTTTGTGTGTGCAGGTGTGTAACACTGTTGGTAAGAGCCCAGCAGGGCATTGGCTGTTGCTCCTCCCTCCCTCACACCTCCAAGCCTTGCCGCCTTGGGCTCCTGCTGGGAGGAAGGGAGGGATATAAATCAAATAATAAATAAATAAAATAAATAAATAAATAAGCCTTAGGGTTACAGCCTAAATGTATGAAATAATCATGTAAAGAGGGGCCTTTATTACACAACAGCGAAGAAACACAAGAAATGAGCAATTACAAATATAAATTTATTTTTAAAAAATCAAATATTATTCAGAGAATACAGTACCCCAGGAACAACTCTTTCTGGAAGCATCCAAAAAGTTAATTATGTGCAAGAAGTATGAGTTTTAATTACTAGAAAGAAAGAATGTTGGGAATTAAATCCATTGATTTGTTTGTACATTTACATATAAAAATAAAATAGGACTTTTTTGTATTGAGTAACTGAGGAATGTGTTGTATTTTTATACAGTATGTTTGTGATACATACATGCACACACACACACACACACACACACACACATGTTATCTGTATATAATCTTGAACTCTGATTTAGTGCCAGAATTTAAATATATATAGGGTCCTTTTCATATTTTTATTCCATCAATTTTTTTCCTCCACCAGTCTGACAATTTTGGGTTGGTATATCATATCATAGGAAACTGCCTAATACCAAACCCTGCTGCTGGTGCCATCTAAGCTAAGTAAGCGTGGTCTTGAACAGGAAACTCGGAATCTTACATAGCAAGGGGATATCAGAATAATAAATATGTATTTAACTATTTATTTAAAAAAATAAAAATAGGATTGCTGGTATATTTGTAACACTTCTGCTTGCCTTCAAGATTGCTACCTCCACGACTTCCTTTCCCGACACACACACAGATTGCTAAAGTCTGCTATCTGCCCGCTGTTGAATCTATTGATTTACTCCACAGCAGCTTGTCCTGTCCTGGCTTCTGAAGCAAGCTGTGTTACTAAAATGACTATTACAATTTATTTTAAAAAATAAAAATAAAAAGCAGGGCAAGAGATTGTTTACCAGAATGTTTATTCTCACAATAGATCTTATGTATTATAGAATAACTGCAAGAATATTTACTGTTTGGATAGGCAGTTATAAGAGGTGGACTGGGAGGGAAGCATTGCACTGGCATTTTGTGTCCATCCTCATGAATCTATATATGTGTACACTACAGTCAAGCTCTAAAGAGTTGGGGAAATTCCTGCAACCTGAAAGGGCACTTCTAAATCATCACCAGAAGAAAAATAGAGACATAGTTGGCTGGAGCACATACGTAAAATATAAATAATGATATACTGTGTGTTTTATTTTTTTAAAAAATATTCAAACTGCAATCCAATGCCCACTTTCCTGGGGAAAAGCCCCACTGAATTCATCGGGGCTTAATTCTCATTATGCATGTATAGGATTTTGCTGACTGATAGTTACTCTCAGCATCTGTAATTAATTATCTTTACCTTTTTTTTGGTGTAGCAAAAATTAGATAGTTTATTGGATTCTTTTTGAAAATCAGGCCTGGAAAATTGTGTGAAACGTCATCCAATTTTCAATCAAGTTTTGTATTTGGCTGATGAATGCAGCTTTCCTGCTTTGCAAGCTACCCATGAAGTAAACACTTGTTTTTCTCATTCTCTTTTATTCATGGCAAACTGGTTCACTAGTAAATAATGAAAATCTAAGAGCCATTTTTAATATGGCTGTCACTCATTCATTTCCGATTCTGCCTCAAACCAATTAGTATGCAAAAGTAAGTGAATTTAAGCGTTAGTGCCACATATATTCTCTATACTTCCTTGACTGCTATAATGAAATCATATGCCTCATAGGGAGCATTATAACTTCAGTGCTACTAACACTGACAGCATCATTTATAACAAACCTGCAACTTAAAATAGATGAAGTGTAAGGTGCCCAGGTATTTTAAAAAGCAGTTCCTTACACTGCAAATGCAAATCAACGAGGAAATGGATGTGCTTAGAGAAAGAAGCATGACCCACCTTAAGAAGTCAATTTTAACCCACACTGCCACAAATGGTGTATGACAGATGCTGGGAAGAGGCATGTATCAAATCAATTTGGAGTTTAGCAGGGGGAAATGCCACTGTGGAATATTTCATGTAATCATTCACAGGAATGATATGGCAGAAAGATTCAGTAGGATCATGTCCATGCTGTAGAAGGGAACGATCCCATCCAATGCAGAGAGCAACAGGATCTGGTCAAGTGGAGGGGGAAAATGACACACATTTCCGTAACAGATTAGGAGGATTCAGAGGTGGATGTTGGACAGAAAGTTCTTATTCTCAGTCCACATAGAAAATGTTTGTAGTGGAAGACAAAAACTGCAGTTTCTGTCAGCGGTGAACAACTCCAGTGACCTGGTTCCAGCTATATCAATAATGTCAACTTATAACTTCATCATTATCTTCTCGGGTCCTGATCAATTCTGTCCAACAAATACCCAATTGTACCATAATATGGAGGTTTTGTGACGATATGAGAAATGACCTTGAGATATCACCTTCAGGGTATCTAAGGCATTTCCATTTACTTCCTCGCTAAGCAACTTACATATCTGCTTAGAAATAAGTTCCTTTGAGTTCAGCATGACTTATTGCTGGGTAAATGTCTATAGATGGGTAGCCACAGGCACTATGTGTTTATGTGCTGAATGTTCAATATACAGTAATCATAAAGAATAAGCAGAAATGGACCACTATATTGGGGGGAGGGTTGTTACAGGGTCTGTGGCTGGCCAACTGAAATAAGGTTTTGCTAGGTAGGCCAAGCCATACTTTCCTGCAGTTTATAGAAAGAACAATTAAATTCTGTCTTTCAAGTATGGATGGGAGAATAAATTTAATTAGTATTTAAAGGTGAACCTACCTAATCTGCATGTTCCAAAACAATATGTAAACTGAAACACAGTGATCCTTCGAAATTCACATTTCTCTGAATTTTGCAATGCAATTTTCAAGCCAAGTAATGTGTACAGGAATGAATATACTTGGATAAGGTATGCACAGAAATGTACGTATTCATGAAAATAACATACAGAAATGCATCGTTTGGGGGGAAATTGCTTTGCAAAAATGTGTGGATTAGGCAAACTTGCACAGAAATGTGCATATTAAGAGAAATTTGCACTAAAATGCTAACATTTTAAAGAATTTATATATATATATATATATACACACACATACATACATATATAAAACTGATGTGGAAATGTGGATAACACAACTGAAGATTGGAAAAATTAGAAACTGAGAGAAACCAAAACGGACACATTTGCCCATCCCTACTTTTAAGTCCCCTGATGGGAAAAGAGTAAAAAAGAGAAGAAACTGTCTGGGATCTCTCTTGCCTCTCTAGCCACCATACCAAGGAGGTATCTAATGTATTTTTGTACAGTCCTTTCACCTATAAGTGCATTTTAATGCACAGATTACCATTGTATATGCATTTTTGTACAAGTACTGCAAAAATTGTAGAAGTGAAGATTTTGAAGAATGGCTATACTGAAAGTGCAAATTTGGTAGATTTTCCTTTAAATGTGAACAATCAAATTTCTCCTCTATCCCTAATTCTCAAGGGACACTCTCTACCTGTCAGTCATTCTAACACCATCCAACACTTCATCACACTCGCCTGCTGCCCAGCAGTCTTCCATTCACTGTTCTGCTACACAGCTGTTATCCTTGGGCCTCCATAGTTACCCTTTTGCATTCTGGTGTGATGGAGGATGCTTGTCCCATCATCATGGTTGAAGTGAGCTTTCATGGCTTCTCTACTATTCAGAAAATGTGTTCTTTTCCGAATTATCTAGGAATTTCTACCCCAGACCAATCCCATGCAGTGAACAGCCAAATTTCACAGGCTTTCACAAGGGGCTATGTCTTTTCCATGTCTTCATTTAAGCACAAACAAGAAAAAGTGATCAGAGTGCATTAAATGATGAATAAGAACCTAAGATTACAGTTTATTACAGGGGGAAATAAAACTTATAAGTGCCCATTCTTCTAAACATTTCAACTCTTCAGGAAATTAAAAGTATGTTTTTTTCCATAGCCCATTGTCCCTTATTATATTTTCAATTGCACTGTTAGCATTGACAAGTAGGACTGGAGGGATGCTTTACTCTGAAATACTTCACAGAGTTGCAATCAGATGAATTTAAACACTGAAATGCCATACCTTTGCAATGATGAGTTTTAGCATTATTCAGAGATGCTGGGAATCAGAATTCTCTTGTGCACTTCAGGTTTGTGCTGGCTGCTAACTCATTGCTGTTGACAAATAATAGAGTTTTTGTGCCTATTTAATACAGAAAAGAAATGGAATGGAAAAGTAATAAATGCCATGAATGTGATATATAGCTTACCCTTTAGGCAATTCCCGTAGTTCTGCTAGGTAATTACACAATGCAATCCAGATCTTTTCAGCTAGAGTCAATAAAAATCTGTGAAGTAAAATTCTAGAAGAAAACAGCAGAAAACTGTCATCACAGGGCTCTGTATTATTGACCCTGCTGTGATAGACAGCATGGACAGGTGTGCCTATATGAGTGCACGAGTATATTGCAAAGAGATTAACAAAATTCTGTTTTACATATGCATGCCCAATATAGTTTGGGTTACCACCTTTTCTTTGCTGGTCCCCATTCCTATGTTTTTAACAGAAGCTTGATGCACAGGAATTTAGCAGGTGAAGCTACATTTTTTGATGATGGGAAAAACTCGATTTTCCTCCAGTTTCTGGTGTGTCTGCTTGTTACTCAGATCATTTTAAGGGGGAATCTGGCTATGTGGTCAAGGTGATACCCCAGAGCCTACAGAACACAACAGAACCAAACTTTTCAAGAAATTCTGGATCATGGTTTAAGCAGGCCTCAATGTCTTTTTTAAGGGCAGAAATATCTCTGCCTGGACTCTGGAATGCAGAGATAGAAACGATGACTGGACCTTAGTCAAGGCAAGACCATGCACCACTGTGAAGTAGATACAGGATTTATTACTCCTTATAGCTGGCAGCTCTGGGTGATCTGCATAGGACCTGCACATACTCTGATAATATTCAAGTATGTATTAGTCCCCTGCAACGATGGAAAACTGCTTTGTATGTCTACCCCCTGGCTTGTTATTTACCAATTCATAACCGAATTTTGGTGAGAAAAAGTGGGTTGAGAAGAAAGAGAGCTGTTGCATAGCAGGTTGAAGGGGGAGGAGGTAACTGGATGGAGGTAGCTAGCGCAAATTGGGTTACTTATTTTAATTAATTAATTTATTTACTATTTGATTTATATCCCCCCCTCCTCCCAGCAGGAGCCCAGGGCAGCAAACAGAAATGTTAAAAAAAACTTTAAAATATCATAAAAGACCTTAAAATACATTAAAACAAAACATTAAAAACATTTTTTTAAAGCTTTAAAAACATCTTTTTTAAAAAAGGGGTTTAAAAATATATTATTAAAGAAAACATATTAAAAGCAATTCCAAAACAGATGCAGACTGGGGTAGGTCCAACTCGAAAGACCTGTTGAAAGAGGAAAGTCTTCAAAAGGTGCTGAAAAGATAGCAGAGATGGTGCCTGCCTAATATTTAAGGGGAGGGAATTCCACAGGGTAGGTGCCGCCACACTAAAGGTCCATTTCCTATATTGTGCAGAATGAACCTCCTGATATGATGGTATCTGCAGGAGGCCCTCACCTGCAGAGCGCAGTGATCGACTAGGTATATAAGGGGTAAGATGGTCTTTCAGGTATCTTGGTCCCAAGCTGTATAGGGCTTTCTACACTAAAACTAGAACCTTGAACTTGGCCCAGTAGCAAATGGACAGCCAGCGCAATTAGTTCAGCAGTGGGGTGACATGGCAATACCCTGCCCCAGTGAGCAGACTCGCCACTGCATTTTGCACCAGCTGCAGCTTCCGGACCAACATCAAGGGCAGCACCATATAGAGTGCATTACAGTAATCCAGCCTGGAGGTTACCAGTGTGTGGAGAACAGTGGTCAGGCTATCCCAGTCCAGAAACAGCTGCAGCTGTCTTATCAGCCAAAGCTGGTAAAATGCACTCCTAGCAACTGAGGTCACCTGGACTTCTAGCTACAAAGATGGATCCAGGAGCATCTCCAGACTATGGACCTGGTCTTTCAGAGGGAGTACAATCCCATCCAAAGCAGGCAACTGACCAATTATCTGAACTTGGGAACCACCAACCCACAGCCCCTCCGTCTTGCTAGGATTCAGACTCAGTTTACTGGCCCTCATCCAGCCCACCACCGAGTCCAGGCAGCGGTCCAGAGCTTGCACAACCTCTCCTGATTCAGATGTTATGGAGAAACAGAGCTGGGTATCGTCAGCATATTGCTGACACCTCGCCCAAAAGCTCCTGATGACTGTTCCCAAGGGCTTCATATAGATGTTAAACAGCATGGGGGACAAGATGGTACTCTGCGGCACCCCACAGCACAACTGCCAGGGGGCCAAAAGACAGTCACCCAATGCTATTCTCTGAGAGCGACCTTGGAGATGGGATCAGAATCACTGTAAAACAGTGCCTCCAATACCCATCTCACCAAGTCGGCCCAGAAGGATACCATGGTCAATGTTATCAAAAGCCGCTGAGAGATCAAGTAAGATTAACAGGGTCGCACTCCTCCTGTCCTTCTCCCGATAAAGGTCATCCATCAGGGCAACCAAGGCCGATCCACACCCATAACGAGGCCTGAACCCAGACTGGGATGGGTCAAGATAATCTGTTTCATCCAATAGTACTTGCAAATGCTGTGCCACAACCCTCTCAATCACCTCCCTAAAATGACGTTCCCGCCTTGCGCGGGGGCGTGTTTGCCACCACCACCCCACTAGCCAGAAGGCTCTGGAAGGTTCCCAAAGGTTTGAGTGTGGTCATTGGACCAATGGGATTAAGGGAGTTATAGGGTTTATAAGCCCGCTCCTCCCTTAGAACTTGCCTTTTTTACCTTGTGGCACCCGCCCTCCCTCCGTTGTCAGTATGGGCTTTGCCAGTCGCCAATTGGGGCTGAGTAGGAATTTTTTAGGGGGGGGGATCCTGATTTCAGAATCCCTTTGGTTTTGTCTACTCCATACTGCTTGGGTTGATTCAATTGGCCTTTTGGGAGGGTCGTGGTTGTCTTGCTTTGGCTGGCGTGGAATTTGGGCAGGTGAGGTTATGGGGGGAAATTGAGGAGGCTGAGGCATTCTGGTAAGGGCACTCCCTATGGAACCATCAGTGCTTAATGTCTGGTGGGGATCTGGAGAGTGTCCCTGTGGGACCGGCTTGCGTGTCATGGTGAACGCCTGTACAGCAGGGCCATGCTGCGGAGGTTGGAACCACATACCTGACTCCACTAGCAAGGAGGGATACATTTTCCCACATCCTTGACTGCAGAGTTACAGTCCCAGGTGACTGACTTGCCTTGAGGATGGGAAGGAGAATTCCCTCCCGGTTAGGTTGAGCCTCACCTGCCCGAAGTAGTTGAAATGTGATTAATTGGCTGAAATTGGATAAGGCTTAATATTTGTTATATTTTAATAAATATAACATTATACCATGTTTGTGTCCCGAGTTGTCTTTGGTGTGGTGGCAAAGGGGGTATTTGCAACCGGTCGGTAGTTGTCACAAACCAGTGGGTCTAGGGTGTGCTTTTTCAGGAGTGGTCAGATCACCACCTCTTTCAAGGCACCTGGAACCACTCCCTCCCACAATGATGTGTTGACCACACTCTGGATCCAGTCGGTCAAACCCCCTCGGCAAGCTTTAATAAGCCAAGAAGGGCAAGGGTCAAGAGGACACATTGCTGGCCACATCATCGCAAGCACCTTGTCTACGTCATCAGGCCACATCAACTGAAACCGCTCCCAAGATGTTGCAGCAGACATTGCACTGGACACCTCATTGGGGGCTACAGTAGATGTAGAGGGGGCATCAAGACTGCTACGGAGGCAAACAACTTTACTCTCAAAGTGCCTTGCAAACAATTCATAGTGGGCCTCCAAAGGGTCTAAAACTCCTTTTCCTGGAGTTGATGTCAACAGATCCCTGACAATATGGAAAAGCTCCACTGGGTGGCTACTTGAGGATGCAATGGAGACAGAGAAGTGGGCCTTCTTCACAGCCCTCACCACCACACAGTGGACACAGTTATGATGTTTTACTCATGCCCAATCAGCCTCACAGCACATTATTTAGATGTTACAGGAAAAGTGCAAAACCAGGAACCATCCTGGCTTTAGTGGTTTGGTGCCTTAAGATATTTCATGGATTTAAACGATTTTATTTATACTGTATCTTTCCTTAAAAAAAAAGAGGAGACAATCTACTCTGTTTCCTTTGGGGAAAAAAGGCTCAAAGGCAGTTCAATTGCAATCAATTGAAAACAGTAAAAAAAAAATTCTATCACCCGACAATAACGCTCAGCTGTAACAAATTGAAATATGGAACCAGAAAGGAAAAGATGAACAGGCTTTGGAAGTCTAATGGTCTGCAGCTGAGGCACCAGATCAAATATTCTAAAAGCTCTTTCAAAAGCATAGCCAGCTCTGTTTTGCTGTTTATTTCAGATCAAAGTAAGCTATGCATGAAACAATACATTCGGAGACTTATCTGCAGAGTGATCAGATGACTTGGCTTCTACCAAGGATTAAATGCACACACAGGCAGAGCTCTGGTTGCTTCTCAGATCCAATAATAAATGATCTAAGACACAGGGCTGTTAGCTTGCTGAGATACACCACCAGCGGGCTCTAGTGTGCCATACAATAGCCAGCAGAAGAGGAACGTCATTAGCTGGAATTCTATTCAGCAAAATGGTGCAAAGACAGAATTATGGACCATACACATATGCACCTGTTTGGCAGATTCTCTAATACTTTTTCAGATGTGTGTCTCATATGGTGGAAGGATGAGTGGGGAGGAGGAAGCTCAGGTGTCTGCAAACAATTAGCTTTAAAGAGCTAGAAAAATATTCCTGTGAGGGCTGCTGACAAGCTTAATTGCAGGTGTCAGCTGTAGTGACTTTGGCTTTAACTCCCCCCCCCCCCGTTTGCTAATATGCTAGCCAGGATATTTACCCAAACTTACCTAATACCAAAGAATCTTTTGTAGCTTGGGAAAGAGGACATTTGTAATACAGGGTGCTTAGGCTGTCCTTGGCAGTCCTAGGATGGCAAATAGCAGTGGCAAGCTTTAAGCACAAGATAATCCCACTAATTGGTTTTCTACTTGTCTTTGTGGTGCTTAGGGTTCACAGTCAACTAAATCCTACTCAGAGTAGACCCATTGAACTTAATGAACCTAACTTAATCATGTCTATTAATTTGGATGGGTCTGCATTGAGTCGGACTAACAATGCATAGCATTCAAAGTAATGGAAAATACAACTGTGGCTTCCAGTATTTGTTACGCTGGCCCTCCTTTCCTTTCCTCATGGGGCTGTTGTCTTGCAACCTGCACCCCACCCTTACACCTTTAAATCTCCAGTGGCAGTGGGAGGCAAAATAGCCGTGACTTCTCCCAACAGCTCCTTTCCCGACCCCTGGGGTCTGCTTCCTTCCTCCACCTGTTGTGGGATATATCTGGAGTTCTGTTTCACACAACAAGCAAGGTTTAGGGGCCACTTGCAGGGAAGAAACAGGCAGAAGGCAGAAGACATTTTAGATGCCTTTTCTTATACTGTATTAGGAGATATAAAGGCCTGGTTCAAGGTTGAGAGAGGCAGCTCTCCCTAACACGAAAATTTGACAAGTGTAGTTTTTTCTGGTGTGGCTGAAAAAGTTTCTGCTATTCCTACTGGGAGGAAGGGCGGGATATAAATCTAATAAATAAATAAAATAAAATAAATAAATGTTTGTGTGCTGGGCAGCTATGAGAAGCCTCTGCAGCAGGGCCAGTAAAAAAGAACAGAACAGAGCTTGATAACTCTCCTGATATATGCTTCCCTGGCAAGAGTGTCCTCAAATATATTGCTAGGGACTGGCAAGGTCTATCAATCATTTACTAAATGTCATTGGCAACCCACTCCACCCAGCATTATATTTAGAATGAGGTGAGGATGAGGTGAATGACCCCCTTGCCCCCCCCCACTGCAGACACCCTTGTTCCCTGCCTGGTAAACAAAAGCAAATCTTCCCGGTTCCTATAAGCTCTCCATTAGCTTTGACACCAGCAGGGGAGGCTCTTCTTCTTCTTCTACTGCCAAGTGGAGTACAGGATTTAGTGACAAAGGAAAGAACCTTCTCCACAAAGGGCCTTCTCTGTGGTGGCAATCCACTTTCTTAATGCCTTCCTCTCTGAGGTGAATCTGGTACCACCACGGTTTGTCTTTTAGCACTGCTTAAAGCTGCACTTCTTTGCCCAGACTATTGGAGGATGTTGAAGCAATGTGGTCAGTTGCTGCTGAGTTCCATGTCTCCTGTATTATTATATATATTTTCAGTAAATTTATTTGATGTTTCAAAAACATTTTTATGGTAACAATTAAGAAGATTGACCTAACGCCAGATCGGTACACAATAAGACCACACTCATCCGTGATTTGATCATGGATGAAGGTGCTGATTTGGTGTGCTTTACCGAGACCTGGGTGGGTGAGCTGGGAGGATTTGATCTGACCCAGCTTTGCCCACCTTGATACTCAGTGCAACACCGCCACAGGCTGCAGGGATGGGGGGAGGAGTTGCTATGGTTTACAGAACTTCCATCTCTGTCACCAGGAAACCACTCTTGTATTGGAGCTGGCTGTGAAGGCCTGCACCTGGTGTTGGGCCAAGGAGTCAGTACAGTAAACAAGGGTTGCACCTGGTGTACTGCCCACCATGCTGTCCCGCAGCTTCTCTGACTGCGCTGGCAAAGGCCATCTTGGCTGCAGTATTGGAGGAGCCCAGAACAATAGTTCTGGGTAATTTCAATGTCCATGCTGAGACTGCCTCTAGTATTCTGGCTCGGGACTTCATGGCCTTCATGACAATGGGGCTGGCTCAAATTGTCATTGGCCTGACGCATAGGGAAGAGCACACCCTTGACTTGGTTTTTGTGCCAGATGGAGGAAGAGGTGGTCTGGAGATTGGAGAGGGTGAATGTCACTCCATTGTCATTGTCAGACTACTTCCTGGTGAACTTTAGACTTATGGCTCCGATCCTCCCCTGCAGGGGTGGTGGACAGATTAAGATGTTCTGCCCAGAAGACTAATGGGATCCAGGATTCCTGAATGCCCTGGGGGAGTTTCCAGAAGATAGAGCAGGTGACCCTGTTGAAGCCCTTGTCACACTGTGGAACAGCAAGGCACGCTGGGCTCTTGACACAGTTGCCACCGAGCACCCTCTCCAGTAGTGTGGAGCCTGATGTGGACCTTGGTACACCAGGGAGCTAAGGGCAATGAAACAGGCTGAATAATGGCTAGAGTGCAAGTGGTGAAAGACGTGCTGTGAGGCTGATCGGGCACAAGTAAAACATCATAACCGTGCCTACTGTGTGGCGGCGAGGGCAGCAAAGAAGGCTCACTTCTCTGCCACCATCGCATACTCAAATCACTGTTCGGTGGAGCTTTTCCCTATTGTCAGGGGTCTGTTGACATCAACTCCGGGAAATGGAATTTTAGACCCTTCGGAGGCCCACTGTGAAGTGTTTGCAAGGCACTTTGAGGGTAAAGTTGCTCGCCTCCCATAGCAGTCTTGATGCCCCCTCTGCATCTACTATAGTCTCCAGTAAGGTGTCCAGTGCAATGCCTGTTGCAACTTCTTTGGAATGGTTTCAGCTGATGCAGCCTGATGACGTGGAAAGGTGCTTGTGATGATGCAGCCAGCAGCGTGTCCTTTCAACCTTTGCTCTTCTTGGCTTATTAAACCTTGCCAAAGAGGTTTGACCGAGTGGATCCAGGGTGTGGTCAAGACATCATTGTGGGAGGGAGTGGTTGCAGCCGCCCTGAAAGAGGCGGTGATCTAACCACTCCTGAAAAAGCCCACCCTGGACCCATTGGTTTGCAACAATTACCAGTTGGTCGCATATACCCCCTTCTTAGGGTATGTGACTGAGAGGGTTATGGTACAGCAATTGCATGTACTCTTGGATGAAACAGATTGTCTTGGCCCATTCCAGTCTGGGTTCAGGCCTGATTATGGGACTGAATCGGCCTTGGTCGCCCTGATGGATGATCTTTATCGGGAGAAGAACAGGGTGAGTGCGATCCTGTTACTCTTACTTGATCTCTCTGTGTCTTTTGATACCATTGACCATGGTATCCTTCTTATCAGGAGGTCCATTCTGCATAACATAGGAAACGGGCCTTTAGTGTAGTGGCACCTACCCTTTGGAATTCCCTTCCCTTAAAGGCACCGTCTCTGTTATCATTTTGGCGCCTACTGAAGACCTTCCTCTTTCAACAAGCCTTTTAAATTGAGACCTTATCCTAGTCTGTGTTGGAATTGCTTTTTAACATTTTTTAAACCTTCTTTTTTAAAAAAAAAATATTTTTAAACTTATTTTTAAAGATGGTTTTAAACGTTGTCTAAAATGTTTTAAAAGATGTTTTTTGTTGACTTCCGGGAAGGGTGACTTAGCCTGTGCCTGCTTTTGAGACGGGCTCCTGCCTCAAAAGAAGCTTATTCAGATATATCAGTCAGGTTTTTTTTTTTTTTTGACTGATTAAACTTCTCCCGGGTAGGGAGAAACGAAGAGATTAACCTCAAAGCCTATTTTTGTTGGGACGACCAGATCTCATTAATTTATGGGACGAGGTCCAGCCGACGAAGGTGGGACGGATTTTCAACAACAAGCTCTATCTGATAAAGCGAACGTTCATCTTATCTTCTAAGAGAGAACGCACTAACAGGCAAGCACCCTTCTTTCTATATTTTTCTTTTACTTGACTTAAATTGTTGCTGTTTAAAAGAGATTTGCCAGATTGATCGGTTTTTGACATCTCACTGGGGAGCCATAACTTCTCTCTGCTACTCACTAATTAATAGCTTATCTCTGTTTTTGTTGCAAAAAGCTGTCCTGGATTTGCATTCTAAAGATATACACAGAAGAGGGATTTCTATTCCAGATTTTTATTTTGAAGAATATTATATTGTCTGAGACTACTCTCTTTTTGGTCTATTTTATTTTGACGAATCTGTTTCCTGACGACCGCCATTAATTGTTTCGATCCTGGGAACTGCATTTTGTTTACTTAAGCATGGAGAGATAAGGCTGTCTGCTCTGTTTATACTGTGATGTCACCAAGTTTGGAGTATTAACCCAATTGTTGCTGAAATAAGAAGTGGTTTTCCTATATTTTTCTTTTAAAATGGCAATTAAGAAAGTGGCTGAGAATCTGGAAATAACTATGTTTCAGAAAATAATGGATGAGATTGAGATAACGAAACAAAAAGACTTCCGGGAAGGGTGACTTAGCCTGTGCCTGCTTTTGAGACGGGCTCCTGCCTCAAAAGAAGCTTATTCAGATATATCAGTCAGTTTTTTTTTTTTTTTGACTGATTAAACTTCTCCCGGGTAGGGAGAAACGAAGAGATTAACCTCAAAGCCTATTTTTGTTGGGACGACCAGATCTCATTAATTTATGGGACGAGGTCCAGCCGACGAAGGTGGGACGGATTTTCAACAACAAGCTCTATCTGATAAAGCGAACGTTCATCTTATCTTCTAAGAGAGAACGCACTAACAGGCAAGCACCCTTCTTTCTATTTTTTTCTTTTACTTGACTTAAATTGTTGCTGTTTAAAAGAGATTTGCCAGATTGATCGGTTTTTGACATCTCACTGGGGAGCCATAACTTCTCTCTGCTACTCACTAATTAATAGCTTATCTCTGTTTTTGTTGCAAAAAGCTGTCCTGGATTTGCATTCTAAAGATATACACAGAAGAGGGATTTCTATTCCAGATTTTTATTTTGAAGAATATTATATTGTCTGAGACTACTCTCTTTTTGGTCTATTTTATTTTGACGAATCTGTTTCCTGACGACCGCCATTAATTGTTTCGATCCTGGGAACTGCATTTTGTTTACTTAAGCATGGAGAGATAAGGCTGTCTGCTCTGTTTATACTGTGATGTCACCAAGTTTGGAGTATTAACCCAATTGTTGCTGAAATAAGAAGTGGTTTTCCTATATTTTTCTTTTAAAATGGCAATTAAGAAAGTGGCTGAGAATCTGGAAATAACTATGTTTCAGAAAATAATGGATGAGATTGAGATAACGAAACAAAACCTGCGACAGGGTTGTAAGGAGCTGAAAATTGAATTGAGTAAAATGAAGCAGGAGATTAAAGATATAGGGGTCCCTGTGAGAGAGGTGACCCTGGAAGGGGTCCCTGTGAGAGAGGAGACCCCGGAGATTGGAACAAACGTGGAACAGGAAAAAGATTTGGAGTCTATGGACTTTAGAAACAAAATCTATTGTTTGGAGACACAGGAGATTAAAGACATAGGGGTCCTTGTGAGAGAGGAGACCCTGGAGACTGGAACAGGGGTCCCTGTGAGAGAGGAGACCCTGGAGACTGGAACAGGGGTCCCTGTGAGAGAGGAGATCCCGGAGATTGGAACAAACGTGGAACAGGAACAAGATTTGGAGTCTATGGACTTTAGAAATAAAATCTATTGTTTGGAACTCAATGTTATCTCTGAAGAAATTAATGAAGATTCTAGAGATAAAGTTATCAATGGCATGGATAATCTTCTGGACTGGAATGATGTGATGGAGCCCAATATAGAGAAAATCTATGGAATTAACTGCAGCCATGTGACAATGGAAAAACTTTCAAGAGATGACCCAGTGTATTTTGAAAAAAAGAACAGAGATATGATTTTACAGCAGTATTTCAGCAACCTATTCAGAATGGATGGCAAGAAAATATTTGGGATAGAGGTAATTCCCATCAGACTCTTACTATATGACTATGGCTTTGACAGCAAGATTATTATGGAATACTGATAATGGAAGATTGGATACTGAAATTACTGGACTTAATAAGACTACTGAAGATGGAAGATGGAAAATGGAACTAATAGGGATAATAGAACAATGGCTACTGAAATTACTGAACCTAACAGATTCTGATGTGATGGATTAATTGAAATGTTTATTTTGACTATGGTTATGACAATAAGATTATCATAATTAGTAATGAGATGGATTAATCGATATGCTTATCTGGAAAAAAAAATTGATAGATATATTTCTTAAAGAATTGAAACCTCTCTTTGACTTTTTGTGGAAAGAATAAAGTAATGTTTATGAGATTTGATGATTAAGTAAGATAACTACTGGAGGAAAGTGATTTTATAATATGACTTAAGAGACAGGATTGTTATATATTATAGACTTATAACTGATTTGATCTTTGACAAATGGGAAGTCAATATTTTACTCTTTATTTTTTATTTTTCTTTTTTTTTTCTTTTTTTCTTTTTGTTTAACTATTTTTGATTTTGTTTTTTGTCTTTGAATGTTTTATGATTTCGTCTTGTATGTTTTATGAAAATCTGAATAAAAATTATTGGAAAAAAAAAAAAAAGAGATAACGAAACAAAACCTGCGACAGGGTTGTAAGGAGCTGAAAATTGAATTGAGTAAAATGAAGCAGGAGATTAAAGATATAGGGGTCCCTGTGAGAGAGGTGACCCTGGAAGGGGTCCCTGTGAGAGAGGAGACCCCGGAGATTGGAACAAACGTGGAACAGGAAAAAGATTTGGAGTCTATGGACTTTAGAAACAAAATCTATTGTTTGGAGACACAGGAGATTAAAGACATAGGGGTCCTTGTGAGAGAGGAGACCCTGGAGACTGGAACAGGGGTCCCTGTGAGAGAGGAGACCCTGGAGACTGGAACAGGGGTCCCTGTGAGAGAGGAGATCCCGGAGATTGGAACAAACGTGGAACAGGAACAAGATTTGGAGTCTATGGACTTTAGAAATAAAATCTATTGTTTGGAACTCAATGTTATCTCTGAAGAAATTAATGAAGATTCTAGAGATAAAGTTATCAATGGCATGGATAATCTTCTGGACTGGAATGATGTGATGGAGCCCAATATAGAGAAAATCTATGGAATTAACTGCAGCCATGTGACAATGGAAAAACTTTTAAGAGATGACCCAGTGTATTTTGAAAAAAAGAACAGAGATATGATTTTACAGCAGTATTTCAGCAACCTATTCAGAATGGATGGCAAGAAAATATTTGGGATAGAGGTAATTCCCATCAGACTCTTACTATATGACTATGGCTTTGACAGCAAGATTATTATGGAATACTGATAATGGAAGATTGGATATTGAAATTACTGGACTTAACAAGACTACTGAAGATGGAAGATGGAAAATGGAACTAATAGGGATAATAGAACAATGGCTACTGAAATTACTGAACCTAACAGATTCTGATGTGATGGATTAATTGAAATGTTTATTTTGACTATGGTTATGACAATAAGATTATCATAATTAGTAATGAGATGGATTAATCGATATGCTTATCTGGAAAAAAAAATTGATAGATATATTTCTTAAAGAATTGAAACCTCTCTTTGACTTTTTGTGGAAAGAATAAAGTAATGTTTATGAGATTTGATGATTAAGTAAGATAACTACTGGAGGAAAGTGATTTTATAATATGACTTAAGAGACAGGATTGTTATATATTATAGACTTATAACTGATTTGATCTTTGACAAATGGGAAGTCAATATTTTACTCTTTATTTTTTATTTTTGTTTTTTTTTCTTTTTTTTTTTTGTTTAACTATTTTTGATTTTGTTTTTTGTCTTTGAATGTTTTATGATTTCGTCTTGTATGTTTTATGAAAATCTGAATAAAAATTATTGGAAAAAAAAATAAAAGATGTTTTTTGTTAATATATTTTAAAGTCTGTTCTTCTGATGCTTTAAAGTGTTTTAATGCTTTCTTTGCCGGCCTGGGCTCCTCCTGGGAGGAAGGGCGGAATATAAATCAAATAATAAATAAATAAATAAATAGAAATCAAATAATAAATAAATAAGTCTGATTTGTTTTGTATAGGTTTTATGTTCTAACCAGCCCTGGAGTCCTTACAAAGAAGGGTAGGTCAATCAATTGAAAAAAATCAATCAAGGAAAGGAAATATAAAATTCTGCTTTTATTGTGGCATTGCATCATGGACTAAACTAGTGCAACATATTGTCACTGAATTTGTTATATTTCTATGATGGCTAAATTTGGCTTCAAAACAATGTAATATAACTAACGATTAGTAAATTAAACTCCTTGCTTTATCTTGCTAATTGTCTCCCACTGTGGAAAAGAATTTTGTTCAGACACACAATGACTGCTAACTCAACACATATAATAATAAAGTGCTATCCCGTCATTAGCAATTTTGCACAGCTAGAGTAATTAGATTTCCCACCTGCTCAATGCTGAAGATCCAAAGAATATAATAAAATAAATATTATACAGAACTCAAAGCAGCCACAAATAATATAATGAAACAAGTTACAAGTGAGCAAAGTCTCAATAACTAGAAATACTGGACACCATGCAATACAGTGAAAATCAATTTGTCATAAATTTTAATGTACTTTCATTATGCTGAGACTCTAAAGAAACCAAGCATTCTGAAACAGAATTCTTAATTCTTTTCAAAACAAGACTCATAAAGATAATTTTTGATCAGTAGTATAACAAAAACAGACACATATATTTGAAAGAATAATCCAGTGTGGTATCTGAGTATCTTTAGAAGCCATATATTAATGCAATAGAACCATCACAGTTGAAAATCCATTAGCTAAGCAGCCTCAGTAATACTGAAGATATGACAATCTAATCATTGTGTATCCACCATTACTGTTGGATATTGATGTAAGTTAGTGACAACACTTCCTTTTATCTGAATGTCTGATTATCTAAGTAGTTTGGATATTTCTCAATCCATTTAGATGCCTAAAATTGTAACCACATTATAAAGTATTGATTACCTGTAGCATTTTGTTGTAATGCCTTTATTTTGATGTATTGCTGTAAAATAGACTGAATCGCCTTCAATAATACAGGAGAAGGCTGAATAAGTATATATTTCACTTAAATACAATATTCTAAAAATTTTGGGCATCCTGTGACAGGGGTTCAGTTATTATGCTTGTGATTACTTCCTCTGCCCAGAGATAATCCAATTATATACATGCAAAATGCTGAGGTCTAGTTCATAGAATCATAGAATCATAGAGTTGGAAGGGGCCTTGTAGGCCATCGAGTCCAACCCCCTGCTCACAGCAGGAAATCCACAGCTAGAGCATCTCCCGCAGATAGCTGTCCAGCCTCTGCTTGAAGACATCCAGCGAAGGGGATCCCACCACCTTCCTAGGCAGTCGGTTCCATTGCCGAACTGCCCTTACTGTCAAGAAGTTCCTTCTAATGTCCAATCTGAATCTACGCTCCTGCAACTTAAAACCATTAGACCTGGTCCTACCCTCTGGGTCAGCAGTGAACAAATCTGTACCCTCCTCTATGTGACAGCCCTTCAGGTACTTAAAGAGTGTAATCATGTCGCCCCTCAGCCTTCTCTTCACCAGACTGAACATGCCAAGTTCCTTCAACCTTTCCTCATAAGACTTGTTCTCCATACCGGCTATCATCCTTGTCGCCCTCTTCTGAACCCGCTCTAACCTGTCTATATCTTTCTTAAAATGAGGCGCCCAGAACTGAACGCAGTATTCCAGATGAGGCCTGACTAATGCAGAATATAGTGGGACTATTACTTCCCTCAACCTGGAAACTATAGCTCTGTTTCTGCATCCCAAAACCTCGTTTGCCTTTTTTGCCGCAGCATCACACTGCTGGGTCATGTTCAACTTGTGATCCACTACAATTCCAAGGTCCTTCTCACACGCACTACTGCTAAGCCGGGTATTTCCCATCCTGTACCCGTGCATTTTGTTTTTGTGGCCTAAATGCAGAATCCTGCATTTGTCTTTATTGAATGTCATTTTATTAATTTCAGCCCAATTTTCTAGTCTATCCAGGTCCCTTTGGATTTTATTCCTGTCTTCCATTGTGTTAGCTATCCCTCCCAGTTTCGTATCATCTGCAAACTTCATAAGGCTTCCCTCCACCCCATCATCTAAGTCATTGATAAAAATGTTGAAGAGTATCGGCCCCAGGACAGAACCCTGTGGCACTCCACTCGAAACCTCCTTCCAGTCCGAAGCAGAGCCACCGACGACCACTCTTTGAGTACGGTTTTCCAACCAGTTGTGAATCCACCTGACAGTATTTCCATCTAGTCCGCATTTGACCAGTTTGCTAATCAAAAGGTCGTGGGGGACTTTGTCAAACACTTTGCTGAAATCTAGATAGATGACATCTACAGCATTTCCACCATCTACTAGGCTAGTGACCCGATCAAAAAAAGAGATGAGATTAGTTTGACAGGATTTTTTCTTGACAAACCCATGCTGGCTCCTACTAATCACAGCATTGTCATCTAGATAGTTGCCAATGGACTCTTTTGTTATCCGTTCTAATATCTTTCGCGGTATTGAAGTCAGACTGGCCGGCCTGTAATTCCCCGGATCTTTTCTTTTTTACCCTTTTTAAAGAGCGGGACGACGTTTGCCCGTCTCCAATCCTCCGGCACCTCTCCCGTTCTCCAGAATTTCTCAAAGATGATGGCAAGAGGTTCCGAGAGTACATCCGCAAGTTCCTTCAATACTCTGGGATGCAGTTCATCAGGCCCTGGAGATTTGAACTCATTTAGGTTAACTAGGTATTTCCTGACTATCTCCTTATCAATCTCGAACTGCAATCCCGACCCCTTACTGAGATTGCTACCGATGCAAGGTTGCACACTGTTCCCTTTTTGGGAGAAAACGGAGGCAAAATAGGTGTTGAGCAGTTCTGCCTTTTCCTTGTTATCTGTCAACATTTTGCCATCCTCATTGAGCAGCAGTCCCACTGTTTCCTTGGTCTTTCTCTTGCTTCAAACATATCTGAAAAACCCCTTTTTGTTGTTCCTCGCTTCCCTCGCCAGCTTCAGCTCATTCTGGGTTTTAGCTTTCCTTACGCTATTCCTGTAAGCCCGAGCCGCTCGTCGGTACTCTTCCTTGGTGATGCGTCCTTCCTTCCATTCTTTATACATGCTCTTTTTTACTTTTACCTCCTCCACCAGTCTTCCATGTAGCCACATTGGCTTTTTCCAGTGTCTTCCATTTTTCTTTCTCTTTGGAATTGTTTGCGATTGTGCTTTTTGTAATACGTTCTTCATGAACTCCCACGCTTCTTGGGCTCCTTTTTTCTTTAGTCTATCTAGCCACGGGATCCTACCCGTCATTTCCCTGAGCTTGCTAAAATCGGCTTTCCTGAAATCCAAGGTCCATGTTTGACTATATTATTCTTTGGCTTTCCCCAGAATCACAAATTCCAGCATTACGTGGTCACTTTCCCCCAAGGTACCGACCGCTTTAATTCCTGTGACCAATTCGTCTGTGTTAGTTAAGATCAGGTCCAGGATTACCGATCCCCTTGTTCCTTCTTCTACTTTTTGAAAGAGGAAATTATCAGCAAGGCCCATCAGGAATTTGTTGGAGGCTTTGTGCTTCGCAGAGTTTGTCTCCCAGCAGATATCCGGGTAGCTGAAGTCCCCCATCACTACTACTTCTTGCCTCCTTGAGATTTCAGAGATTTGTTTGAGACAGGCCTCGTCTACCACCTCTTCTTGGCCAGGGGGTCTTAATATAATATAATATCCTGCCCGTACATACAGAAGTCTCTAAGTGTCTGTAGCAGCTGTTGGTCATAACAACTGCTACAGGCACCTATGGCTAGAAATCCCCTTCCAAAATTGTCATTATCCCACACCTTACACCCTGGGCAAGGACACAACTACTGCTTGTTCACTCAGAAAAGAATAAGAAAGTTGTTCTAAGTTGTCTCCCTTCCTTGTTCTCTACTGTTTTTCTCTACTTTTCCCAACTGCAAGCATGTCTGGTGAGTAGTGTTTCACTTATGAATCACAAATTGTTCAGGGTTTCAGCAGCACATATATACTACCAGGGATTAGTACATGGATCAGCACAATCCCTGTTTGGATAAGGGTATCAGGTATGCTGATATGGTGCATTATTCAAATAACTGTTATAACTGCTACTGTTTAGTCTTACAGATCATAAATGGTCATGCAGTACCACCTATATTTGGGATTAGCGTAGACCAGGAGAGTGAATGTCATGGAAGGCTTAGAGGATGCACCAGCCAGAAAGCTGGACAAGAACTCTGCTGTCTCTCTTAAACAATAAGAACAGACCCAGGAAACTCTCTGCTCCACCCAGATACAATTCCATCCAGTGTCACCAAATGACTAAACTATATAAGGACATTATCCACTCAAGGGTATTCTATTCATCAAGATGTTAATTTTGATTCTTGCCTTCTTTTGTTTTGTTGGCAATGAACACTGAATAGTATGAACAAAGAAATATTCCCTGGAAGAGCAATTTTGCACAGTCATTAAAAATTTCATATATTATTTGCCTGTTAAATTAAAGATCTAAGATTGCAGTGCTGATGTTAATGTGTAGGCTAATTGAAGGTCTAATATGAATCTATATACTCTATTGCAAAAGTGATTAAAGCTGCCATATTAAAAAGGTACACTAAGCCAATATATTTTTTCCTTCTTGTTTTGTTTTTTACTGAGATTCAGCAAAGAAACAAATTAACTAGCAGGGGTAAAAGGCCATAGAAAAAGGACAAATGTTCTTTAACTAGCATAGGGCATGGTCTTTTCCATAATGTTAATAATACTGCACTGTATTATTTAAAGATGTGGGTCTCTGCATGGAAATTGTGTGCGAGTGAGTGTACGCCCACACCCACAACTCTTTAGAACTTCATTTTAATTTTTTTTAATCTATATAACTGTCAGGTCCCAGCTGAGGGAGTCCTCATCAGAGGGTGACCAGGAGGCTCAGGCCTTAGACCCATCCCTGGGTCAGGCTCCATCTGGGGTTGAAGAGCCAGAGTCCTGCAATGAAGCTGAGAAGGGCCATCTGCACCCAAGGTGAGTTCAGACTCTGATACTGAGGATGAATGGGTCCCAAGAGAGGGGCATCACCTCAAATGCCAATTGCAGACCCACCCCATCCAGAGAAGTGCCTGACTACAGACAAGGTCTCCTCAGGTGTAAAGGTCTGGCTGATGGTGGTTGATAGGAGTCAGCTGGGGGGGGCTCCAGGAGCTACATTTCAAAACTACCAGTGCTTGGCCAGAACAGCTGCTAGAACAATGTCTATGTACCAGCTTTGTACTTGATCTGTTAGCTGACTTCCCACTGACTCCAAGCCTGACCCAGATTTGTCCTGTTTTGCTCAAGGACCAACTGGACACTGACCTTGGCCTCTGACTTTGCCTCTTGCCTGACCCTGTTTTGTTGTGGGCTCTACTTGTTTGGTCCCTGACTTTGGACTGGCCCTGGATACTGCTTTGGTTGTTGCCGACGTTGGTGGTGTTGCTAGCAAGTCTCCTGCTTCCGCAGGAGCTTAGTGACAACAGGACAGTAACTCATTGATGTTCTCTGAATGTGTTCTAAGCACATATTGAGACAGGAAAGAAGTAAAACAGTAAGTTGAAGATAACATGTAATGTTACAACTTTTAACATTAGTTTTTAGATTATTGGATGTTGCCATTTTGGAAAGCTTGCTTACTAACCCATTCCTGCACAACTTGTGACCCTTAAGTAGAATGCATCTCACCAGCTGTAGATTGTGGTCACTCATATGCTCAAGCAACTGTCTGTTCCTCAAGTTCAAACCAAGCAGCAGAAATTATTTATTTATTTATTATTTGATTTATATCCCACCCTTCCTCCCAGTAGGAACCCAAGGCAGCAAACAAAAGCACTAAAAACCCTTCAAAACATAATAAAAACAGTCTTTAAAATATATTAAAACAAAAGAAGCTTTACAAACATCTTTTTAAAAAGCTTTGAAAAATTTTTTTAAAAAAAGGGTTGAAATCAGGAGGCTTATTCCATCCCTTGGTGGGTCACCATATATGTCTGGTGGATCTCATTCAGCCTGGTAGGTGGCAAGTTTTGCCAGTGTGTGATGATATATAGCAAGATGTATGAGTATGCCTATCACTTTTTGGCACTTGTAGAAAAGGTATTTTAAATAGGAATGAAAAAGAAAAGGTAAAGTTGACTTAGTTAAGAGACAACTCAGCCTCATGTTGCCTGACCATCCATATATCATTCCTCTATTCCTTTACTGAGAATTTTTAAAGCATTGTTATCTATGAAAGCAAAGGAAAAAGGAAAAAAAGACGTAAGCATTCATTGCTGAGCTTAATGTTGCAAAGTTACAAAGCATGACCAAGAAGGATATGGTTATTATGTCACACCCATGATATATTACATTATAGTTACAACAAATGGTTCAAGATAATGATGCATTATTTTAAAACTTCACCAGCCAAATGCCAAATAATGATATATCTCATTGATGGCCCTTCAGATCATCATCATTCTGGAGATGTACCATAGCTAGTAAATTGCCCTAATGAATCCCTGCACTTTTTAATGCCAGCAGGAAGTAATCTATTCAACCAATATAATAAGTGTGTGCTTATAATGCTACTATACATGACACATAAACAAAGAGAGCAGGAAACTGAATATGTTAAAGACATGCCCCAGAGGCTTCTGTTATATTGATTCAATGAGATTCCATAAGGTGTGTAAGTGTAAATGGATTTCAGGTTTGCAGCTATAATGTGCATTTTTCAAAAGGAAATGTACCCAAATATGTAGCTTTGATTCACATTCACAAAGGTTTACATTACAATAAATACACACATTCAAACAGTCACAAGCCTTCTTTCTCAGCATGGGGTAACTATAAAAGCAAGCCTTTAAAAAAAATCTGTGCATTTAAAAAATGACTGATAATATAGCACTTACTATGCTATCACACCTCTCAGTATCTAAGAGCATCTCTTCACACATGCCTAGGTTGTCAGTCTGCAGAATTCTTTACCATCAGTTTGTACTTCTCGCTCCCTAAGAATGTGCAAGGCAGATGTACTGCATACATAGATACACAATATGGAAGGCAGTTACTGATGCATAGGGCTGAAACTTTTGGAACTGTTGAACCATTCCCTCCCTCTCTATTTACCTGGATATTAGTTTCCTTGAGGAAAGCTGTGGCTTTATGATTCAGTGACACAAAGTAGTGATTCTTCTATACAGGACAATAAAAATGCATCTAATTTTTTGGACATCTGGTTTGAATGCCATCAAAAAGGAATAAGGTGCTCACTCTGATGGACCTTAAGTCTTCTACTTAGAAGTTTATCAGGATCTAATATCCAGCTTTCTTAAATGAAAAAGGAGAAATAGATGAAAGTGTACTTCTAATGTAAAAATGGAATGAAAAGTAAATTAACCTATGTCCAAATTGTAAAATCCATGAGGTTCAAAGCAACATCCTACTTGCATTTTCATGCCTAAAATGCATTCCATTCTATACAATTTGTCAAATTGCTTCCATGTTTACATGTAATTGATTGTATCTATTCATAATAAGTCAAAGGGAGACAGTAGAGTTTGAATTCATGCACAGTTGTCAAGTGATATGGATGGCTCTTGGCTCAAAGCCACCATGGGAAACAGGAGCAATTAAGATACTCAGCTTTTAAATTGGCCAAAAAAAGCACACATCATTTGCTATATCGCTGTAGGACAATGGCCACACTCGTAGCAAGGGATTAAGGAGGGCATAGTTCCTTTTAGAGAGGCAAGACAATATGCAATGTAGCCTGACAGGCAGAATTTGACTTCCAGTTAAAAGCTAGCTCCTAATGCATTATGCTGAAAAAAGGTACCAAAGGCAAAGAAAAGATAGTTTGAGAACAAGAATTAGTAATAAATAGGAGAAATATATTAAGTAGGAGAGCTTTCTAAAACCCCTCAGATTTCTCACATTTGAGAAAAGGGATACAGATGAACTGCTCAGAATGCTAAAGGTCAATATAGATATGCAATTTAACTTCTGATGAATTCCAGAAGAAACACACCATGATAACCAAATGGGAAAAATAGGTGAGAACAGCATGCCATTTCACTCCATGTATGTCCTTGCAATGTACTACATGAACTTTCCATTGATACGATTGACAGCCATCTATAATTACTGTTCATGTTGCGGGGGGGGGAGGGAGGAGAGAATCATATGCATCCACAAAAGTTGGGAATGTTTCACCTTTCCCTTTGGGAATAATATTATTTAATTTGGGCAGTATTATAAATCAGCTAAATCATAGAGCACCATTCATTTTATATAGTTACATTCACAATTAGCCCTTTTAAGCAGGCTAGGAAGAAAGTTGGTGACTTGTCCAAGGCAGTCCATAATGATTCATGGATGTGAGGGAATCTGAACCTGAGATTGTTGTATTCAAATCCTACCCATCATTGTCCTCTAGCCATATATTTAATCTTCTAGCCATTTCCATCCTAAATAAAGCAACTCAATGTTTTGTGAATTCTTAATGTAGATGACACAATCCAATGTTAAATAATTTTAAATGTCATTGGTTTCAGTTACAGTGTAAACCTTGTGCTTAAATGTTACCATTTAAGCCACTGGGATGTAAAAATACAACAAAAATCTGAATAATTTTACTTACAGCATATTTCTAACATAACTTAAAAGAATGCATATTAATGTAAAATCCTATGTAGCTGGAGAGCAAATACTATGTTTTTAAAAAGAGAGAGACCTTCAGTCTTTATTAATTAACATCCTAATCCATTCAAGTGTCTACAGAGGCTTCAATACACACTTTGCTAGTAAACTGAGATGATGGTCAGTCATTGTTCTTATGTAATTGTATCCTTTTTGGCCTATTCTAGCTACAAATGTAGTTTTGTTCTTCACATTTTTAATTGCTTCACCTTCAGTGACATTATATCTTGCTATTTCATGTTTTCTCACACTTAACAGGATGATTATTCCAAATTCCACTGATGGCAGTGATAAAAGTTCCACTTTGCTTTAGATGCTGAACTGTGTTCTGTCACAATTATTTTGTCATGAATTGATTAAAGATCAATGCATAGTAAACACCAACTGCAGTATTGCCACTTCAAGAATCCCAAGTTGCCCCTGAATTACTTGCACTTTTCTTTTTTTCATCCTCAGAAATGCAGCATTTGGCCTTAGAAACTCTTTGGGCACCTGTTTGCTTTACCCTAAAATGCTCTGCCTAGACTTTGGTTATACGCTAACCATTACCTGATTACTCCTTCTGATCCCTCTTTCATTCTTCTTCTTCCCCCACCCTCGTCCTTCATTCTTTCTACTTTCTTTTTGTGAATTATATCCTAGCTTCTTGTGAGAGGAAGTCCACTCACAGGATCCTCCTGCTGGCAGAAGGGCTGAGGACCTTCCAAAGCAACATGGCAGGGGAAAATCAATTAAAATTGCCTCCTCCACCACACATGCTACCTGGACCCTCCATTAGAACCCTTCTGTTCACAAATGGTTAACTTGGGATTCAAGCCAGTATTGGTTAATATAGTTAGTACCAGGGCTGTGGAATCGGAGTCAGAGTCGTGGAGTCGGAGTCGGGAGCAATTTTGGGTGGAGTCGGAGTCAGAGTTGGTAGAAATGTACCGACTCTGACTCCAACTCTGACTCCAACTCTGATTTCGACTCCTTCATAAATGGCAAATGTATATTAACTAGTAATAACAAATTTACTGTAGTAAAATGGTAGCACAAGGCATTTCATCACCACCACGTGAATCCAGAGCTTGGAAAAGTTACTTTTTTGAACTACAACTCCTACGAGCCCAATCTCTGGGGCTGATGGGAGTTGTAGTTTTAAAAAGTAACTTTTCCAAGCTCTGGATTCACGTGGTGGTGATGAAATGCCTTGTGCTACCATTTTACTACAGTAAATTTGTTATTACTAGTTAATATACATTTGCCATTTATGAAGGAGTCAGAGTCGGAGTTGGAGTCAGACAGTAGAAAAATAGAGGAGTCAGAGTCGGACTCGGTCTGGCATACCAACTCCACAGCCCTGGTTAGTACCATAACATATGTTTCATTGCTAATGGGTTTTTTTTAAAAAAAAATCAACAAGAGCCACGCCTGAGAAATGTTATACTGAAAATTCTCAAATAGGCAATGATACTGCAACCTTAACATTCTGTTTTAAGGTTGCGGTATCACTGCCTGTTTGAGGCAACAATACTGCAACCTTGAATATTAATTTCAGTAATCTTTTGAATAGCAGTCTTTTTAGACAGCCACCCCCAACCCCTCCAAGAAAAGTAAAAATCTGCAGTGCAGTGGGCCAAACCAATCTTTATTAAAGAATCCCAATACACTTGAGCTGCTTCTTAGTAGAAATAACTTTAAAAGCTTCTCTATGAGCTTCAAATATATGCACAAAGCACTCTCTTTGGTTCAAAGACACACAAGCCTGCTCTTGTAAACTATAGAGAGAGTGCTCTTTATATTAGTAAAGAATACTCTAAGTATAGGTTGCTTTGTATAATGTACATATTTTTGAGCACATACTAGAGAAGCTTTTAAATTGTTTCTCTGTTGAATAATACCTTAAACATTATGAGTGCATTAGGATTTTCTTTGGCTATAGATGATCAGCCAATGGAATAATCTGTTGGTGGGTAAAGAGCCCTTTTGAAGATGAGGAACTAAAATCTGCATTTCTAGACCTCCTTACTTAGAAGAAAGTTGAACTCAAATCAGTGGGTGTCCCAGAAAATACACTAAGAATCAGAGTGCTAATTAAGATTAAGATACAGCTATGATTGCACATCTCTGTATACTCCACTATTCCTTAGTATTTGGTCAAAAGCTTCTGAAGTATTTATTTAGCATTACACTGGACTATAGCTATGAACACTTGTGATTTTATGAATTTTACACCATGGTACTCTTGAAATTTCACAGAGGCTGAACTCATACATTCCTGTGCTTTAAAAGCATCCATCCTTTAGCTCTGTGGGTCATAACAATTCCCACCCATTCATTTCATCCACCACTTCCTAATATTGTAAGTAATTCTTTGAAGAGGTGCAAAGTTACCTTGTTACTATTAACAGGTTTGCCAATTTAGTCAAGAATGGTACAGAATTTGAGCCATGAAAAACATTTAGATTATAGCCAAATATAGCCATAAAAATAATGTATGTTGATAAATCATGTTGTTGTCCTGATTTTTTTTTCTTGGCAGAACAGGTAATATTGGGTATTTTAGCTATGTCCAATTCGTTAACTCTGTAGTCAACAGGTTTCAATCACATAATGCAGAGAAAATTTCAGACAGTTACAATATAAGTGGGAGGTGGAAGTTGGACATGCCATGGAGGTGCTAAATCTCTTAGCAAGTCCCCTGCCAAATGGTTCTCCCTGGATACCACATAACTGATTGCATAAACTATACCCAAATATGTTCTTCCAGATACTACTGAGGTTGTGAGCAACAGGATCAAACACACAACACACCATGTTTCACTACTTGTATACACTAGAGGTGTTTGTAGAAATTAGGGTTGCAATATCCTGAGACTTTCCTAGTAATTCTTTACCATGCCAGGTAACTAAGTTTTGACGCTAGCACAATGGTTCTCAAACTTTTTTCAACACAGACCACTTGAAGATTGCTGATGGTCTTAGTGGACTACTATTGATTTTTTCCCTTGTTCTAGCCCAGCCTTTCCCAACTAGTGTGCCTCCAGATGTTGTTGGACTACAACTCCCATCTTGCTGACCATTGGCAATGCTAGCTGAGGCTGATGGGAGTTGTGGTCCAACAATATCTGGAGGCACACTGGATGGGAAAGGCTGCTCTAGCCATTATAATGTGCTGAGCTAGATGCTGTATGATTTTCAGTTGCATTTTAGTGCTTTTTGTTTTGTATTTTGTTTGTATTTTATTTTAACGTATTACAATTTGCATTCCATAGAACCCCTCCTATAGCATCCATGTGCACAATGACCAAGGTGCTGACTGTAAACCTCCACTGCATACTGTATACTCTAGAGCAGTGGTAGCCAACCTGCTGCCCTCCAGCTGTTATTGAACTAAAATTTACATCAATCCCCACTACCATGACTTGCCACTATGACCAATAGTCAGGGATGAAGGTAATTGTAGACCAGCAACATGTGGAAGGCACCACATTGCTACCCTTCTTCAGCTGAGTTGGAAGGGCCAGAAATGGCAATGGCAGTGAGGATGAGCTAGCATGATCATTCATACTGTCCCCTCCCACGCTTTGCTCCCACTGCGTTCAGCAAGGAAACACCCTCACTGGAACAAGAGATGCATAAAATAAATATTTTATGCTACACAGAGGTAAACTACACTGTAAGAGCCAGAACTCTAGTGACACATCTTGCCACTGGAGATGATGTGATTAACTATTACAAAAATAGTTTTTTAAAAAAGTTGTGGATGTTTTAGCTAGGGATGGATGCATCTGTCAATTTCGGTTCTCTCAGTTTCTCATTTTTCCAATCTTAAATTCAGTTCTCCAATATTTCTGAAGCAATTTGTGATTTTTTTAAAAAAGAAAATTCTCATGACAAATTCTCAGCATTTTAGTGCACATTTCTCCTAATAAAAACAATTTTTTGTGTGCAATTTGCCTTCATTATGTCTGGATTTTAGACAGCTACTTCCAGTGGAGCAAATACTAACTACCTGCAGCTGAAGAAACAGTGGCAGCAGTTATTCCTGACACTGGAAAGCAAAGAGAAAGGAAAGAGACAAGGGAATAGATTCAACCAGCTTGGATTTCAAAGAGTAGAGAAAGAAATGAAAGGATGTGGAGTAGGGTTGTCAAGTCATAAGTATTCCAAACCCTGAGGTTTCAGGGGCAGGTCCTAGTGATGTCATAAGGACATGCCCTGGTGATGTCATGGGGTGGGCCCTGGTGATGTCATTAAGCATGATACAATAAGCATCAACCACACTTGCTTGGAGAATACCACTCAAACAAAAAAAATTATCAGATTGGAAATTAAGATAGAAATCTTAGCTAAATGAGGGTGTTTCCAGGTCCAGCTGAAGTGACAGGATCGTTCCTTCTTACCTGCTTAGAGATCCTTGGTAAGGAACATTTAATCTAGCTTACTTGTTTCTGGCAAGAAGGGTTTAACTGCCCTCAGTCCAGGCCAGTCACCAGAAGGACGTTATAGGAAGAAAGCCTAGTGTTGTGGAGATGTTAGATGGGAGCACTCAAGAGTAATGATGGATGCCCCTGAAGGCTGCAATTCTAAATACATTTACTAAGGGACTTACCCCATAGAACTCAACAGGACTTACTTCTGTGTAGATATGGTTAGGATTGTGCTGTTGGTAAGGCTTGACTAGGAGTCCTCTGCAACAATATCTATATCAAAGCAGGGTTGGCAATCTCCTGCCGGGAATGCTCTGCCTGCCTTTTAACATGGCTGCTCCAAACTGCTTTACAGAAAACTCAGCATCCCACAACCAGTCAGGGTTCCTAACCAAAACTAAAGAAATCCTGGCAGCCAGTCAACTAAGGTCACAGAAATCCCCTTGCAGCACAACCTGACCCTGGGGCTGCAGTTAGTGCAGAATGCTGAAGCACAACTGCTGACATGAGTGAGAACCTATCAGCACATAATATCTGCTCTGAAATCTGCACTGGTTGCCGATTTGCTACCAGGGCAAATTCAAGGTGTGCTTTCCATGTTATGGGTTTCACCAGAGTTTGGAAAAGTTATTTTTTTGAACGACAACTCCCATCAGCCCAATCCAGTGGCCATGCTGGCTGGGGCTGATGGTAGTTGTAGTTTAAAAAAGTAACTTTTCCAAGCTCTGGGTTCCACATAGTACATGTTCTGCTCTTGTAAGAAATTGATCCTTTAGTGTGGCAGTACCTATGCTTTGGAACTCCCTGCTTATTTCCATTAGGCAGGCACCTTCATTGTACTCATTTTGGCACCTGCTAAAAACATTTTTGTTTAGGGTCCCAGACATGTAGAAGCTAATATTATTATTATTGAATGAGGGTGTATTGCCATTAGCCCTCAAGGAGGCAATTATAAAGCCCATCTTGAAAAAGCCCTCCTTGGATCCCCAAGATCTAAACAACTTTCGCCCAATTTCAAATTTACCATTCTTGGGCAAGGTCATTGAACGAGTGGTGGCCAATCAGCTGTCAGCGCACTTGGATGAAATGGATTATTTAGATCCATACCAATCGGGTTTCAGGACTGGACATGGAACTGAAACAGCCTTGGTCGCTCTGGTGGATGATATGAGGATGGCACTAGATAGGGGAGAATTCACCTTTCTGGTCCTCCTTGATCTCTCAGCGGCTTTCGATACCGTCAACCACGGTATCTTACTGGATCGTCTGGAGGGATTGGGAATAGGAGGCACAGTATTAAACTGGTTCCGTTCCTTTCTCTCCGATAGACACCAGCAGGTGGCATTGGGAGATGAGGTTTCAGACCCTTGGCCCCTCAACTGCGGTGTGCCACAGGGCTCTATCCTTTCTCCCATGCTATTTAACATTTATGTAAAACCGCTGGGAGCTATCATCAGGAGGTTTGGGCTGCAGTGCCACCAATATGCGGATGACACTCAGCTCTACCTCTCATTTAAGTCCTCACCAGAGTTGGCTGTGGAGACCATGTCCAAGTGCCTGGACTCCGTGAGTGGATGGATGGGAAGAAACAGGCTAAAGCTGAATCCTGATAAAACTGAGGTACTGCTCGTGGGAGACAAAGGAGTGTTGGGAAATATTGACCTGGTGTTTAATGGGGTAAAACTGCCCCTGAAGGACCAGGTCCGCAGCCTCGGGGTGATCCTTGATTCCGGGCTGACCATGGAGGATCAGGTTTCATCGGTATGCCGGGCAGCTTGGGGTCAATTGCATCTCATCCGAAGGCTGCAACCCTACCTTCCTGTCCACCAGCTTCCACTCGTAGTACATGCTCTGGTCACCTCTCGTTTAGACTACTGCAATGCACTCTACGTGGGGTTACCCTTGAAAACAGTCCGGAAATTACAACTGGTACAAAACACGGCGGATCGTTTACTTACGAATAGCCGCCGTTATGATCATATTACCCCAGTGTTATACAATCTTCACTGGATTCCAGTTATTTTCCGGGCTCAATTCAAGGTGTTGGTATTAACCTTTAAATCCCTATACGGTTTCGGCCCAGTATATCTGAAGGAGCACCTCCAACGTCATAAAGTGTGCCGCCCTACAAGATCTGCCACTCAGGGCCTTCTCTCGGTTTCGCCGACTAAAGTGGCTAGGTTGGTGAGGACTCGAGAGAGGGCTTTTTCTGTGGCAGCCCCCACGATTTGGAACTCCCTCCCAATGGATCTTCGACATGCCCCTTCCCTAGATATATTTTGCCGGGGCCTGAAAACTTGGCTTTTCCATCACGCCTTTACGACCTTTGAGACTTCCAAGGTGAACTAGTTCTAGAACTGTAATATGAACAATCTACTAAATACTGTAATTTTTACATTGTACTGTACTGGCTATATTGTTTATTGTATTTTATCATGTTTTATTGTACGCCGCCTAGCGTGGCCACTGGCTAGATAGGCGGCCTATAAATTAAAGTTTATTATTATTATTATTATGTTTCTTTCAGTTTTTAACTCATTGTTGGTTTTATTATTTTGAATGTTTTTAAATAACTGTCTTTAACTGTTCCCCCCAATAATTTCATTGTTTTAATTCCTCCTATAAACCACTTTGAGGTTTTTTACAATAAAGCAGTATATAAATGTTGTAAATAAAACATATAAATAAATTTCTGAGTCACTGTGGCCCTTGGGTCTCTTTCCTCTTTTATACTGAGTCAGGCCATTCGGTACCATCTAGCTCAGTACTGATAACATGGACTAGCATTGGCTCTCCAGGATTCCAGGCAATAGTCTCTTCCAGAGATTGAATTTTGCACCTTTGCATGCAAAGCATGTGCCCTACCACTGAGCTACAGCCCTGTTTATAAAAGTATCTTTTAAAATTGTTCTTTTCATTTTACCAATGAATGCACAGCATACTAGGGCAGATCCACATTTAATGATACATTTGAAGCACATGAATCCCACCACAGAATCCTGGCAATTGTAGTTTGTTAAGGGTAGTGGGAACTATAACTGTAAGGGGGAAATACACTTCCCAGGACTCTTTGGGGGACGTCATGCACTTTATATGTGGGTTGGATGTGCTTTAAATGTATTATGTGGATCTACCTTACTTCATAAACTTTGCCTGCATATAGATAATTTTAATTAAATTTTAAAATGGAGATAAGACACAAAGTTTACTGGGTGACCATGGGCTACGCACCATTTCTCAGCCTAATCTGCCCCTCAGGTTGAAACCAACAGAGGGGGTCCATGACCACCCCAAGGTGCAATCCTATACATGTTTACTCAGAAGCAAGTCTCAGTGTATTCAATGGGGCTTACTCAGACAGGGAAGCATGCATAGAACTTCAATTCAGTGATAAGGAACTTCACTCACCCAATCCAACATTCAGAATTATGCCACATTAAGCTATTTTGCAACTGTTTTATACTTGTTTTATGGTTATTGGATTTTAAATGGCCTTATTTCTTGTTGTGAGCTGCCTTGGTTTCCAACCCTACCTCACAGGGTTGTTGGAAAGACTCCATACACACACACATACACACACTGGAGATGTAAAAATACATACACCCCCTACAATAGTTTATTGTCAAAAGCAGTTGGCCATTGCAGAACATTTTTTTTAAAAAAAACAAGTATTAGTTTCCTGCCAAATAAAAGCAGGGACACCTAAGTAAGCCCTGCCTAACTGCTTAAAAAAAAGAGATCAAAGGGTAAGATAAAGATTTACAAGACAATCCTAAACTATGTTTACTCAAAGGTCCCACTGATTTTCAGCACAATCCTAACCATGTCTACTTAAAAGTAAGTCCTACTGAATTCAGTGGGGTTAGCTCCCAGTTATGTGGAATTAGCACTGCAGCTTTATGCCCAGGAAAGCTTCACATTGGGAAGGTTTTCAAAACAGGTTATGAATAAGATAAATAAACTGCCCTCTTCAACAGTCCAGTAAAATTTAAACTTGTTTGACTCCTTAAGTAGAAAAGTATAACACTGCAGCATGTACATTTTTTAAAACTTCTGTTCAAAAATTATTTGAAAGATACAATGTATAATATGCCATTTTTGCAAGAAATTAAAAAAACCCTGCATGTACTCTTTTATGCCTACCAAAATCCTGCTGTGATCTTCTGTTGTAGTGCAATCCTATGCATGTTTACTGAGAAGCAAGTCCCAATCCTGTACAGAGAAAGTGCTCTTTATGCTGCTGGAAGCTATAAATTTACTGAATTAAACATAAATGAACAGATCCCACCCCGCATGGCCTGAACTTCCTTTTTCACATTGCTTCCCTTTTATTTGGGTGTCATGGACCTGAAAAGAGGTAACTATCATAATATTTAAACCATTTATGCAAATATAATACTGTTTTCTGATCATTCTATCTATCTCAAAGTAAATTCACAATAAAGAGAAACTTAAAGAAGGGTAAATCAAAATGATTGGCTATTGGGAGTCTTTTCATATTAAGAGTGACTTAGGCAATCAAAAAGAAAGTAGATAAACTACTAACACACTTGATAACAGATATTGGTTTAACTGCAGTCTTCCTTATATTTTATGAGACACACATATATAAAATACTTTCTGTGGAGAAAATATTGTAATATTAAAACAATTAGGTGTAGTAACTAGTGTTTGCTTACAGAGGTGCAAATGTTATTTCGATGGTATGGAAAAGGTAGTATTCAAGAACCCCAAAGCAACAAATTAAAATTGGAAAGTTATAAGATTCATAATAACCTGTGGAGTTCAAAATGCCATAAACTGAACAAATTAAAATATCAACAGTTTTTTAAAAAATATTTCTGTAGAAATGAAAGCATCCACTATGATAAGCCAAAATTATTGGGAACGATAATGAATATTGGAATAATAATTCCAATAATGCATATTGGAATAAGTAACTTACAACAGGGTTTCTCAGATCCTTCATTTGTTGGGAAGAGGAAAGGAACAGTAAAGAAAGTAGATTTCATCAAGCTTTCCCAGAGGTCCTTTATTGCCCTGGAAATTTAACAGGGTAAGTACCCTAAACAGATCACTAAATCCACTTTTAGTTATGGTTCCTGTGGTCATATTCTGAATTTTGGCCTCAGAAGTGGGAGTGGGAAACTTGTGGCCAGACCCAGCCAGCATAGCTAATGGTCAGGGATGATGGGAGTTGGAATCCAACAACATCTGGAGGGTCACAGGTTTCCCGCAATTGCTTTGAAGTCTAGAAATTGCTGAAATTTCACTCTATGCCTCTAATCCTAGGCATTGTCTGCTATCAATACATGTAATATCGGATGGGACTCTATGGCACTAAATATTTTTACCATCTGGATGAGGGAACAGACTCCTCTTTTGTCCCAGAATCTTCCACTCTACCCCTTCCATGGTAGAGTGTCTGCTCTGAATGCAAAAGGTCCCAGGTTCAATCCATGACAGCTAGAGGTAGGGCTGGGAGAGAACCCTGCTTGAAATCCTGGACAGCTGCTACCAGTCAGTGTAGACAACCACTAGTCTGACCCAGTGTAAGGCAGCTTCCTATGTTCCCATGATTTCCAATCTATTTCAACTCCAAAATATCGACATACTACTTGTACCCCTACTACAGTGAGTGGGCTGTATCCAGTTGGCCCCCTTCCATGAGCCTGAGGGCCGACTCCCACATGAGTAATCTTCCCAGGGCTGTATGCCAGTGGGTGTAGCAACCAGAGGCAAAAGGGGCATGGCCAGAGGCAAATGTGGGCAAAACCATGGATCTGACTCTTATCTTTGTGCACCGGGTTACATTCCAGCTGTGCAAAACCCAAATGCTTCTGTACACACATACACACTACACTTCCAGCCAAGTAAGATGCATTATCACAGTTCAAAGATGCATTCCAGCCAGGCAAAAGCACTTAAACATATGGAGCAGGGCCTGTGAGGTGTGTGGCTACTGATAATGGGAATATGGCTTAGGGAGAGTCCCATGGGCTGGATAGAGATGTATTAGACCCCTGGCCCTGAGGTTTCCCACCCCTGCCCTGGTCCTTCACGTTGCGTAACAAAGCATGTAAGAAAACTTTACAGGTGATCCCCAGATCACTAGGTTACTTGGAGACAAGATACATAATAGTGAATCACTACAGGGTGAGATTTTTGAAGCCAGACTCAGATTCTTTGTCCAGGTGTACAACTTAAATGTTAATGGCTAGTTCAGTAATTGTGCTGTTCATCAAACATGAGGATCTCAGGTACCGACACAGGAAAATACAGTAGCTGTTTAATCTTCCATCAACAGAAATAGCAGCATATTTCCATAGTCTAAGATTGTACTTTCAGGTAGTTTCAAGGCAGACTACTGAGCTACACACACCAGAACTGCAAGATTGGGGCTTGAAAATTGAAAGTGAAGTTTGTTTCTATTATGTATGAGGCACCTGCCAAGCGTTTGTCAAACTTGTCACAGAGCTGGAATTCCCGGAGTGGTTTAACAATCAATCCCTCTTCCCAGAGAACTCTATGAGGGGAACAGGGCTTTCCTAACAGCTCTCAGCATCCTTAACAAACTACAGTTCCCAGGATTCTTTGGGGAAGCCATGACTCTTAAAATGGTATAATAGTGCTTTAAACGTATTGTGTGGATGTGGCCAGGGACTGTCTTCTGATGTTACATAAGCAGCTCTGCGAGGCTTTTAAGTTGAAGAGTGGGGTAAAAATGTCTTAAATACATAATAAATTATTGGTGTCTCCCCTTGAGAGCCTTCTGTCTGGAAGCGGACCAGTGGTTACACACACACACACAAGCACACACACACCCCAAAGGTGAGGTGACCAGCAGTAAATAGTTTACAGCGTACAATTCTGTTTTGGGATTCAGGCAGGCCTGTAGCCGGACGGGGGGGAGAATGGGGGCACTGCCTTCCCAGAGGTGTGGCATGCATGCCATCAGCCAAGATGGTGGCAGAGGCTTCAGCCCCTTAGGGAAACCTCAGCTGCCATCTTTGTTAAGGGCACCGCTGCATGTGCAACTGCAGAACAAGGTAGGTTAAGTAAGGGAATGGTGGAGCCCCAAAGCTCTTGTCATGCGATCTGTGGCAGCGATCTTGCTGCGAATCACGGAAAGCGAGCAGAGAGGCCCCTCAGGGGCCCTTGGGCCGGTGCCCCACCTGGCCGCCCTTTGGAACCGGCCCTGCAGACAACAACCTACATTTAAAGAATAGCGTTCCTGTAAAGGGGCGTATTTTGCCTTCACCCCATTTAGGGAAGACGCGGAAAGATTCTCGAAGTTAAGGCATGCCGCCATGTGAGATTGCCCATCCAATCTGGAGGGGGTGGAGCAGCGGATATAAAGCTGCTCCTTCCCTCACACGCTTGCCTTTTTGCCTTGTGGCATATGCGGTTGTCCTCGTTTCCTGCGGCTCCGTTGGCGTGTTGAGTGATCGTTCCGTGTAATCCTTTATCGTGCCTTAACCACCCCCCGCTCCCATTTTATTACCTTTAGTTTGTGTTTCTCCAATCCCCTTTTTGCTCTTCTCCCCGCACATCAGCTGGGCTGCGGGCGTCCGCTCACGTGCCGACGGTTGCTCCTCGGCTCTCCGGCTGTTTAATTTATTGTTGTGTTTCTTTTGGGGTTTAAAGCCTTTGCTCTTCTCCACTCTCGTCAGCTGGGCAGCGGGCGTCCGCGCCCAGCGGCGGCGCGCCGGCGCGCCGGCTTGTCGGCTGCTTATTTCCTTGTGGTGTCCCCTTTTGAACTTTAAAGCTTCAGCTCTCCTATTGTGCCTTTTAAAGTTTTTCCTTTGGGGGTTGGAGTTCGTTGATTTTTTGCTCTTTTTATAATTTCAGATTTATTTGATAAAAGTATCATTATTTTCGCTATTGTTGCTTGGCCGTTGCCACCTCCCCCCCCGCCCCCACTATCTTCTTTAGCGTAATTGCAGTTGGTTCCTTGAGTCCGTTTGTTTGTTAAACAACATCCCCCCTCCCCCCCCCCTTAGTTGCTAGTTCATTCAGTTTTGGCTGTTTGGTATTTATTCCATTCATTGATATAATTTCAGGTTATATAAATATAGTTCCTGCTTATTATAATTTATATGATAAAGAGTTATATTAATTGGATAAGTATATAATGGTTGATTGATTCATTCCCTTCCATTTAACCCTTACCCCCCTCCCCCTCTTTATATATATATATACATATTAAATAAATATAAATAAACCAAAAATATTTTAATATATATAAATATATAAAGACAAATATATATTTTTTTTTAAAAAAAATTGTTTTAGAGTTTCTTGTTTATAGTTCTCTTGTTATTATTGTCTGAGTTATTATTATTACTTTAAAATTTCTGGAAGTTGCTTAGTCAAATTTTGATTGAATTCTAACTTCTCTTGCATCATTGTTGTTGATTGGTTTTTCTGATCATGCCGCCCAGGAAAGTTCAGCAGAAGAAAGGGGTTCGGGTGGTGAAGCAGGCTGCAAAGCGCCCTCCATCGCAGCATACTCAATCTTCTGATGAAGAGGAGGATTTGGGGACTATCCGTGCTTTGGTGGATAGGGTGGTGGCATTGGAAAAAGAACGCAGTCAGCCAATGGACGTAGAGGCGGGCCCAAGTGCCGCCCCTGCAGGTAAGAAATCAGCCCGCTTGGTGGCCAGAATCCCTAAATCCAGTATTCTTGCTGATTTGGTTTCCAGGATTGGTGTTTTGGAAGCTACCTCTCCTATTGCGGAAATGGTAGTTGCTGTGTCTCCAGCTGGTTTGACTGAAGTTCAAGCTACCATCTCTTCTCCCGTGGTTCCAGTCCTACCTGCTGTTGTGCCTCCTCGAGTACAGATGCCTTTTTCGTCACCAGCGGACTCGGCTGTGCCTGCTGGAGCTTCGGGAGTCGTGGCAACCACACAGGTTCAGGATTCCAGTTCCCCTCTTCGGGCTGCTCCAATGGCTGGTTCTCAGTTGTCATGTGATACTACCCACCCAGTGGTGTTTATGGGAGGGGTGTTGGTTGCACAGCAACCCCAACTTCCTTGGCCGACGGCTGCTGTGACTCCGTGGCAGCCGCCAGAGGCTTCCTCTGTTCAATCTCCTGCTTTTTTGCCTCTCCCCCAGGGAGTTTATCCACATGGCGACACATCCCTTCCTCTGGGAGATCATTTACTGTTAGCCACTAAAGAAAAAAAATTGGCGTGGAGAGTACATTGACTTGTTCACTCTCTTGTTTCGTGAAAACGAGATAAAACCCAAGGAAGGTCAGGAATTTAAGGAGTGTGAGGCAGCCATGAAAAGGAAGGTCGATCGTGTGTGGCCTAATTGGTTGAGCACCTATACTATCTATAAGGGCGTTATGACTCAGGCTTACCCATCTAAGGCTTTGTCCATGATTAAATATCAGGACATTGTTCATCGGGCCTTCCGCGAGTTTTCTGGGACCGCTTGGTTGCGTTACGATGAAAATTTTAGACAGAGAGCAGCGTTGGACCCCACCCTTCGTTGGGATATCGAGCACACTGGCCTGTGGCTCCGCTCTATGACTCCTGCCAGGCCCACTTTAGGAGACAGAGCTGATAGTGGACATATATTAGCACGTGCACAAACTTCCGCCTTCGGCTCAGGCCAAGGCGGGTGGTGGGTTCAATCCCAGCATGTCTGCTGGACATTTAATAGTACAGGCCGTTGCCTCAGACGGCCATGTAAGTTCAGACACGTCTGTGGTTCATGTGGGGGCAACCACCCCAGCTCATCATGCCAGCGAGCGCGTACAGCTCGACAGGGTACAGGGGAACAGCAACAGCCCAAAAGAGGGCCTGGCAACAGCGGTGGTACGTCGCAAGGCCAGTAGCCCAATCAAGTTAATTCCTTTGGAAAGGTTGTTGAGATTTTACCCCAATAAGCAAGCTGCTAGTTTTTTGTTTCATGGTTTCAAGGAAGGCTTCCGTATTCCATTTGAGGGTCCTAGGACAGCTACTTCCTCATCAAATCAGCCCTCTCTCAGCAACATGGCTTCGGTGGTGTTAGCAAAAATTAATAAGGAAATAAGTGCTGACCGGATATCTGGCCCTTTCTCTTTTCCACCCTTAAAAAATTTGAGGATATCTCCTATAGGTATTATTCCCAAGAAGCAGCCTGGGGAATATCGTTTAATCCATAATTTGTCATTCCCAAAAGGCGCCTCTGTTAATGATGGGATTTCTCAGTCCTACACATCAGTTAGATATACGCCTTTTGATGAGGCAGTGAGAGTAGTTCGCAAAGCCGGTAGGGGCGCTTTAATGGCTAAGTGCGACATAAAATCCGCTTTTCGCCTCCTATTGTTCACCCTGAGGATGTGGATTTGCTTGGTTTTAAATTTCAGGGTCAGTTTTATGTAGATAGGGCTATGCCAATGGGTTGTTCCGTGTCGTGTGCTGCTTTTGAAGCATTCAGCACATTTCTTGAATGGGCATTGAGGAAGAAAGCCTCTTCATCCTTCTCTGCTCATTATCTGGATGAATTTTTGTTTATTGGGCCAGCTGGGTCTTCACATTGCCTCCATCTGATGCAATCCTTTGCAGTTTTAACTAAAGAACTGGGGGTTCCTTTAGCTC